>NC_057792.1:12181962-12911962 GCF_014905175.1 Aphidius gifuensis
GTAGTGTACCTACCAGAGTTCTAGACCAGAGGGAGGTCGAAAAAAGGTAGATCGGCGAGGGGACAGGGGACTGCAACTCGGTCGGTAAAACAGAGATGGTAAAGAAATTTGTCATTTGAATTCCCAGTTGTTGATAATGCAGAGATGGTAAAGAAATTTGTCATTTGATGGTGTGAAATCCTCAATTGTCATACGTCGGTAATACAGATTTGGAAAAATTTTGTCATTTTAACGTGCGATTTCTCATGTCTTATGCCCCATGTCTTAGATTTTATGTCCCATCATTTGATGGTGTAAATCCCAATTGTCATGTGTTGGTAATACAGACTTGACCGGAAAAATTAAATTTTGTTATTTTAACATGCGATTCATCGTGTCCCATGTTCTGGGGCATAGCTCAAGTCTCATGTCCTGTCTCATTAAATAACAAAAAAACATTCCTTCGAGCCGGGTTCGAACCAACGACCAATGGATAACTTTTTAAATTGTTTATAACAATATGCAATTACAGTCCAGTGCTCTACCAACTGAGCTATCGAAGATTATTTGTAGGACTTCTCACGTTTCATGTCCCATACATAAATATTTTTAAAATACAATTTTGCAAAAAAAAATTGCTGACTCTCCATACGTGTTATTTTTTTCAAATCGACCTATGTATATATAAATACAATTTTGCAAAAAAATTAGCTGACTCTTGATACGTGGAATTTTCAAATATAAACTAATAAAATGCTGTCGTAGTATTTAATTGTTTATGATAAAAAATAAATATTAATTAATATGCACGTGAGAATTTGCTGACTCTAAATACGTGTCATTTGAATAGGTACTCCTTCTACTATTCTATTGTATTTATCCCTAAACGAGAAGTTTTTCTGAAATTTTATCATTCGAATATCAAGACTGTAAGGAAAGGTAAGAAAGCAATTTAATAATATACATTGATAATTAGTATTATATTTTATACATATTTATTTGCTTGAAATTAAAATGTTTGTAGAAAAACAGCATTCAATAGAAATGGAACAACAATTAAATAATGTTGCTAAAATGGAGAGCAAATTGGATGTCAAAAAAATGTCTGAGTTGGAGGTTAATAAAGAGTACAAAGTAACAGCTCTACAGAAGATTCATAATGAATACAATGGAGTTATGGCTACATTAAATGATGAATTTAATGTCTTTCTACCCAGCAGAATCGCCAAGTTTATGAAAAATAATGATTATTTTACAAAAATCGAGAAAGCAGCGATCGATGGATGCTTGGATCTTCTTTTTTTGGGAGGAAAATACAACAAATGTGAGTTCATTTTCTCATAAAACGAAAAAAATTAGAAAAAGTTTGTGAGCTCTTCTTCAAATGTAATTATTATTATCTAGACAAAAAAAATGATTATAATATAAAACTGATAAACACCAAGACTAAGCGACTTTCAAAAAATTGTAAATTATTGAAAGATTTGACAAAAGATGTTTACTATGCTGTGACAAAAATTCAAAGTTACTGTGGAAAAAAGTCTGGTGCAAGACTATCAGTCGAAATAAATAATAAATATACTGTTTTCTTACCTAAAAATAATGCTGAATATTATTTTTATAATAAAAAAAAGTTCCTTGAATTAGAGGATGGTATTAAAAGAAGAGTTTTAACATTACAATGTATTGGAGAAAATAATCAAGTTGTATTATTAGAAAATTGGCCTAAGCCTATACACACAATATTCAATAAATAAATTACATTTGAAAATTTATTTTGTTATAATTTTTTATTAAAAAATTCTTATACCTATATACATTGTAAATATAATTATTGATAATTCTGATTCATTTTCCCATGTATCATGTTCAGAATCATAACCTAACCATCTTACAAGTACTTTATTTTTACGTTTTTCTAAAATTTTTTCAACAAGATATATATCTGGATAGCGTACTGGACTCAGTTCTTCTTGATAAAAACATCCTTCAACATTGTTATCTTGATAGTCAGCAAGCTTGTAAGTTATCGGTATTGTATTCAATACTTTTGTGATTGTAAAAACTTCAGTTGTCCAATTGGGAGTGTAGCCTTTTTCGAAAATTTTTTTATATTTACTTATTCGCACTTTATCACCAATTTTAAATTTTCTTTTCAACTTTGATGTGACACAAAACATTGGATTTTGATTATGATATATTTCCCTCAATATATCCTTTTCATTGTTTTTAGTTACATTTTTTGGTTTCATTTTTATAGTTCTGTGCTTTGTATTATTATAATTTCTAATCAATTCAGGAAGTATAGTCAACCATTTATAACTGCCTTGGAATGTAAATCTTTCCCACATTTGATTTTTCAGGGTTCTATTAAACCTTTCGACTATACTTGCTTTTAAAGTACTATATGTTGAGTACATATTTATATTATATTTTTTCATGAGATTCTTAAATTCACTGTTGTAAAATTCTTTGCCTTGATCGACATGTAAATGTTTTTTTGGATATCGACCTTTCAGGAAAACAGATTTTATCGCTGCAGTAACATCTTTTGCACTTTTTGTCTTGAGTGGTACAGCAAATGCATATTTGGAAAAATTATCAATTATTGTAAGTATAAACTTGTAATTTTCATTTACGGAAGCATATGCACTCATGTCGACAAGATCACATTGCCATGTTTCATCGAGAGCTCTAATGTCAACATGTCTACGTTGATAATATCTGCGAGCAGGCTTGTGTAGCTCATGTGCCACAACGCTTCTCAAATAGTTATTGTCTTCTTTTTTATTATTTTTTTTTGTTTTATTCATTTTTATTTTTGATTTTCTAAACGTACTCCCAAATTTTCTGTCAAATAGTGAGATATACTTGCAACTTCTGTACTCAGCTCATCTAATGTATGACGTGATTTTTCAACACTTTTTTGCAATGTGTCCACTTTGATTGTCAGTTTACTAATGACTTCAGTGATATATTTTTGACTATCTTCTTGCATTATTCTAAGTAGATCATTAGTTTCATTTTTAATCAGAATCAGTGCTACTTTTTTTGAGACAGCATCATTCATGTCTTGAGCATCGGCAATGTGACATAATTTTTTTTCTGCAATGTCATAATTTCCGTCTTCTGTAAATTTGAAACCTTCTCCAGGTGGTCCTCTTATTGTATCGCCATCACTTTTTCCTCCGATAGAATATTTTCGTTTATTTGATAATTGACGTCCAAATATATCAACACTAGACATTATTCCACTCCAATGTCCTTTTAATGACTGTACATTAAAGACTGAATGAACATATATATTAACAAATAATACCAGCTTCTCTTAATTCTTCAATAATTGAAAGAATTTCATTAGCGTGACTATTATTGCCAGCTTTTTCTGAAGCTACAAGTAATTGAAGACGATTGACAAGCTCATTGGGATCATCCCAATATATATAATTTGTATTATTTATTTTCTTATTTTTTTGTAGTGTTTTGTATTTTGGTAATACAAGTGCTGAACCTTTTTTGCTCTCTACTTTTTGTTTTCTTAAAGACTTGACAAACAGTGATACATAATTTTTATATTTTTGTGTCCTGTTTGTCAGAAATGCACCATCAGGTTTGAAATTTTTACGATGCGCATTTGTTAATTTTATAATTTCCATTAAAAATTCTCGATCAACTTTCCGAATAATAGATGCATTAGGTGATTGTTGAAATAATAACTCCAAGAGACCTTGAGTAGCCGGATAAATTTTATCTTTCACATAAATATGATGATTTTTTATTTCAATCATTGAATTACCAAACAATAATTTATTGTTTTTTAATTTTGAATGGTGTACATTGTATTTTGAGCCTTGTCATGAGAATTTATTGATTTTTGCCTTTCAAGGTGCTTCTTCATCATCCAAATTTTTTTTTTTTTCTCCGTTATATCTTCGTCTGTGTCATCATCATCAGCATCACTAACATTATTCTTATGAAAAGTTAACGGATCAATATCAATTTTTTCGTCATTATTTGTCAATATTGATTTTTCGTCTTCTCCTTCTGTCTCGTATTCTTCTTCTTCTGTCGTGTATTCTTCTTCTTTTCTTTGAGCATTATTTTTTTCTGCTTGATTTTTACTGGAACTTGGTGCTGGTTTTTGTTTTGATACATCTGCTAGCATTTTTTTTAAAGGCTCAGTTATAGGTCCTAACACCTCACTTGTTATTCTTTCATTTTCAACTCGACCATATTTAATTAATTTATGTTTACGTCTTATAGAGTCACTTGCTTTTTCAATTTCATGCAATAATGATTTTTCAGCATGTAAGTTTGTATGCTTCATGATAGATAATGATGCTGTTGACAGTTCACAGTACACAATCCTACTGTCTTTTATTTTGGAATTTTTACTATATATCGTATAATATTACTCTAAATTATCTGATATTTTTTTTAGATAGTAGATGTACCAGTGGTGGTAGCAGAGGGAGAAACTGTATTTTCAGCAGAATCGTTTGTAATGTTTATATAACAATCAAAACCTCTCCTGTATCGGCCATTATTAATGTCACTATCTTTGTCAATCACAAGGAATCCATATTTATCTTTATTCCAACATGTCGAGCATATATTGCGGAATTTTACAAATTCCATGTCAGTATTTACATGATCATTGTATATATGCTTTAAATTTCTTTCATCTTGACGAAAAAGTACAAAAAAATTGGCATTATCTCTCACCAAATGTTTGGGTATGTGAGCATAGGTCTGAGATAAATAAAAACTATCAACTGCTTGATGTCTACCCATGCAGAAAAATGCTCGAACATTATCTTGTTTTTCTGTAGATATATCATCGAAAATCATCAGTGAATTTGGTCTAGCCTCTTCAGGTTGAATAACTTTCTCATGTTCATTGAATGGAAAATAACCAATTTCTTCAACATTATTAATAATTTTTTCGAGAAATTTGTACTTTGGCTGATTAAGCGATTTGGAATACACATAAACATTCTCAAATCTTAATCCATTTGGGTGAATTATTATTGCAAAAAGAGCGTTTGTTTTGCCAGAATTTGAAGGTCCACAAAATACACCTCTCACACTATTCGGTAATAAACTTCCATGTCTTTTTTCAGATGGTTTTTTGGGAGCAGTTTTTTGCACAATTTGATCAAAATTGATGACTGGCAACTTTAATGGTTGTTCTTGAAATTCCATGTTTCTTTTTTTACAACTGAACAAGCTGCTAGCTTAATCTGTACTAACGTGAAAACATATAAATACTCGGGATTTTATTGAATGCAGTTAGTTCTTCAAAGACAATGATTGAGCATCAACGTGCAAAAAAAAAAAAAATAAAAAAAAAAGATAAAAAAAAAAAAGGAAGGGGTCTGTTGAACAGTATCATCAATAGCCTGCCATTTGCATTACACGTTCCACAGTATAATTATTGTAGTCCGGGTACAAAGCTCGATAAAAGATTAGCTCGTGGTGATCGCGGTGTTAATCCGTTGGATGAACATTGTCGTGAGCATGATATAAGCTACTCAAAAAATCCTGACAATCTCGAAGAACGACATAAAGCTGATAAAATACTTGCCGATAAAGCTTGGCAACGTGTATTTGCCAAAGATTCGTCACTTGGTGAAAGAGCCGTAGCTTGGGGTGTGACAACTGCAATGAATTTGAAAACGAAACTTGGTATGGGTTTAAATAGAAGCAAAAAGAATAAAAAAATTCATCATAAAATCAAGAAAATACAAACAACTGAAAAGAATGATAAAAAAGTTAAAATCATCCCAAAACAAAAATATAAAAAGTATTTAACAAGTCTCAACAGGATTATAGATATATCAAAACAATCTATAAAGCCTGGAATCACTGATCCAATAAAGACGGTTCTGAAAAGTGCACGTGTTGCTGTCAAAAAAGTTGGTGGAAAAAAAAAAATTCGTTTACCACGTATTTTACCTCTTCCATTAAATAAAGAAAATAACAGTGATGGTAGTATACTACCATTTTTAATACCACTATTTGCTGGATTAAGTGCATCTGGTGCTATGACGGGTGGTGCAGCAACAATTTCAAAGACAATAAATGTTGTACATGCAGCAAAAAAATTACTACGAGAAAATCAACGTCATAATAAGAAAATGGAATCAATTGTATTGGGCAAAGGATTATTTTTATCTCCTTACAAAAGAGGACTAGGTCTCTTTTTAAAGCCTGCAAAAAAAGTAAATAAGAAAAAAAACTTGTAATGCTACCACATCGAGCTCTCACAAATATTGATATCATCAAATACGCCAAAGCTTTTAAAATTCCTTATTTCCGAGGAGTTTTCATGAGAAATGATTTACCAATAACTGGTCCTCGTAAAAATGAATCAGCAATTGTAAATCTTGATGATAAAGATGGTGCTGGTACACATTGGGTTGCATACAAAAAACGGCAAAATGATGTCATTTATTTCGATAGCTTTGGTGATTTGAAGCCTCCACAAGAGCTGATTAATTATCTCGGTGTTGGTAGCATTAAATATAATTATGAAAAATATCAAAATTATAATACAATTGTTTGCGGTCATCTATGTCTCAAATTTCTGGCTGGCAAGAGACTATAAATAATCATGACACATGCTAAAATAATCATTAGTCATGGATGATTCATTTACGTTGACATTGTCGGGCAGGTCATCGACTCTTGAAACACAATACTTCCCGCCGATTGAGTTGTCAGCAAATAAAAATTATGTTGCTGGGCTTGTTGAGTTTACAACATTTAATTCTATACCGAATATTGACGTTGGTAACAATAAAGTCTACATTGAAGGTTGTAAACTGATTACAATTCCAACAGGAAGTTATGAAATTGAGGATATTGAAAGTTATATCCAAAAAGCAATATGTCAGAATGACGTTACTATTAGTATTAAACCAAATAACAATGAACTACATAGTGAGGTTAAATGTAACAAACGTATTCATTTTGAAATAGAAGACTCGATTGGAAGATTGTTGGGCTTTACAAAACGAATCCTCGAAGCTGATATTCTACATAAATCTGACTTGCCTGTTGCCATATTAAAGGTCAATACACTCCAAATTCAGTGTAACATAACAACTGGTGCATATATGAATCAGCACAAAGTTCACACAATACATGAATTTTTCCCAGTTGTGCCTCCTGGATATAAGATTGTTGAAGTACCATCTCATGTCATTTATCTGCCAGTCACAGTGCAAGCAATACATCAATTGCAATTAAAAATTGTCGATCAGGATGGTGAAATTGTGAATTTCCGTGGAGAAACGATTACAATTCGACTACACATTAAAAGTGTCAAATAGGACAAAAAAATATGGGCATCGTTTTCAGAAGAAAAGAAAAAAAGAATAAACATAATAATAAAATAATTGGACAAAGCTATAAATGCGAGACATTATGCCAAAAAAAAATCAGTCAAAAGCAAGGAAGCAAAGCGATAACACATCAGAGTATTCAGTTTCTCAAGAGTCTCGGTCTCAGTCCACGTCAACAACATCTACGGAAATAAAAGTGTCATTTTGTTGCTTTTTTTGTATTATACCATGGATGAAATTTTAAGTATACAAGAACCGATCATTTTTGATGAATCGATTGCCCATTGTGAGTTACATGCTCATCAGCCTTACGGCTCTTCAACATTCAATAACAACGATGAAATCCGGATTGGAATTCAACATCAAGATTTATGTGTACTACCAAGTAAAAGTTCACTACATATTACTGGACGATTTCTTACAAGTGACGGAAAATCTGTGCCAAAAACAACTTCATTGGTACGAATGGCAATAGCACACATGTTTGAAGAAATTCGCTATGAGATAAATGCAATTGAAATTGATCGGAGCAAAAATGTTGGTCTTACGACTCTAATGAAAGGATATATTTCCTTAAGTCCAAATCAAAAATCATTATTGGAGAATGCTGGATGGTTAATGTCTGATGAAGAATCATTATTCGATTCGAGTGGTTATTTTGATATATCAATACCACTGAGCCTGCTGCTAGGATTTGCTGAAGATTATAAAAAAATAATTATCAATGCAAAACATGAACTCATCCTAATAAGAGCAAATAGTGATGTGAATGCCTGTCTACAAGAACAACCTGCGGAAGGAAAAAGTGGCGAAAAAATACAAATTAAACTTCAAAAAGTGGAATGGATTGTTCCATATATCAAAGTGTCTGATAAGCAGAAAATACAACTTTTAAATTACATTGCCAAGGATCCATCCATAGCAATCAGTTTTCGTACATGGGAATTGTACGAGTATCCACTATTACCTGCAACTACAAAACAAAATTGGAGTGTGAAAACATCAACACAATTGGAAAAACCGAGATACATAATTTTAGGCTTCCAAACAGGACGAAAAAACTCTGTAACAAACAATTCAAGTGTTTTTGATCATTGTAACTTGCGTGATGTTAAGCTGTTTTTAAATTCACAATCATATCCTTATGGAAATTTAAATATTGATTTTGCTCATAATCAATTCTCATTATTATATGATATGTTTGCATATTTCCAAGCTTCCTACTATTACACAGAAACACCACAACCATTATTTACAAGACAAAAATTTTGGAAGAAGCTCCACTTATTGTCATAGATTGTTCAAAGCAAAATGAATTTTTAAAATCTGGACCAGTAGATATTCGACTTGAATTTGAATCAACAACACAATTTCCAGCTCAAACATCAGCTTATTGTTTGATTTTACATGATCGAATTGTTGAATATAATCCAATTAGTGGTTCAGTACGCAAGCTCGTTTAATATATGCCTGTAAACTTACCAATCCTATATTTATAATAATAATATGTAAAAGAAAAAAAAATAAATAAATAATGTATGAAAAAAATTGTATATATTATTTTCTCCTTACTGAAAATTAAAAATTATTATTATAATAAATGAACCAACAATGTATGTTAAAAATTTTTTTTTCATTTATTTTTATTTTGACATAATGTACAATCTTTTATCATGGGTGATGGCCCGTCAAATTCATCTGATTTTTCGTCTTGATGATGATAATGTTCAATGCAGCGTTTATATTGAAGAAAATCTTTTTTTGTTTTAAATTTTTCTGGCAATTTGTCCCATACAGCATCAATTGAGTTTGGTGTAAGCAGAAAAATATATCTCTCTGGTAAATTTGCAATATCTTCTGTTGCCATTTTTTCCAGACTCTCAAGATGACAAAATAGCTGAATCGATTTTTTCAATGATGAAACTGATCCCCAGGTAGTTCGGAACCATGCTCTCAATTTTTGTACATTATCCAATGCACAAGTAAGAGTCCATAAATTGAGATGATAACTCAGATGGTGAACATAGTT
The DNA here is from genome assembly GCF_014905175.1 of Aphidius gifuensis. NCBI lineage: Eukaryota > Metazoa > Arthropoda > Insecta > Hymenoptera > Braconidae > Aphidius > Aphidius gifuensis. The sequence goes on from NC_057792.1 coordinate 12,191,320, forward strand.
TTTTTGACATACCTTAGTTGGTAGTTTGCCATGCGCTGGACAATCCATATCAATCAAATCAATAATAGTTTTATCGTCTTTTAAAATATTGCTGAGCCATTTTTTTTCCTCATGACCTTTACATATACGTAAATTGAAGACTCAAGGCTATCATTTATAATTTTTCCATGTTCAGCATAATCAACATCTCCTGAGTTCCATAACAGTCCATGATGATTGTTTGTTAACCAATTATTTGTCAGTTTGCAAGCAGATGATAATGTACTCATGGCACATGGAGGCTTGAATACTACCGACTTGATATCATCTTCTTGATTCAAATTTGCTATTGCAAATTTCACAATAAAACTTTGATCAGTATCATAAAATCCTTGAACATCAACAATATATTCAACCATTATGACTGAAATCTTATTCAAGACTGAAATATTTTTTTTCTTTGGTACTCATATACAAAAGAGTAAAGACGCGCGCACTTTGGTATCAAATTTCTAATTTTGTTTATAAAATAGTTTAAAAAAAAAATAAAACGTCAGCACTTTCTACTTCAAATTCTATGAAATATAAACAATATAACTCTCAACTTAGTATCAAATTTCTAATTTTGTTTATAAAATAGTTTAAAAAAAAATAAAACGTCAGCACTTTCTACTTCAAATTCTATGAAATATAAACAATATAACTCGCAACTTAGTATCAAATTTCCATTTTTGTTTATAAAATAATTTAAAAAATAAAACGTCAGCACTTTTTTATTATTTATTATTTATGATTATTCGGGGTCATAGCCCCAAGGTAAGGTATCAGTTCCACCATTTTGATCAAGAGCTCGTTTGTCATCAGCCCAGCTGAGTGCAATTTTACTCTGCACAATTGTCTTCACTTGATGGTCTTTACTTCTGATTAAATGTTGATTTTTTTTCAATATTTGATGATCAAAAAGACATGACATGTAATTATTAAAATTTATGTCTTTTAAAACTGAACCCTTGACACCTTTGGCTTTTTTGTAAGTTTTATCATCATCATTGTTCATGACTTTATAACTATATAATTTGGCTCTCAAGCCAGCAAACTCAGTCATAATTTTACCATTATTTTCGTCTTTCATAAGACCAATAACTTTTTTATTGACTCTTGGCATATTATAAACATTATTTTGTGGATAATCAGATGTATCGAATCTTTCTAAATTTTCTTTCATTTTTTCATAAATATCAGGAACTTTAAAATTTAAAATGAGTGAATCAGTATCCATGTAAAGTGCTTGGACATCATTGTGATTGAATTTTTTTTTGATATAATTATAATAAAAATCATAGATCCAGATTTTTGAAAGATCCAATATTGTAAATCCAGAATAAATTGGCTTATTGAAAATTATTTTCACTCGTGACATTTCAATAATTGCAATGTCATCTTTATAAATTGAACAACTGTGAAAATTCGGTTTTGCAATCAATGATCTAGCTCCATAGCGACCTTCCCATTTTGTCACTATTTTAACATCTTTTTCTTTCCTTACATTTTGCATCGTTTTACCATATACACTGTTGTTCATTAATTTGAAAAAATTTTTACCAAAATCTGTGGTCGCTTGCTGACGCATACCAGTATTGAGATCAATATATTTTTTCAACCATGAGCTTTGTTTAAATTTTAATACTCGATGAATTTTGTTCAACTTCATGCCAAGACCCAAATATAGTTTTAAATTTCTATAATGTATGACATAATTTTTTTTCGGATATAATGTTGTCATTAATTTTGATTGCTTTGAATTTGGTGCTGTGAATTGCTCTGGACAAAACGGTAAATCTTTATGCCATTCATGTAAATATTTTGGATAATCCAAGTCAACTTCCAAGATATATCCAATTTCAGCTTCATCAGATATATTTGTCACATCAATATTTAAATTATCTTCCCATTGAAAACCTCCATAAGGCAAATATTGACTCATGCCAGCACCATATAAATTATTTACATCAAAATACATGATGTATGATTCTTCTTCTTCTGGATTGTATTTATCACCCATATATCGGTTGTTGGCTTTTGCGTATCGGTTCATACATTGTGCAACACCACCTCGAATTCCTTTCTCAATAAAAAGATGCATTGCTGGGTCTGTCAAAAGTTCAAGTTCCACACCTGTATACTTTAACATTGCATCAAATGCTCGACCTGGTGCGGTAAAATAATGAAGTGCATATAGACTGTATGTTGATAAACAGCTCAAGCGAAAATTTTCAAAGATATCTGCCAACAAAAGCACATCAGTTTTCAAATATAAATCAGAATATTCACCTAATGTATTTATTTGAAATTTTTCCCAAATATTTTTGGCATGTTCATAGTCTGCATCTGATATATCGGAATTATTCAATTTTGAGAAAAATTCTTTTTTTGGTGGTAGAGTTGTTTCAGTTAATTTTTCCCATGAGTCAATATATTCGTATGGAAATACACCTTTTCTACACAATAAATCAAAGTATTCACTATTGCATTCACTACGTGTTATAATTTTTTGATCATTGCTCAAATCAGATGATAATCTATCAATACTACTAGACATAAATCTAAATGAGTCGATGAATCTTAAACTTACAACAGTATTATCCACTTTTTTTGTGAATGAAATGTATTTTTCTTTATTTATTGGTAGTATATGTATGCGACCATCGAATGCCTTGCAAAGTTCTTGTATTAAAAAATGTGAGTCGTATCCTGATAAATTGTGCATGACTACAGGTACGTTGTGAGACTTTGTATAGTTAATATTACATCTAGCATGAGCTGGACCTCGATATGATCCGCTGAAATGATCGTGATCATGGTGCTTTACGTCTTTCTCCAGGAAAATCTCCTCACATATATGACATATTGTTGCATTTTGAAATTCTTGCTCCTGTTGCACAGTCAATTTTTCCATTGGTATTGGATTTAAGAGTATATCATTGACCTGGTGAGCTAATTTTTCCAATTCTCCAATAAACCATTCAATACAATTCTCACTACGATTCATTCTGTAGAATGATAATGTATTATCATAGGTACATTTAACATAGTACGCAGCACTGTGTGGAATATGTTCTTCAGAGTCGGTATTATCAATCGGTTTTAAAATACACTCCAAATCAGCATAGACGACAAAAGGTACAAGTTCTCTGTATCGATGATTTTTAAATTTCAGTATATTGGCATCTTTTCTTGGCATAATCATCCGTGCATGATTAATTTGACAACAGTCAGCCAAATGTTTTTCCAAATAGAGCTCTGACGAGAAATGATTTAGACATCTATCACATATGTGTAAACGACCATTATTGTTTGACTTGTGAACTACCAAGCGTGATAAGTTTTTAATTAATGCAAAATGGAAAATTTTTTTTCCTTTTTTCTGCTTTTGAACATAATTTTCATATTCGTCATCAACTTCCATTTTATTGTCGTCATCGTCATCATCATCATCATCATCGTCGTCAGCCGAAAAACATTCATCATCAAAAATACTGTCATTAGTATTGGTAACTTTTTTTTTTTTATCATTTTCGTTTTTATCGACTGCCAACAGATGAATCGTTTGACTGTCACAAATATTATCACTCAAAAATATAGGAGCAATAATACTTTTTTTCGGATTGCTGGAAACTATTGCGTAAACATTTATTTTCAAATTGTTGAGTTTTTCAAATTTTGGTATGTCTCGCAGCTTCATTGGAAAAGATATTCCATCATATGATAATATTGTACTAAAATGTGGATATGATGCCACACGATTCGTATGTATTTGTGCAGGATGCAAAGCTGCAGTTACACACCACAAAAAACAGAAATGATCTTTATTTTCTATATTCAAAACTGCTCTTTTTTTTTTGATGTCATCAGGCATTTCAACAAACGTAGATACACCACCACGCAACGGTTGATATTTGCATACAGTGAAGATAATGCTCTGAATTTTTTTCAAGCTCCAACCAGAAATACCAAGATTAAATTCCTCAATGTTTTTAATAATGGATCAAAAATGTTCATCGAACCATTCATCGAGGTTTGTTGTTGGTAGTATAACAGCATTTTTCGTATTAAATGACTTAATTCTCTCTTTACCTCTCTTTGTCATCTTTCAAAACCTCATATTCACAATGTAAGTATGAATTGGATCTTGAGATTAATTTTTTTCAAAAAAGCTTTTAGTTTTTTGCTGACAACAGTTTGAGCATCTCTCAAAAAATTTTCAATTCCTATATGATAAAGGTTTGTCACACTTCCAGTTATAATATTGCCTTTAAAAATATATTAATAATCAGGAGGAAGTAGTTGCCGCGAGATCAACTGACCACTGACTAATGAAAGATGAATAATTTACCGTGCAATCAACATAAAATATATATAATAAATAAAAAGAACAATACATTTGTCTTGAAAAAGAGAATAAAAATGTGCAAAGTAAGCAAAAAATAAAAAGCAATGCATGATTAAGACAACGGATCTACAATGACCGCGCGTGCTTGCCGTACGTCATGGATCATGTTTCGATGCCCCGTTCGAATCATTGTCTTCACGTTAAACGTGATTTATATTATTTTAAAAAAATAAAAATATAGTTGACTTTACTTTTTTGATGACTCTTCATTTTTTTTTATCTTTGATAACATTCTACGAGAATCATTTTTTTGTAATTTCATGTTGAATTGATATTCACGTTAAAAAACTAAATGATGACGTCAGCTTACAGTCCTATGATAGTATTGAAAAATGAATGAATAATAATAAAAAATTAATATTTCGAGTAAATTTATTGCTGACAAGAAAAAGTTTCAGAAGTCGATCTAAAATAGAGAATATTTTCGGAAAATTTTCAAAATTTTTTTTGGAATGTCTGAAAAAATTTTATTGCATATTTGGTTGACTTCCGAAACTTGACAAATCTACCATCAGTCGGTAAAGTAGAAATCTTCATTACCGACTGCGATGAAAGTTTCATGTGTCATTCGAAAATACAATAAAATTTTTTTAATTTTCATTTTAACTTTTCCTTGATACAGCAACATTCAATTTAAAAATATATATGTATATAGGACATGAGACATGAGCCTCGAGCCATGAGCTAAGCCCCAGGACATGGGACACGATGAATCGCATGTTAAAATAACAAAATTTAATTTTTCCGGTCAAGTCTGTATTACCGACGCATGACAATTGGGTATTTACACCATCAATGATATATGGGACATAAGATCTAAGACATGGGGCATAAGACATGAGAAATCGCACGTTAAAATGACAAAATTTTTCCAAATCTGTATTACCGACACATGACAATTGAGGATTCCACACCATCAAATGACAAATTTCTTTACCATCTCTGCATTATCAACAACTGGGAATTCAAATGACAAATTTCTTTACCATCTTTGTTTTACCGACCGAGTTGCAGTCCCCTGTCTCCTCGCCGATCTATATTTTTCGACCTCTCTGATCCAGAACTCTGTAGGTACAATTCTACTTTCATACTTATAATTTGTATTGGTGATGTATATGCCACCTCACAACCAATAATATATACATATATTGTGTTTCGTTAAATTATTATAGTTCAATTGTTAAATAAATTGTTTCATTATTATTAATATTAAATATAAATCTGTGTCTATCTTTTAAATTATTGTTTGAAATTAAATTAAATTATAAAATAGACAGAGTGAGGATTCCACAGCTTACAATTGGCTCAACTAGCGGCACAAACCACGCGGTAAAAAGAGTAATAATTTATATAAATTAATAACTATAAAATTTAGTTGTGACCAAATCTCATAATTGGTTTCAACTAACAGCTCAAAACCACGAGGTGAGAAAAAGAAAGAAAAGAAAGATAAATATTTGATAAAAGAAAGAAATTGATTAAAATTGTGAAATCAGTCGAGTACATATAATTGGCTCAAAATTATAACTTCAATCACGAGGTGATAAGAGAAGTATTGATGTGCAAAGTGATAAAAGCATAAAATACATTTATATTAAATTAAAATAAAAATTGTTGAGAAAAATTTTTGCATATAAATTGAGAAGAATCAACAAATCTTGTGAGTAAATAAAAATAATAATAATTTGTATATACGTGGCAACGAAGTGTTGAACACGCCATATTTGTGAAAATTTCATCAGAAAAATAATAATAATAATAAAATTTGGATACACGTGGCAAAAGTTGTTGGGTACGCCTGATTTCATCAGAAAATAATAATAATAAAATGTACTGTATGATAAAATAATACATGAAAATTAAACAAAATATTTTTCATTCAAATAATATATGATTTTAAATAATTGATAATATAATAATTGAAATATTGAAATAATTGTTTGCGTAAAATATAAAAAAATAACATAAAATGGAAAAATTAATATCATTGGTAGTGAACATGTAATAAATATGGAAGCCAATGATAATTGAAAGGCTGATGTTCAAAGTCTATATACAATATTTAAAAAAAATTGAGGTCATTGAAGAATTAATTGAGATAATGGATAGAACAATAAATATTGAAAGATTCAATGAAACAATAGTTGAATTTATAAAACAAGTAAAATGTGTCACAGTTTCTATAAATGGACTGGAATTAATTCACAAAATATGTTCAGAGATCATGTTGTGGTTGCATGGAGCACATGTTATATATCAAAAATCTTTTCATGCGATGCAACATGAATCGAGAGGTATATGATGAAGAATATCACCGGACAAACTGGTATAGAACTTAAAAAATTAGTTGATAATATTATACGCTAAGTAGAGAAGAAGTAAAGAAAAAAATTATGAATAAAAATAAATGATCAGCAGGGGGTGACTCTTCAAAAGATGCTGACCACAGTGATAGAACAAATGTGATCAACAAACAATCAATAATTGTTGATAATCAAAAATAAAAGATAAAAATCATGGGTATGCATGAAAATCAACAGTCATGGTGAAATAATAATTTGTGATCAACAAAATCCAGCACAGATTGTTGATAGTAAAATAAATTAATAAATGTTGTGAATAATAATCACAATGAATACACTGAAAACAAATAATTACCATGGAATTGAATTAAATATTGTGCATGAAAATCACAACAATTGTGTTGATAAAATAAATAATTGTCACCAAGTAATTTGTATATTAATATGTGTAAAAATAATATTAATAATAATAATTTAAATGTCAGAAAAGAAAATTCATTTCAAGGTCATGAATAATAATATTGAAAAAATAAATACTGGTCAACAATACAAAATAGATTGTGCTGAAAATAAACACAAAAATAAAATAAAATCCAAATTGGTAAATAATAAATGATAATGATGACAAAATTAAATGCAAAATAAAATTGATTGTTTTGCATTTAATAAATGATAATAATAGGCACTTCAATAAGTACGCTATGATTGTAAATTGGAAGGCAGGAAAAAATATTGTGGTCGATGGGACATGTATAATATATATGTCTTGGATTGTCAATCGAGTAATGGAGATGGAAAATCAAGTTGGCTATTGTCATTTGCCTCGTGCCAAGGACCAGGTGACATGATAACCACTGTGGTTATATGTGAGCTTCGATGGCGCATTCAAATATATGCCATGTGTGAACGCTCAAGGCCAAATGATATTATGGTGGATGTTACTTCTGCAATATGCTAGAAATATTCAAGGAGTGGCGCAAATTCATCAAAATTTTATAAAAGAATTATAAATATGGATTATATCCTTTTTATAAATTATTTGATTAATAATTTATATATTAGTTTTAAATTTTAAATATTCAAGGTCAAATTTTAAACAAGATAATTTTTATTTAAAAAAAAAAAAAAAAAAAAAAAAAAGAACTTACTGATATAAATTTTAAATTTTAATTTCATTCACTCCGTCTTTTTTCTTGAGACTCCGCTCTCTTCGCTTCTAGTCCGGCCAGCAAGCCAAACGGTGCGTCGGAACTATACTTATAAATTTGTATTGGTGATGTGGTTATGCCAGCTCACGACCAATAATATATACATATTGTGTTTCGTTAAATTATTATAGTCTAATTGTTAAATAAATAAATTGTTTCATTATTATTAATATTAATATAAATCTCCTTCCTATCATTTACACTATTATTTGAGATTAAATTAAATTATAAAATAAGGAAAGTGAGGAATCCACACCTCACAATGTGATATCAAACAAAAAAAAAAAAACAAGTTTTTGTTATAAAAAAAAGTGTCAAGTATTAAACTATTAGTATATAAAATAATCTTTGACATATAATCAAGTCTTAAGTTTCGACAAATTTTTACACTTGACCCCACCCGGTTCTTCCCAAAAATTTCAAGACTTTCACACAAAATGGAGACCTACTAAAAATCAATCGTCTAGTATTATCATTTTAAAAACTTGAAGTAAAAAAGTTACATTCCTGAGATTTCAATCGCCTCAATCTCTAGGATGTCATTATTAATTTTCGTTCAACCTGGAGGATTGGGTATTTCAATTATTTGAATTTTTATTCTTGTGATCGAAAAAAAGAATTTATTTTCAACACCGGCTTTAAACATTTCTTTTCTGTATAATCAGCAATATTGACAGTTAACCTGTAAAATCCATTGGTTACTTGTCCTTGACCACACTTTATCTCGGGTTAAATTGGACTTCTAAATAACTTTCTCACGTAGCATTGAATTTTCATTACCGAATGATACTTATTTTATTACTATTCGAGTTGCCTTGTTGTTGTTTAAATCAAATTAGAAACCCAGTTCTGGTTTGATCGCACTGGTTTTAAACCATGATAGCATCAACATAACCCGTTACATCACTAAATTATAAATGATTATTTTTAATTAACAAATACTCACAGGTTTTTTTAATTTTCAAATGCGTTTACCTGATAGCTATTCTCACATAATTATCTCCTCAGTTATTCCGGCCACGGATAACTATTTTGTGGAAATTCACCTTAATTTATGGGTTTAATTGTATTTTCAATGGTTTCCATCAAACGACTATATCGCTTTAGAGCGTTTTTCATGTTATCTCCGGTACAGGAGATAATTATGTCAAGAATAGCTCTCCTGATGGAAATATTTCTCGGCATGACTCCGTTTTTGGCCATTGTCTGGGAAATTACTCCGGCATGAAATTAGTACCGAAAAATTATTCCGGCATGAGATTAATGAAGGAGAATAAAGATTTATGTAACTTATATGTTTTTTTAATCAGTGTTGGCTATCTGAGAAATAGTTTCATCTCAAATTTTTTGATGTAGAAAAATAAAGATATATAAAAATAGAGATAATTTTTTATCTTTTGAAAAATAAAGATAAAGATAAAAATGAATATATATAAAATATATGTGTTTAAACATGCCAGCATATTTAAATGATTTTATGCTGCCAGTCCTAAGGGTCCTTAGCCTGTATAAAATGTGAAGGTTATATAGCATTGTTTACAGTAAACTACCATTAGCTATGCGTCATCATAACGTGTATAGACTTGAAATTTTTTGGGAAGAACCGGGTGGGGTCAAGTGTAAAAATTTGTCGAAACTTAAGACTTGATTATATGTCAAAGATTATTTTATATATACTAATAGTTTAATACTTGACTTTTTTTGGATATCATATCTTTTTGTAAAAAAAAAAAAATAAACTGCAAAAAATAAATAAACACGATTTCGAACACTTGACACTTTTATAAATAAAACTTGTTTTTTGTTTGATATATTAACATTAACATACGTATCTTAATAGTTAATATGCGTATGTTAACTATTAAGATATCTGTAATTGACACAATTTGAAGGTTAGGTTGATAGTTGAGGACATTTACGTATGTAAATATGGAAATTGAATATAAAATTAAGAATGAATTTACAAAAAAACTAAATTTAAATAAATTTATGACAACACGAGTACATATTATATTATATTACAATTAGAATAGTATCACAATATAATGATAAAAAAAAAAAAATTACAAGAAGTAGACTAATATGCGCAGGCGCATCAAAAAATATGAGGAAAATTTCATTGCGTAAAGATACGTATGTTAACTTTAAACATACGTATGTTAACAGTTATGATATTATGTTTATTGTTAATATATATATATCTTAACATTAAACTTTTGTATGTGTGACGTAGTGATCCAGAGACAGATCGGTACAATTAAAACTGAATTTTACAGAAGAATATGTACAACAATTAAAAGCAATTTCCACGCAACCTGAAACAGAGAAAGATATAAAACAAAACGTGACGTATTTAATGATGAAAATACTTTTTTATAGGCAAGTCATTTTTAACATCTTCTAGTGATGAGGAATTTATTATACAATCATAAAATTGATGACATGTTCAAAAACTTTTGTATCGGACCTCGATAACCTTTCATATATATTACCAGCTTGAAGTAGAACGATTTAAAAAAATTTTAATAGATTAGTCAGCTATAGATAATTCAACACCTGGGTGGTTTTACATAAGATTAGAAATTTGAATAAATGGTTTGGTTATCATATCGAAAAAAAAGAATAAGTATACTTGGAGCTTTATTATTGAACAATTATCTAATTAGATGACTTTTGCCAAAAACATAGTTACCAATTTAATTCCTACCTAATGAGTATAAGAGATGCCATTGCCGGTCAGTTGAGTAAAATTTCATAAATCGATATAGGCTATGACAATGGTAGATTATTTGTTATAATGATTTGTTTTGATTTATGATATATCTCTTAAAGATTTAGGAAAAGCGATAATAGATCAAAAAGAAAAAATAAATGAAAAAAATCATGCAAAAAATATTATATTTAAAATTATTATTGGTGAAATTATTATAGCTACAATATTAACCTCTATTATTTCCTTTCCACCGATTGTAAATATTTCCGAGATGAATGTATAACAATTCGACAATCAACAGATCTTGATAGTCAATTTACCGAAAATTTTGGAATATTAAAAACTGATCCGAAAAAATGGAAGATAAAGAATCTGGATGATCATTGAAGAAAATTTAAGTCTAATATTTTCGTTATATTTTCGTTGATATTGTAATGTCCTAAGATAGACGCACTAATTTTTTATTTTTTGTTTACATTATATATTCAGGGTGCATTTGACACCCCTAGCTCCATCTTGCATATAATAAGAGTAATACATTTAAGGGAGCTAGAGTTTTCCTCTTCAAAGATGAAAAAAGAATTATTTAAAAGGATTGATATAAAAGGAAAAATAAATATTATTGAATGATTTTTTTTTTATTTTTGAAGGAAAAGTAATGAGTTAATTTGTATTGATAATAACAAAATTTGTCTTTCAATGAAAAAAAATAAAAAAAATTGTTTACTTCTAATTAGCCTGGGGTTGATGGAATCAGAATAAACTATATTATATGGATTCTTTTGGAGTTTTTTTTGGAGAATATTAGAGTAAAGTTAATTTTCTTTGGATGTTAATAGTTTAATCAATATTAATTAATTAAGATTTAGGAGGGCAGGCAACATTGGAAGTAATTCGTTAATTTATTATTAAAAAATCTTATAACATTTCAATTGTTGCTAAGTGCTGATTAATCATTTCGGTCCATTGCGCATCCCTCCTCTCGAAATTCCAACATAAATGTGTAGGGTGTAGTGTACATTGATAAATTTTTATAATCACTCCAAATTACTCAAAAATGATTATTTAAAATAAAAAAAGTTCTTAAACATAAATTTATCATTTCATAATTTAATCTTTATAAACTGGGAATATGATAGAGAACATAAAATATGGGAGGAGGATTCGGGAGAAGAATAGTGATGCCGCGATATGACGATATGACGATACAATTCAGCGTTGCCAACCATACCATAATTATGGTATGTTTACCATATTTTGATCTTCCATACCATATACCATAACGACTTAACCATATACCATAATTTAGTTTTTTCACCAAAAAATCAGAAATTTTTTTTTTTTAATTACAAACAGTAACATTTTTTTATCATAATGGTAGACATATTTCCTCCTTGCTACCCATCAAGAAGACTAGAGAGATCTCTTGATTGGTCCCCAATCCTTGCACACACTTACACAGGAAGTTGATGAAAAATGTTGTAATGTGTGATGCTTTTTGGGTATATGTAATAAGGATAAAAAATGATGGTGATGAATATTTGTATAAAAATTTATCTGAGTGTGTGTTAAATATTTTAGCACTCCCACACTCAAATGCTGATAGTGAGAGTCAGTGAGAGAACTTTCAGTAAAATTAACTTGGCTGAAACAAAAATAAGAAATAAATTAGCTGTACCAACAATGCGTGGAATATTATTAGCTAGTCAAAATGTTCTTTCCAATGGAAATTGCATTAAATTTGAGCCATCCAAAGAAATGCTTTCACGTATGACTACAAGTACTTTATATGATAAACCAAATATTAAAGAAAAAGAAAATTATATTGATGATGATGATGATGAGTTAATGGGAGTTTTGTTTGATACAAACTAAATATTTTAATTAAAAAAAAAATTAAACAATATATATTGTTTTTTAATTAAAAATATATTTTACATTAAAGAGTACTAAAATTCATATGATAAAAATTAATGAGAAAAATGTCATTATTAATAAATAAATATATTAATAAAAATAAGTAAATATGACTAAATAAATAAATAATAATAAAAAAAATTAATTGTATGGTTTCATTTAATTTATTTCAATAAAAATTTAAAAATTTCCTTCTTACCATAATGGTGTCCATTTTACCATATTTTCCCTTACTATACCATATTGCTGTTTTCAGAGTTGGCAACGCTGGATACGATATGGAGATGACGATATCCAATACAATATAGTTTCATCGTATCGTCAAACTCGATACGATACGATATGGTCAAGACGATATATCCGACATGTCGTCCATATCGACGATATGACATTAATTTTTTCATAATATTTAACAAATTTTATTAAAAAATATAAATTTAAATTATAAAATTAAATAAATTCGAAGAACTAAATGGAGGGTTCTTTTTTCACTTTTTTTTCAAGAAAAGAAAACCATTTTATTGAAAAAAAACACTTCGCCTATTTAAAAAAAATATATAAATCTAGAATGGTTTAAAAATTATTACCAAGAGGTCTTGAATGTAAAAAAACAAAATAACTCATGTCGAAAACTTGAAAGAAAAAAAAAAAATGAGACATTGACAGAAGAGTTTATTCAAGAAAATGACCTCCAAAAACCGTTAGAAATAAATAAAATCATCCTTAACTGAAACATTTAAGAGTTTTATTTGTTAAAAAAAAAATTTTTAAAGGAAAAAAAAAAAAAAACCGAAACCAGCAGGGGTTTCACAACCACAGTATACGAAAATATATGAAAAAAAGATAAGACAGCATTGTTTGGAAATATTTTAATGGGCCTTCCTGCCAGAAAACCAATTTGCAACGCTTGACCCTTAGATTCTATTAAAGTTTCAATTCTATCTCTTTGAGAACTTTGTATTTGCTCGAAAATATATTGGTGATCATTGAAAAAATTTTAGAAAATCCAGATGCTGAAGTACACATGGTAGAAATAATAAAAATAAAATACATATACATGAATTTCTGTACTAAGAAGAAAAATATATGAAATTTCGAAAAAATACCCCAGAAACTCAATTTTTTTTTTTATAATATCGTCGATATGACGATACGATACGATATGAAGGCACTACGATACGATACGATATGATGAATTTTCGATACGATATGGAGGCGATATGACCACCTGACGATACGATACGAGACGATATGGCCCTTGAAAATTACGATACGATACGATATGAGGCCTCATATCGTATCGTATCGTATCGTATCGCGGCATCACTAGAGAAGAGACGCGCAATAGACCGAAATGATCATTCATCGCATAGTAACAATTGAAAAGTTATAATATTTTGTAATAATGAGTTGAAGAACTCTCAATGGTTTTTTTTTTTGCATATCGTAATTCTTCAAAGAAATGTCTAATTTTAAAAAACAAAAACTTAAAAAAAGTTGAAAATTCAAAAAATTCAGGCTGCCTGAGCCCCTAAATCTTAGTTAATTAATATGACATAAATACTATTAACTTCTAAAGAAATTAATTTCACTCCAATATTCTCCAAATAAACTTCTAAAGAATCCATATAATAGTTTATTCTGATTCCATCAACCCCAAGCTAATTAGATATGAACAAAAAAATTGTTTGATCACGAAAATTGTTCATTAACAATTGCATGGCACCTCAGATAATAAATAAAGATGGATTTTTTTTTTATTCTTGAAAAAAAGGTCGTGAGATTATTTGAACCAATGAAATCAATAGATTCGTACTTTAAGAATATTAAAAAAAAAAAAAATAGAAGAATTTAAATTTACAATACTTTGTTATTGTTATTCAGGTACAAATACTGGTTTTAGTAGAACAAATTCTGATTTGAGTGGTACAAATTAGCCCTTGCCCTTTTTCCAAATAAATAGGAAAACAATCCAAAATATTTTCATTATCAAAGGCACCATGCATCTGTATATAATCATTTTGGAGTAATTTTTTTTTTTTTTTTTTTTCGTCATTGGCATTTGATCAACGGAAGCAGCCGCTTGCGGCCGCCGACAACGCTAGTGCCAAAAAAAAAGACTAATTATTAATTGTTACATAACGCAAAGCATAATGATGTTTATTTTTTTAAAAAAAAATGAAAATTCGAAGACACTTTTTTTCAAAAAACTTGATATACCTGAGGTACCTGGTCTACAAAACCCCGTGATCGTTTCATGAAATTAATAAATGGGTAATAAGTGGTTCTTCGTCGCTGATTTCGGAAGAATTTTCTGTGGTAAAAGTTTTTACACAATTTCCGCGGATCGCGGAGAAATATTTCCGAACGTTTCTCCACCCGTTGATTCGAGATAATTCGTAAAAAATTTCTCCGCGGTGAAATTATTCTTTTCGCATGTTTTTCCGCGTATTGTCATCGTGGAAAAATATGTCCGAACGTTTCTCCACCCAAATTGATTCGGAGACAGTTCGGAAAAAAAATTTGATATTTTTCTCCACTCATTTCTGCACATGGGTCAATTTGGAAGGAATTCGGATTAATCGCGGAGAAATTCGGGGTATATGCGGAGAAATTCGGAGTAATTGCGGAGAAATTCAGGAGAAATATTTTCACCAGGGTTTAGCCTACATTTTAACAGAAAATTGAAACAATTATGAATTGACAATTAAAAAAATAATTTAAACTTAAAAATTAAAATTAATCAATCAATTCATTCAACTATAATAAATTGTATATATGGGGCATTCTGAGTCAATTCAGCTGGTCATCTGCCTGACCCTCTCGGATTGAGTTGAAAATTTTTTTATATGTTGTTTTTGGCTTCTTATGCAGCCTGAATTTTTTCGAAAATTTTGTGACGTATTTTAGCCGGTAAAGTAGAGTGTTTTAATGTTAATTTTCTTTTTTCATAAAAAAAGCCCCAATTTAAATACATGAAATTTTTTTCATAAAATAAGGTACTCAATCCACGTGTGTTCGATTAAAAATTAGAGTGGGCCGAGACGTTTTTATGCTTTTTTTTTTTTTTTTCAAAATATTTTGAAAAAAAAAAAAAAAATTAAATTTTTAAATACAAAAAAATAAAACAAAATTAAAACATATCTTGGTAAAATTTCATTTTCGGCATATTTTAAAACTAAAAAGTGGAAAATTTCACGAACATTTCTTGAACATTGAAATCTTTTCAATGACATATTAAATCATAACAAAAAAAAAACCTAGTTTTTTTACAAAAAGAAGCGTCAAGTATTCGAAATCGTTTAGCTATTTTATTTTGTTAATACAAAAAGATGTGGTACCAAAAAAAGTCAAGAATTAAATATATTTTCAATGCATATAATTAAGTCTTAACTGTTGACAAAATTTTAAACTAAGTAAGTCATTATTATTCAATATTTTATTGATAAATTGATTAAATTATTGTTTAAAAATTTTTAAGTAACATTTGGTTACTTAAATTATCAATTTAAATTCATTAAATTCAGTGTAAATTTTACTTGTATTCAATTACGACCGCATGGTCTGAATTTTTCTTGCTCGTGTAAATGAAATTCAAGGCACCCTTTGTGTTAATCTCATTGATCAAATAAATATTGAATAACATAATTTATAATTCGCTGCATTAAATAATCAAACTATTTAATAAATAATTAAATATTTAATTATAAAATATACGACCTCGTGGTTTTTTAGTTTGCCTTGAATATGATTTGTAAAATACAGTGAAAAGTTTCTTACAATTATTTTATTTAAATACAAGTAGAAGTAATAGTTTGATTGAAATTTTTATTATAAAATCAGTGCTACGTTAGTAGCTGTAATCTGACGCAATCTAATCACCGACATCGTACAACCAAATTTGTATAACAATATTGTACATCATATATATCTAAATATATGTATACCCACACTATCATTTTATTATTGGTAATATAATAATTGAGCCAACCTGTCACATACGAGCCAAACTCAAGGTCAAGGTACACGCCGTCAACAGATTTGTAAATTAAAAATATCGACAGCTAATGTAAGTACATTTTAATAAAATTTAGTTCAGTGTTTGTTCGTAAAATTGTAACAATTGTGTAGTTAAATTTATGTAAAAACCACGCGTCATCACTGCATAATTGTAGAGTCAGTGATTCATCTAAGAAAAGACTGGATTGCATGTCAATCCCGTTGTCGATTTTCCGGGCTTCGCACCACGCTAATTGACGGGTCGTTTATATTAAATAATTTTTAATCCCTGACTTCGCAACAACCGCATGGTTTTAAATCCTCTCTCTTATCAACGCGATGCGCAAATAATTATAAATGGGTCATATAAGTAGTGTACTTATAAGAGTTCTGGACCACGGAAAACCGCGAGATTGTGGGTGGGATGGGTGGGTGGTATTTAAATAAATTTGGGGTAGAAAGTAAGAGAAGAGAATGAGAGAGGGGAATAAGAGAGGGGAATATGAGTGGGGAATATGAGTGGGGAGTCTTTTCGAATTTCGGCCATTTTTATTTATTTTTTTTTTTTTAAATTTGTGAGAAAAAAAAAAAGTGTTTCGAAGGAGATTTGAACTCACGGACTTCGGATTTAAAATCGAGCGCGCTATCCCCAAGATCACGGCTCAATCTTATTGGATGTCGGAAGTAGAAGGTGAGTGATACTGGAAAATTCGAAAATTTGTTGTAAATGGAAAAATTTATTTATTTAACAATTAAATAGTTGATAAAATTTTTTTCTAAATATATAATATAATTTTTCATGAACTTTTAAACATAGGGTTTTAATGCAAATTGTTTAATTATGAAAAATGTTTATATTATTTTTATTTTTTCTCATACGTATTGCTTTCATGTGAAAATTAATATCAATTCCCACCGGGATGCTGATTTGCGAAATAGTTTTTTCATTTTCATTTTCATTTTCATTTTCATTTTCATTTTCATTTTTTTTTTTCTTTTCGTTTTCATCGTTTCGCGAGTGAAGTTGCAAATTTAAAGAAAAAAAAAAAAAAAAATAAATGGAGTTAAATTAAAGAAAAAAAAAAAGGGCCAATAAAAAGGAAAGAGAGGGAGAAGGGTTGTACGCTCAACCATTGTGTTTAAAAGCAATTATTGGAGAAATTTTTGCGGTATAAGAGAGTAAATAAAGATATATTTTAATACATTGTTCTTAGATTCATTTTGAACGAGGAAAGTGAATGGTGAGTTTTAAAACTGATAAAACAATAGTTTTTTAAAAATAATTTTTGTATAATAACCTAATATTATTAATTAATAAAATATAATTGATCAACTTTTTTATTCTTTTAAACATTTATTCAATAGTTAAAAAAAATGTAAATGGAAACATTGCAAAAAAACAGTTGGTTGTACTGAGATCTTTTTTTTTATTTATGATATAACAATTGTGGCAGTATGTGTGTATCAATGTGGATTCACTGGCGTTTTAAACTAACGCGCCACACTATGGCGGATCACTATTCGGTGTTGCCAAGCGTACATTAGAATATAGTAGACGTCATATATACTGCTGATTAGATGAATTTTCATAATTTTTAATTATTAATTATAAAAAATAAAATCCAAAAATCTTCAATTTTTTTCCATAAATTTTGTTTTGTTTCACTTAATAGCCCAATAGGTTTTCACGATGTCATTATTTAATTAAAAGATATCGGTATTTTAATGACTTTTTTTGACAAAAATCGTATTCTCCATAAGAGCCCATGTTAAAAGTTGTCAACTTTGAAAATTAATAAAAAAATAACGAGCTTCCAAACAATTACCAAAAAATTACATAGAATGTATCAGTATTTCAAGAATCTACTGTAAAAATTTCAAAGCATTCTCATTATTAGTGACTGGCCGAGGTAATCCCTTAACAAAGCAATTATTGATGAGAAAGGTTTGCTTTTGAATTTTAATTATATAATTATTGTTAAATAAAATGATATATTTAAATAATGTTAACGACTGTTCTTAGATTCATTTTGAGACGAGGAAAGTGTATGGTGAGTTTTTAAAACTGAGAAAGACAACCGAGTGCATGATTGGACTTGAAGCACCAGCGTGATTACTATGTGCATTATAATAAAAAAAAAAACTTTTTTAATAATCAATAATTAATAATAATATGAGTCATTTTATGTGAATATTTATTACCCATTTATTTCAGTATAATCAAAAAAATTCTTCAATACGTGAAGATATATAAAATTACGCAAAAATTGGAAGAAAGTGAGAGAGGTAAAAAATTTTGTGGTTTTAACATCTTTTATTTATGAATAAAACAATTTTTCTTTCTTTTTGAATTATAGAAATCTGCTGGTGTCAATACGAAGCTAAATTAACACCAATCACTAGGGATGGAACTTTTGAGGACCTGCAAGATCTCTACCCAGAAGAAGTTGAAGAGTATGAATGGGGTCCAACTATATGCAATGCGAACACAACCCTCAATCAGTTTGAAAGATGTCTTGAGAGAAATAAATAAATGTATTAAATTAATAAATGAATGAAGTTGAAATAAATAAATAAAAAAAAAAATAAAACAAGAAAATTCAAAAAAAATCTTATCATTTTTACCCTTAATTCCCAAACCTAGAGAAGCTATAAATAATTCAATAAAAAAATAAATAAATAAATAAATAAACAATAGACGAATAAAAACAGAAAAACAATTATGACATAAAACAAAAAAAACTAACCTAGAGAAGCTATAAATAATTCAACAAATAAATAAATAAATAAATAAATGAATAAACAATAAACAAATAAAAAAACAGAAAACGATTATGTACCATAAACAAAAAAAAAACAAAAAACAAAAATGGAAAAATAAATTAAATTTTAAAAATGGAATAAGAAAAAACACAATTAAATATTTTTTACAATTATTTTTTTTTATTAAAAAAAAACTTATTATTATTATTATTACAATTATGAAAAAAAAAAAAAAAAAAAAAATATCCTTCTTTTCTCCTTTCCCATCCTATGGTCCCTCACCATCGGAGTCATGGATGGGATCATCTAGAGGACATGGAACGTCTGGCAGGACCCTTGCAGCACCAGTCTCTCTTTCCAACATCCCTGAAACAAAATAAATAAAAAAACAAGATTAAAAAATGGGAATAATAAAAAAAATGTTTTTTAAAAAGGGAGGGAAAAATGAACAAAAAAAAATTACTTACTCTCGATTACTATTGTTGCATTCCGGATGTCCATGTCCAGCTGCTCACTAATTATGTGAAGATCGATAATCTGTAAACAAAAAAACAAACAAAACAAAAAAATTAGAATAAATACAAATAATCATTGAATAAGAAAATAAAGAAAAAAAAAAATAGATAAATAAACAAATAAAAATTACAACTTACTTCTTCGTTGATACGATATCTTCTTCCAGGTGAACTGTTCAACCCTGTAGCTACATTTCTCTTCAACAGCTCATCCTTTTTGTTTCTCCTCCTCGTGATCTTCCTCTCCACTGACTCCCTCTGAAAAATAAAAAAAAAAAAAAAAATAAACATAAGAAAAATTATTTTAAAAATTTTTACATAAATTAACAAAAAAGAGAGATGAATAAATAAATTATAGAGAGGTAAATAATTATATATGAATTATATATGAATAAATGAAATGGGATAATAAGAATAAACACGTGCACGAACGAAATAATAGCAAGAGTAATGAGATGGAAAAGTTTTATGATATGTAAAATAAAAAGAAAAACAATTATAGAATAAATTAATAGAATAAATTAATAATAAATAAATGGTGAAAAATAAATAGAAATAAAGTTAAAAGAAAAATAGAAAGAAAAGATTAGTATAAAAAAAAAAAGATAAGCACATCCACCAATGAAATAATAAAAATTAAGAGAATAATTGTTGTATATTATAAAAAAATTGAATTGAAAATTAAAAGAAAATTATATTAAATTTACTTACTTCTCTCATTATTTAACGATACTCTTAAAAATAACACTTGGACGTGGAACCATGATTATGAATAAAAGGATTTAATTTGAGGATAAGGTTGCAGGCAAGGATGCAGGTTGAAATGAAAAGACCTTATAACCCTAAAAAGGGTAGGAAAATCAGGTGGTTCTAGGATTTTTCTCTAGAGAGAACTTTGAACCAATGGTAAAATTTATAAAGATTTCAACCAATAAAAAAATTCCCTACCCACTGATTCTAGCGCCATTAGTTTTCACCATGTAACTGGAAAATTTAAAACTAATTCAAATTGAAGATCTTTCTAAAAATTTGACGCCATTTTTTCGTTTTAACCAATAGGAAAATTCGGTGGTGCTGTTCATGGCATAATCTAGCGGAAAATGTTTGAATTAAGAAAAAAAAAAAAAAAATGGATGAAATATTAGGCGCGAAATTATTCAATTTATTATTATTTTTTTTTTTTTTTGCTTATTTTCCTCATTATTTTAGATGAGAAAATAAGAAAATCTTCAAATGTAATTGGTTCATTCTCGAGTTAGGCTTTTTTTTTCTTTGCTATACAAACTATTTTTTTCTTTTATTATTTTAAACATAAAAAAAATAAATAAAAATATTTAAGTTTACCTTTTTTTTTTCTCAATTATTTTCAAGAGTGTTAATTGTATTTTTTTTATTATAATATAAAGGTAAGTTTGAATTTTAAGTTTTTATAATAATAATAATAATAATAATAATAATAATAATAATAATTTTTATAATTTAAGTTCAACTACTATTTTGTAGAAAAACTTGTTTCCATTTTTTAAGAAATTATTTTTTAATATAATAATAATAATAATAATAATAATGATAATAAGAATAATAATAATAATAATAATAATAATAATAATTTTCATAATTTAAGTTCAACTACTATTTTGTAGAAAAACTTGTTTCCATTTTTTAAGAAATTATTTTTTAATATTTTTATCTTTTTTTTTTTTTTCTTTACAGATAAATCTTTTGTTAAATAATATTAAAAATGGATCAACTCCCAGACCAGATTCACCTGAAAAATAAATTCTCTCAAGCATATGCTCAGCTTAAAGAAAATCCGAATGCTTTGGGAATTGTAAAGAACATTTGCGAAATTCAAGATTACATAAAACGTTACAATAGATCATTAGGTGGCCTCACAGGATCTAGAAAGAAAATGACTGGTGCAACAGTTGCATTGTTGACTACTTGGAAATGTAAATTAGAGCATTTGCAGAAAAAAGGCGGTATGGTTGATGAGTCTACAATACACCAAAACCATGCTGATGCTATTGATGCAAGAATCCAATGGAGTGACTTAGAAAGTGCTTTTAAAAACCGAATGAGAACTGGAATGATTATTAATATATTACATAAAAATTTAGATTTATTTCTTGAAGATGCAAAAATGATGTTGATTGATCGTTTAAAGAATGAATTAACCAAAAAAGCGCTATTAAACTTAATACAATTTTGGTTTGTAATTTTCAAATTGTTAAACAAGAAGAAATAGAAATTGAGACAAAATATTTTAGTGATGGATGTATGGAAATATTGCAATCATCAAATCTTGATGATATTTTATCAAATAACTTTGAGATACTTAAAGCTGATCTGGAAGAGAAAGAAATGCGTGGTTCAGGTTGGACCTTGCATGAAATTCTACATTTAGAAATAAATATAAACGACTATGTACCTTTACGTGGTGGTTCATCAACTTTTATTGAAATGCCTGATTGGATTATAAAAACAAAATCAGTTGTAAACGTTATAAATTATAAAGATAATTATTGCTTTATTTGGAGTGTGTTAGCTGCAATGCACAAGGTTCCACATCCAAACAGAGTCACATCATATGAGAGATACATGAATGATTTAAATCTGGATGGAATAACATTTCCAATGAGTTGGTGTAAAATAAAACAATTTGAAAAAAATAACAATTTGAAAATAAATGTATATGGCATTGATAACACTGATGATTTAGATGATGAATCCAATGATGAAGAAGGCGTTAGCGTTGATGATTCAAATGGTACAAATAAGAAAAAAAAAAAGAGACGTCAAGAAAGGATTGTTCCATATTATTTGGGTAATAATGATGCATCAAATCATCCAACAATTCATCTTTTAATTATTGAAAAGCCTGAGAAAAAAGTTGATGGATTCCAAGATGAATCAGCAGATGAAGATGATGAAGAAGAAGAAGAAGATGAAGATGATGAAGATTATGATGAGTATGATTTTAATAATATTACAAATAAAAGAAAACTTGGTGAATTCTCAAACCATCACTTTGCTTACATTAAAAATTTATCTAGGTTAATTAGTGCACAAGTTTCAGCATATAATGGTAAAAAATTTATATGTGATCGTTGTTTATCATATTTCCATTCTCAAAAATCAATCGATTCTCACAATCCTGCATGTAGAGAAAAGAATCAATATGCAATGGAGATGCCAACAGAAAAAAACAATATTTTAAAGTTTAAAAATTACAAATATCAGCTTCGAGTGCCTTATGTAGTATATGCTGATCTGGAAAGTATATTGGAAAAAGTAACAGATAATTCCAATAATTCGTTGAAAAAAACAATTCAACAAAAACATATTTCAAACAGTGTAGCATACTATATTAAATGTTCTTATGATAATACGCTCTCTAAATTTAAATTAAAACGAGACAAAAATCGTATTGAATGGTTTATAAAAGAGCTTGAAGAGCTGGCACACAATGTTGATAATATATTGGAAAATATCAAACCGATGAATTTAACATTTTGTAAGAATTGCAATTTTTTAATGCAACAAAGTGCCATATATGTAACAAATTGTTCACAGCGGAAAACATTAAAGCACGTGATCACTGTGCATCGCTTGAAAAATGGAATTATAAAATTCTGTTCCTTGATCCACATGTAGATTTTTACAAACTCGTCCTTTTTTAAATATTGATTCCATTGCAGCTGATACTTCTTTTCCGGTCTTGCTTTTGAGTTCAACAGCCCACCTGAACTTTGAAAAAATATCAATAATAGTCAAAATATATTTATATCCAGAATTTACAGATGAGTGTTCAATCATGTCAACAAGATCAGCTTGCCAAGTTTCATCCTTATCTCGAATATCAACTTTACGTCTTGGAAAATTTCGGCGAGCTGGTGCATGAAGCTCTCGTACTATGTCTCTTTTAAATTCAGTCATGTTTCATTGAGAGTAGTATGATGACTGAATTTTAACTAATGTTAATGTATAATGTTGGCCTCTCTTAGTTCTTCAATGATTGACATGATTTCATTATCGTGACTTGGATTGCCAGCTGTTCGTGAAGCAACTAGCAATCTTAAACGATCAACAAGCTCGTTCGGATTATCCCAATAAACATAATTAACTTTAGATTGATTCTTACTTTGAATTATCATATTTGTTGGTAGTAAACCAGAACCATGATGTTGTGTACTCTTCATGTGAGGCAATATGAATGTAATATACTTTTGTGATGCTGAATTTTTCACTGTATTTTTAGAATTATGATATCTTAAATGTGCATTTGTGTTGAGAAGAATTTGAGCATAATTTTTTTCATCAATTTGAGTGACTTTGGTTTTTTCTGGGGATTTCATAAATAATAATTCCAGTAGTCCTTGGGTTATTTCATACGTTTCATCAGCAACAATCATATTATTATTTTCGAATAGTAATTCAGCATTTCCAATTTTATATTCTCCACTGTTTTTTCTTTTAACCCCATAATCTTTATCCCATTGTAAAGTATCTATTCTATTTAAATATTGAATTGTTTAATCATTTTTAAGACCTGTCTCATCAGCCTCTTGCTCTATCAGTTGTAGATTTTCAATAGTATCATGGAAAGCCTCTGTTTCCTCATCAGAACTGAGATTTTGTTCTGTATTTATATTTCCAGAATTACTTGAATGCGTTCCATCAGAAATGATACTGTCTTCTTCTCTCTCAGAATCATATGTGTTGTCTTTACTAATTTTGCTTTTTTTATTGTTTATTATCGGTGTTATTTTAGCAGCTATATTCTCAAGTGGTCCGATGACTGGTTTTAAGTACTCGTTAGCAGTTTCAGATATGCTTTCTTTCCCTAATTTTAATAATTGATGCTTCTTCTTTATTACATCTCTAACTTTTTCTATTTCTTCAAGAAATTTTGCTTCTTTTGACAGTGCTTCCTTCTTGAGAGGCATGTTGATTCGACAGGATTTAAACATGAACTAATATTTTTTTAACAAATTGTATCGTTAATTATATTTATAAAACAATCAAAATTTTTTCTGTATCTTCCATCATTTATATTGCGATCTTTGTCAATACATAGGAAACAATATTTCTCTTCCCAACACTTGATACATATCCGAAGAAATTTATTATACTCCATATCAATATTTGCATGATCCTGCCAAATATGTTTGAGATTTAGCTGATCACAAGGGAACACAACTAAGAAATTAATATTATCATGAATAAAATGCTTTGGAATTCGAGCATACGATTGACACAAATAAAACGAATCAACATTACAATGACGTCCCATTGAAAAATAATCCCTTATTGGCTGTTGATTTTCAGTTGCAACATCATCAAATATAAACAATGAGTTTGGTTTTGCTTCTTCAACAGGAATTACTTGATCATTGCTTGAAAATTTATGATAATTTATATTTTCAAGCGGTTCCAATAGTTTTTCTAAATATCGATATTTTGGTTGGTATAATGATTTACTATAAATATAAATATTAGCAAAACGTAAACCATTTGGATTAACAATTAAACTCATAAGTGCGTTGGTTTTACCACAATTACTTCCACCAATTATAGCACAACGTATCGTATTTGGCAATAAGTCTCCATGTCTTTTCTGAATTAAACCCTCACCACTTTTTGCTGTAATTATATCAAAGTTTATCACTGGTAATTTGAGAGCTTGCTTCTTGTACTCCATCTTGATCAACACTAATTAAAAAAGTATAAAGTCAACTGTTTTATATAGAAAAAATCAGTCAATCATCAACCATGATAGAGCATACAAATAATAAAAATAATAAGAAAAATAAAAAACGTTTTGGAAAAGGAATATTAAATAAAATTATTAATAAACTACCTATCGAGTTACCTGGATATTCTTTTTGTGGACCTGGAACTAAGCTAGAGAAACGTTTGGCAAGAGGAGATCGAGGAATAAATCCTCTAGACGAAGCTTGTAAAAATCACGATATCGCATATTCGAAAAATCGGAAAGATATTAAAGCCAGGAACCTAGCTGACGATATTTTAGCGCGTGAAGCTTCAAAACGAATTTTTGCCAAGGATTCAAGTCTAGGTGAAAGAGCTGCAGCTGCACTTGTAACTGGAACAATGAAAATCAAATCAAGATTTGGTATGGGTTGTGTGAATAAAAAAAATTCTGTTAAAAAACGAAAAACAACTGGTGGAAAATTAAAAAAAATTAAAAAACTGATAAAAAATAGAAATAATTCTGGTGAAAAGAAAAGAAGCAAGAAGAGCAAGAAAAATAAAAGAAAAAACCTCAAGAAAAAAGTATCATTTATGAAAATTGTACAAGCTGCTAAAGAAGCAAGTAAGGGATCCAATGTTCCAACAATAGCAATTAAAGCAGCATTAAAAGGAGCAAGAGGAGCTATTAAAAATGTTGGTGGTAAATCTGCTGTCTTGATGCCAAGAGTGGTACCAGTTGCTAAAAGTATAAGTGGCGGTGCATTACCACTATTAATTCCAATACTTTCAGCCATAACAGCATTAGGTGGACTAGTTGGTGGAGCATCAGGTGTTGTTAAGGCAATTAATGCAGTAAAATCAAGTAAAAATCAATTACAAGAAACTGTAAGTCATAATAAACAAATGGAATCAATTGCTATTGGAAAAGGACTTCATTCAGCACCATTTAAAAGCGGAATGGGATTCTATTTAACTCCAAAAAACTAGATGTGATGCTACCACAGAGAGCCTTGACTGACGGTGATATTATCAAACTTGCTAATCAATTAAAAATAAAAAAATTTCGTGGTGTTTTCATGCGAAATGATATGCCTCGAGATGGTTCTTGGACACGAGAATCAGGAGTTGTTAATTTAGATGATAAACAAAATCTTGGAACACATTGGGTTGCATATAAAAAACTCAACAACAATTTAGCAATATATTTTGATAGTTTTGGTAATTTGCAACCACCAAAAGATCTTGTCAGTTACCTTGATGTTAGTAGCATCAATTTCAATCATAAACGATATCAAGATTGGAATACATTTAATTGTGGGCATTTATGTCTTGCATTCCTCGCTGAAAAACTATAAAAGACTTGAATATAATAATTTAACATCAGTCTTTAATGAACTTTTAACATGCACGATACATTTACTTTAACATTAAGTGGTACATCATCAGTGCTTGAAACTCAATATTTTCCTCCAATTCAATTAACAAGAGGAAAACATTATTCATTAGCACTTATTTCTTTTTTAACATTTAATTCAATACCAAATATTGATACTCATAATAATCAAATTCAATTTATTGAGGCTAATGGTCATTCTGAATCAATTACAATACCAACTGGCAGCTACGAAATAGATGATCTTATTCAAAGCTTGAAAATACATTCTATCAAGTTAAGCTGCAACAATAATACTCTGCATACATATATCCAAAGCGATAAAATAATTGATTTCACTGGAGCAAGATCACTAGGACCTTTACTTGGATTCACATCAAAATTATTGGAAGCTGGTAAAACACATGAGTCAGATCTACCAGTAAATATAATTCAAGTCAATAGTTTGCGTATAGAGTGTAATATAACAACTGGAGCTTATTGCAACAACCAAAAAGTACATACAATACACAGTTTTTTTCCTGCTGTACCACCTGATTATAAAATAATAGAAGTATCAACTTCTCCTATTTATTTACCAGTTACAGTGAAGTCAATAGATTACATACAACTGAGAATTGTTGATCAAGCAGGTCGAGCTGTTAATTTTCGTGGTGAAACAATTACAATCACTCTACATGTTAAATCATAGTGATGGGGATTGAGTTTAATTCTCGCACAATAAAGAGAGGATTTTCATATAAAAACAGCAAATCATGGACATTACCAACCAGTCTCAATCGAGCAGTGAAGAGATTAACAACTCAGAATATAACATACCTAAAAAGTCTAGGGTTAAAAGTAAAAAATTCTGGACTTGGAACTTTAATTGGGTAAATATAACTTGTCTCAATTGTTTTGCACGTCAAAATGGGTGATATACTTGATATCAACGCACCAGTTCATTTCAACAATGATATATCCACTTATGAGCTGCATGCACATCAAACATTTGGATCATCAAGCTTTGAGAATAGTGATGGAATTAGAATATCGATACAAAACCAAGATTTATTCATTTTGCCATGTAAAAGCTACATTCATATAAGTGGAAAATTATGTAAAGAAGAAAATAAAGATGTACCAATTGGTATTTCACTAGTTAATAATGCAATGAGTTTTTTATTTGAAGAAATGCGTTATGAGTTAAATGGGGTTTTAGTTGATAAATCCAAAAATGTTGGGATTACAACAATAAAAAATTATTTATCAATTAATTCGAGGGAGAATAATGAAAATGCTGGATGGTTAAACGGACTTGAGCAAATGATGTTAACAGATGAAAATGGTTATTTTGATTTATGGATACCATTGAAAATGTTTTTTGGCTTTGCTGCAGACTATCAAAAAATCATTGTTAACGCCAAACATGAAATTATTCTGGTACGATCTCGCTCTGATTTAAATTCAATCGTGAGAGATGTTGCAACTTTTCAAGAAGAAGTTAAATTTGATTTAAAAATTACAAAAGTTGAATGGTTAGTGCCATATGTAACACTATCGAATAGAAATAAAATGGAAATGATGAAATATATACAAAAAGATCCAGTCATTTCTATTGGGTTCAGGACCTGGGAACTCTATGAGTATCCACTGCTACCAACAACAAATCATCATATTTGGACGGTGAAGACATCAACTCAACTGGAAAAACCTCGCTATGTTATTCTTGCTTTTCAAACAAATAGAAAAAATGTATGGCATGCAGATGCAGCAAGATTTGATCATTGTAATATAACAAATGTTAAATTATATCTCAACTTACAAATTTTTCTATATGGAAATTCAAATCTTGATATTTCGAAAAATCAATTTTCATTATTGTATGATATGTATGCTAATTTTTCTGAGTCTTATTATGGAGCTAAAATAGATTTGATATCAAAAAATTTTTTCATCCATCAATCACCATTAATTGTAATTGATTGTAGTAAACAAAATGAACTTTTAAAAGCTGGTGCTGTAGATGTACGTTTAGAATTTGAATCTAAAAACAATTTTCCACAAGGAACTGCAGCTTATTGTTTAATTTTACATGATAATATAATTGAATATAAACCAATCAGTGGCATTGTACATAAATTAAGTTAAAATAATAAAAATTAAGTTTAAATTTAAGAATGAAAAATAATAAAATAAAATAAAATAAATTAATGTAAACAAAAAAATTAATGTAATAAATAAATAGAAAAAAAGGTTCATTTTTTGTTTTATATATTTATTTCCCCAATCATCATTTCATCAACAAAATCATTGTCTTTTATTGAACAATTATCAAATTTAACATTTCTATTATTTTCACCATCAAGAGTCATGATTAAACTTCCTTCTTTTATAGCGTTTTGTAGCTCAGAATATTCTTGCTCATCCTTCTCGAAAAGGTCAGCGAATCTTTTTGGTAGATATAGATAACATGAATTATCAATTTCAATCGTAGCTGCTGCTCCATATTTTCCCGCAGAAAACTTGAGCAGTTTGGTTATTTTATATGCTACATTTTTTGATAAATCTTTGATTGCTTTACGTTCCTTAGCTATTTGAAGTTGTTTAGTTTTTGCGAATGCCATTTTAAAAATTTCTAAACAAAAAAAAATTTATTAAAATAAATTAGTATGTGTGTTAAGTTGTATATGTAATTAAATAATTGTTTATATATTTTTATTAATAATAATAAATATGAAGTAAAGAAACTTACAGCTTAATTTTTCTTGTTGGTGAGTTAGTTGTTACTTGGTGCTGCTCTGAGGAACTGATGATAATGTTGAGGGAAACATGGGCATTTAAAGGAGCACAAAGATCTTCTCCCCAAAGAAAAAATATAATAATTTTCATTTTGCTTATTGTTTAAATTTTAAAAGAGTAGGAATTTCTATAGAAAAAAAAATATCTGGGAAATGGATTATTTGTCGGTGAAAAATATTATGAGAAATGTGACTTGTGTTATAGTTTAAATCATGGCTTTTGCTCCAGATGTTGCTCGGTTAAATATTTTCCCACATTGAAAAATAAAGAAAAATATGTAACAAAAAGAAGAAATAAATTTTTTCAGGGAAATAAGATGCTCTATTTAACCCCAATGTTTGCAAACTGTGAATTCGCAGTATGTAACTCACAGCATGTTTTTGCAACATTACAAATTTTGGGAAAAATAGATTAAATTTCTTTGACGGTGAAAATGCTTTATATTTTTTCCGAGAAAATTATAACAAAAAAAAAAAATTTTATTTAATTATTTTTACAGGAAATTTTTTTTTTTTTTGGGTTTGAAAAAAAAACAAGAAAAAATTATTTATTTATCAATTTATTTATTTATGTAATTTATTTTATATTTATATTTTATTTTACATATTACAATTTTCATTCGAACTTAATTCTTTACATTTTACACAATCTTTTACTGGTACTTGTAAAAAAAGACCAATTTCATCTTCATAATCATTTTGTAAAGGATGCTGCTTACATTTTCTTAGTCCTAAAATTGTTTTATTCATTTGTTGTTTCTCTGATAATTTATCCCAGATTTGATCTATTTGATTTGACGCAAATTTTATTATTGCCATGATTGGAAGTGAACTAATTTCTGTTTTAGCCAAATCATTTATATTTTCAACAGCACAATAATGGATAATCGATTTATTTAAACTTGGTCTGGTTGAAAAGGTTTTAATATACCATGATCGAAAACGTTGAACATTTTCAACTGAACATTTGTAAGTTGAACAATTAATGTGAATCCTTGAGTGTCTTATAGCTGGATGTTGTTCTTCCAGAGTTTTTATGTCTGGACAATTTAAATCATCCAAATTGAAAATTGTTGTTTGAATTTCACGTAAAACAAATTTTAACCATTTCTTTTTCTCTTCTCCTTTTACAAATAAATATTCAAATTTTCCATTTATTGATTGATTTAAAATTGGTGAAATGTCGTTATATTCTTCACAACCTTGTTCCCACGACATACCATGATGATTCATTTCACATTTTGATACCGTTTCTTGATAAGTTTCACTCAAATGTGATCTATCACAAGGTGGTTTAAATATTTTAGATATTGGAGTCAATCTTGAACTTAATGGTTGAATAGCTAGTTCTTTCAGCACAAATAACCCTTGCTCTTCTTGAAATCCTTGGAAGTCGATGAATGCAGACATTTTATTTTATTTTATTTTTCAACTCAAATTTATTGTATACCTTTTTCACTGAAGGCTTTGGAGCTAACTAAAGATATTTTTCAAGGCTTGATTTTCAACAAATTTCTTCCCCTCTTGAACTCACTACTCCCACTTTTTTTTTCTAATATTATTTCTATTTTACAGCAAAAGTAGAAAAAAAATTATATATTTTTTTTAGCAGTCTTAATGGCAGATTGTAAAACATCTAATTGCTCTTTTATTTTAACATTTTTAGCCATTAAAATTCCAATTATATCACCCAATTTTTCATAATTCAATTAAAAAATTTTTTATATTTCATTGAATAATTTTAAAGTTACAACATCCTTCTCATCTTGAGGTGTTGCAATATTGCATATTCGCCGGTTGCCAATATCGAAATTATTATATTCATCTAAATTAAAGCCAATTCCAGGAGGCCCTGATTTAGATCTATCAGCAGCCCCAACCAAATAACGACCAAACAAATCAACGCTCATTTTATAACTGGCTTAAAACTTAAAAATCGGTTAGTTATATAATAAAAAAAAGAAAAAAAATTGATAAATAAATAAAAAAACAATTATTATAAATAAATTTTTCCATTTACAACAAATTTTCGAATTTTCCAGTATCAATCACCTTCTACTTCCAACATCCAATAAGATTGAGCCGTGGTCTTGGGGATAGCGCGCTCGATTTTAAATCCGAAGTCCGTGGGTTCAAATCTCCTTCGAAACACTTTTTTTTTTTCTCACAAATTTAAAAAAAAAAAATAAAATAAAAATGGCCGAAATTCGAAAAGACTCCCCACTCATATTCCCCTCTCTTATTCCCCTCTCTCATTCTCTTCTCTTACTTTCTACCCCAAATTTATTTAAATACCACCCACCCATCCCACCCACAATCTCGCGGTCTTCCGTGGTCCAGAACTCTTATAAGTACACTACTCATATAATTACGTATTGTTTGTACCGCATTTCCATGTAAAAGCAACTTGTTTCATACTAAAATGAATTGTGCTCCGATTTTCATCTGCCTGACCCCTTGCGATTCTAATAAAATGAGCTATTTTCGGTTGATTTTGAGCTGAAATTGGGCCTCTAATTTTTTTAGATTTTTTCATCAATTTTTCTAAACTCCATCATTTTTTTTTTCCTCAATTTTTTTTTATAGAATATAGTACACAATACACGCATTTTGAGCATAGCAAAAATCTGGGCCCAGAAATAGAAATATTTTTTTTTGATTTAAAAAATTTTTTTTTTAGCAAAAAAAGTTTTTGTTTCCAGAAAAAATTAATTTTTTTTATCAAAATTATAAGTTTTTAATTTTAAAAAAATTAAATAAAACTAGATTTTTCCTTGGTAAATTTCCAATTTCTGCTTTTTTAGAAATTTTTTTGGCTGAAAAAAAAAAATTTTAAAATCAAAAAAAAATATTTATATTTCTGGGCCCAGATTTTTGATGGAGTCTAGAAAAATTGATGAAAAAATCTAAAAAAATTAGAGGCTTAATTTCAGCCCGAAATCAACCGAAAATAACTAATTCATTAGAATCGCAAGGGGTCAAGCAGATAACCCCGTGATTTGACTAAGAATGCCCTAAGAAGTCTTATATATATATATATATTGATAATAATATAAATAAATATAAATATAATAATTAATTGAAAAACCACATGCATAAGTACATAAACGTATATGTATGTATCCATTCATGTATTTATTCATGTACCTATATACATATTCATATTATTATGTACACATATTCATATTATTATATATATACCCCAGGTAGGAGTTCTCGGGCTTGAACAACTGTGTCAGGCTTGTGCAAGGGTCGTGTATCGAGCCTGGGGAGCACACGCTTGACACAAGCTTGTGCCCATTGTTTTCTCCGGCCTTACACGAGCCTCGTTAACACAGGCTTGACACAAGACTGTCCCCGTTGTCTTTAACCGGCCTCACACAGGCCTCAATAATTCAAGCCGGTGTCAAGCCTGTGTTTTTTGTTTTCCCCGGCCTCACACGAGCCTCGTTAACACAGGCTTGACACAAGACTGTCCCCGTTGTTTTCAACCGGCCTCACACAGGCCTCAATAGTCCAAGCCGGTGTCAGGCCTGTTTTTTTTGTTTTCCCCGGCCTCACACGAGCCTTGTGTCAAGCCCGTTTTACCTCACACGGGACTTGACTTGTGCATATATTCAATTAAAAAAAAAAAATTAATTAATTAGATCTATAAATTGTAAATAGACATTTTAAATAAAAATTATTAGGTTTTGACTATCGTGCCAGGCTTTTACAAGGACTGTGTATTGACTCTCGAATAAATTCATTCATATAAAAAATTTTGACTGACTCTTTCATGAATCCCCCGTGGTCGACTTGATAGAGCATTGGAGTTCCACCTGAGAGACCTAGGATCGATCCCCCGTTACGCCGTTTATTTTCGTTCATATAATCATCGTTAATTCAAATTGTATCGCGTAAAAAATAATAATGCCAAATTAATAAATTAATAATAATTGTTTATTTATATTTTTTTATAATTTTTTTTGCAAGCCGGTGTCAAGCCTGGGAACACAAGACTGTGTCAAGCCTGGGAACACAAGACTGTGTCAAGCCTGGGAACACAAGCCTGTGCCAAGCCTGATACACTAGTCCGACACCAGTAAATACATCCTGAACATTCCAGACTTGTCCCAGGCTTGTGCCCGTCGTCACTTCCTACCTGGGACATAATAATATAATAATTACATTCATAAGTATACTTTTATACATACATGCACATATGTTGGTGCATATCTATATAGTTATTAGTCTTATATATATATTAATAATAATATAAATAAATATAAATATAATAATTAATTAAAAAACACATGCATAAGTACATGAATGTATATGTATGTTTCCATTCATGTATAAATACCAATACATATTTATATAATTATGTGTACATATATATTATATTATTATATTACTGTATTATTCCATATAAACATAATAATATAATAATTAAATTCATAAGTACATATATTAAAATATTACAATACATATATAAAAATATTACAATAAAAAAAAATATTATATTAATTTCTTTTGACAATGGTTCAATATGAACGCAGAACGTTGTGAAGAGACAGAAAAATTGTCATTATCATCACAAATCCCTAATGAATCTGGAATGGATAAAGATCCCAACAAATTAATTATTGATCAAAATAATGAAAACGAAAATGGTAATATTAATACTTATTCTTTACTACTTTATTTAAATTGTAATTCAAAAATATTATTACTAAAACTAATGTTTATTATAATAGGTATGCTTGAAAAAACAAAAACTAATCTAAGTCCATCAGTCGTCGAGACTCAAGTTTGTCATCCTGATTCAACTGATCAAAAACTACAGGAAAAAAAACTACCATTTTATCAAGTACTGAACGTTCACAGCGATATCTTTCTAGACAACGATAATTCATAACAAAAAAAAAAAATCATAATAAATAGTTAATAAAATGAACAATAATATGAATACTGACCGTAATATAAATTGTCAAAAACAATAGAAAAATCAATAAAAGAAACTTTTAGAGTCATAACCGCAATCACTCCAAAAGAAGTTTCACTTCCCCCACGCGTACTCGCAACAGGCATAATTTTTTTTTCTAATTTCATAAGTAAAAATAAAAACCACATCTTTTGAAAGAAATGTATTGGAAAAATTTAATTGAAAAAATTAGTTTGAAATATATACAATGTTTTTTTTTATGATGAACTTGAAGTAAGCACGACAAAAAGAAAACTCTATAGTATAAAGCATTCTATCACTAAAAAATTATTTGCACAACAAAATACTTTTCTCTTTTATTTTTTTCTTTAAGAAAATTTCCATAACATTATTATCTTTTTGATATTATTATCATCTAGTTTTACTGCTATAATCTTGATAAAAAAAAGGTAATACTGAAGTATTAATGATTTCGCTACATATCGTGGTCAAACTTTCAGCTAATTTGAAAAACAATTCAATTTATAGCGCGTACACACACGTGGATTCAGACACTATGATGATAATAATCCACGCCACTCGATTCTGATTCAAAAAAATTTAGCCGATAAAATAATGTAGATATTGTGTGTTCGCTAAAATTTAGACTTAGTAAAAAATCAAGTGGCTAAGTAAGAGATGTAGCTAAAGAATAGGATGTAACTGGTAATATAATGTAGATAATGTGTGTTTGGCTATAATTAAGGCGAAACTGTACTTCCAAAATTAAGAGCCGTGCACGTCCTTATCGATACCGTTCTACTATATCGAATAACCGTTGCCATCTTTGGGCCCTTAAAAAAAATACATAAGTCCCAGTTCGATGGATAATTCAGTTAGTGAAACGCCAGGATCAGAAATCAAAGTTTTTTTATGCAATTTTATTATTTAATTATATCACATTCTCATTAAAATTACATTTAGTCCATGTACATCAATACCTCTATTTTACACCTATACCTATACAAATCAAATTTTTCTCGTCACGCATGAAAAATTTTCATTCATATATGTATTATTCAAACAAGATATTTATTTTTATAATTCCTGTGTATGAAATAGTTTTCATGCCTTATAATTTTTTCATCCCAGGTAGGAGTTCTCGGGCTTGAACAACTGTGCCAGGCTTGTGCGAGGATCGTGTATCAAGCTTCGGGAGCACAGGCTTGACACAAGCTTGTGCCCACTGTTTTCCCTGGCCTCACACGAGCCTTGTTAACACAGGCTTGACACAAGACGTTGTTTTTAACCGGCTTCACACAGGCCTCAATAATCCAAGCCTGTGTCAAGCCTGTTTTTTTTGTTTTCCCCGGCCTCATACGAGCCTTGTTAACACAGGCTTGACACAAGGCTGTCCCTGTTGTTTTTCCCCGTCTCACACAGGCCTCAATAGTCCAAGCCGGTGTCAAGCCTGTTTTTTTTGTTTTCCCCGGCCTCACACGAGCCTTGTGTCAAGCCCGTTTTACCAAGCCTCACACGGGACTTGACTTGTGCATATATTCAATTAAAAAAAAAAAATTATATTAATTAGATCTATAAATTGTAAATAGAAATTTTAAATAACAATTATTAGGTTTTGACTATCGTGCCAGGCTTTTACAAGGACTGTGAATTGACTCTCGAATAAATTCATTCATATAAAAAATTTTGATTGACTCTTTCATTAATACCCCGGTGGTTGACTTGATAGAGCATTGGAGTTCCACGTGAGTGACCTAGGATCGATCCCCCGTTACGCCGTTTATTTGCGTTCATATATTTATCGTTAATTCAAATTGTATCGCGCAAAAAATAATAATGTCAACTTAATAAATTAATAATAATTGTTTATTTATATTTTTTTATAATTTTTTTTGCAAGCCGGTGTCAAGCCTGGGAACACAAGACTGTACGTGTTTTTATACTATGTGTTTACATAGTATACGTGTTTTTTTATTTTTTCATGCAAGAAGTAAAATAATTGAAAAATAAGGTTTATTCATGCAACCTGTCTGAACAATTCTACATTCTTTGATAATGAAGCCACATTAATAATTTTGATGCAAAAAATTTCTTAAGTTGTTGACATGCACAACAATTTCTAAATAATATCAAATCATGCATACTGTTAAAAAAATGGTATCATTTGACAATCGGTCTTACACATTTTTTTTCAAAATTAACAATTATAACGCACAAAAATGTTCAAGTTTTTACATACACAACAATCAATAAATGATATCAGTTCATGCATACTGTTAAGAACAGACATAATGTGTCGTGATTGATTTGCAATCTAATGATAATTCTGTTTACCACTTGACCATTTCAATATCATGCAGTTTTCTTAATCCTCGCCATGCAGTAAAAGCATATAATATTCTTCAATATAATTTTGATTCTCTTCTGATAGGCTTTTCACTGTTGTTATTCTCTTACCTCAGATTATACGTTCGATTTATCACTTTAACATACTTTGTAGCAACATTTTGTTATTTTTCTATTCCTAAAATGAAAAAAAAGTTGTATTATTTGCAATGAAGTGATTTTGAGTTTGAGATTCATACCAAAGCGTTGAATAATGATGTTGGTTTCCATTCATATCTTTACCCATGGTATCAGTATAAAACACGAATATGTTTATTCGTTGATATTGAGGTATAACCTATAAATAAAGACAAAACAAGTGGAGTAATTATTAACATGTACTGATTACTATCGTGTGTTAATTGTCGAAAAAAAATGGGTTCTTACACTTACCAACATATAATTTTAACGTTTTACGAGGATGTTTCTGGACAACTGAACAAAAATGGGGACTTGTTTATAATAGTACATAATGTAATTGAAGTTTTATAAACAATAAATTGTCAATTTTGTTACATAAATTATAATAGACATGTACATACCTATAGAAGAATAACTGAAATTGTTACTGTTCATAAACTGATGTTGCAAACATAACCTATAAACTGGCAAAAAATAAATACCACACTGAATTGAAAAATAAAAACCGTCGAACAAATCACTGGAGAATGGTCTTAAGTAAAAGCAACACGTTTTTCCACTTAATTGATATTCGGAAAAGAAATAAAATGAATAATTAACACTATAAAAAAAATGAATTGACGCATAGAAGGACGTCGGAGGTAACTTGATGAAACTTAGAAAAAATAAGAAGCCTCGTGGTCTAGTGGTCAAGGCGTTTGCCCGGAAAGCAAAAGACCCGGGTTCGATTCCCGGCGGGGGAACTTCGTTATTTTTTCTAAGTTTCTGGTTTTTTTCAAAACCAGCACATGACGTAAAGGCAAAATAACTATAGTATAGGCCCTGATCTATGAGAGGTTCTGCCACGACTGCAACATGAGCCGCCATTTTGAAATAACATTTGCATGAGAAATCGCCGAGTTTCTGTAGGGTCGATAGATCGAACCTGAAATTGTTGTTATCTTTATAAATAATTTTGCAGATAAATTAAATGTATTGTCCAGTAAACGGATTAATAAATATCATCATAAATATAAATAAATGAAGGAATTTTTTTTTATTGAACAAATTTCAAAAATAATGATAATTATTTACAGTGCCGTCACTCGGATAGGGCTACAAACGATAGATCGAACCTGAAGTTGTTGTTATCTTTATAAATAATTTTTCAGATAAATAAAAATATATATTGTCCAGTAAACGGATCGAAAAATATCATCATAAATATAAATAATTAATAAATGAAGAAATTTTTTTTTATCGAACAAATTACAAAAATAATGATAATTATTTACAGTGCCGTCACTCAGATAGGGCTACGAACGATACATTAAACCTGAAATTGTTGTTATCGTCAAAATTATTTTTCGGATACATAAAAAAATATATTTGACATTTGTATATTCGGGGGTGAACGATTTAAATAATATATTTGTTAACATAAATATATACAAAATAATCTATTCAGTCAATAATATTTGCTAGTAATGTAACAATTAAAAAAAAACCAGGTGATTAAATGTCTCAATTTTTAATATTCGGTGAACAATTCGAGTTTTTACCCAATTTTTGATTGATTTACATTTGATTTACATTCGCTAAATAATTTTTATTGATCAAGGTTCATTTTATTATACGCCAGCTTGGACTTAAGACTCGATAAGAAATTTAAAGTATGATTATCATTACTTTTATCGATTCTTGTTATGTTCAATTTCTTTGATGGTGGAGGATTCGTAAAATCGAACATATTGCTGTCAAAACCTTTTATTCTTAGAGTATGTAAGTTTGTCAATTGAGACACTATGCTTGCAATATTTACTCGTGCATACTGTAAATCTTGATCTGTAAACATTGTACGAGAACCTGTTGCGATAATATATCCCCAAGTTGAGACATGTACACCACAGTTATATGACCCAGCGCACTGTCGAGGAATGTCTTGACACTCGAATATATCCCATTCATCCCAATTCATTCGCTTTTGACAGCTGTAAAGAAAATATTGATCCGCGAATTCCATTATTCCTTCTATTACATGTTGAGGTACATCTCCATGCATCGAATCTAAGTAGAGAATTGCAAGGTGTTGGAAGTCAATAATTAATAGCGTCCAATGATTGAGATTATTATTTATTGGAATGAGCCATAATTTGTAATTTTCAATTTTATTATTGTTTGCCCACGTATGAGAGCGTTTTGAAGCACCTGTCCCTTCAAGAAGAGGAAGACAAAATGTCGTCATGAAGCTTTTACAATAGAAATTTTCTACTTCAGCAACATATTCACAGTGTTTTAGAAAAGCTTCTATGACTTCTCCACATAATTCATTCCCTGGCCGCAATCTTTCATAATAACAATCGCCTGCAGATCCACACAAATTGGCAAATTTATTAGGCATACTTGTTGTTTTATTTAATAAATCCACTGTAAGTCGGCTCTTCGCATCTTTAATTGTATCACCGTCTGTACCCTTATTTTCGTCACTTCATACTTCGCAGTCAGTACTATTTTTTTCATCATCTGAATCGCTTGAATCGTAACATGACTCACTACAGAACTCATCATTTATCTCTTGTGTGCTCTGATCTTCGTGAGTCCACAAATCATCATCTGTATAGTCACTTTCTCCATCAACATCCATTTCATCGACACTATTGTTATGAATTCCTTCGTCTTCACTCATGTCATTAGAATTCTTATCAATCGTTTGACAATCATTTTCTTGTTCTTGGTCATGTATACTACTGTTCAACTCTTTCGCGATTTTTACATTTTTTCCTTGTTTTTTTAGAGATTTAACAAAATCCGACATTTCTCGTACTTTCATGCCTCGTTTTATTCGGCTGTCAATCAGTTCTGGTAAAAAAGCTTCTTTGTAAAACTTTACTAGCTTTGGTTCCATTTTAATTTTCCAAAAATCCTTGTCTCGTGGTACTTCAAAATATTTAATTCCTAAAAGAGTGTTGATAACAAAATAACATGACTCACAATCAGTTATATTGAGTTGACCTTGAACTTGATAATAAAATTTATGGCTTTTTTTTAGTTCATTCGGTTTTCGGCTATCAATAAATTCTACGACATTTTTCATAATAGCTTCATCAGGAGTCATAAGTCTATGTGTAGATAGAGTTTTGATTTCTACTGATTTATTTTCGTCTTTTACAATTCCATCAGAACTTGCCCCCAGCATTGGATAATCTTCATAAACGTATAAGCCACAACGATTAACTGTTTTACCTATTTTCTTTTCTAGTTTTTTTCGTGCGTTTGATTCAGACAAACTCCCAAATTTCATATGATCATTTACAAATAGATCTTTATGGAAATAGATCTTTATGGCAGGATGTTGTTTTTCTTTTGGAACATGTATCTTTGAAGTTAGAAGCAGTTATCATGTATTTACGCATTTCTATCCATTTTTGACTTTGATCTCTTGTATCAATTTCTATTTGTATTCTATCCAGTTTATTTTGTTTCAATCGTTCTAATTGTTTATTTAACATGCTATTATATACTTCCTGGGACATGTCAGGCTGTTCTGCACACGGCCCATAGTATTTGTCAGCACCTCGAGAATTTTTGAGTTAACGTTTTGGATTTTTTCTTCGATGATCTCTTGATCGATATACAGCTTGCCGCCTGCTTGTTTCCATTTCCGTCACTACACGAGGAACCTTCTTACCACAGCTTTCAATTAATAATGAACAAACACTTTGTGTATTGTTTTAAACGATGGCTAATGCTGTGCGTAGATCATAAGATTCGCAAATACAAAAATTAATACGTTTTCCGGCAATCATTTTTGCTATTATTGACATCAGTGCTTCACAATCTAATGATAAGTCGTAATGATTAGTCGTTTCATTTTCCAATAAACTGTCAGCATTTTTTTCTAGCCTTGCAATAATTTCGGTAATTTTTGTGTACAACCCATTGGCTTTCAGTATGCTTACTCAATCTTTATCATATTTTTTACAGTCTTCATTATTTTTTTCGCATTTTTCGTGGCGGCCGAAAAAGTGATCGATCATGTTATGTATATCTTCAATAAGATATGCAATTTTTTCTTCTCTTGAACAACTCGTATTGTTTCGGTTTACGACTGCAGCCTCCACGAACTGTCTCATTCTTAATGCACATCTTGTTATACTATCACGTACACATTTCACTGTTGCAAATTTGCGTTTTGGTCGAAAACGTATTTTTCCTGTTATACCTACTTTTCGTAGCTTGCTACCAAAATTCCGATATAAATGATTCGAACATTCGATTTTAGGTATATGAAAAATATTATACTTGCCATATGGACAAGCGTCATTAATTGCGTTCACAACAGAACTATCCCCATCAGCTATAATTTCTTGATAAATTAAACTCAAATGTTTTTCATTTTCATTCGTTTTGACACTTTTCTTAAATAGATCAACTAGGATATCTTGTTCCCTGGCTGTTGACGGTTGATTTTTTCCCCAGTTTTTTGTGCAATCACAGCCATTGGGGTGTTCCTTACCTTCACCGTTTCGTTGACAAAACCCACAGATCTTATTCCTAGTGTCATAGGCAATTACTTTACGTGTATAAAAACCTATGACGACTGCACAACCAGATAATGAATCGTATTTTGAGAACGAGCCAAAGCTTCGCTTGGCCCATCCACCGTCAACCTTGACAGTAGTTTTCGGAATACCGTCCGGAGTAAGATTACCGATGGCTTTTGCGTGATCTATCTCTTCCAGTGTAGCTTTATTTACTTGTTCTTCACTCAATTTCATAATGTGTTTACCAAGACGTTTTCGTCTTTTTCTATACGTTGTTTCACACATAGCACGGATGTTTATCATTCCACATGATTCTTTGAGTTTCGAAAAACCCATTCCGGTAATCAATGTAGCTGCAACTGCACTATCATTTATTTCAAGTCCTTCTCCTGGATTTTTTGGGGTTGTCCATACATGCAGCCAATCCTTAGGAGAAATACCACATCCTACGCAGCAAAAAGATATCTTTGATCTGAGACCTTGGTTGACTGCTCTCATAATACGCAAA
Organism: Aphidius gifuensis; assembly: GCF_014905175.1. Taxonomy (NCBI): domain Eukaryota; kingdom Metazoa; phylum Arthropoda; class Insecta; order Hymenoptera; family Braconidae; genus Aphidius; species Aphidius gifuensis. The sequence goes on from NC_057792.1 coordinate 12,233,542, forward strand.
TTAGCAAAGCTGCCATCACAACCCTCTCGATGATAATAGTCAAAATGATGATGTAGTTGTTCGAAAAAATAATTCAAGTCGGTGATTTTCAAGCTATCAATTTTGATGTCAGCAATTTCGTTATTTTCAAGCGAACAGTCGCTGTCATAAAAGGAGTTCTGGTTTCCGATTTCATCATAGGATATATCACTATTATTTACTAGAAGATAAATTAATATAAAAAAAATTATTAAAAGTTGTTATTTTATAATTATTCAATTTGCTCATTTCAGGATTTACTATTTTTTTTCTCCGATCTCTCTTTTCGTAGTTTACTTTCAAACTCTCGCATCTCAATAACTAAAGATAAAAGAGCCTCGACTTAACCCCAGGTGTTCGTAATCCCGTTAACTCACCGTATAATTTCATTTTTCTTTGTTGTGACGTTTTTGGCAAACAATTTCTTGTTGCGAGAAAATGAAAATATTTAAGAAAAAAAAAAAAAAAATCCGAAAATATTTCCACGAAAAAATGTACTAAGCGTTTGAGAAAGAAAAGCAAATCGGAAATGCAAATAACGAATTCAGAAATTTTGATGTATTCGACACAGGAGGTGTCTGCCAGCAAAAAATATGAAAGTCACTGGATGAGCCACAGTCTCGACTGCTATTGTCTACAAGAAAAATAGTACATTCAGCTTATTGTTGTATTGCGATTATATATCTAAAAAATAATTTTTAAAATGGTAAAAAGAATAAAATAATAAAAACACATTGAACCAATGAATTTCAGTAATTATATTCAAATGCCGAGGCGTACATAAGAGTATTGTAAAAGTTGTACATAATCAAAAAACTAAAAATACATCATTGTTGATGGATTAAATGGACCAAGAGGTAGGAATAGCAAATTATCAAATGCAGGCCAAATACCATGACGTGTTCCATACGAAGTATTGTTACTGAAGTATCTTGAAATGACAGGACAAAAAAAATTGGTGTCAGCTCGTCCTGGCATTGGCAATAAAGATTGAAGTGGCTGCCGAATTGGATACAAATCAGTAGACGGATTAACATTAGTCATTAGCGTTGAGTCCAGTTGATACAGAGAAGTAGGATTGATTAAAGTTCCGGTTCCTTGAGGTTGCTGCATCAACATCTAGAAATAAAAAAATTATTCATAAATTTCATGAGCACTGAGGTACAAATATTAACAAAATTAATTACGGAAATTTTTTATTACATTTTGTAAGAAGTCGACTCGAGTTTGCAATTGTTGAGTCAACTGCTGTTGCTTCTTCAATTTTTGGTACAAAATACTTGGTCGAGATTTCTTCAAAACCACTGGTGATGGTGGTGGTAGCTGTGGTATTGACAATTCGACAGAATTTATCAAAGTTGACTCATGAGAGTGAGTAATCGGTGCAGTGGCTGCACGTAATTTTTCAATCGCATTTTTAGAACGCACATCTTGGACTTTAATATCCGTTGTATTTTGCGGATCCTTTTTTTCATTTCTCAATGGTTCTGCTCGAATTTCTTTCATTGATGGAGCAGCAGGAAAGGCGAGACTTTTTTCATTTTCTATTTTAACTTTTTTCGTATATTTTCATTTTGTTTGTCCGATCAATTTTTGTGAATTACTTTTTTTTCTAGTAATTTTTTCCGTTTCCGTTATCTTGGATTTTGCTAAAAAAAAATTAATTTATAGGAATTATTGATCTATATTTTTTAAAATAAAATAATATAATTTTAATATAAAATAATTAAAATAAAATAATAATTTTAAAATAAAAAATTTTGCATGGAAACAAATTCGCCATATTTAGAAAATGTTATCCCACATAATTCCATAAAGTACTATAATTTAAATATAAAAACCAATTATTTTTACTTACATTGACGAGCTGCCATCTTCAGTAAATTTTATCGTTGGACCAATTGTCTTGACTGATACGGAGTAAATAACAAATTTAAAGGACGAATGGTCTTATGAATCACGAAAAAGAGGGGATAGCATTATTTCGAGTTTTCTCTCTTTCCTTTTATTCTCAAAGAAAATACACAATAGAAAAGGAAAGACAGAAAAACAGGAATGGGGAGAAAGAGATACGGCTTACTCAGTATTTAACAAGGCAAGCTTGACGCTGGCAACGACTTTCTCTGGCACATGTGTTATTCAAAAAAATAAAGAATAAATTAATAATGATTAATTAATTAAATTTGACACTTTTATCAAATAGTGACAATAGAAGCTTTGGTTTCAATTTATATTGTCACGTAATAGTAAAAATTAGGTAAGTGCAAAATTATATTTTTGTAAATATAAATCATTTATCGTAATAAAAAAAAGGAAAATAAATTCATCTTTATTATTCAAATCACTTTTTCTCAATATTAGACTCGCTGCAATTTCTTTGAAAAACAATACACACTCTAAAAATTTTTTTTCGCAATTAACTATTCAGAAAAAAAAAACTTTTTGTCTACGAAAAAAAAATATTTAAAAGAATAAAAAACAGCTTGATTAAAGAAAAAAATTAAACCTAAAAAATATAGAATCAAGAATTTTTTTTTTTTTTTGGAATACATTTTTTTTTTTGGTTTTTCTTTTAAATGAAATAATTATCTATCTTGTAAATTTTTATATTTATATTTATATTGTTAATTATTATATTTGTTTATTTTTGTTATAGTTAGCATCATGGATAATTTGAAAACATCCTCTAGTGAATATGGCCATCTTGATTGTATTAATTATAACAATGCCTACAAGCCAACTCTTGTTGAATTTTGCAACCCTGAATATTGTGATAAAATAATGCTTAAAGATGAACAGGCTGGTAGAAAAGTGACCGTTATAAAAGCACCGGAGAAATGGATAGAGGCACATATGAATGAAAAACGAATTGATGAACAAATTAAAAGAATGGTAATAAAAGAAGTTCTGAAACAAGAATTTAAAGAATGCAACGATGGTTTTATTGTGACAAATACGATCGTCAAATTGAAAAAACAAAAAAACCAATCAAATATTCAAAGTTACATGAATTTGATCGCAGAAGAAGAACATTCAACCATAAAAAATGATGACGAATATAAAAGTTATTTGAGTAGTCAAAAAAAAGATATTTTCTATGCAGTCGATATTCAAGATAGTTTTTTTACAAAATACAATGGAGAACGAACATGGAATTTGTATAATAAAAAAAGTATGATTAATAGCGTAAGAAATACTGATACTGGTAGAAAATTCCAGGTTTACATAATCCATATATATATATAGGTAGTAAATCGTCATCATTTGGCATCCATATCGAAAATGGAAATCTTAAATCGATGAATTATCAATTACGCAGTGCTTCGAAAATATGGTTTATTGTTACTCAAGAGCACACGGAAAAATTCGAAAAGTTGCTGATAGAAATTCTAAAAGAAAACCTTGGTATGTTTTATTCCAATTGTACAAATATTGTAAGCCATAAAAAATTCATTATAACAGAATCTTTTTTTATCAAAAATAAAATGAAATACACAAAAGTTATACAAGACCCTGGTATGTTCGTGATTACACATCGACATGGCTATCATGGTGGATATAATTTAAGTTATAACATGAATGAAGCTGTTAACTTCCTAGACAACAAAACCCTTATACATTTTGCAAATTATCCTAATTGTGACTGTGAGGACTGTGATGTAAGAATGAATATTTTTCAAGTAATGAAACGGCATTATCGCAGGTATTTAAATAATGATTATATTCGTGGTAGTCCAGACAACAAAGAAACTCGAACACAGAAAAAACAAAAAAATAATAAAATATTGAACATGGGAAGAATAAGAATAAATAATGCAAGAGTAGAAAAATCACGAATTGATCAAAAAACAATCCAGATGTGGCTAAATTTTTTGCTTCATGACAATCCTGAAGCAATTAGTTTGACTCCGACTAAACAATTATTCAAAGATTTCATCGTATATTGTGCTCAACATACATGGAAACTGACTGGTGATTCTTTCGAAAAAATGCAAAGAAGAATACGGATGCAAATTTATGACAAAATAATAAATAACGATGAAAAGTTTCATTTATCGAAAAACAATATTATGTCTATCCGCAGCAAACTTGGTAAAAAAGAGGTAAAATGATTATACAAAATGTAAGAAATATAATAGAATAAAACTGTAACTATGCAAACTCATTTCTATAATTGAAAAAATGAATTAATTATATATGACAAAATATATTCATGTTACTGAAAATATTATTTAAACCGTTCACTCGACAAAATATATTTTTGACTATAACAACAATTTCAGGTTCAAGCTATCGTTTGTAGCTCTATCTGAGGGACAGCACTGTGAATAATCATCATTATTTTTGAAGTTTGTTCAATAAAAAAAAATTTCTTTATTTATTTATATTAATGATGATATTTTTTAATCCGTTTACTGGACAATATATATTTTTATTTATCTGGAAAATTATTTATAAAGATAACAACAATTTCAGGTTCGATCTATCGTTCGTAGCCCTATCTGAGTGACAGAACTGTGAATAATTATCATTATTTCTAAAAGTTGTACAATAAAAAAAAGATGTGTGTTATTGTACGCACAGGGAAGTGAAACTTCTTTAGTAATTCTAATAAATGGTAATTGAAAGATCTCTCGTTGCATTAATATATTTTTGACTAGTAGTCTTTTTCGCTCTCTTTCCGAGTGAACTATTATGTTCATTCAGTCATTAACAATTATGATAGAAATTTTTAAATTTGTTGATTAGTTACAATATTAAGGTTCTATGTAAATGAAATTCTAATTTAAAAACTTAACACAGAATATAATTTTATATAAATATTTATTTATTGAACAACTAGTCAGCCCAACACTTCTGTTACTATTTTAAGTATACTTTTTATTTTATGTATATATATATTCTTGAAATACTGAGTTTTTTCAATTGCTCTTTTATCTTCAGGATTTTTGTCAGGATGATATCTTTTAATATTTTCCCGATGTATCAACTTCAGATGACTTAAGCTTTCAATATTATTGAATATTGAGTCAATTTCAGCCTCGTAATCTGACATGTTACAGCCTGAAAAATATAAATATAATTAATACAAATTATAATGGAAATAAATTTGATTTTAATTTAGTAGCTATCTCCTCAATATTTGAATAAAAAAAAAAAAAAAGACCTGGTAACGTTTGTTGGGGCGTGTGGCCCGCGTTACCCGTTGAAAATTTAAAATTTTCAATACTCCGGCGAGGACCATGATTATTTCAAATTATTGCTGAAATATAATTTAATGGTTTATCAACAATAAAATTACTCGAATCAAGGCTTTTTTTTGGACCTCTATAAAAATTTTATTTCAACTCTATGATGACATTTTTTGGTCCGTTTTTTTGATTTTTTTTTCGGCGAGTCATAACTTTTTTTATAATACTATAACGATCCTCGTTGCCTTAAAGGCTAAGCTACATAGACAACGGTCCGACTCCTCAACTAGCGACACCATCAACATCAAGTCATACTAGCGTAGGGAAAATCCCCCTTTTCTTTTCGGTATTAAAATAGATTAAAATAATTAGTGAGTGAAAACTCGCTCTCTTGTCTTTGAGACGTCAGACTGACTGGACCTCTGTTTTAACCAGTCGTCTGGCGACGGTGAGTTTGAGGTTATTTTGTATGTTGAACATGGTGGATCAACCACCATGTGTTACCTTTTGTTTAGCTTTGTTTTGGTTGATCATCTCAAGGCGGATCCTCGAGTTGATCATGATACTTTGATACTTTTGATTATTAGATTTAGTTTATTAATTATTAATTAATTAATATTTTGTTGGACGCGGTTCCCTTTAGAATAGGATTTTTGAGATAATTATGGATTAGTTTATTTTGTATTTTGAGTTACGTTGGCTATTTGAGTTACGTTGATAATTGAGTTTGTGTTTGATAAATAAATATAAAGTAAATTGAATTAATAGTGTTTCTTTTGTTATTATTTTGGGTTATTTATTTATTATTATTTTCAGGTAAAATTAATTATAACAGCTTTATCCGGCCCTTCTACCAAAACCCACACACTGAGCGACCCTGCGGCTTTCCTCTAGATTGCTTGTTTCGGTTGTTTTATTCATTGTTTATTTGTGTAATTGTCCAGGTATGATTGTGTTCTGAGCGCGAGATTGTGTTAGGCCTTTTTCCGGTTTTAAGGTGATTTGAAAACCCCCTGATTTTAATTATTATGTTTTTGGATACGAATTATTATTATTATTATGTTGGATTTATTGGATTTTAGTTTGATTTGTTAAAAAGGACAATTTACAGGTAAAATGGCGGTAACAAGCGGTCCGAGAAGATAACTGGCAGAAATGTCATGTTACAAATGGCGCCCAAACAGGGACATGCTTGTTATTGTTATTTTACTTCGATAATAATTATTATTAAAAACTCCGTCAGGTTTAACTAGATGCGATATTAATAAATAATTATAAAATATTGTGGACAACTCCGTCGTATTATTTATTTAATTAATTTACGCGACGCGATATCAACAATTAATAATTTTAGGTAAAAACTCCGTCAATTAATTTTATCATAAAATTTTAGCGCGATATTATCTATTAAACTCGCGAATTATTAGTTAAAAACTCCGCTAGAATATTTATTTAATTATTACAGACGCGATATTACTCATAAATTATTTTTAAACATTTATTTATTATTACTTTATTATTGTAGTGTAGCCTTAATAGTTTTAAATTCTCGCGCGTCTAGTTGGCAGTATGGCGGAGATATTACAGTGCGCGTGCGCGGGCCTTATGGCAGAGAAGGAGACGAAAAAGCCGGCTAACCGGCGACTAACATCTCATTCGTTTTCTCGCGTTAACCGTGTACAGACCGCCATTGTGACTAGCTGTCAGTTTAGACGCCGTGAAAAATTAAAGTGTATTAAAAGTGTTATTAAAGTGTAAATTAATTATTAATAATTGTGCCAATAAATAAAAAGGACTTCATACAACAGTGGCTACGAGATATCAAGGTAAATAAATTAATTATTTACATAGTTTTCTTTGTTTGTCCACTTGGTCATCCAAGTCATTAGATTCTTTTGTTCACTGTAGTTCTCTCCTCTTTCTTTTTGCATTAATTATTATAAAATTTCACTTCTATTAATTATTTAATAATATATTTAATTACTGTCATTTAATTTTATTAATTTTTTAGTGTATAAATTGTGTATTTAATATTTTTCCTTTGTGTGCGTCGACAGGCCCATGCGGGTTTAAACCTGTTGAGCAATTCATAGACCTCTCTCTCTTACACACGCGTAATTTTGGGGGGAAAATAAAAATCCTTTGTGTTTAGCCTAGTAACAAAGGAAATCCTTTGTCTTTGCTTGCCTTTGTCTAAAAAAAAAAATTATTCCGGTCAACCTGAATATATTTTATTAATAACAATTAATTATTTATAATTTTTATATTGTTTATAACAATTTAATATTAAAAATTAAATTATAGAAAATAAATAAATTTGAGAAATAACGGCTGATCCGATATTTTCTTTGTGATTAGATATTATTACGTAATACTTGGTCGATCCAGTATCTTCGCTTGGTCTTCTTGATAAATCATCTTGGTTCCTGGTCGACCCAGGTCCAGCTTTTGTTGTCAATTGGCCTCACGTAATCTTGGTCGATCCGAGATTTAATTTAGTTAAATTTTGGTGTTATTGGTTGATCCAAGAAGTGGTACGTGGTTCCTGGTCGACCCAGGTCCAGCCTTTTTGGATTCACCTGGTACTCAGTGAATCCAAGACCTAGACTATTGTATCCACGTGATTCCTGGACGACCCAGGTTCAGATCTATTAAAATTACGTGTTGCTTGGTCGATCCAGCACTTTCTTTGTCTAAGCGATTAAAATTACGTGTTGCTTGGTCGATCCAGCACTTTCTTTGTCTAAGCGATTAAAATTACGTGTTGCTTGGACGATCCAGCACTTTCCTTGTTATATAATAAATTTGTGTCATCTTGGTCGATCCGAGATCCAATTTATCACCAAAATACACGAGTAGCTGGTCGATCCAGTACTAGTCCAGGTTCATTGGATCCTCGTGGCATCTGGTCGACCCAGGTCCAGACCTATCAGATCCACGCGTTAGTATCTCAGGTTGGTGATTGATCAGTGGATTCACTTGGTACTTGGCCAACCCAGGACCCATTCGTGATAGATCCAACCGGTCATCAACTGTCCTAGCTCGTAACATCTAATTAATTAGCTTTGAACGTAGATCTTGGTCGATCCGAGTTCTTGACAGATCATCATAAGGTCTAGGTTTTGTTGTTAATTTAACAGAGATCATCACTATTATTGTTGATTCTAATTTATTTAAGTAAAAATTTGGTTGCTTGAATTTTGATTGGCTTGATACTGTTGATGAGTCTTGGCGGATCAACCATCAGACTGACAAGTTGGTACATCATTTGATAGACTATCTGGTACATCATTTGACTGACCAACTGATACATCATTTGATCAATCAATTCACGGATTTATCAGCCACTTGATTAGCCAACTGGTACATCATTTGACTGACCAACTAGTACATCATTTGACTGACCAACTGTTACATCCATTGTTTAAATAATTTTCTGACCTACTGATCAGCCAACTGACTAGCTGGTTAACCAGTGGTTGGATTGATAGATCACATTATTTATTTATCAACTTTTAAGTGAATTTTTGTCATTCTATTTACGCGATTTATATTCTATTGTCTTGGTTACGTCCAGCTTAAGCTTTAATTGAGTACAATGGCTGAGGCCGTAGTCACCATACTCAGACGTAGAGGTAGGCCCCGTACTAATTTGTTACCAGGCCCAGATAGCTTAGCGGATTCAACCAGTGATGTAGATAACCGACCATTGACTGATCAATCTGGTGAGGAAGGTCCAGTGAAGGTAACACTTACACAGGCCTCACCAGAGGAACCAGTTGGTGATGTGGAACCACCGTCACGTGCTGAATCCAATCGTTCATTTGACTTAGGTCTAGGTGATTTGTTTGCTAATCTTGATGCTCCTTTGGATCCACCAGTGTTAGATAGGCGTATTACTACCCCCGAAATTAATCGTTTGCCTTTGACTATGCCTCGTTTCGAAACCTTAGATCTTGAACCTCCGGCTGGTGGTACCAATCCACCATTATCCAGAGGTAGGCCCAAGGGTTCCACCAAGGCTAACCAGAACAAATTACCAACTCGTGTCTTGCCAAATCTTGAAGATAATGCAGGTGGTCTTGGAGGTTATAACCTTCGAGAAAGAGTCAGCTTACGTCATCGTTTACCTGAACAGCCACCAGCCAACCCAAAACGTCAGGATTATCCTGATCGTCAAGTTGGTTATCGTCCTTTACTTGATCAGCCACCAGCTAATCCAAGACGTCAGGTCTATCCTGATCGTCAACCCGATCACCATCTTTTACTTGAACAACCTCCAGCTAATTCAAGACGCCAGGATTATCCCGATCGTCTAGTTGATTGTCGTCCTCAACCTCGTCGTCAGGTAATCGTCCCTTCGGTGGAAGATCTCCGAATCTCTGAACCTGGTCGATGTAATCCAAACCATCTGCTTAGAACTCTGGCAAGCTGTAACCTTCGCTTCACTGGTAAACCAGGTGAAGATGTGGAGGAATTCTTGTTCAGAGTTGATCAGACTCGAATTATTTCTGGTGCTTCTGATCAGGAAATCCTATCAGCTCTGTCTTTTTGCCTCACTGGTCCTGCTCTAACCTGGTTCATGACTCATACAGAAGAATTTTTGAACTGGGAAGTCACCAGAGAAGCATTTCGAGATAGTTTTGCTGATCCAGACTATCAAAGAGCATTACGTGAGGAAATAGACAGACGTACTCAGGGCCCAAATGAATCAGTTCGTCACTTCGTTTCTTGCATGCGTGGTCTACTCCAACGTACCAATCCACCATGGCCAGAAAGTGAACGTGTTCTTTATACTATTCGCAATATGCTACCACCCTATCAGCGTGTCATATCAGCTAGGGCTTTTCCAACAATGAGAGCTGTGGAGGATGAAGCTATACGCCAAGAGACCATCACAAAAGGTGCTCAAAATCGTAGACTTCCACCAAAACCAGAGCTCTCACTGTGTCCAAGTTTTGCCTATCAGAATATTCGTAACGTTTCGTTTGCACCACCAAGATATTCACGTCTGAGTAATGCACGGGCCTTATTCGAGGAGGAAAACCTCTATGAGGAAGGCAATAACCAGGCAATTGAGGAAGACCTCGAATTATGTGCTCTAAGACGTGAAATCAATCGTAATCGTGAGCGTACCAGATTGTTCAATGCACCAGGTAGAGTAGATCAAGGAACACAGTGTTCACCACCTGTTTCTCCTGTACCTTTACCTAGAAGATTTGCTCGTGACCTATCACCAACTCCAGATCTTGCTTTTTCACCAGAACGTGCTGACCGATCTGGTAGTAATGAAGTCGAGTGTTGGAATTGTGATACTCGTGGACACATCCATCGTGATTGCCAGGAGCCTCGACGACGCTTTTGCTATCGTTGTAGGAGACCAGGTGTCACGACGGCTTCATGTACTTATTGTAATCCGGGAAACGCCAATTGAGTCTCGATACACCGGTGTCTGAGTCTCAAGCAGCTGTTTCACAACCGGTTAAATTGGCCAGGAAAATACCTTGGAGATCTGTGGTTGACCATAGAGCATTAACTCCTGAGGAAATCCTGTCCACTACTTTGTCACCATTGGCTCCGGAATTTGTTCCCAAACCAGAGCCAAAAGTAGAACTTGCCATTGATAATAAAACAACTTCTTTCCATCTTGATATAGTCATAGGTACACTCATCATCCGAGCACTCGTTGATTCTGGTGCAAGTCGTTCTTTTGCCGGTCCAGCTGCAACGCAGTTGTTGGAACAATCCGGTTTGGAACAACAAGCTATACCACCAAGACGAGTTGTCACGGCGAGTGGCCAAGTTGAAACCGTGTTATATTCTATCCAGGTTGTTCTTGTAGTAGCTGATAAAGCAACTAAAACGGAGGCACTTATCCTTCCTTCTTTATCAGAAGACTTCATCCTGGGTATGGACTTTTTACAAGCAGCAGGTATGGTGATTGACTTTGGTGATAGGTCGTGGTTTTATAGGGATAACCCAGGAAACCGACACCTATTTACACCAGCTGTCAATGCCACCAAGATACACTGTCTTGGACTAAGAACACTTGAGCCAGATCAAGAATCAACACTGAAAAGATTTCTAACTGACAGTCTTCCTGAGGCACCATCACCTGACGAACCATTTCCTGTCACCAACCTGACTCAGCACCACATTGATGTTGGTGGATATCCACCCATACGTCAGAAACCACACAGAGCAAATCCAGCTATGTGTGCGGTGATGAAAAAGGAGGTCGACAAGATGTTGGCATCCGGAATCATTGAACCTTCTCAAAGTGAGTGGGCGAGTCCGGTGGTGTTGGTACCAAAAGGCAAAGAAAGTTATAGATTTTGTGTTGACTTTAGAAAAGTAAATGACGTAACCAAGAAGGATGCTTATCCAATTCCGGACATGACAGCCATCTTGGACGAACTTCGTCAAGCACATTATATTACTACCATTGATTTAAGTCAGGCATTCTTCCAAGTTGCACTTACACCAGCTTCACGTGAAATTACGGCATTTATTGTACCCGGGTATGGCCTGTATCACTTCCTCCGGATGCCTTTCGGATTGTCCAACAGTCCCGCGACGATGCAGCGATTGGCTGACCGATTGCTGGGCCACCGGTATTATCCGAAGGTCTTCGTCTATTTGGACGACATCATCATTGTAACGCAGTCATTCGATGAACATCTCGTTTTGCTAGGCCAGGTTTTACGTGATTTGAAAAATGCTAACCTCACAATCAATCGTGAAAAGAGTCATTTCTGTTGTTCTCAAGTTCAATACTTGGGCTTCTTGGTGAATCAACACGGTCTCCAGGTCGATCCAGAGAAAACCGTAGCGGTGGTGGATTATCCAGCACCGTTGAACACCAAACAGCTCCGTCGCTTTCTTGGTATGGCATCCTGGTACCGCAGGTTCATACCAGACTTTGCCTCTTTGGCAGAGCCTCTAACCAGACTAACCAAAAAGGATATTCCTTGGATCTGGGGGGAAGCACAGATCAACAGTTTTCGCGAATTAAAACTTAGACTCACCACGGCACCAACTCTTGCTTGCCCAGATTTCACTGCTCCGTTCTTTCTTCAAACGGATGCCAGCAGTGTTGGTCTTGGAGCAGTTTTGACTCAAACTATTAATGATGAGGAAAAGGTGATTGCATATGCTAGTAGGACAATGACTGACACAGAAACACGTTATTCAGTACCGAGCAAGAATGTTTAGCTGTAATCTGGTCCATCCGGAAATTTCGTTGTTATCTGGAAGGCTACTCATTCACTGTGATAACTGACCACAGTAGCTTGCGTTGGCTTAACAACCTCCGGAATCCAACTGGTCGTCTAGCACGTTGGTCTCTGGAGCTTATGCAATATAACTTTCTGATTGTCCATCGTAAGGGTGCTCATCATCATGTACCAGATGCTCTGTCTCGTTCACCTGACAGAATTAATCTAGTCCAAGATCCAACAGTCACTGAAGACCGTTGGTATAGCAAGAAGTTTCGTAAAGTATTGCATTCTCCTGATAGCCATCCTGACTGGAAGATTGTGGAAGACCGGTTGTATTTTCACCGGCCACAGTCTTTCATAGTGACGGAATTCCAAGACCTCTCTGCTTGGAAGTTGGTCTTACCAAAGGAATTGCGGGAGGAAGCAATGCTCGAATGTCATTCACCACCACATCAAGGTCATTTTGGTATAGACAAAACGTATAGGCGTGTTGCTATGCAATATTTTTGGCCGAATATGTTTAGAGAAATTTCTACTTTTATATCACGTTGTGAAACTTGTCAAAGAACCAAGTCTGATTCAGCTAAACCTCGTGGTTTCATGGGCAGAAGAATTGTACGTGAACCATGGTCAGTGATAGCTGCTGACATCATGGGACCTCTGCCTAGATCAAAAGCTGGTCGATCATATCTTCTAGTCATTCAGGACCAGATGACGAAATACATTGAGCTAGCTGCATTGCGAGCAGCAACTGGTCGTGTCATCCGGGAACGACTAGAAGATCTGATTATATTTCGCCATGGGGCACCACGAATATTGATAACAGACAATGGTACTGAGTTTGTTAATAAAGAGATTAAGGCTTTGGCTACGTGGGCAGGAATCAACCTGCAAACCACACCCCCGTATCATCCACAGGCTGATCCAGTGGAGCGGGTGAACCGAAGTTTGAAAAATATGCTTCGAGCCTATCTTGATGGTAATCATCGAGACTGGGATCAGTCTTTGCCAGAATTCCGATTCGCTTTTAATACTGCTTATCATGATTCTTTATTGACGTCACCTTCATTCGCTAATACTGGCCGAGAACCTCGTCCACCCAGTTCACTTCGATTCGAACTAGAAGGCCAATCCAGTCTGGTTCCTATCCCAATCGAGAAGTGGAATGAGCGGATGAGGCGATTAAATATTTTAAGGCAAGCGTTAATTTATGCTCGTGAAGAAGCATCAGATAGGCAAGCAATATCTTATAATTCTCGTCATCGTCAATCAGAATATTCTGTTGGTCAATTAGTGTTAAGAAAAACTCATCCTCTTTCCAATGCAGCTCGTCATTATTCAGCTGGTCTTGAAAAGAAGTATGAGGGTCCTTTCGTTGTCACCACAAAATATTCTCCTACTCGCTATGAACTGTCGGACTTTTCAGGGAAGATCTTAGGCCAATCCTCAATCAGTGATCTTAAGCCTTGGATAGCTCCGAATTAATAATTAATCAAACAGGAAAACTACCCGTTATTTTGTATGTTACAGATGAGGGAATTAAGATCAGCGGGGAGAACCAGCAGTGACTCTTCGGTGTCATACAGACGCACCAGGCCATCCGGTAGATCACACTTCAGATCAAATAATCTGATAGACTCTGACAGTGATGATTCAGACGTCAGGGAACCACCTAGAAAGATGACACCAGAGCTCAGCATACCATCAGTACCAGTTACAACTGACAGGACTCTAGAATCAATTTTACTAGATGCCTTAAAACCCTATCAGCAAGAACTTGGTAAAATGGCTGTTAGCTCAGACTTGTCAACAGCTTTCACTTCAGTTTGTCAACAGTTGATGACATCACAAGGTACAGCAAATCCACCACCTGTTGCAGCTGAAAATTTACCAACCAATGAAGCTGTGAATTCAACAACTGTTGATGAAGTCATGATGGATCATTCAGATACAGGTAGCTTGCTGACTGATAATGATCATATCTCGGAGATGGTAGATACCAATTCAGCTGGGGACACGTTAGATTGCACACCTGGCGGAGATTCAGATCTTGAAGCGTCATCACTCAAGTCTGTCCTTACCAGGTTAGTGCAATTGGATCAAGGGATTCCTGAAGTCCGATTGGAAAGGATTGACGCACCAACCGGTCCAAAACCAGCAGAGCTGGAAAAACCAGTCGCTAAAGTAGCTGAATCATCACCACAACAGACTGGAGAAGTAAAATTGGAACCAGTTACACAGCCACAACATATTGAATTGGTGGACCTGGAAGAGCCAGACACTCAAATCAGCAAATCATCACCACAACAGTCTGGGGATATCGAGTTAATTGACCTGGAAGAACCAGTCACTCGCCCAGCTGCCACGACACCAAATTTTGACTCAATTAGTTTGGATGATTCAATCATATCAATGGATGCTTCAATTCGAGCCACTGACAATGATCTATATAACCCAGTTTTTACGGCTTTAGATCCACCACGTAAGACAGCTGGAGGGGTTAATCCTAAACCAGTTCTCAGGACATCCACTGAAAATACGAGCGTGGATAACCGCGCTAAAGCTAAACCAAGCATAATAAACGTGGAGAAGGTAGACTATTCTCGTTTAACATTTGGTATACCATCCATTGCTAACTCACACAAGAAGCAGGTTGATGTCAAAGTTGCATCAACTCAGAAACAAGTTGATGTACCAATTGAGGAACCAATTGTACCAGTATTGGTTAAAAGACCACAGTCTTTGGCACCTGCATCAGAGGCTGAACTTAAACAATTATATGGCGACTCAATTTTAAAAACTGAAATGTACCAAGAAGTAAGGAAGGTCATGGACAGGTATGAACCAACCTCATACAGAAGGGAACCTGAAATAGCTGATCCTTTACTTGCTGGTACTTTCATGAGCCAGCCAAAGCCAATGGATGTGAATACCATACCGGTGGTAACCAGACCAGCTGGATACTTACCACCAAGTGCAAGAGGTGGTTACAGGCTACCATTTAATTCGAGAAATAATCAACCACTTCCAGCAGCATCAGGGCCATCAGCTGAACCAAGGTCAACAATGTATTGGTCATCTGGAACCAGCAAAACACCAGCAAGTAGTGCAATCGCTGGAAATACAAGATCAACAGCAAATTGGTCAACTGGAACCAGTAGACCATCAACTAATACTTCTGCTGGAAATTCAACATCAGCCAGTAGAAATAAACCAAATCGCAAGAAGCTTCACTGCAAAACCTGTGGTTCTCATAGACATGCTACTTTTCAACATACTGAAGAGAATAAAAAGGTACCATCAACAGGTACTTCTTCTAAAATTTCACCCGCTGTTGTACCTGTTAAGCGAGAAGCAGATCGACCAAAGGTGGAATCAATAGCTGTCCAAACCGAAGCAAAACCAGTAACTGAAATTGCTGGAGCTTTGGAGGTCAGCCAGAAGCAGGATGAAGCAGCTTCAATGATGACACCAGATCCAACCAGACGTGCTAGCGTAGCAACAGTTGATTCTGGTTATCCATCAGCACCAACAACACCAGCTGTGATTGATCAGCCATCACCACCACCAAATGCTGGACCTAATGAATGGGCTCGCAGCGAACAAATTAGTTACCAGCCAATTCGCCAACAACCAGCTGCTACTACAACCAGGTTTGATTCACCACCACCACTAGTTGGACCTAGTGATTGGATTCCTGGTGGACCAGTTGATAGTAATGTGGTCCAATATCAACCTAGTCAATATGGTTATTCGGAACCATGAAGTACGTACTGCTCGATATGCAGCACCTGGGTTTACCATGGAGACTAGAGTTGAGAGAAACGTTGCTCCACCAGGCTATCCTGGTTGGGCAAGTTACCAAGGGCAATTTAATCCAAATATTGGAGGCTGTGGAGGCCCTGGCTATCCAGGACCTCAACCAACCTATCACTGCGAGTGCGGCAATCCACACTGCAGAGGAGGACACTTTTAGTTTTTTTATTGTTACCAGTTGGGGATGATGTTTGAATATCTTTTACAATTTAGAGGAAGAACATTCATATGTCTATATCTTTAGATACTCATATTTCTGTATATATCGAGAGGTATTAACATAACATCATATATCAAGATATATACATACATCTATGAAGATATCCCGACAGAAAACTGCTAGAAAATTTTATATAAGTTGAGATCTAAAGATATATTTTTATATATAGGAAGATCTTTTCATTTTTTCCCGGGTTATTATTTACTCCTGTTGTTGTTGTTTCATTGAATGATTCAATATTTAATCATCTGTTCCATTTTTTTGTCCTTAACAAATTCATTCAAGATCTTGAATTTATTTCGATCATGACAAGCACAAGCACTTGAATAACCACTATGTTGTGTATTATTTGATTATTGGACAGATTCATTTCAAATACTCATTATTTGATTTAAAATATTATTACAACTACCAGTACAAGTCTCATGAAAATTACCAGACATTGGCACCTGATCCTATTTTAAATTTTACTGATTTAGGATTACCAGTACATTTATCAGATGTTTTTGATAATATTTCAGTGTCATTAATTGTCTCTTGAAATCTTATACAATCTAAAATACGATCTTTACTATTTTTACGTTCACGTAGTACCAAATTTTATCCACATATTATTTATTGTTGTTTGGTATTGTGATTATTATGTTGCTGTCGTATTATGTCAAGCACTTGAATAACCACTGTCTTGGGTTTTATTTGTTTATTTGACAAATTCATTTTATATACTCATTATTTGATTAAAAATATTATTACAACCACCAGTACAAGTCTCATGAAAATTACCAGACATTGGTATAGGATCTAGTCGTATTTTAAATTTTACTGATTTAGGATTACCAGTACATTTGTCATATTTTTCTGCTAATATTTCAATGTCATTAATTGTTTCTTGAAATCCTATACAATCTAAAATACCACCTTTACTATCTTTATGTTCACGTGGTACTACATTTCATCCACATATTATTTATTGTTGTTTGGTATTGTGATTATGATGTTGCTGTCGTATTATGTCAAGCACTTGAATAACCATTATCTTGTGTATTATTTGTTTATTTAACAGATTAGTTTTAAATACTCATTATTTGATCAAAAATAACATAATAAATTATATATTGTATATAATAAAAGTTTTAAACTTAATATTCACCTTTGTCTCTTGAATCTTTCATGAAACTAAAATTTTGAAACGAATTTTGAACAGATTTTTTCGTATCGTTATCAGGGGAATAAATAAATAAAATACAAAACAAAAACCTCCAATTTTTGTAAAACAGAAAGCCTCAATTTTTCACTTTTAATTTTAAGTTTGAAGTTCAACAAAAATAATATTTTTTTTCGAAGTTTAAGTGAAGGAAAGATGTTAAATATAAGTAAAACTGTCAAAAATTTTGGATTGAAGAGCTAGTTGGGTATCGAATTGCCAAATTTTCTGGACATTGAAGAAACAAAATTGAGGCGGTCTTTTCACAATTCCAAATTTTGATTTACAAACTATTGAAAATCTTATTTACGAATAAATAATTTTCATTTATAATTATATATGTACGAGATGGCTATTATCAAGTTGAATCCATTCAATATAAATAATACAAATATGTACGAGATAGCTATGATCAAGTTGAATCCATTCAATATAAATAATACAAATACATATATTGTTATTTCATCAATTATTTTAAGGGAGCATTTGATAGATGACCGAGACCGGAAGTCGCTAAAACCCAATATTAAAAAACTATATTATCACTAGATCACAACAGCTGGTTGCCTATATTAGATTTTGCTAGTTGTTTGTCACAGTTTAATATTTCGAATATTGACAAATAGACGAATATTGATCCATATTCGAAAAGAAAATGAATCTTAGTAGGGGGGTTATAAGAGTTTTGGACCACGGAAAACCGCGAGATTGTGGGTGGGATGGGTGGGTGGTATTTAAATAAATTTGGGGTAGAAAGTAAGAGAAGAGAATGAGAGAGGGGAATAAGAGAGGGGAATATGAGTGGGGAATATGAGTGGGGAGTCTTTTCGAATTTCGGCCATTTTTATTTATTTTTTTTTTTTAAATTTGTGAGAAAAAAAAAAAGTGTTTCGAAGAAGATTTGAACTCACGGACTTCGGATTTAAAATCGAGCGCGCTATCCCCAAGACCACGGCTCAATCTTATTGGATGTTGGAAGTAGAAGGTGAGTGATACTGGAAAATTCGAAAATTTGTTGAAAAGAAGAATTGTTTATTTATTTATTTAACAATTAAATAGTTGATAAAATTTTTTTTAAAATATATAATGTAATTTTTCATAAACTTTTAAACATATGGTTTCAATGCAAATTGTTTAATTATGAAAAATGTTTATATTATTTTTATTTTTTCTCATGCGTATTGCTTTCATGCGAAAATTAATATCAATTCCCACCGCAAGGTTTGCTGATTTGTTTTCACTTCATTAGTTTTTTCATTTTCATTTTCATTTTCATTTTTATTTTTTCTTTTCGTTTTTATCGTTTCGTGAGTGAAGTTGCAAATTGAAAAGAATATTAATGGAGTTAAATTTTAGAAAAGAAATGAGTGCCTACGAAAGGGAAAGAGAGCGAGAATGGCTGTACGCTCAACCATTATATTTGACGAAACAATTATTGTTGAGAAAGGTTTGCTTTTCAATTTTAACTAAGTGATTATTGTTTAAAAAAATGATATATTTAAATAATGATAAAAATTGTTCCCAGATTCATTTAGAGACAAGAAAATTTTATGCTGAGTTTCTTAAACTTGAAGAGGACAACCGAGTGCATGATTGGACTTGGCAACACCAACGAGAATACTACATGCATTTTGTAATAAAAAAATTTTAATGATTAATAATAATGAAGTGTTTTGTGTAAATATTTAATTATTTATTTATTTCTAGTATAACACAAAAAATTCTTCGATACATGAAGATATGAAGTTGTTAGGAATATTGGAAGAAACTGAGAGAAGTGAAAATTTTGTGTGTTTTTTACATTTTTTAAAAATTTTTTTATTCATAAATAAAAGATTTTTTTTTTTCTTTTTTTGTTATAGAAATTGCTTGGTGTCAATATGAGGCAAAATTAACACCAATCACTAGGGACGGAACTTTTGGGGACCTGCAAGCTCTCTACCCAGAAGAAGTTGAAGAATATGAATGGGGTCCCACTATGTGTAATGCCAACACAACCCTTAATCAGTTTGAAAGATTTCTCGATAATCATAAATAAATGTATATATTAAACCTGTCCAAAAAAAAAAAATTTTTTTTTTTGTACCCTCCTGAGGTCTAAATTTGTTCTTTTGAGCCTGCTCATCGGGTTTTTGTATTTCCCATTTGATTAACACGCGCGCGTATGGCTGTATATCTTTGACTTTGCATAACTCAGTCAGTTTTAATCCTAGAAAGTTGATATTAGTCTCATTTTGTAGCTTATGAAAATACCTTCAAATTAGCACGGTACATTTTTTTTGTACTGTTTTTTGTTTTTTCGTCTCAAAAAAAGCTTGAAAATCATGATTTGCAATTCAACTGCTAAACATATTTTATTTAACATAAAAATTTTTTTCTTTATCAAGCTCATTAATTTTATATTTTCGAATAATAATACTTACCCTACTAATAATAATAATAAAATACGTTTACAAGTTAAATTGCATATACCTATAAAGTCATGATTTTTGAGGTTTTCTTGAAACAAAACTATTAACAGTACAAAAAAATGTACAGTGACAATTTAAAGGTATTTTCATGAGCTAAAAAATAAGCCTAATATCAACTCTCTGGGATTAAAACTGACTGAGTTATGCAAAGTCAAAGATATACAGCCATACGCGCGCGTGTTAATCAAATGGGAAATACAAAAACCCGATGAGCAGGCTCAAAAAAAATCCTAAAAAAAAAATTTTTTTATTTTTTTTTTTTGTGTCATCAAAAAGAACAAATTTAGACCTCAGGAGGGTACAAAAAAAAAAATTCTTTTTTTTTGGACAGGTCTAGTATATATATATAAATGTGCATGGTTTAAATAAATAAAAAAAAAAAAAAAAATGACAATAATAAAACAAAAAAAAAATCTCATTTCTATCCTTAATTCCCTAACCTCCAGAAACTATGAATAATTTAATAAATAAATACATAAATAAATAACCGAACAAATATATGAATAAATAATAAAAAATCTAAATCAATGAGTCGACAACTACAAAACCAATGACTTGAACAATAAACAAATGAAAAACAAAAAAAAAAATATACAAAGATCGTGTAACATAATTGAAAAAAAAAAAAAAAATGGAAAAATAAATTAAATTCTAAAAAAAAAAATGGTAAAAAAGAAAAAAAAACACAATTACATATATATTTTTACGATTATTTTTTTTTATTTAAAAAATCTTATTATTATTATTATTATTATTATTATTATTATTATTACAATAAAAAAAAAGTGAAAATCAAATGAATTTGCCCCCCTGCTCCATCCTATGGTCCCTCACCATCGGAATCATGGATGGGGTCATCCAGAGGGCATGGAATATCCGGCAGGACCCTCGCAGCACCAGTCTCTCTTTCCAACATCCCTGAAACAAAATAAATCAAAGAAAAAAACAAGATTAAAAAATGTAATAATTAAAAAAATGTTATATGAAAAAAAAAAAAAAAAGAAGGAAAAAAAAATTACTTACTTTCAATCACTCTAGTGGTATCCCTGATGTCCATGTCCAACTGATCGCTGATTATTTGGAGCTCTATAAGCTGTAAACAAGAAAAAACAAAACAAAAAAATTAGAATAAGTATAAACAATTGGATATTATGGGAAAAGTATTTGAAAATAAAAAAAATAAATAAACAAATAAAAAATGTAACTTACTTCAGCACTGATCTCCAGTCTCCTCCCAAGTGATCTGTCCAGCCCCGTATCAAGATTCCTCTTCAGCAGCTCGGTCTTTTTATTCCTTCTCCTCGTAATTTTTCTCTCTACCGAATTTCTCTGAAAAATAAAAAAAAACAAAACAAAAATTAATTTTAAAAATTTTATATAGAATAATGAATAAAGAAATTAGGATAAATAGATGAAATTAGATAATAAGAATAAACACGTGCATGAATTAAAGAATAAGAAGGATAAGGAGATGCTACTATTTTATAATATGAAGAATGAAAAGAAAAATTATTGTAGAATAGACTAATAGGATAATGAATTAATGAATTAATAAAAAAATGAATGAGGAAGAATAAATATAAGTAAAGTTAATAGAAAACTGAAAAGAAAAGATAAGTATAAGCATGTGCACTGATGAAATAATTGAAAAACAGTAAAAAAAAAAAATAAATGAATTATAAATTACAAAAAGAAAATTGAATAGAAATTTAAAAAGATTTCAGCCAATAGAAAAATTCCTTTAGCATTGGAATATAGCACCATTTTTTTTTTTTTGTTTTAACCAATGAGAAAATTCAATGATGTTGCTCGAGGTGTTATCTAGTGGAAAATGTTTGCATTAAAAGAAAAAAAAATTGGATGAAATATTAGGCGCGGATATTTTTAAATCATTATTATTATTCATTTTTTTCATTATTTTAGATGGAAAAAAAGGAAAACTTTCAGTTGAAATTGGTTCATTCTACAGCTAGGATCTTTTTTTTCCTTTGGCATACAAACTATTTTTTTCTTTTATTATTTTAAACATAAAAAACAAAAAAAAAAAAAACTTTTAAGTTTGCTTTTTTTCCTCAATTATTTTTAAGAGTGTTAATTGTATTTTTTTATTATATATAAAGGTAAGTTTGAATTTAAAGTTTTTATAATAATATTAATAATAATTTTCATAATTTAAGTTTAACTATTATTTTATAGAAAAACTTGTTTGCATTTTTAAGAAGATATTTTATTATATTTTTATCTTTTTTGTTTTTTTATTTTACAGATAAATTTTTTGTTAAATAATATTTAATATGGATCAACTCGCAGACCAGATTCACCTGAAAAATAAATTCTCTCAGGCATATGCTCAGCTTAAAGAAAACCCAAATGCTTTGGGAATTGTAAAGAACATTCGTGAAATTCAAGATTACATAAAACGTTACAATAGATCATTAGGTGGCCTCACGGGACCTAGAAAGAAAATGACTGGTGCAACAGTTGCATTGTTGACTACTTGGAAATGTAAATTAGAGCATTTGCAGAAAAAAAACGGTATGGTTGATGAGCCTACAATGCACCAAAACCATGCTGATGCTATTGATGCAAGAATTCAATGGAGTGACTTAGAAAGTGCTTTTAAAAACCGAATGCGAACTGGAATGATTATTAATATATTACATAAAAATTTAGATTTATTTCTTGAAGATGCAAAAGTGATGTTGATTGATCGTTTAGAGAATGAATTAAGCAAAAAAAGCGCTATTAAACTTAATACAATTTTGGCTTGTAATTTTCAAATTGTTAAACAAGAAGGAATAGAAATTAAGACAAAATATTTTAGTGATGGATGTATGGAAATATTGCAATCATCAAATCTTGATGATATTTTATCAAATAACTTTGAGATACTTAAAGCTGATTTGGAAGAGAAAGAAATGCGTGGTTCAGGTTGGACCTTGCATGAAATTCTACATTTGGAAATAAATATAAACGACTATGTACCTTTACGTGGTGGTTCGTCAACTTTTATTGAAATGCCTGATTGGATTATAAAAATAAAATCAGTTGTAAACGTTATAAACTATAAAGATAATTATTGCTTTATTTGGAGTGTGTTAGCTGCCATGCACAAGGTTCCACATCCAAACAGAGTAAGCTCATATGAAAGATACAAGAATGATTTAAATCTAGCTGGAATAACTTTTCCAATGAGTTGGTGCAAAATCAAACAATTTGAAAAAAATAACAATTTGAGAATAAATGTATATGGCATTGATAACACTGATGATTTAGATGATGAATCCAATGATAAAGAAGGTGATAGCGTTGATGATTCAAATGGTACAAATAAGAAAAAAAAAAAGAGACGTCTAGAAAGGATTGTTCCATATTATTTGAGTAATAATGATGCATCAAATCATCCAACAATTTATCTTTTAATTATTGAAAAGCCTGAGAAAAATGTTGATGGATTCCAAGATGAAACAGCAGATGAAGATGATGAAGAAGAAGAAGAAGAAGAAGATGAAGATGATGAAGATTATGATGAGTATGATTTTAATAATATTACAAATAAAAGAAAACTTGGTGAATTCTCAAACCATCACTTTGCCTACATTAAAAATTTATCTAGGTTAATTAGTGCACAAGTTTCAGCATATAATGGTAAAAAATTTATATGTGATCGTTGTTTATCATATTTCCATTCTCAAAAATCAATTGATTTTCACAATCCTGCATGTAGAGAAAAGAATCAATATGCAATGGTGATGCCAACAGAAAAAAACAATATTTTAAAGTTTACAAATTACAAATACCAGCTTCGAGTGCCTTATGTAGTATATGCTGACCTGGAAAGTATATTAGAAAACGCAACAGATAATTCTGATAATTCATTGAAAAAAACAATTAAACAAAATGATATTCCAAGCAGTGTAGCATATTATGTTAAATGTTCTTATGATAATACGCTCTCTAAATTTAAATTAAAAAGAGACAAAAATTGCATTGAATGGTTTATTAAGGAACTTGAAAAGCTGTCACACAATGTTGATAATATACTTGAAAATATCAAACCGATGAATCTTACTTTTGATGAAGAATTGCAATTTTTTAATGCAACAAAGTGACATATATGTAAAAAATTGTTCACAGCAGAAAACATTAAGGCACGTGATTACTGTCATCTCAGCGGGGTGTATAGGGGGCCGGCTCATGTTGCGTATGTATAATTAATTTTTGAACTTTTTTAAATTTTTTAATTTTTCTCCGATTTTTTCCGTTTTTTTTTTATTTTTTAAATTATTTATTCTGAAATAAAAATTTATTATTCCAGATGCAACCTAAATTATCAACCATAATAGCTGTGGTATTTCATGGTCTCCGTAATTATGATAGCCATTTTCTAATTGAAGCATTAAAAAAACAATTTCCAGGTGATATTGATCTTTTGGCTTTAAATAAGGAAAGTTACATACGCTTCACTGAACGTGTTAAAGGTACTAGAATTAAATTACGTTTTATAGACTCTTATAAATTCATGGCTAGCTCAATAAGTACACTCGCTAATGAATTAGATGATAATGATAAAAGTATAAGTCGTAGTTATTGCGACAATTTAGAAGAATTCAAATTAATAACAAAAAAAGGTATATTTCCATATGATTATATTGATTGTTGGGAAAAATTTGATAAAGAACAATTGCCGTCAAAACTTGATTTTTATTCTCAACTTAATGAAGAGCATGTGAGTGATGATGATTATGCTCATGCTTGCAATGTATGGAGAGTATTTAAATTAAAAAATCTTGGAGAATACTCAGATTTATATCTCCGTACAGATGTTCTTCTTTTAGCTGATATATTTGAAAATTTTAAATATTTTCGTTTCAAAACCTATGATTTATATCCAGCTCATTATTACACACTCCCGGGGTTGAGTTTTAACGCGATGCTAAAATATACAGAGATTGAGTTGGAATTATTATTAGATGCTGATAAATTATTGTTTATTGAGGGAGGTATTAGAGGTGGCTTATCACAATGCTCACATCGTGATGTCATTGCAAATAATAAGTATATGAAAGAATACAATTCAAATATTAGAGATTCATATTTAATGTACTATGATGTTAACAATTTATATGGTTATGCAATGGCTTCTACACTACCAGTAGGTAATTTTCAGTGGGTTGAGAACTTTGATATAAATTCATTACAATCTATTGTGGATGATGCTGAGTGGGGTTATATTTTGGAAATAGATCTAGACTATCCAGTAGAGCTTCATGATGAAAATAGGGAACCTTTGGCACCAGAACGACAAATACCTCCTTTATCTACAAGTAAATGCCCAAAATTATTAGCAACTCTTTATCCTAAAGAAAAGTATGTAATTCATTATAGAAATTTAAAACAATACGTATCTCTGGGGATGAAAATTAAAAAAGTATATAGAGTTTTAAAATTCAAACAACGAGCTTGGTTGAAACCATATATTGACTTAAATACTGAATTACGTACCAAGGCAACATCACTCTTTGCTAAAAATCTATTTAAATCATTAATTAATATTTGTTTTGGTAAAATGTTAGAGTCAACACGTTCACAGAGAATAATTAAATTAGTATCAAGATATGGCGGTCGAGGTGGAGCAAGAGCTTTGATATCAAAACCTAATTTTCACAGCTCTTTAATTATTGATGATTCAGTTATTGTTGAAATAAAACGATTGAGTATCCTTTTTGATAAACCAATATATGGTGGTTTTACTATTTTAGATATTTCAAAAACAGTCATTTATGATTTTTATTATAATTATATAAAAAAGGAATTTAAAGATAATGTTAATTTTGTATATATGGATACTAATAGTGCAATTTTAGAGATTTTTACACCAGATATCTATGAGTTTATTCGTAGAGAATGTAATAATTTTGATACATCTGATTACCCTCTAAATAATCGATATAACATTCCTCAAAAAAATAAAAAAGTACCAGGTATTATGAAGGATGAATGCAATGGGAAAATTATGAAGGAATTTGTTGGGTTATGTTCGAAAGAATATTCATTTCTAGTTGAAGATGAGACTTGTATCAATAATGTAAAACTTCATAAAAAAGCTAAAGGAGTAAAAAAATCATCAATGAAAACGATGACTTTCGAAGACTATAAAAATTGTGTTGAAAATCATGTTCAAATATCTAGAAAACAAAATTTAATTCGCTCTGAAAGACATCAAGTTTATACAATTACCACAGAAAAAATAGCTTTAAGTTGGAATGATGATAAGAGAGTACTTATTGATGGTAAAAATTATACTCTGCCTTGGGGTTATTTTTTATGCAAAAGAACTTAGAAATAAAATTAAATAAATAAAACAATGTAATATGAGTGAAATAAAAAAATTTATTTATTGAATTGAGTTTTTATTTATTTATTTACTACAAAGCTGTCTTATCCATCCACTGGTTGTGTGAATTATCAAATCCCAAATATTTTACATATATTTTATTTCCTTTCTTTTTGATAATTTTTTCAATTAAATAGACGTCAGGATGTTTTACTTTATGTAATTCAGGTTGATAAAAACACCCTTCAATTGGGTTCTGTTGATAGTCTTCAAGTTTATATGTTACTGGAGATGTGTTATTTATTTTTATAATTTTAAATATTTCAGTTGTCCAATTGGGTTTATAATTTTTCTCAAAGACATGTTTATATTTACTTATTCTAACATGATCATTTAATTTAAATTTATTTTTCTGATAATATTGATTTAAATTTTTAAATACAGTATGCTTTAAAATTTTTATATTGTCACCAACAACTTTTGCTGGTGCCATTTTGATTGTACGATGTTTTGTATTATTATATTGTTCAATTAATTTTGGTTATATTTTAACCCATTTATAAGTACCTTGTAAACTGAATTCAAAGAACAATTTATTTTTAATTGTTCTATTGAATCTTTCAACTATTGATGCTTTCATATGTGTGAAAGTTGAATACATATGAACATTGTATTTTTTTAGCATCGCTTGAAAAATGGAATTATAAAATTCTGTTCCTTGATCCACATGTAGATTTTTACAAACTCGTCCTTTTTTAAATATTGATTCCATTGCAGCTGATACTTCTTTTCCGGTCTTGCTTTTGAGTTCAACAGCCCACCTGAACTTTGAAAAAATATCAATAATAGTCAAAATATATTTATATCCAGAATTTACAGATGAGTGTTCAATCATGTCAACAAGATCAGCTTGCCAAGTTTCATCCTTATCTCGAATATCAACTTTACGTCTTGGAAAATTTCGGCGAGCTGGTGCATGAAGCTCTCGTACTATGTCTCTTTTAAATTCAGTCATGTTTCATTGAGAGTAGTATGATGACTGAATTTTAACTAATGTTAATGTATAATGTTGGCCTCTCTTAGTTCTTCAATGATTGACATGATTTCATTATCGTGACTTGGATTGCCAGCTGTTCGTGAAGCAACTAGCAATCTTAAACGATCAACAAGCTCGTTCGGATTATCCCAATAAACATAATTAACTTTAGATTGATTCTTACTTTGAATTATCATATTTGTTGGTAGTAAACCAGAACCATGATGTTGTGTACTCTTCATGTGAGGCAATATGAATGTAATATACTTTTGTGATGCTGAATTTTTCACTGTATTTTTAGAATTATGATATCTTAAATGTGCATTTGTGTTGAGAAGAATTTGAGCATAATTTTTTTCATCAATTTGAGTGACTTTGGTTTTTTCTGGGGATTTCATAAATAATAATTCCAGTAGTCCTTGGGTTATTTCATACGTTTCATCAGCAACAATCATATTATTATTTTCGAATAGTAATTCAGCATTTCCAATTTTATATTCTCCACTGTTTTTTTTTTTTAACCCCATAAACTTTATCCCATTGTAAAGTATCTATTTTATTTAAATATTAAGTTGTTAAATCATTTTTAAGACCTGTTTCATCAGCCTCTTGCTCTATCAGTTGCAGATCTTCAATAGTATCATGGAAAGCCTCTGTTTCCTCATCAGAACTGAGATTTTGTTCTGTGTTTATATTTCCAGAATTACTTGAATGCGTTCTATCAGAAATGATACTGTCTTCTTCTCTCTCAGAATCATATGTGTTGTCTTTACTAATTTTGCTTTTTTTATTGTTTATTATCGGTGTTTTTTTAGCAGCTATATTCTCAAGTGGTCCGATGACTGGTTTTAAGTACTCGTTAGCAGTTTCAGATATGCTTTCTTTTCCTAATTTTAATAATTGATGCTTCTTCTTTATTACATCTCTAACTTTTTCTATTTCTTCAAGAAATTTTGCTTCTTTTGACAGTGCTTCCTTCTTGAGAGGCATGTTGATTCAACAGGATTTAAACATGAACTAATATTTTTTTAACAAATTGTATCGTTATTTATATTTATAAAACAATCAAAATTTTTTCTGTATCTTCCATCATTTATATTGCGATCTTTGTCAATACATAGGAAACAATATTTCTCTTCCCAACACTTGATACATATCCGAAGAAATTTATTATACTCCATATCAATATTTGCATGATCCTGCCAAATATGTTTGAGATTTAGCTGATCACAAGGGAACACAACTAAGAAATTAATATTATCGCGAATCAAATGCTTTGGAATTCGAGCATACGATTGACACAAATAAAACGAATCAACATTACAATGACGTCCCATTGAAAAATAATCCCTTATTGGCTGTTGATTTTCAGTTGCAACATCATCAAATATAAACAATGAGTTTGGTTTTGCTTCTTCAACAAGAATTACTTGATCATTGCTTGAAAATTTATGATAATTTATATTTTCAAGTGGTTCCAATAGATTTTCTAAATTCGACATTTTGGTTGGTATAATGATTTACTATAAATATAAATATTAGCAAAACGTAAACCATTTGGATTAACAATTAAACTCATAAGTGCGTTGGTTTTACCACAATTACTTCCACCAATTATAGCACAACGTATCGTATTTGGCAATAAGTCTCCATGTCTTTTCTGAATTAAACCCTCACCACTTTTTGCTGTAATTATATCAAAGTTTATCACTGGTAATTTGAGAGCTTGCTTCTTGTACTCCATCTTGATCAACACTAATTAAAAAAGTATAAAGTCAACTGTTTTATATAGAAAAAATCAGTCAATCATCAACCATGATAGAGCATACAAATAATAAAAATAATAAGAAAAATAAAAAACGTTTTGGAAAAGGAATATTAAATAAAATTATTAATAAACTACCTATCGAGTTACATCTACCTGGATATTCTTTTTGTGGACCTGGAACTAAGCTAGAGAAACGTTTGGCAAGAGGAGATCGAGGAATAAATCCTCTAGACGAAGCTTGTAAAAATCACGATATCGCATATTCGAAAAATCAGAAAGATATTAAAGCCAGGAACCTAGCTGACGATATTTTAGCGCGTGAAGCTTCAAAACAAATTTTTGCCAAGGATTCAAGTCTAGGTGAAAGAGCTGCAGCTGCACTTGTAACTGGAACAATGAAAATCAAATCAAGATTTGGTATGGGTTGTTTGAATAAAAAAAATTGTGTTAAAAAACGAAAAACAACTGGTGGAAAATTAAAAAAAATTAAAAAACTGATAAAAAATAGAAATAATTCTGGTGAAAAGAAAAAAAGCAAGAAGAGCAAGAAAAATAAAAGAAAAAACCTCAAGAAAAAAGTATCATTTATGAAAATTGTACAAGCTGCTAAAGAAGCAAGTAAGGGATCCAATGTTCCATCAATAGCAATTAAAGCAGCATTAAAAGGAGCAAGAGGAGCTATTAAAAATGTTGGTGGTAAATCTGCTGTCTTGATGCCAAGAGTGGTACCAGTTGCTAAAAGTATAAGTGGTGGTGCATTACCACTATTAATTCCAATACTTTCAGCCATAACAGCATTAGGTGGACTAGTTGGTGGAGCATCAGGTGTTGTTAAGGCAATTAATGCAGTAAAATCAAGTAAAAATCAATTACAAGAAACTGTAAGACATAATAAACAAATGGAATCAATTGCTATTGGGAAAGGACTTCATTTAGCACCATTTAAAAGCGGAATGGGATTCTATTTAACTCCAAAAAACTAGATGTGATGCTACCACAAAGACCCTTGACTATGAATATGTATACAGAATCTGAAGGCAAATTATTAATGTATGTGCATAGCTGATTTATTCTTGATGTAAAATCGGGATGCGAAAGGGATTTATCATCTGTAAACTGGATTTTTCTAGTTTCTAAAAGCTCTATATCTTCATTAGTCAGTGAACCTACTCGAAGTCGAGATACTAAACTAGCATAAACTTTGTCACCATTTTGTCGCATATTTATTGTTAATTCATCGTATTCGAATAATTCGTTGAATAGATTAACACTTGCCATCCCTCCAAAATATTTTCGAGTATCAGCTGGTGATAAAGACATAAAAGCCGGTTTACCATGGACAGGTGGAAGCTGTAATAAATCGCCGAATACAACAATGTGTTTTCCTCCAAACCAACCATCTTCATCGTCAACAGTATCTGAAATTTCAGTCATTCTTAAATTTATAGATCCAGCCATTATATTAGAAACCATTGAAAATTCATCTAAAATGATTAATCTTTTATTATTGTGAGTTTCCCGCAGTTTTTTTAAATTATGATCAAATAATTGTTTATATTTGTGACTAAAACCATGGTCAACAGGTAATTGAAAAGCTCTATGCGCAGTCACTCCATTAATATTGAGTGCTGCTGAGCCAGTTGGAGCTGTAACAATTACTTCTTCATTCAGAATTTCTTGATTCCAACGTACAATAAAATTGATTAAACAACTTTTACCAGTTCCACTTTCTCCACTTACAAACAAACGCAATATTTTACCATCTTTTGAAGTAAGGGCTGCTTCAATCTTTCTAAATATTCGCACTTGATCAATATTTAACTGAGAATACAAATCGTCGAGTGTTTCTTGGTTATCATTATTCACGTTCATGTTATTTACATCTCCAACATCTTGAAAATTTCCATCTTCATCAGGCATATCAAGTTTCAAAAATATGTCATCATCACCTTCAAATTCATTATCTCCGCTCACCTTTTTGTCATTTTCTTGGTTAATTTGTTTATTTATATCATCGAGAGCTTTTTCAATATCCAGTGAACGCTCGTGATATTGATATGCTGTAAGTAAATAATTTTTTTGAGTATCAAATGATTCTAGATATGTTTGACAACCATTCAGCAACTCAATAGTATTTCTCCATGGTTGGAAAAGTAGAAGTAATGCGTAATAATAATTTTCTGGATGAGTTGTGGAGTTATATCGAGTGTGGTTAATCAAGTGACCAACAGATCGCTTTCTCAAGAATGACGAT
Organism: Aphidius gifuensis; assembly: GCF_014905175.1. Taxonomy (NCBI): domain Eukaryota; kingdom Metazoa; phylum Arthropoda; class Insecta; order Hymenoptera; family Braconidae; genus Aphidius; species Aphidius gifuensis. The sequence continues at coordinate 12,265,078 of NC_057792.1, forward strand.
TTACCTACTTCGTAAAATACTACGTTTTTTCGTTTTGGCCTCACTACAATTTTATCGTACCACCTAGCAAAGTCGTATAGTGATAAATTTTCTAGTTCTTTTGGGCGTGTAGGATAATCATCATCAACCAAAGATTGATAATAAAGTTCAGTTGAGTCATCATTCAATTTTTCAATATCTTCACGATTTTTTATTCTACGCCTACGATTAATTTTTACATCTAACCATCTTATAGTGGTATCTGAATCAGTCCCATGAAGCAAAATACCTAGAAGAGTATCACAAGCTTCGAGAATGCGAACCTCTCTATGGCTCAAGGCCCGATTGGCAATACTCCATTGTTTTGAGCGTATAGACTCTGTTGAAGTACTAATATCGTTTATAACATCTGATGATCCAGCAGTTTCATGTTTCGTAGCATATTTCGTACAATATCTTGTCAACAGTCCTGATTTTTCACCAATATATTGAAGATCCATATTTCCTTTCCATGCAGATAAAATAACAGGATTATAGTCATTAATGAATTCTTCTCTTTTACTTCGAGGAAGATCATAAAGACGTGGTCGAGATTGTAATTTTCGCCGTCCAACAATGGAAATGACAGGATCACGTAAAATTAATTTCTCAGTTATAGTTCGAGGAAAACCGAACTTACAAACTTTAGTTTTTGAGCCTTTCTTGACATTTATTTTGGTAGGTTTATCACGAAGACAATAATTTGTATGCTTATGACGTTGGTGAGTATTCACACGGCGGTATAGTGTCGGTGATATTGTATAATTTGGTAATCTACAAGTAATGTATTTCATGATGAATTGAGAAATTTCGTCTTTAGTATTTTCGCCAATGATAGGTGCATCTTCTACCCAAATCACTAAGTGCTAATGTTGTATGCCTCTGCTCTGATATTCTCGTCGCCAAAAATAATGCAATATCACGCCAATTGGATTACTGCTAGACATTAAAAACTTGAGCATTGCTTGAAACTTGTTTTCCATAAAGCGACAAACTGAAATCGGATCGGTAGCAATCATTTCACTTGGAGACATTTTATCAAACTTGGAGGCATTAATTTCACGTAAATATTGTGCTAAGGCATCCCATTCCCATTCGGAAGGACTCAATGTTAAAAACCATGTTGCTGGTCCATACTCACGAACCATGCACTCTAGATCATTTCTTGAAAAACTCCAATACTGTTCAGAATTGCGAAGCTTACCAAATATAGTATCTAAGTATGGTTCGATATTACCGTTTTCTAATTGGTTAAGGTAAGATTCGGCAGTAAACTGCTGATTATTAACGACATTCAACGCATGGTATATGCCTGAGTTTATTTGGCGAGTGTTTGTGTCACTCAATAAAAAGAAAATATAATTACGATTCATTCGAAATCTAGAATCAGCGGACAATAATCGTACTTTAATATAAGAGGCCGTACTAGTCGTACAGATCGGTCATGACATTGACCATTGATACCATAAGGATATAAGTCAGGAAAACACTGTAAATCTAAAGATTTTAACGACTTGTAAACTGCTCCTGTTTGTATTGACTTCATTTGGTATAATTCACTAGAAGTTTTATTTATTCTTTTGCTATACATTGGATTGATTGTGAATTGTTCGTAATATGCTGATTTAGAATCAACTACTTGTGTTAAAAAAGCACTTTCTTGGATTAAAGTTCCGTTTACATTTTCTGAGTCAGAAGAACGTTTTTTATTTGCTTCCAAATCAAGCTCTTTACCATCCATAATATTAATTTTTTCGACTAAACTTTCTTTTAATCCAAGATCATCAGATTCTTCTTCAGAATTATCCTCTACCTCATGATTGACATGTAATTCAACATCGTAATTGCCTAAAGAGTTTAACAATTGTTCAGGGAGTTCGGGTAGGTTAATTTTAGAGTACGGTGAATTCATATCTTTTAATATTTGAAGAGCATCATAAACTTTTTTTATATTAACTAAATTTTCCCATATAATTTTTTTTTTGTAGGTTTATCACGAACTAAAATAAAAGCATCTTGATTGGTATTTATTGCGTCGGTTTCAGTACAAATTTTCTTCATAGTTTGCTCTATCGGTAAAGGCAAATGGAATGTTTGACCTATCATTTTCGTTGAACGGTTAGAAAAAGGGAGATTTTTATTCGCGACTGTTCCTTTTCTTTGAATTATCTGGAAGGCATGGATTCTCTGGATTAACATTAATTCGAAAATATTGAAATTAGAAATCTCATTCAATGCCTGGCCTACTTCGAGATCATTCAGAATGCAAGAAGGAGGCAGTAAATTTCTGCGAAAAAAATCTAAACAATATTTGCATACACAGTCACTGTCAATGTCTTCGTTCTCTTCAATCCTATTGTGCAAATCTTGCCACATTGAATTTAAGGCTAGATCAAACATTTTGGAATAGTCTCTAACTTCTCTTCTATAGCAAAGTTTTTTACAAGATAAGCAAATGAATTGTGGAGTGTCTAAAGAATGCTGCAACAACGCCAAAAATGCTGTTTCATGAATTTCTCTAATTACATCTTCATCTAGGCAAATCTCTCGTAACTCACAGTCAAGTATACGTCCTTGTTTTTTAACTATATCTAAAATATGATACAAATATTTTATATTCGCAGTACTTACTGCGATATCTAGTTTAGAAATATCACGGTATGTTTGTTTGATTGTGTAAATTAAACGTTTGATATAACGAACAGATGGAAAATGTGGTGACAAGATTTCAGATACTAAAAATAATGATTGACACGAATCGCCCAAGGAAGAATAACATCCTTGAAAATGTCCCAACTTATCGATTGAATGAGAAATAAAAAATTGCTTCAGGAATCTTGGGAAAGTTTTTAATTTTATCGAACATAGAATTTCAAGAAGATGCTTATAATTATTGTAAAGGAGCTCGTTTTCTTTTTCTGTTGATACTTTATCATCATTCGAAATAATTCTACAGTATACACTACAATTCCAATCTTTCTTCCCACTCTTCCTTAATAAAGGAAGAATATTAGTTGTTTGACCATTTACATTCAAAGCAGCAACTATTTTTGACAAATTCTCAAAGTTATAGGCTGTATCAGAAAAATAAGGCTCTGTGGACATAGTATGTCTCGATAAACCACAAATATTAGCCCATTTTTCACGTATTTTAGTTGTCGTTTTTCCTTGAACACGTGAATAAAAATACTCTGATTTTCCTTTTAATATTCTGACTGAATTATACAATTTATTAACATAACGTTTCCTTTGATAAATAGACCATTTAAAAATTTTTTCTGCTTCAAGTCTTTTTTCTAAATATATTTCACCGTCTAATTTATTGGAAATATTCTGAATACAAACTTCGGAATTCAATCGAAATTTCATATCATTATCTTTTTCGTTCATTCGCCTGTACTTATATTTTATTTTATTAGCTATTTTTATTTTCGCAAGAGTTTTTTTTTTTTTTTGAGACATCAATTTTGTATATCTATTATTCAATAATTTTCTTTTATCAAATCTAATGAGTTTGTCTTTGTATTTGTTAATATTTTCTTTACGGCCGTCAAAGTCTGAATGAGAGCTAGCAATTATATCTTGTAATGAATCATCTATTTCAATATTTTGTGACTGACGGACATCAGTGGTAGAAAAACTGCCACTATTATCAATTTCTATTTCATCTCTTTTCTTTATTTTTTTAATATTCTTTTTAATATCTAAAACAGTTGTACTTCGTCGTTTCCTGCGGTCATAATTTTTAGCTTCTCTCCTCTTTATTTGTTTTGATGATTGTAAATTTATTTGTTTGTTGGAATCAGATAGAAATGGAAAGTGAGTGATAGTATTCGTCTCGTATATTTTAAGCAAGTGAGTTCTCATAGAACTATGATCATATGTTGTCAATTCTGGTTTGAGACCAAACAGAATAGATGTGGCAAAAGCAATTGAATAGGGACCACAGTCATCGGAATTTGGCTGACGTTGAACTTCAAGATATACAAGGAAAGATCTGTTATCCCAATCATAGAAAGGATACAGTTTTTGTAAATAAATTAATTGATCGTTATCCAAAGTCTTATATCCCAATGAATCATAAATAAATATATTTTTATAGTATTTTAAAAAGTACAAATCCAATGATTTCGTCTTGCACTGAATAAAATTTGAATATTTTTTCTATATTTGACAACCGGAACTATTTTATGTAAAGATTGTAAATATAAAGTAGATTGCTGATTATAAAAAGAACAATTTGCCATGATCTTTCCAAACAGTTGCATGTGATTATCATTAAGTTGTTTGCCAAGAGAAATAATATTTTTATCAGCAATACCGAGAGTTACTGATTGTTCTTTGACTCCAATCGCTTTTGTAAAGGCTGGGATGAATTGTTCAAAGAAATCTCACTTGTTTCAACGATATCAAGAATAGCTGATTCATTTTCAAATTTTCTTTTTGACTTCAATCTAATTTGTAAGGGCTGCGATGAATTGCTTAAAGAAGATTCACTGATATCAAAAGCTTCTAATCGATTTTTTGAATTCTGGTTCGTTTTTAATCTTAATTCTAAGGGCTGCGATGAATTGCTCAAAGAACACTCAACTGATTCACTGATATCAAGAGTTTCTAATCGATTTTTTAAATTTTGGTTTTTTTTCAATCTTAATTCTAAGGGCTGCGATGAATTGCTCAAAGAACACTCAGCTCCGAAAAAGTAAGTAGTTTTTTATTTGCATCATTGTTATTTCCACCATTTGCTGATATTCTTGGAAATTGGGTAATCCTTCGAGTTTCAAATATATGTAATAAATGTTCTCGCATTCGCTTTATATCATATGGATATTGCACCGTACTTTCCGGATCACCTCCGAAAGCGAGAGTGACTGAGTTAGCAATGGCAAACGGACCACAATCTCTTGCATTATTTTGTTTTTGAACCGTGTGGATAATAACAGTTTTGTTAACGAAATCATAAAAAGGATAGAGTAGTTGAACTTTTTCTAATAACTGATGGTGCAAAACTTTGGGATTCATGGAATCATATACATGGATTTGCTGTAAATCATAAAAAGTGCAAACCCAATGACCTCCTCTCATTTTCCACGCATCAGCGTCAGAAGTTTCCTGAGCAGATGTGTGTAATACATGAATATGCTTTTTATCTTTAGAAATTGGATTGAGAAATGTCTTTAAAGAAAACATCCAAGTATCTCTAAACTCATACTCACATTGTTCTCTGAGCAGATTACCAAAGAAATCGATCTCATCGTCAGTTAGCCATCCATCTCCATTGGGATCATTAAATTTAAGTTGAGCCATTATTATATTTATTTATTATTGTTCTAAAAAGTGATAATGAACGACTCACACAGAGTGACGAAAACTCTAAAATATGAGTTACAAGACTCGACTTACGAAAAGTGTCAATAAACGACTCACGCAAAGTGATAAAAACTCTAAAAAAAGAGTTGCAAGACTCGACTTACAGAAAGTGTCAATAAACGACTCACACAGAGTGACAATAGTTCGAAAAAATTGATTTTAAGACACAAATATTAAAAAAAAAAAACAATAAAAGATTAACAAAAAATTACGCAAAGTAACTAACACTTATATTTATAATTAGTAGTAAAATAATATAATTTCTTCTCCACGAGGAGAAAAAAAAAACAAGGTTAGAACGAAAAAACGTCAAAAAAAAAAAAAAAAAATAGCCTAAAGATGAATAATAAATAAAAATTGAAGAATATATATTAATTGACTGAACACTGAACTTTAATAGATACAAAAATAACTAATAGTCAACTATTAAACAGTGTGTAATAACTTCAGTATTGTCAGAACACAAGAAAATAGTAGTTTGGTTGAGATTTGACAGGTTATGCATTAGTGGATCCCGTTCAGCGTTGGGCAAATGGTCGATTTATTACGTTTTATACGTTCATACCAGTATAAAAGCATTGAACGAGTATAATACTCGTATGAACGTATGAAACTCAGGAACGCCTCTTATGGCATCAAAATTGTCTACCATACCAGCATAAACCTCTCAGCTGTCAAATTTTTGTTAATATGAATAAAGAGCAAACGAATATTATAAACAATATTTGAATATAAAAACAACAACAACAACAACATATTTCGATTTGTTGAAATAAATAAAAAGGTAGCAGAAAAATGGCTAAGGAATGGATGTTGCTTATCTTATAATTTTTAAGAAATAAAATAAAGTTAAAAGTTACTAGACGGTACTGTAGATTGTAAACAATGGCCTTCTCAGCGGCAGCCATGTCTCTCATACTAAAATATTAAAACGAAATGAAATTATGATGTGTATTATCACTGAAATATAATAAAAGTGGAAGGTGAACTCCTATGCTTAGCCAATGCACGGAGTGTCCCCAGAGATAGCAATATATTGGTTGGCATTCCCTCTCCCTCACGCATGCGCACATTACATCTTGTACAGTCAACGTCAAAACAAACTAGTACTACACGGTATAAAAGTGACATTATATTTCAGTAGTCTCAACCAATTATAGTTGACGTGACTGTACCGACAAGGACAACAGGCCAACCATTGAGTTTCTCTTTCGGCGACACGAAGTGTGGCTTCCAGTTTTATTATATTTCAGTGTGTATCATACGCAAGAAGACTAGAAATACAGGAGGATTCACTCCCTATCTCGCTCGTATGAAATCAGCATAAAGAGTGCGGGTAATGCGCGACTTGTATCGCTTAATGCACAATACAAACATACTCTGACAAGCATCATGTGTATAATGCTCTATTAGTGTTTGTCAGAGCATGTTTGTATTGTGCGCATTGTAAAAAAAAGCGATACAAGTCGCGCACGTTACCCGGGTACTACTAGCGTCCCTCAATTATGCGGCGACCATATAGCGATACAGTTTTTTGAGGCAAGTTCGTCCTCCTGTATTTCTAGTCTTCTTGATCATACGCATCTGTGTATTGTAAAGTTCTCCCGATGTGCCATCTTGTGTTATTTATGTATTGTTAATCAATATAGTAATATAGTAGTATATTTATATAATAATATAGTAATTGATAATATTATAGTTCTATGCAGTGTTGGACTTTTTTGGTTTTTTGGAATATTATACGCCCTGGATGATTCTTAGTTATCACTAAAAAATTTAGTTATTTCTGGTAAAAATTGGACTGTGGCATGTAACCTTGGGGTGCGAACTCACAACAAACTGAAATTTCCGCTCGTAAACATGGCGGCGGTAAAAATAACCAAATTATAACTAAATTCAATAAATTATCACTAATATTACTAAATTTATTGCAAATCCATGGTGTCTCTCCAAGCTTGTTCTAAAATCACGGACTCGCAATAAATTTAGTAAATTTAGTTATTTTTACAGCCGCCATGTTTACAAGCGGAAATTTTGGCTTGTCGTGAGTTCGAGCCCTTGGTCGAAAGCTATGGGCTCAAATTCACGACAAGCTAAAATTTTCGCTTGTAAACATGGCAGCTGTAAAAAAAACCAAATTATAAGTAAATCTACTAAATTTATTGCGAATCTGTGATTTTGAAACAAGCTTGACACTGTTAGGCTTGTTTTGCAGTCACGGAGAGACACCACGGATTTGCGGTAAATTTAGTAAATTTAGTAATAATTTAGTTATAATTTGGTTATTTTTACAGCCGGAATGTTTACAAGCGGAAATTTTAGCTTGTCGTGAGTTTGAGCCCCGCACCCGTATTTAGAGGATGTTCTCATTAGGGCTTTTTTTCCGATGGCGGCGCTTGTGAAGTTTTTCTATGTAAAATCTATATAAAAAGTTCACAAGCGCCGCCATCGAAAAAAAAGCCCTAATGAGAACATCCTCTGATTACGGGTGCTGGAATAGCGATCTCTAACCTTACATTTATAACGTCAATAAAAATATAGATATAAGTATAAAACTATGTAGATTATATTATTATTATATACATAGATTAGATTATTTAATTCATTTATTGTACATAAAGATATAGTTATTTATAAGTGTAAATAAAATTAACTGTAAAATCTTTTTTCATTTAATGTTTTAATACGATGACGAATTAATTTATTATTTACTGCGGTCCAATTCACTGGGCGAATTTTTTACAATTTAGGGCTTTTTTTTGCCGCTGATGGCGCTTGTAAAAATTTTTTTTATATAGATTTCACATAGAAAAGCTTCACAAACGCCACCATCGGAAAAAAAAACGCCCTAATGAGAACATCCTCTGAATACGGGTGCTGCCTCTAATGTCCTACGCTGTTGCAAACTGACTTTTTGCTGACTGCGCATTCATTAATAAATCAATAAATAACAGTGAAATATGTAAAAGTAAAATTTCAAACAAATAATCATTAGTTTATCTATTCGAATTTAAAAATTATTTACTAATATTTGTTTTCTGCTCATTGATAATATATTTTATTTAATTTCTTTTTTTTTATCTTTATATTTTTGATATTAAATGAATTTATAAAACAAAAAATTAATAATATAAAATAAACAATGCAATATTATTACCTTTTGAGCACTTGGTCCAGGTTGTGGTAATTTATTAAACGATGACATTGTAGATGTAGAATTTTGATTGATATTTGTAGAATAGAATCCATTTTTCTAAAAAAAAAAAATAAAAAAAATTGATTAACCTAGAAATTAATTACAGTAAAACCAAATTGGCATTTGTTTAAGATAATTAATTTTAGAATAAACTTTGACTATTTGATCAGGAATACATTGTGAACCGTGAAATAAGGTTTTCAATACCCCGTTTAATGTTTCAAAAGGAAAATAAGACCATGCCCACAATGCCCCGAAACGTTCTACGTTGGTTGGTAGATGTAGCAAAAGATGAACATTGTATCGCATGCAATTTTTGCCATACAGTTGTTGAAAATCAACTACAAATTTATTAAGAGCTGATTTTGCTTTTGAAAAATTTTCGTTCGAGATATATTCCTGTGAAAGCAAGTTTATAGAGTACACCAATAAAAACCAATTATTATAATACTCTTCTTTCATTATATTTGAAAAGCAAGGTAATGAGTAGTAGAGCAAAAAGTATTTGAATTCTGCTGCAGTTCAATGTTTATAATCGGATATTGGCCGTATATTTCTCTTGATTTCACAGCATGGATTGATATGCTCTAATCTTCGCTCAATTTTTTCTAAAAATTTTCTCAACGACCAGCTTTTACTGTGATGAACCAAATCGAAAGTAAGACACACTAAATATTTGACTACTCCTTCAAGCACGGCATGCATGTAATCTGCGGGGCAATCTTCGGGGGTTGAAAGATTATAAATAAGCATGAGAGCTGACACCCCTTTCACCCCTTTCAATGAAGTAGAAAGGTTATATTTTTCTATCGTTTCCACACACGCAAAATGATAATTTTTGGTCCTCAAAGCATACTCAGATACAGGATAAATACGTTTACTTTTGGTGCCTTCAGCAATTTCCCCAGGATGGATGCACATGGAACAACCTGATTTATTGCAAAATAATTGAATCACGTCAGTTATTGAAGTAATAAAATTATTTAAAAAAAAAAAACCAACGATATTGTATAGTAATTTGATTTAATTTTGCTTTATATTTTTTTGTAATCGCTTGCAATTGTTTGTTTTCATGATTCATTATAAATAATTTATGAAAAAAAATAAAAATAATAAACTGTTTGAATGAGATTAATATATAATAAATTATCAAAATAAACATTTATAATTATTAGAAATATAAGCAAAATTGAATTTTATATTTCTAACAATTTTATTTAATTAAATTATTCTTTCTAATTTATTTATATTCAAGTGATTTAACATACCGAATTGTCCGTTGAACTGCTTACAGTTTTGAATCATCGGTCGTGCGATTGAGTCGACAGTTGCTAGTAAAGTGTGGACTTTAACTGTAATTACTTGCTCAGAGTATAGCGAACGCGTCTCAATTCCATTGAGGTATAAGTCTTGTAGCTCGTCTATGAAGGGCTTTAAAAACATATTCATTGGTGGCTTACATTCAGCAAACCATAGACCACACAATAATATGTTGTTATTTCGAACACAATATGGCAATTCATTGACCACCACTTGAATTGGCCATATCGACCACTTAGACGTATTAAAAATGCTTACTCCATCAGTATTCCATTGTATACTGATATCCTCTTTGTTAATAATACCTTGTTCCCTCAAATTTTTATACACCGATCCATTTATGACGTCACTTTCATTTCTATCAATGGTTTTAAGTTTATAAACGGGACTATTCATCAAACGTACAAGTTGAGGCCGTAATGGTAGGTGATAAAAATAAGTTTGTGACTGGTCTAGACTTTGCTTATTGTATTGAACTTTACATTTTTCTTTTTCGTAATTTATTTGTAATATAACGTTTACTATTCGTCATTAAAAAAAAAAAAAACATGTTATAATTATAAATATATTGTTTGATCACATATAATAATTTATTTTATTCTATTCAGATATTATTATGTTTTCCTTTGTTTTTTAGTCGGTTAAAAATGTTTTTTTTTCAGTAGAAAACGAAAAGTATTAAAAAAATAATTCGATATAAAAGAAAAGAAAATATAAAGCCATCTTGAAAATTCAAAGAATAATAACATAATAAGAAAAAAAAAGGACAAATATTGAAATACAGAGAATAAAAAAAAAACAGTGATTTAAGAGTCCCAACACTTCTTTCTTTCTCTCTCTCTCTCCCTCTTTTTTTGATATTTTTTGTATCGCTCTTTATTATTTTGGGTTTTTAATTTTTTTATTTTTCATAACATTAATTCGAACAATAAAAATAATAATACAATAATAGCGTTTCATCATCCCAATAACATAAAAAACTTATATTTAATTTTTTTTTTGTTTCTTTTTTTTTTTTTTTCATTCTTATTGCATCTAATTTGAATTGGAATATTTTTTTAAGGCTAGCACAAAATATATAAATCACTTGATTGATAATGTTTTTTTAAATTTCAATAGTTTATCATTAAAAATTTATTATAAAAAAAAGAATACCTGTAAAATTTATCCAGTTTTTATTTTTTAGAAATTATTATATTTAATTGTTTTAACAATTATTTTTAAGTTAACAATTGAGTGAAATATTAAAAATATAGTATATAACAGCAATTATTGTTTTTTTTTTCAGGAAAATGGGTCGTTTTCTTCGAAAATTAATCAAAATTCCAATTCTGATAATTTCTAGGTTAATTGATTGTTTTTTATTTGTTTTTTAGGAAAATGGATTGCTTTCTGCAAAGATTAATGAAAATTCCACATCTACAATGTCATTGTCTAATAACTTACCACAACCTGGACCAAGTGCTCAAAAGGTAATAATATTGCATTCTTTATTTTATATTATTAGATTTTTTTTTTTAGAAATTCATTCGTATCAAAAATATGGATATAAAAAAAAGAAATTAAATAGAATATATTATCAATGACCAGAAAACAAATATTAGTAAATAATTTTAAAATTGGAACGGAAAAAATAATGATTATTTATTTAAATATTGACTTTTACACATTTCACTAGTATTAATTGATTTATTAATGTTTTTCAATTTGAATAATATTTTCTTATAGCTTCAATAACATTAAAAAGCAAAATTCAGAAACTAAGTGAAATATTAAAAATATATTATATAACAACAATTATTTTTTATTTTTTTTCAGGAAAATGGCTCTTTTTCTTTGGAAATTACTCAGAATTCCAATTCTGATTATGAATTCAACGATGAATTAACACAACTTGAAACGACTGTTCAAAAGGTAATGATAGTTTATAAATTTTTTAATTATTTTTTTTCCTATAAATGTAAGAACTACATTTATATTTTTAAATTTCCAATAACATAAAAAAATTTTAAAAAAAATTTTAATTTTCATTTTTATATTATTTTTATTAAATTTATATTATATTTAATTTCTGTTTATTTTTTTTTCCAAATTTTCCACATATCTACAAATATAAATTAGTATTTTATTCATACTGTAATTATAATGGTAAAGGTAATGATAATGCATTGTTACTTTTTATTTTTTAATAAAAAATTGTTCAGTCTATATTTTTTATTTTATTTTAGACTCATTAAATATTTAAAATATTTATGTAAGAACATGAAAACTTGAGATGGATTTTTTTTTTCTTTTCTACATTTAATTATATTTAGTTTCGATTCAAAATTAATTTTTTTTTTTCATTATTTACAATATTTATATTATTATTAATCATTATTTTATTTGCACTTTAATTGTAAACAAAATATAAGAATATTTTTCATTTAATTTTTTTTTTTTGGGTGCTTAAAATTGAAAATTAAAAGTTTATTTAGGAAAAAAAAAAAAAAAAAATTTAATTATTTTATATTTAATTTTTCATTTGATTATTGTTATGTAAGCAGATAAGAAAAATTATTAAAATATAGTATTTCACAAAAATAATAAACAACCACAACCTGGACCAAGCGCTCAAAAAGTGATAATATTGCATTGTTTATTTTATATTATTAATTTTTTTTTTTTTTAATTCATTTAATTAAAAAAATATATGGATAAAAAAAAGAAATTGAATAAAATACATAAAAAATCAATGACCAGAACACAAATATTAGTAAATAATTTTTGAATTCGAATAGATAAACTAATGATTATTTATTCCAAACTTTACTTTTACACATTTCACTGGTATTTATAGATTTATTAATGTTTTTCAATTTTAATAATAATTTCTTATAGCTTCAATAACAATAAAAAATAAAATTCAAAAACTAAGTAAAATATTAAAAATATTTTATATAAAAACAATTATTTTTTTTTTTTTTCAGGAAAATGGCTCTTTTTCTTTGGAAATAAATCAGAATTCCAATTCTGATTATGAATTCAACGATGAATTAACATAACTTGAAACGACTGTTCAAAAGGTAATGATAGTTTATAAATTTTTAAATTATTTTTGTTCATATAAATGGAAGAAATACATTTATATTTTTAAATTTCCAATGACATAAAAAATATTTTAAAAGAATTTTAATTTTTTTTTTTATATTATTTTTATTGAATTCATATTATATTCAATTTCTGTTTATTTTTTTTTCCAAATTTCCCACATATCTACGAATAAAAAATGAGTATTTTATTTTTACTGTAATTAATTTCTAGATTAATTAATATTTTTTTATTTGTTCTTTAGGAAAAAGGCTTGTTTTTGACAAATATTAATCAAAATTCTACATCTACATTGTTATTGTCTAATAAATTACCACAATCTGGACCAAGTACTCAAAAGGTAATAATATTGAATTGTTTTATTTTATATTTTTGATTTTTTTTTTCATAAATTCATTCAATATCAAAAATATAAATATATAAAAAAAAAAAAATTGAATACGATTTATTATCAATGAGCAGAAAACAAATATTAGTTTATAATTTTTAAATTCAAATAGATAAACTAATGATTATTTATTTAAAACTTTACTTTTACACATTTAACTGGTATTTATTAATTTATTAATGTTTATCAATTTGAATAATATTTTCTTAAAGCTTAAATAACATTAGAAAATTAAATTAAAAAACTAAGTATAATACTAAAAATATAGTGTATAATAGCAATTGTCGTTTTCTTTTTTTTCAGGAAAATACCTTTCTTTCTTCGAATATTAATGAAAATTCTACTTTTCCTTTTGTATTGTCTAATTATAAATCACCACAATGTGGACCGAGTATTCTAAAGGTAATAATAATGCATTGTTACTTTTTATTTTTTAATAAAAAATTGCTCAGTCTATATTTTTTATTTTTTTTTAGACTCTTTAAATATTCAAAATATTTATGTAAGAATATAAAAACTTGAGATAGATTTTTTTTTTCTTTTCTACATTTATCTAAATTTCGTTTTGATTCAAAATTAATTTTTTTTTTTCATTATTCACAATATTTATATTATTATTAATTATTATTTCATTTGCACTTTGATTGTAAACAAAATATAAGAATGTTCTTCATTGATTTCTTTTTTTTTGATTGGTTAAAATTAAAATTTTAAAAGTTGTTTAAAAAAAAAAAAAAAAAAAAAATAAAATTATTTTATGTCTAAATTTTTATTTAATTATTGTTATGTAAGCAGATAAGTAAAATTATTAAAACATAGTATTTAACCAAAGTTTTGTTTTTATCTTTTCAGGAAAATGGATTGCTTTCTGCAAATTTTAATCAACATTCTACATCTACAATGTCATTGTCTAATAAATTACCACAACCTGGACCAAGTGCTCAAAAGGTAATAATATTTCATTGTTTTTTTTATATATCTTGAAAAAAAACTGTCTATTTAATATTTTTATATTTTTTTTTATAAATTCATTCAATATTAAAAATATAGATATAAAAAAAAGAAATTAAATAAAATACATACAAAATCAATGACCAGAATACAAATATAAGTAAATACATTTTAAATTCGAACAGATAAACTAATGCTTATTTATTCAAAACTTTACTTTTACACAATTCACTGGTATTTATAGATTCATTAATGTTTTTAAATTTGAATAATATTTTCTTATAGCTTCAATAACAATAAAAAATAAAATTCAAAAACTAAGTAAAATAATAAAAATATATTAGATAACAACAATTATTCATTTTTTTTTTTTCAGGAAAATGGCTCTTTTTCTTTGGAAATTAATCAAAATTCCAATTCTAATAATGAATTCCATAATAAATTAACACAACTTGAAACGATTGTTCGAAAGGTAATAATAGTTTATGAATTTTTTAATTATTTTTTTTCTATAAATGTAAGAATTACATTTATACTTTTAAATTTCTAATGAGGAAAAAAAAATTTTTTAAAAATTTTGTTTTTTTTTTTTATATTATTTTTATTAAATTTATATTCGATTAAATCTCTGTTTATTTTTTTTAACACTCCTACATATCTATTATTAGTATCTTATTTTTACTGTAATTAATTTCTAGATTAATTAATTTTTTTTTTTATTTGTTCTTTAGGAAAAAGGCTTGTTTTTGACAAATATTAATCAAAATTCTACATCTACATTGTCATTGTCTAAGAAATTACCACAATCTGGACCAAGTACTCAAAAGGTAATAATATTGAATTGTTTTATTTTATATTTTTGATTTTTTTTTTCATAAATTCATTCAATATCAAAAATATAAATATATAAAAAAAAAAAAATTGAATACGATTTATTATCAATGAGCAGAAAACAAATATTAGTTTATAATTTTTAAATTCAAATAGATAAACTAATGATTATTTATTTAAAACTTTACTTTTACACATTTAACTGGTATTTCTTAATTCTATAATGTTTATCAATTTGAATAATATTTTCTTAAAGCTTAAATAACATTAGAAAATTAAATTAAAAAACTAAGTATAATACTAAAAATATAGTGTATAATAGCAATTGTCGTTTTCTTTTTTTTCAGGAAAATACCTTTCTTTCTTCGAATATTAATGAAAATTCTACTTTTCCTTTTGTATTGTCTAATTATAAATCACCACAATGTGGACCGAGTATTCTAAAGGTAATAATAATGCATTGTTACTTTTTATTTTTTAATAAAAAATTGTTCAGTCTATATTTTTTATTTTTTTTTAGACTCTTTAAATATTCAAAATATTTATGTAAGAACATGAAAACTTGAGATGGATTTTTTTTTTCTTTTCTACATTTAATTATATTTAGTTTCGATTCAAAATTAATTTTTTTTTTTCATTATTTACAATATTTATATTATTATTAATTATTATTTCATTTGCACTTCAAATGTAAACAAAATATAAGAATATTCTTCATTGATTTTTTTTTTTTTTTGGTTGGTTAAAATTGAAAATTAAAAATTTATTTAGAAAAAAAAAAAAAAAAAAAAATTAAATTCTTTTATATTCAATTTTTATTCAATTATTGTTATGTAAGCAGATAAGTAAAATTATTAAAACATAGTATTTAACCAAAGTTTTGTTTTTATCTTTTCAGGAAAATGGATTGCTTTCTGCAAATTTTAATCAACATTCTACATCTACAATGTCATTGTCTAATAAATTACCACAACCTGGACCAAATGCTCAAAAGGTAATAATATTTCATTGTTTTTTTTATATATCTTGAAAAAAAACTGTCTATTTAATATTTTTATATTTTTTTTTATAAATTCATTCAATATTAAAAATATAGATATAAAAAAAAGAAATTAAATAAAATACATACAAAATCAATGACCAGAATACAAATATAAGTAAATACATTTTAAATTCGAACAGATAAACTAATGCTTATTTATTCAAAACTTTACTTTTACACAATTCACTGGTATTTATAGATTTATTAATGTTTTTCAATTTGAATAATATTTTCTTATAGCTTCGATAACATTAAAAAATAAAATTCAGAAACTAAGTAAAATATTAAAAATATATTAGATAACAACAATTATTCATTTTTTTTTTTTTCAGGAAAATGGCTCTTTTTCTTTGGAAATAAATCAGAATTCCAATTCTGATTATGAATTCAACGATGAATTAACATAACTTGAAACGACTGTTCAAAAGGTAATGATAGTTTATAAATTTTTAAATTATTTTTGTTCATATAAATGGAAGAAATACATTTATATTTTTAAATTTCCATTGACATAAAAAAATTTAAAATATTGTTACTATATTTTATTATTATTATTATTATTATCATTATTATTATTAAACAAAATTATACTGGTAAGCAATTATTTGTCTGATCTACATTTTAATTATTTTAATTCAAACATTTTATTAATTGTGATGATAATTAACAAAACTTATATACTTGATAATAAATGACTTTATATATCTATTGCATAATAACAATAATTAGATTTATTGAATTCAATTAGTGTTTTATTTTTAATTTCTTTAGTATACAAATTTATCAATTCAATATAATACATTTATTATTTTTTTGCTGTTTGAACAGAAAAAGGGCTTTAGTATGAAAGATATTCTACAACAATCGTCTTCTACAAATAGAATTCTTAATAACATTCCAACTACAGGAATCAACAATATGATAAAATATATTTATAATATACAATATACAATATACAATATTTAAATATACTTTTCTTAAAATTTTAATTATCTAAAAAAAAAAGTGAATATAAAATTCAAAATTTAATTATTTAAAAATTATTATTGACAACCTTTTTTTAATTCAATTTTTCTTTTTTTGTTATTATTATTTTTAAAATTGTCTGCTCAATTTTTTTTATTTAATATGATAAATAATTTTGTTTTTTTTTTATTTTTTAAATTTAATTAAAAATAATAACAGTAATAATAATACGATCATAATTAAGAAATTTCATTATTTAACAGATTAATGATCCTGAAATAAGAGTAATTATGCAACAACCATTGCCTACAAATGAAATCTCCAATAATTCACTTCGTGAAGAAATCATTGATGAGGTAAATATAACAAAAATTATTTTTCAAATGTTTTTTTACTTAATTTATCACTCAAAAAAAAAAAAAATTATATAATCAAATTAATAAAATAAATGAATTATTATTATCATTAATTATGCTGATTTGATTATTAATTTTGATTTATTTATATATGTAATTTATTTCTTCTCTAATTTTTTTTTGTTAAATTTTTGTATTCAGAATCTAAACGATGATTCAAATAGGCCGTTCTTACACCAAGTAAACGATGGAATTGGGAAAGATGTGGCTAACGATTCGGTAATACCAAATTATATATTTTATAATTTTTACTTGTTACTTTGAGATTTGTTTTCGTTTTTATTTATTAATGTTTTAAAATTCATTTATATATAATAATTTAAAAAAATTGATTTACTTTAACTTTTCAAATTGTAATAGTTCTCTGTATTTTTATTTTTTTGTTTTTTGTTTTTTTGTTTTCTAGCGCTGGATACATTTACATGGTATGGTATATGTTAGTGCTTCAAAATTACGATACCTTGAATTATCAAAAACTGATCCAGCCAAGTCAGCCAGCTATCAATTAATTTCTATGCTAGTGCCAGAAAAAGTTTTACAGACGCATTCTTTGACTGGAAAACCATCTCCAGCGTTTCCCAATAAACAGCCTCTTCCAAAAATTGATCCACGATTAATAACTGCTATAATACGTAAATATAATTATAAATATATATAATATATATATTATTTTTTTCAAATTATGGTATTAATATTATTTTGCTCATTTCTTTTGCAGATTATATAAAAATTAATATATGTAAAACAGCAACAAAAACACAAATCCATGCAGGAATAACAGCTGCTTGCAATAACGCCACAAGAAACATCCGCCGATTAAAAAAGAAACAACTCGATAATAATTTTTAATAAACAAATGTTTGCCATAATAATAATAATAAAAATAACAACAACAATAACGAAAGTATTTATTTTATTTCACATCGTATTTGATTACAATGATTGTCCTATATGAGACTACATAAATATTCTAGATGCATAGAAATTTAATTCCTGTAAGCTTTCCTTGCATTCTTATAGGACCCTCAACTATAGGCTACCTACCCCTATAAGATTTTCCTATATACAGTGCCTATACGATCATTCTAAATATATTCTATAAGATTCTTTTGTATATACTGCCTATAAGTTTTTTTTTGATTATAGGCGTCTATACATAAATACGTATAGGACAGACCTATAAGATCTGTGCTTGACTCCCTCCATTTATCCTATATGCGAATGAGCACCATAATCCTATACGCATCTTTATAGGACTATCCTATATTATACGAAAGTCCTACAGGATTTCTTTGATTATAGGCATCCGTACATGAATGCGTATAAGACAGACCTATAAGATACAAGCTTAACTCCCCTTCATTTTTCCTATACGTATGAGAGCCAAAATCCTATACGCATCCTCATAGGACTATCCTATAAAGCCATATTATAGGATAGTCTTACAGGATTTTTTTGTACGTGGCATTTGGCTACTCGATTATAGGTTACCCTGACAGTAAGTAACCACACTAGAGCGAGAGAGCGAGTGATATACAACGTCCTACCTATACAGCGTAGCGACATCGTAAATCACCCCCGGGAGCATGCACCACGCATCGGGAGCTTGGTTGGACTCATCAGTGACATCAACTAGTTCCAACCTAGGACCCAGTCGACGTCATCGTCTAAGTCGGCTAGCTCCACCAAGGAATCATGCCAGCTTCACCAATGATATCAACTAGCTCCTCCATAGGAGCATGTCGACATCACCAAGTCACCAGCCAACTCCACCAAGGAGTCGGCTAGCTTCATCGGAAGCCAACCACGAACTGTCACAAGTTCCGGTGCCATCAGCCAGCTCCGAGAGCTGGCCGACGACTGGCAGTGAGATGCCAGCGATCACCAGTTTTATGGACTCTCTATCCCCACTCCTGTTTGACCCACTCCATACGACCATCTGTGCGCACACCTCGATGCGACTCTCCGGTGGGAGTGTCGAAGTAGGGGATACGAATCTGTCGTAGCCAGGGTAGGAATCCGGATTATCCACTCGTGGTGGATATCTACCAAGTCAACACTGATATTCAGGCGAAAATGGATGTCATTACCGAGGCCACTCACAAACCGGCGGTATTAATCAGCATCTTAGTCGATAAAACCCCTCAGACCAGACCTCCAATTATTTTCGGGAGCGCGAGATCTGCCAAATCTCGTTACACAATATAAAAGATGGCTAGTGCGAGGCTCTGTGTAGGGTCAGGATTATTATACATGACAACAATGGGGCGCCTGTTCAATGTTTATAAGATGTCTTGATACGTAAACCTTATCGCGGCGATTCCTCTACTCCTCCGTCAAAGAGACGAACTCACCGAAGGCTGCGTACGAAGCCCGATTGTAAACCTAATCGAACTGTGGACTAGGGAAGCGTGCTGCGCATGTCCGGGAGCGATAGGTAAGAGATAGGGACTGAGTGGGGTTAGAGCTCACAGCAGCTAAGCATTCAATTTCGTCTTGAGACGACACAACTTGTCTGGCTCTCGACCGATCACTACCTTCTTTTGACTGGCTCTCTATGGTTCACTACTGGTTCTCTCTACATCGTTGGATCTCTTGTGAAGGCTCTCTAGGTATCAGAAGTTAAGTCCTGGTGGAACTATGTCCGAATTTTTAAATGACAAACTAATACTAATAATCACGCTATATGACTCTTTTATGATAATAATAATTATTATTATATTCTCGCAACATAATGTGTATGTGATGGTTAGAACATCATCACACACAAATGTGTATGTGTGAGTTCACGAATGGATCGCTGTAAATAGTAACAATATTAATAATATTGAGATATATTATTATTGCAATGGCAACGTGTGTGTAAGACCTGGTCACGATGGCTCGCTGTATGGTTCCCTATACAAAATACTTATTTCACGTGTAGAATATTTGCTCCCACACTCATGATACTTGTGACGTCAGTATTTTTCTATAGTACAGTCGCAATGTAATATAGGCGTATGTAACACACTATACTTGGTTCACGATAGCTCCCTTCAGGTTTGGTTACGTATTTCATAATCCTATCAGGTGGACGGCGCCCTTCTACCATTTCTGATACTGAGTTAGGTTCTCGTATTTGTTTTCGTGACTCCCACGGTTGTCGGTTTCCGAAATAACCAACATAGCTTTCCCCGGTGATTTTGAGGAGGATGGTGAAAAATCTTCGTTGCTAACCTTGGCCGATAGTTCTCGCAGTGGAGGTCAGAAAATCGGTTGATATATATGATATATATGGATATAGATGTCTAGTGGCTACTTTGGTGACAATTTTGAGAGTAGTGTTGCCGCGATACGATACGTTATGATAATCCAGGCATTATCGTATCGTATCGTCAAATTTTCACGATATTATCGTATCATCGAGGGTATTATCATATTGTATCGTGAATATCATCAAAATTATCGTCGATATTATCACTGATAAATTCGTTAATACTACGAGATTGCCGTGAAAATGACCATATTATTGTAAATAATTTTTATCATTTAATATTATAATTTTTATTTCGTCGTCATATTACTAAGATTTATTCTGCTGGGCATTACTATACATATAAAGGAAAAAAGAAAGAATAAATATAAATATTATCGTTAAATTTTTCATTTGATTTAATCTGTCCAGATTACGTTGAATATAGAACTATATTTTTTGTTTACTTCTAAATAGGTTGAAATATAAACATAAATCGGTTGAGCCCAAGTTATTGTAAAATATAAGACTGCACACTCTTGGAAAAAAATTAAAATCTTACCACTAGTGCTGGACCAGTTGGGATTGACTGGAATGTAATATTTGTGATTGGTTATTTCTATTTAAGCTACGTGTTATTGGCTAAGATAACAGTTAACGAAAAAAATAAGTTCATTGACCGAGGATTCTGATAAATCTCAATAACTTACTTTTGTTATGATTAACCTCCAAGTTGCTATACTATTACAACGCAATATCAATGTCAAAATAATAAAATATATAAAAATCTTAAATATAAAATATCATTGGGTTTATAATTTTTTTAATTAAGTATATGAAACAAATATGAAGCGTTCTCACAAAGGTAAATCATACAATTTGAGAAAGAAACAAACCCAAGTGATAATGATGATGTAATTTTGGATGATGTATCAAGTACTCAGTTACCCAATTAAAAAAACCAGGTTGAACATCCAAGTCAAGAAAAAAAAATAGCAACACCTAAATCCAAGACATCTGGACTACGAAGTCACTTGAAATTTTAACATCATGATATTTTTTAACAACACTTTGCCACCAGAGAAGTTCAAGATAAAAAACAGTCTTTACTCAGCGTTTTTCATCACAATAAAAAAAACCAGGTACTTTGACAATTTTTTTTGTTAGACAGTTTTTTATAATTTAACAGTGAGTTAATACATTTAAAAATATTATTGTAGGTTTGGAATCAAGAGAAATTCGTTTTCGAATCAGTAGAATGGGTCGCTGCTGAATATCTTCCACTCAGTTTTTTTGATGATGACTTGACTCAACAATTATTTCGTCGAATAAATCCTCATTTAATACCGACATGTCGTACAGCTATGACAGCAGCAGTCGTTAGCACTTACAATAAAGTCAGGGCCATGGTGATGGACAAGTTAAAAGAAAATGATTCTAGAATATCCTTTACAGTTGATGCTTGGACTTCAATTCGTACCAAGTCATACTATAGTGTAACTGGTCATTTTATTAACGATGATTGGAAGATGTGTTCATTGGCAATTGATTTTATTCCATGTCCAGGCCTTCATGCTGGTGTTGACATTGCTCAAATGTCAGGATTGGAAAAAAAACTTCAAGGTATCACAGTCGGCAACGCTTCAGTCAACAAGGTCTTTATTGAGGAGGTCGAAAAAAAATTGAATGAAAAAAATATTGAGTTACACGGCTACATACATAAGAGTAATTACAAAAATACATTGAGACTTATATTTACAGCTTATATTTATATGTATTAATGATATTTTACATTTCTACCCATTGAGTGTATTATTTATACTGTAATATACATTTAATAATCACCATGGTGAATCATGAAATTATTTTTTATAGTAGGTGACGATAAGACACATTGCGTAATATAATTGGTTGATATTCTACTAGTTATATCGATGATTCCCTCATATAAATAAGTAGTTCTACAAACTATATTCACTAAATCTATCATTGCATTAATTGGAGTAATACATTTATTGTTTTTATCATTATTATTTCTAATAGCAAATCTATTATATTTACGAATTTTGTAAACACAACTAATATTTCTTATCGCAAAATTATCAATAAGGTCAGGAAGGTCCAGGTCCCCTTTTAGTACCTTGATAAAAAATGAGATAATCATTACACACCTTTTTACATGGAGTGGTAGTACTTTACAATTATCAATAAGATATTGGTCAGATACACCACGAGGTGGATATTTACCAGTGTTTTTGAATATAATAGATTTTATAAATCTCCTGTGTATTTTGTTAATTAATGATGCTTGCTTTTTGTAACGGATTCGATATACACATATTCCCTATTCAATTTTTGACATAACAAGTGTACTGAATAATAAATGTAGTCTACTATCACTTGTAAACAATTTGGACAGCCTATTAATGAAACCTTTCATTTGATATGACTCAGTAACAATACAATTTATATGTAGGTCAAATTTGAAAGTAGTGTCAAACCGTACTCCAAGATCCTTGAAGTTATCAACTCTCTCTAGAGACCTATTATTCATATTGTAATCAAATATTGTCGGTGATCTAGAGCGAGTATAAGACATAATTTTACATTTCTCCTCATTTATCAATAACTTATTCACCCTGCACCAGGTGACGAACATACTGACGTTGCTCTGTAAATACAAACAATCAGAGATATTACTAATCAGTAGGTAAAGCTTGTGACGAGTTGCTCTCGCCCACCTTAAAATCATATTTTATTATTATTATATTTATGTTTTTATTATTATTATATTAACGGGTAAGGCTGGCCAAACAAGAAGGGGAATATTGCTAGGGAAAAGGAAAAACTCCCAAGCTATTTAAGCTGGCGATCCAACTGGATAGACACACTTCGGTTTCTGCCTTCAGACTTGTAGGTTCAAGGTTCTTGAGGAGCCATCCCAGAATCTCGAATAGTTTTCTCCCCACTCCGGTCAATACCGGGTCATCCATAACCAAACCCAAGGAGCAGGAGTCATCCTCTCCTGAAAATCCCGCTCAATTCATGTATAGTTTGTTGGTCAGCCTTGCCTCATTTTTCTTTAATTATTATTAGTTCGTTAATTACTTTTCGTATTATCATTTTTCTTGTTTGTTCCAAGACTTGAAGTCAGGACTCATAATTTTTATATTTGTGTTCAATTGAATAATATTTAATAATTTTTGATAAAACTTAACTTTGTGCCTAGTAATAATTTTGATACTTAAATTGTTTATTTAATAAATAATCTTGTTAATTGTCTGCCATAATTGTTCTCTTGTTAAGTAATTTATTATGTTTCCCTTGATTTTAACATTCTTTACTCGGCCCTCTCTCCACGAACCAGCATACTGAACGACCCAGGCAAACCCCTCAACTTAGTTTTTAGAGTTATATTTTGAGGACCGGATCAACATCAATGGATTAGTTGGATTAATTGGATTATTCAGATTATTGTAATTTCCGTGATTTTTGTGATTATTTGGCTATTTGGTTATTTGTTTAGTTAGTTATTTGGTTGTTTGGTTAGTTTTAAGTGACGTTTTTGGTAAGTTTTAGCGTCGTAGAATAATATTTTCCGCCCCCCCCCCTTTGTCTGTAAAGCTCGTTGATCCGCGACCCGAATTAAATTCTAAAATTTAGTGAGGAGGTAACATGTCACGTTACAAGCTTGACATCATCAGCATACATCGATACATGACACGATGAGTAGTTAGGTAAATCATTAATGAAAATATTGAATAATAGAGGTCTAAGATTGGAGCCTAGAGGTACACCGGTTGTTGGAGAATAGGGCATTGATGCACATCCATTAACATATACAAATACACTTTCTGCCAGTTAGATATGATTCTAGTAGCCTAATAATACATATAGGTATACCAATTTTAATTAATTTATTTAAGAGTAATAGCCAGTCAATCATATCAAACTTATTTTGATAATGAATGTTCAGAACAGTTGAAGATACACACATATTATTATTGGTATTGTGAGCTTTGTTACACATGTCTATTATACCAGTACTTATATCGGTAGTTGTATCAGTATTTGTATCAAGTAATGTTGTTATATTTTTTGTTGGTGAATGTGAACAAGGTGATATTGCTGGTGCTGCTATTGTTGAGATGTCGAGGCAATCGATTGATGTTGTTGATGGTGCTGTGTTGTTACTCTCTTTAGTACAATCTTGAAGGTACCATGTATTATTTTTACGATCTTGCCAGTATCCCCAGTCGACCTTAACTGAGCTAATAGTTCTCTTCTCTGAGTCTGTTGATAACGTGTTAAGTCTTCGTTCACAAAAACTCGCCTGACCGATTAAGGCACTGGACTTGATTTGAACATGTCATTAATCATACGTGGCTTATTGTATAGATTATTAAACACACCAATTCTAGCGAAAGTGTAATTTTATATTAATTAGTTCAGGATTATTCATAAAAATTAATGAACATAGTTCCTCAATCTTACCTCTATCAAGTTTCTTTCTTGTAGTAGGTGACAAATTATCACCAGGTGCTTCTGGTATACCAATCACAATCAAGTTATTCATTCATTCTAATCTGTCACCAATTTCATCATTAATTTGTTTAATGTTGTCACCAGACGAATTTTCAATGGAATTAAATTAACATGTGATACTATCAATAAGTCTCTTATTTTCTGCAACACCAATCTCACACTGCTGAATCCTAGAACCAAAACTATCTTAGTCAGTATAGATTGGTGACAGTAAAAAAACAGAAATCACGTGGAACAGCTTTAAAACTGCTAAGATTCGTTCGAAGACTTTAGTTTTAAGATTTCTTGATCCTGACCCGAGCAATAATTGAGAGAAAAAGTCAAAAACTATATACTTCTCAGTTGACACGAGATGGAATTACAAATCCAAGGATCAGGTTCATCAATAGGGTCTATAAGGTTCTGAACAACACACACCCAACAACGTGATATTATCTAATGATAGCACATTATTCAGTCATAATAAATCATTTTTACTGTCTAAAACAAATATTGTCCATTCTCACTCAACTAAATGTTTTCCTTCAGCTAATTTATCTTTATCTTTCAGCTCTCATGTCTCTAACTCTACTGATACTTTGGCACACGCTGATCTAGGTTTTACTATTCTCTATCAAAATACTACAAGCATCGAAAATAAATTCACGGATACGTATGTCAATTCACTTATACTGGATCCTGACATTATTCTCATTACTGAAGCTTGGTATATCATCCTATCACTACTTTGATAGCGAATATTTCGTTGTTTTTAGGGCTGATAGAGACATTAATTATAAATCGAAAGATGGTGGAGTACTCTCTGCGATAAAATTAAATAAATTTAATAATTTACATAGACTTAATTTACCAGAGAAGATCAATAATTCTATTGAGATTGATATACTTGGAATTTACTTTGATTATCTTGGTTCACCGTATAGAATAATTGTAGTTTACATTCCTCCAGATATAGTCAATGGCAAGAGCAAAATATTTACCAAGTTTATCAAACTGCTGCAAGAATATTTAATCAAATATAAAACAATTTAATTATAGCTGGTGATTTTAACTTGCCTGATTACGAAACAGCATCACAATCATCAAATATCATGGTCTATTCTAGTATATCTATGTTCATTAATGCACTTAATTTACAACAACTCAATTCTGTTCTGAATCTTATGGTTAACTTCTTGACCTCATTCTAGTATCTAGTGCCACTTGTATTGTTTCTCAGGGTTCTGCTTTGGTTAAACAGGATGACTACCATCCTCCTCTTCACCTGTATATTGCTCATTCTACCTCCTTTCAGCCCTCACTCGCTTCAGCATCAAAATATAATATTAAATATTTAGATGTAAATAAATTTAAGATGTAGAATTAAGATGTATAAACTGGGACAATCAGCTCAACCTTGATGGTCCTCTATCTTCAATTGATGATCTTTGTGACAACTTTTATAATACTTTATTTAAATTAATTAATAGTAACTACTATCCCCCTAAATATCATCACAGGGCCTCTAAGTGTCCAAATTGGTATTCAACTGATAGCTCTTATTAGAAGCTAACAAAAGTATTTAAAAATTGAAAGATCTTATGAATCGTCAGCAATAAATTCTAGAGTCAAATCAAGTACGTCAGCGAATAAACAAGTATCTACTAGAGATCTTGAATTATATAATAAGAAAATTGAGAGTAATATTAGTAATAATCCAAAGATGTTTTGGAATTATATTAATAGTAAAAAGAATCGATTCAATTCATTGAACTGCCTTCTGATTAACATTATTATTAACTAGCAGGTGTTACCTCGCTTCGCCGGCCTCGTAAGTTCAGCAATTAAATATGATAACAATGGTTCAATTTGACTTCTTAATGCTGGCAGTTTGATTTTACCATTTGCACAACATAAACCACTTGGTTCTTTTTTGTATTTTAATGCTTTGCAATAAGTACATTCATTATCCATTAAACCAATTGAAATATTGTTTTCGAATTCATAGTCACTTTCTTGATTATAGAAAAATGCTATCTTTTTAAATTTTTTTGAAACTTTTCTTTTCTTTGTCTGGTTCGTTCACTACTGTAAACTTCAGGGATATCATTATCATCATCATCATCATCATCATTTTTCTGTTTATCGTTATTTTTTTTGAACTTTTTTTTATTTATAGAAGAATATGAAGATTTTACGATTATTTTTCTTTTTCCCATACTAATTTTTTATAAACATATTAATAATCGTTATATCTTATCAATAAAACGATAAAACTTACCTAGACCAATATATATAAACTTCAATGATAACCTCATATAAAAAAATCAAAAACACTCATTGATATTAAAAGTAAATGTTATAAATTTTAAAATAGTATTTGAATTATTTCATACATAACAACATATCAACAAACATCAGTATTTGTTCATTTATTTTCTGTTATATAAAATAATAATAATAATAATAATAAATAATTTAATTACATTAAATATTGCTCACAGGGTTATTTCGACCTATTTTAATATATATTTAATACCAGCAGGTGTTACCCGGCTTCGCCGGTCTCGTCAGTTCAGCAATTAAATATGATTACAATGGTTCAATTGGACTTCTTATTGCTGGCAGTTTAATTTTACTATTTGCACAACATAAACCACTTGGTTCTTTTTTGTATTTTAATGCTTTGCTATAAGTACATTCATTATCCATTAAACCAATTGAAATATTATTTTCGAATTCATAGTCATATTCTTGATTATAGGAAAATGCTATCTTTTTTCAATTTTTTTGAAAATTTCTTTGTCTGGTTCGTTCACTTCGTAAACTTCAGGGATATCATTATCATCATCATCATCACTGTCATCATCATCAGCTTTTCTGTTTATCGTTATTTTTTTTTAACTTTTTTTTTTTTATAGAAGAATATGATGATTTTCCAATTATTTTTCTTTTTCCCATACTAATTTTTTATAATTACTAGGGCATACCCGCGCTTTGCGCGGTTTTTTCGTGAGTTTTTTTTGAACCAAAAATTATAGTCAAAATAATACTAAAAATAATAATACAGATAATTTGTTCAGTTCGTTAATATTTAAATAAATTGAGAGAATTCAAAGAGAACCCTATTACCTCGTGAATTCAACTACTGATGATAGCTAAATACAGGCAGGGGTGAATAAGAAGTCTTTGGAACCTAGGTTTTTTGGTCACTGAATTTTATAGAATGTCGATTTACTTAGAAAACGATAAGAAATGATTATTTTGTAAGCCTCATATGTATTGCTTTAATTTTCTTCCACCCCATACGTATTAATTTAATTTTTTTTGACCCCATACGTAGTGCTTTAATTTTTTTTAGCCCCATACGTATTGCTTCAATTTTTTTTGACCCCATACGTATTGCTTTGAATTTTCTGAGCCTCATACGTGTTGCTTTAATTTTTTTCAGCCCCATACGTAGTGCTTTAATTTTTTTTAGCCCCATACGTATTGCTTCAATTTTTTTTGACCCCATACGTATTGCTTTGAATTTTCTGAGCCTCATACGTGTTGCTTTAATTTTTTTGACCCCATACGTATTGCTTTAATTTTCTTCAGCCCCATACGTATTGCTCTAATTTTTTTGACCCCATACGTATTGCTTTAATTTTCTTCAGCCCCATACGTATTGCTTTAATCTTTTTGACCCCATACGTATTGCTTTAATTTTCTTCAGCCCCATACGTATTGCTTTAATTTTTTTCAGCCCCATACGTATTGCTTTAATTTTTTTTCAGCCCCATACGTATTGCTTTAATTTTTTTCAGCCCCATACGTATTGTTTTAATTTTTTTTGACCCCATACGTATTGCTTTAATTTTTTTCAGCCCCATACGTATTGCTTTAATTTTTTTCAGCCCCATACGTATTGCTTTAATTTCTTTCAGCCTCATACGTATTGCTTTAATTTTTTTTAGACCCGTACGTATTGCTTTGTATTTTCTGAGCCCCATACGTATTGCTTTAATTTTTTTCAGCCCCATACGTATTGCTTTAATTTTTTTTCAGCCCCATACGTATTGCTTTAATTTTTTTTCAGCCCCATACGTATTGCTTTAATTTTTTTTCAGCCCCATACGTATTGCTTTAATTTTTTTTCAGCCCCATACGTATTGCTTTAATTTTTTTTCAGCCCCATACGTATTGCTTTAATTTTTTTTCAGCCCCATACGTATTGCTTTAATTTTTTTTGACCCCATACGTATTGCTTTAATTTTTTTTGACCCCATACGTATTGCTTTAATTTTTTTTGACCCCATACGTATTGCTTTAATTTTTTTTGACCCCATACGTATTGCTTTAATTTTTTTTCAGCCCCATACGTATTGCTTTAATTTTTTTTGACCCCATACGTATTGCTTTAATTTTTTTTGACCCCATACGTATTGCTTTTATTTTTTTTCAGCCCCATACGTATTGCTTTAACTTTTTTTGACCCCATACGTGTTTCTTTAATTTTTTTTGACCCCATACGTATTGCTTTAATTTTTTTTGACCCCATACGTATTGCTTTAATTTTTTTCAGCCCCATACGTATTGCTTTAATTTTTTTCAGCCCCATACGTATTGCTTTAATTTTTTTTGACCCCATACGTATTGCTTTAATTTTTTTTGACCCCATACGTATTGCTTTAATTTTTTTTGACCCCATACGTATTGCTTTAATTTTTTTTGACCCCATACGTATTGCTTTAATTTTTTTCAGCCCCATACGTATTGCTTTAATTTTTTTTCAGCCCCATACGTATTGCTTTAATTTTTTTTGACCCCATACGTATTGCTTTAATTTTTTTTGACCCCATACGTATTGCTTTAATTTTTTTCAGCCCCATACGTATTGCTTTAATTTTTTTTCAGCCCCATACGTATTGCTTTAATTTTTTTTGACCCCATACGTATTGCTTTAATTTTTTTTGACCCCATACGTATTGCTTTAATTTTTTTTGACCCCATACGTATTGCTTTAATTTTTTTTGACCCCATACGTATTGCTTTAATTTTTTTTGACCCCATACGTATTGCTTTAATTTTTTTTGACCCCATACGTATTGCTTTAATTTTTTTTGACCCCATACGTATTGCTTTAATTTTTTTTGACCCCATACGTATTGCTTTAATTTTTTTTCAGCCCCATACGTATTGCTTTAATTTTTTTTGACCCCATACATATTGCTTTAATTTTTTTCAGCCCCATACGTATTGCTTTTATTTTTTTTCAGCCCCATACGTGTTGCTTTAATTTTTTTTCAGCCCCATACGTATTGTTTTAATTTTTTTTCAGCTCCATACGTATTGCTTTAATTTTTTTTCAGCCCCATACGTATTGCTTTAATTTTTTTTGACCCCATACGTATTGCTTTAATTTTTTTTGACCCCATACGTATTGCTTTAATTTTTTTTGACCCCATACGTATTTCTTTAATTTTATTTCAGCCCCATACGTATTGCTTTAATTTTTTTTCAGCCCCATACGTATTGCTTTAATTTTTTTCAGCCCCATACGTATTGTTTTAATTTTTTTTGACCCCATACGTATTGCTTTAATTTTTTTTCAGCCCCATACGTATTGCTTTAATTTTTTTTCAGCCCCATACGTATTGCTTTAATTTTTTTTGACCCCATACGTATTGCTTTAATTTTTTTTGACCCCATACGTATTGCTTTAATTTTTTTCAGCCCCATACGTGTTGCTTTAATTTTTTTTCAGCCCCATACGTATTGCTTTAATGTTTTTCAGCCCCATACGTATTGCTTTAATTTTTTTTCAGCCCCATACGTATTGCTTTAATTTTTTTTCAGCCCCATACGTATTGCTTTAATTTTTTTCAGCCCCATACGTATTGCTTTAATTTTTTTCAGCCCCATACGTATTGCTTTAATTTTTTTTCAGCCCCATACGTATTGCTTTAATTTTTTTTGACCCCATACGTGTTGCTTTAATTTTTTTCAGCCACATACGTATTGCTTTAATTTTTTTTGACCCCATACATATTGCTTTAATTTTTTTTGACCCCATACGTATTGCTTTAATTTTTTTTGACCCCATACGTATTGCTTTAATTTTTTTTGACCCCATACGTATTGCTTTAATGTTTTTCAGCCCCATACGTATTGCTTTAATTTTTTTTCAGCCCCATACGTATTGCTTTAATTTTTTTCAGCCCCATACGTATTGCTTTAATTTTTTTTCAGCCCCATACGTATTGCTTTAATTTTTTTTCAGCCCCATACGTATTGCTTTAATTTTTTTTCAGCCCCATACGTATTGCTTTAATTTTTTTCAGCCCCATACGTATTGCTTTAATTTTTTTTCAGCCCCATACGTATTGCTTTAATTTTTTTTGACCCCATACGTATTGCTTTAATTTTTTTTGACCCCATACGTATTGCTTTAATTTTTTTTCAGCCCCATACGTATTGCTTTAATTTTTTTCAGCCCCATACGTATTGCTTTAATTTTTTTTGACCCCATACGTATTGCTTTAATTTTTTTTGACCCCATACGTATTGCTTTAATTTTTTTCAGCCCCATACGTATTGCTTTAATTTTTTTCAGCCCCATACGTATTGCTTTAATTTTTTTCAGCCCCATACGTATTGCTTTAATTTTTTTTCAGCCCCATACGTATTGCTTTAATTTTTTTTGACCCCATACATATTGCTTTAATTTTTTTCAGCCCCATACGTATTGCTTTTATTTTTTTTCAGCCCCATACGTGTTGCTTTAATTTTTTTTCAGCCCCATACGTATTGTTTTAATTTTTTTTCAGCTCCATACGTATTGCTTTAATTTTTTTTCAGCCCCATACGTATTGCTTTAATTTTTTTTGACCCCATACGTATTGCTTTAATTTTTTTTGACCCCATACGTATTGCTTTAATTTTTTTTGACCCCATACGTATTTCTTTAATTTTATTTCAGCCCCATACGTATTGCTTTAATTTTTTTTCAGCCCCATACGTATTGCTTTAATTTTTTTCAGCCCCATACGTATTGTTTTAATTTGTTTTGACTCCATACGTATTGCTTTAATTTTTTTTCAGCCCCATACGTATTGCTTTAATTTTTTTCAGCCCCATACGTATTGCTTTAATTTTTTTTCACCCAATACGTATTGCTTTAATTTTTTTTGACCCCATACGTATTGCTTTAATTTTTTTTCAGCCCCATACGTGTTGCTTTAATTTTTTTCAGCCCCATACGTGTTGCTTTAATTTTTTTCAGCCCCATACGTGTTGCTTTAATTTTTTTTCAGCCCCATACGTATTGCTTTAATTTTTTTTCAGCCCCATACGTATTGCTTTAATTTTTTTTCAGCCCCATACGTATTGCTTTAATTTTTTTCCAGCCCCATACGTACTGCTTTAATTTTTTTTCAGCCCCATACGTATTGCTTTAATTTTTTTTGACCCCATACGTGTTGCTTTAATTTTTTTCAGCCACATACGTATTGCTTTAATTTTTTTTGACCCCATACATATTGCTTTAATTTTTTTTGACCCCATACGTATTGCTTTAATTTTTTTTGACCCCATACGTATTGCTTTAATTTTTTTTGACCCCATACGTATTGCTTTAATTTTTTTCAGCCCCATACGTATTGCTTTAATTTTTTTCAGCCCCATACGTGTTGCTTTAATTTTTTTTCAGCCCCATACGTATTGCTTTAATGTTTTTCAGCCCCATACGTATTGCTTTAATTTTTTTTCAGCCCCATACGTATTGCTTAAATTTTTTTTTCAGCCCCATACGTATTGCTAAATTTTTTTCAGCCCCATACGTATTGCTTAAATTTTTTTCAGCCCCATACGTATTGCTTTAATTTTTTTTCAGCCCCATACGTATTGCTTTAATTTTTTTCAGCCCCATACGTATTGCTTTAATTTTTTTTCAGCCCCATACGTATTGCTTTAATTTTTTTCAGCCCCATACGTATTGCTTTAATTTTTTTTGACCCCATACGTGTTGCTTTAATTTTTTTCAGCCACATACGTATTGCTTTAATTTTTTTTGACCCCATACATATTGCTTTAATTTTTTTTGACCCCATACGTATTGCTTTAATTTTTTTTGACCCCATACGTATTGCTTTAATTTTTTTTGACCCCATACGTATTGCTTTAATTTTTTTTGACCCCATACGTATTGCTTTAATTTTTTTCAGTCCCATACGTATTGCTTTAATTTTTTTCAGCCCCATACGTATTGCTTTAATTTTTATTAACCCCATACGTATTGCTTTAATTTTTTTTGACCCCATACGTATTGCTTTTATTTTTTTTCAGCCCCATACGTATTGCTTTAACTTTTTTTGACCCCATACGTGTTGCTTTAATTTTTTTTGACCCCATACGTATTGCTTTAATTTTTTTTGACCCCATACGTATTGCTTTAATTTTTTTCAGCCCCATACGTATTGCTTTAATTTTTTTTCAGCCCCATACGTATTGCTTTAATTTTTTTTGACCCCATACGTATTGCTTTAATTTTTTTTGACCCCATACGTATTGCTTTAATTTTTTTTCAGCCCCATACGTATTGCTTTAATTTTTTTCAGCCCCATACGTATTGCTTTAATTTTTCAGCTTACGTATTGCTTTAATTTTTCAGCCCCATACGTATTGCTTTAATTTTTGCCCCCTTACGTATTGCTTTATTTTTTTTTGCCCCCATACGTATTGCTTTAATTTTTTTTGACCCCATACGTATTGCTTTAATTTTTTTTGACCCCATACGTATTGCTTTAATTTTTTTTGACCCCATACGTATTGCTTTAATTTTTTTTCAGCCCCATACGTATTGCTTTAATTTTTTTTGACCCCATACATATTGCTTTAATTTTTTTCAGCCCCATACGTATTGCTTTTATTTTTTTTCAGCCCCATACGTGTTGCTTTAATTTCTTCAGCCCCATACGTATTGTTTTAATTTTTTTTCAGCTCCATACGTATTGCTTTAATTTTTTTTCAGCCCCATACGTATTGCTTTAATTTTTTTTGACCCCATACGTATTGCTTTAATTTTTTTTGACCCCATACGTATTGCTTTAATTTTTTTTGACCCCATACGTATTTCTTTAATTTTATTTCAATATACGTATTGCTTTAATTTTTTTTCAGCCCCATACGTATTGCTTTAATTTTTTTCAGCCCCATACGTATTGTTTTAATTTGTTTTGACTCCATACGTATTGCTTTAATTTTTTTTCAGCCCCATACGTATTGCTTTAATTTTTTTCAGCCCCATACGTATTGCTTTAATTTTTTTTGACCCCATACGTATTGCTTTAATTTTTTTTGACCCCATACGTATTGCTTTAATTTTTTTTCAGCCCCATACGTGTTGCTTTAATTTTTTTCAGCCCCATACGTGTTGCTTTAATTTTTTTTCAGCCCCATACGTATTGCTTTAATTTTTTTTCAGCCCCATACGTATTGCTTTAATTTTTTTTGACCCCATACGTGTTGCTTTAATTTTTTTCAGCCACATACGTATTGCTTTAATTTTTTTTGACCCCATACATATTGCTTCAATTTTTTTTGACCCCATACGTATTGCTTTAATTTTTTTTAGCCCCATACGTATTGCTAATATTGTTCTATCACGTTAAAAAAATCTAAAAAACTAATTTTTAAAAGCTTTATATAAAATACTGAATAACGATCATCAAGAAATAATTTTAAATTGATCAATTAGGAAAATAAAAAATAACAAATTTAAAAAAAAAAAATAAAAAAATAAATAAATCACACTATTTCAGCTAATTTCACAATAAACAAAAAAAATAATAACAAAATAAAAACCTTTCAGTGTGAAGTTAGTTGAAATAAAGTGATTTTTTTATAAAGGATATTAATAATCATTATATCTCATTAATAAAAAGATAAAACTTACCTAGACCAATATATATAATCTATAATGATCACCTCATATAAAAAATAAAGCTTATTGCTCACAGGGTTCTATTCGTATCATTTGAAAATTGTGTGAAAAGCAATAACTCTGTGAGCAATGAGTTTTAATCGTATTATTCGAAAATCAGGTGAAAAGTAATTGATCGCAGGGTTCTTTTATTCGTATCATTCGAAAATTATGTGAAAAAAACCCTGTGAGCAATTAGTTTTAATCGTATCATTCGAAAATCAGGTAAAAACTCATTACCCACAGGGTTATTATTACTGATATTTTTACACAGTGTTAATATGTTACAGTAGTTATATATACATTTGTTTGTATATATATATATAGTATTTGGATAATAATAATAATATCAATAAAAACATTGCTCGCATGGTGAAATTCTTGTCATTTCCTGTAGAACAAGGGTGCATCCTGACATGAATATAATAGGCGATACGTTCTTCTTCCCGACAAAGAGATTGTATGGAAAAAAAAATAAAGTGAATAGGTCTAGTAGTTTTGGAGAAAAATGGTTACCAGTATATTGCCACTTCTTTTTATTAATAAGATTATAATCTTCAGGATATAACTGATGCATTTGTTGTACATTTCTCGAGTGTGTTTAATAAATTGGATATTAATGTAAAATTTAGCTTTGACTTGATTATGGCCAGTGGATTTTTGAATGATCAGGATATTACTATTACCTCTGAAGATGTTGCTCGTGTGATCCTACTTTTTAAAAACAATAATACTAGTGGTTATGATAACCTGCCTGGCTCGTTGATAAGGATTTGTCCCGATGCACTGATTAAACCTCTGAAAATTATATTTAATATGACTATATCTACAGGTACTTATCCTACTTGTTGGAAAAACTCAGTGGTGAAACCACTATTTAAAGCAGGTAATCCATTGATAGTATCAAATTATAGACAAATATCTCTTCTTCCTGTTTGTTCCAAACTCTAAAAATTAATCTACAAGGTCATTATGTCCTATTTCTCTACTTACTTGTCTAGCTACCAACATGGATTTACACCCATGCGTAGCACTTGTTCTAACCTTGTGGAATTTAGTCAATACGTAACGTCTCACCTTAACAAGAACATTCAGGTTGATGTGATATAGACAGACATGACAGAGGCCTTTGACAAGATGAACTGGTTAACTCTAGTTACTAAATTAATTGCAATTAATTTGCCTTTCACGTTCATAAACCTTATCTGGTCCTACCTTGTTGATCGCTGATGTTATGTCTGTGTAAACGGGACTTTATCATCACCATATACACCAACTTCTGGTGTACCTCTAGGTTCCAACTTAGGCCCATTACTGTTCAACATTTGTATTAATGATTTATCTAATAGACTGTCTTGTTATACACTACTATATGCTGATGATGTCAAACTGTACCTGCCTATTAAATCACTAAATGATTGCCGACTGGCTGATGACAAATATCTCGTTACATCGTGACACCTTAACAATAATCTTTTTTATCAAATTGCTAACTGGAGCCGTTGACTGTCCAGGTCTTCTCTCTGACGTTAGATTACCTATACTAGGTACTAAATTGAGAAACGTATCACCATTCTACTCCACAGCTGGACAAAGTGTCTTTGAATGAATGTGTGTGTGTGTGTGTGTGTGTGCGTTGCCAATAGTGTAGCTGATCGGTTTGTAGCGTTTATGAAAATGATGAATCAAAAAATTATAAACGAATATACTCAATTGAAAATTATTATTAGTATATTAATATTATTGATATTATTATTATAATTATTATTTTAATATTAATATCGATATTATTATTATCTATAATAATATTATTAATATCTATAACCATAGTATAAATAAAAATAACAACAATAATTTCAATAATATCATCGATAATAATAATATCAATAAAATATTAGTAATTATATCAATGGCATGGATCATATTAATGATTATAATATCATCGATATAATATTGATAATGATAAGATCAATACTGACATTAATATTCAAGTTTAAATATTGAAAATTATTGGTATTAATGTTTCAAATATTATTATTATAAAAGTTATTATTAATATAATCAATATCATTTATATTATTACTAATATATATTGATATTATTTCTAATTTATAATGTTATTAAAATTATTATTGACATTATTATTCTGTATAATATTATTGAAGTAATTGTTATTATCAATATTATTAATATATATATTAATTCATAGTATGCATAATAATAACAATAAAAATTTCAATAATATCATCGATAATAATAAAATCATTGATATTGATATTATTAATATCGATATAATATTAATAATAATAATCATAAGAATAATAATAGTACTGTTAATAATATTGAAATATAAATATTAGTAATTATTAGTATTTATATTTCGGGTATTATTATTATTATAGATATTGTTATTAATATCAATAATATTGTTAATAATTGATAATATGATCGAAATTATTGTTATTATTATCATCATTTATATATGTTCATAGTATAAGTAATAATAAAATTGATAATAATCCTAATAATATCAAAAATTCATAATACCAATGGTATTAATAATAATAACAATATCAATAACGGTGTAATATTGATAATATTATCAATATTTATATTTTGAATATTATCAATATCATTGATATTATTATTATAAATATCATATTGATATCATCATTTATACTATGAACTTCATTAATATTAATAATATCATCACTAATTAATTGATTGTTGATATTATTAAAGTCGGTACAAATGTCTTGACAGACTGCGAAAGAAGTTTCACTTCCTTCGCGCGTACTGCTGACACACACATTTTTTTTTTATGTATCACGTATTAAATTGCTCACTGCAATTTTATCCTGGTCCCAATAATGGCCTTTTGCCGCTGGGATATTCAAATGAATAAAAAAAAAAAAATAATAAAATACATATTCATCATTCACCATGTTCATTATTGATTGATTAGATTCTTTTCCTACTAAATCTTTGATTGTCTGAAAAAAAATAAAATAGTTATTATTTACATGAAAATATTTCAGAATATCCATTCGTTACTTTTATTGAGATTTTTTTCTATTGAATAGCCACGTATTCACCTCGTGTTTGATCATTTTCAGCCACTGTTTTAGCTAGTGACAGGGTGGATAAGGATTTTGTGTAGGAGTGAGAGAGAGCGACACGACACACTTTGGCACATAAGTTTAAGTATAAGTTTATTGAACTAAATAACGATAAATGTATGTAGATTAAGTTGTATAATGATGATGATTATTGTAGGTCAATTATTGTATATAATTGGCCTCAATTACTCTGTATAATTAGCTCTTTTAATTAAATGACAAAAGCCTCTTGATAAAAACCGCTGTATACGGGTGTATGTTTTGAATGCTTGTGTGCCGGCTAGACGCCGAACGTCAACGTAGTTGATCACAACGTCCGAACGAACCCGATAGAGCCCGTCAAGCCCCGAGTCAGTTCCGTGAAAACCACACAAGGCGGCACTTCCAACGCCTAGTCCGTAAGGTGCTGCCTCATGACAGCGAGTGGTGATTTATATGAACACTCGCCGAAACAGCCACTGTTTTGGTTTAACAACGTTTTTGATATTAGGTTTGATGTTTTTTTTTTGTCTTTTTATTGGTATTTTCAGACTTAATCGCTTAGTTATTTTTCATATCCTTTGTTTTAATAAAATTATTTTAGCTTCTTTCTCTTTACCTAAAGGATTAATAATTCAAATATACATATATAAATCAATAATGAGTTATCGTAATTATTAAAGAAAAAAGTTTTTTCGTTTATCTTTTTTATAGAAAATTTCACTATTATATGACATTATTTTCAATAGGATTGTATTTCCTGATTGTTATAGTCTTCCAGTACTCTAATCTAATAATGTTTCTTCTGACATAGGTACATCTGTGATGATGTGATCTCTATGATTTTCAGGTAGACGTAGTTCATGGCATGACACAATATCATTTCTCCTCAAATGATAATTGTATACAACACAAAATTGATTATCACCTTGCATGTTATGTTATATTAGAATGCATATACATTTATCCTGCCGAATATTTTCTGATCAAATTGGTAACAAATTACAAATAATGTACCACCAAGCCCGGAATTTGTACCTCAAAAATAATAACACTAGAAAAATTATTTTCTCCGAAACGTTAATTAACAATTGTATATCTGCTTCAATTATTGAGGTATACATTTCTCCCTAGCTCACGTTTTACTCTTTAAGGGATTACCTCAGCCAGTCACTATAAATGAAAATGCTTTGAAATTTTTACAGTAGATTCTTGAAATACTAATACATTTTATATAATTTTTTGGTAATTGTTTGGAAGCTCGTTATTTTTTTATTAATTTTCAAAGTTGACAACTTTTAACATGGGCTCCTATAGAGAATACGATTTTTGTCAAAAAAAAGTCCATTAAAATACCGATATCATTAATCGACAAAAAGGCATCGTGAAAAAAAAACGTTATTAATTATTACGTTATAAAATGAGACAAAACAAAACGTATGGAAAAAAAATTAAAGAGGTTTGAAGCTTAGTTTTTTTATAATTAATAATTAAAGTATGAAAAAATTAATCTAATCGAGCAGTATAAAGACTGTCCCATTTTAATTGGATAATGGATTTTTATTGAAAAATAGAGGTCAAATTGAAAAATGATTTAAGTAAAAGTTGTAGGGTTTGGCAGGGAACTTGGAAAAAAAAAAATCAAAAAATTCAAAATGGCGGAGTTTCAGGTATAAACTAAGTTTTTTCAAATGGGTACTATATTTTTTTTTTGTACCAAAATATTTCTTACATCAAAACTAACACTTTTACTCGAAAAGTTTTTCGATAAAATCACTTTTTTTTTGGCCCAATTTTGCCTGTTGATGGATTTCCCTCAAAAAATATGGCTCAAATTAAAAAATGATATTCAGAAAAGTTGTAGCGTTCAGGAAGACAAACGGGAAAAGAAAAAAAAAAATTCTAAAAAGTTCAAAATGGCGGAGTTTAAAGTATGAACATCTTTTTTTTTTATTTTTATTTTATTTTATTTTATTCAAACAACGACCAAACTGCACATTTAAGGCAGATTGAATTGGTCACAAGAATTGTGTGAACGTGCACATACAATGTTTAGATAATACAAAATGTGGTACATACTTATAATAAATTTTAATTATAAATTATAGTTTTATCTTTGCAAGTTAAATTATAATCATTCTTTGAATATGAGACTCCTTAAGTGCTATTTACATTGAGTAGATTTAATAGCATTTTGATTGAGATATTATTTGAGAAGTTAAATATATCAATGTTGCTGTTGGAATCTAATATGGTGTTAATACTGTCTATCATTTGATTGACAGGTGATAGCTTACTTAAATTATTGGTACAACTTATTGGGTACAGTAGATGATTAGACCTGCTATTCACTGAACGATGGGTCCATATTGGTAATTCATATAATATATCTGGACAATACGTTTGACCATTGAGTATTTTAATCTTGAGAATAGCAAGTATGATCATTCTCCTGTGCTCAATGGTAAAGAAACCATTATCTATACATGATTCAATATAGTTAAATTCATTCCCTGGGTATTGACCAGTCTTATTTTTAATTAACAACTTGATAAATGTTCTTTGTACTTTTTCAAATTTGTACATGTGTTTTTTGCCATTAAATATTAATACAGGTGTGCAGTATTCTAATATTGGTAATACAAAAGATTTAAATAATAAGCTGAATGTGTTGGGACTTGAAAAGTTTTTACATGTTCTGTTGATAAAATAGAGTGTTCTTAGTGCTTTTTTAGATGTTAATTCGATGTGCTCATTAAAGGTAAACTTATCATCATAGTGTACTCCAAGGTCAGTCACTTTTTCTTCACGTAACAGTGGTACATTATTTATTTTATAATTATATTTTATAATTTTATTTGCTTTAACTCTACTGTAAGATACTACTTTGCATTTGTTTATATTGACAATTAATTTATTGTTATTGCACCAACTAATAAATTTATCTAAAATTAGTTGAAGTTCATCAGTCTCACTCCCACTGCTTACATTACTATATATTTTTGCATCATCTGCGTATAACAGTATCTTAACATTGTTATTATTACTGTGACTGATAACATCATTGATAACTTCATTAATATATACCAAGAATAAGAGTGGGCCAAGATTAGATCCCTGCGGTACCCCTGAAGAGGGCGAGAATGGCTTAGAGTATTGACCCATGTAGAAGACAAAAGATTTTCTATCTGTGAGATAGGAAGTTAACAAGTTAATAATTCTATTTGATAGTCCAAGTCTTTTGATTTTTTGTAATAGTTTTACTGTATTTAATTGGTCAAAAGCCTTGGAGAAGTCTGTGTAGACGACATCTACTTGCTTCCCCAAGGCGAGTGACGTGTTTATATAATTATTTAAACTAATTAAATTGGTCGTGGTTGATCGACCTGGCAGAAAGCCATGTTGTTGATCAGCCACTATTGATTTAAATAAGCCAAAGATTCTTTCGTATAAACAAATTTCAAAGATTTTAGAGAAGCTACTTATTATAGAAATGGGTCTAAAATTACAAATGTCATTCTTTTTACCATTTTTAAAAACAGGAATAATCTTGGCCCTCTTCCATATATTTGGGTATATGCCTACATATAATGATAAATTAATGATATACGTTACAGGTTGTACAAGTGCTTCTTTGCAATGCTTTACTAATTTACAAGGCATGTTATCAGTTCCAGCTGAGTATTTATTTGGTAGTTTGTTGAAAGCTGAGAGGACTTCATTAATTGAACTCTATCAGTGTCACCCAATTTGTTAATTATGTTCGTAAAATTGTTGATTCTATTATTGTTATTATTACTATTATTACTGTTATTATTGTAAATATTATTATTGTTACTTTTTTGCGTGTGAATTGAGTCTATATATTTTTTATCAGTATCTGATAGAGGTTCAAACGTTGAGGCAAAGTACGATGCAAATTCGTTTAGAATTATATTAGGATCATTACAAGCTATTCCATTAATATCGAATGACCTTGGGATTCTTGATTCTTTTTTAATATTATTGATATAGTTCCACAGGGATTCAGGGTTACTTGAGAGGTCCTGCTCAACACGTTTTAGATAATCATTATAATCTTTTCTGGATTTAGATCTTATGTTGTATGTAATGTTTTTTAAATTTAAACGTAGACAGCTTTGTGTGTTTAGGAGGCTATGCTTACTACGTGTGAATATTTTTTTAGTACTTTGGAAGCTACTCAATGGATCATTGCAATATTTATTAATACGAGACTGAGCGCCCGCTTGCGCGGTCGCTTTTATTTAACCTGAATGTCGATGTCTTATGTTTGGGAATACATAGTTACTTTTTGTCGTATGTTTTTTAATATAATTATTAGATATGTATTTATATACTTTAAGTCCGTTATTGTATCAATGGCCTTTTTTATTTATCTGTACATATATATAAAAATAAATAAACAAAAAGAAATGTAATGGATATTCCGGTATTCAGTGCAAATATTTTCTATCAATTTCATTAATTTTAATTCTTAATGAGTGACAGTTTCTTATCTTTCACTTAAATCATTAATGTCTATAAAGTTCTATTTCAATAGATAATTTTAATTATTGTCATGTTGATTAACATGTGATGTTAAAGGAAAATCAGAAAATGACGTGTAGATCGCGCCCTTCGGGCACTCAACCCTTGACTTTCTATTAATCGTTTTTAAAAAAAAACTATTATGTGAATACTAACCTTTTTTTTGTTCAAAATTGTATTATCAGTGCTGATGGTGTTATTCAATGCAGTTTGACCATTATTTTGGCTCGATTTTACTCAATGTATGTGTGTAAATATGATCCACCATCTAATTAGCCTAAGTTTGATGAAATTAGAAGAATCTGTTATACTCATTCTATTGGAGTTTTTTTGGAGAATATTGGAATGAAGTTAATTTTCTTTGGGAGTTAATAGTTTAATTAATATTAATTAAGATTTAGGGGTGCAGGCAGCCTGAATTTTTTTATTTTTCAACTTATTTAGGTTTTTTTTTTGCAATCGATAGATAATTCTTTGGAGAATCATAATATGCAAAAAAATCCCATCGGGAGTTTTTTAATTTATTATTAAAAACTATTATAACTTTTAAATTGTTGCTATGTGCTGATTAATCATTTTGGTCCATTGCGCATCCCTACTCCAAATTTTCCCCCCTATGCACTCTAATCTCTATCATACTCCTGGTTTTTAAAGGTTTAATGAGAAAACAATAAATTTATGTTCAAGAACTTTTTTATCATAAATAAACATTTCGGAGTAACTTGGAATAATCATAAAAATAATGCTGTCACTTTGTCAATGTATGGGATTTGTGGGTAGAGATGCGCAATGGACCAAAATGATTAATCAGCTCATAGCAATAATTTAAAAGTTATAATATTTTTTACTAAAAAATTGAAGAACTATCAATGGGATTTTTTTGCATATGATGATTCTCCAAAAAATTATCCATCGATTGCAAAAAAAAAAACTTAAATAAAATGAAAAATAAAAAAGTTCTACTAAATCTAATTAATTAATATTAATTAAACCATTTACTCCCAAAGAAAATTTACTTCACTCTAATATTCTCCAAAA
Source organism: Aphidius gifuensis (assembly GCF_014905175.1). Taxonomy (NCBI): domain Eukaryota; kingdom Metazoa; phylum Arthropoda; class Insecta; order Hymenoptera; family Braconidae; genus Aphidius; species Aphidius gifuensis. Next base: position 12,309,073 of record NC_057792.1, read on the forward strand.
AAAACTCCAATAGAATAAGTATAACAGCTTATTCTAATTCCATCAAACTTAGGCTAATTAAATGGGATCTGTAAATATTTATTACTATCTCATTCATGTTTTTCGACAAATTATAACCTATCTTAATTTTTTATCAACTGATGGCAATGTGTTTGATTTAATAATATTTTCAATTAAGTTTTGACCATTTTAATGTTGTATATGCTGTTGTTGATGTATTAATATAGTTGGAACAACATGTTAACACCGAATACAACAACACAATAACAATGACACTTGACATTGATTTAATTGTTACATCTGGTTAATGTTGTAATAATATGCTCCAATGGCACTTTTATTGAAAATATTTCATAAATAAATTAAATATTTTTGACATTATTGCTTCTGTGACAATGAGGCAAGATATTTGTCTATTATTTTCTTTACAGTTTACTCAATAGTATTTACATATAACCATTGAATTGCATATTAAATTAACTTAGCCACTATTTTAAATATATCGATTTATTGAATGTATCGAACGTATAACGTGTATGTGTATGTGAGCGAATGAAAATAAATGTGTCGACAGCGTCAGCCAATGAAATGACGAATAAAGGTGTGACACGTGAAGTTAGCTATTAGTACCTTGTTCTTTTTTATATAGGATCTGGACTGTTATTTTGTGCATCTAAGTCTTTTATTTGTTTGTTTATTTTATATAAATTAGATCTAATGTTATTTTTTTGTTCAATTAATTTTAGTGTGTCATATTTTATCCAAACTGGATAGTTATTCTTGCTCTTATTGCTAGTACAATTCGTTTTAGGTTTAAATTTGACTGCATAATTATTAAAGACTACAAAAATTTTATCATAAAGTATTTGTACTGCATGATTTGGATCTGTAGCACTGAACAACTCCGTCCAATCTATTGCATTTAATTTATTTTTCAAGAGGTCTAAGTCAGATGCTTTAAAGTTAAAGTTAAAAGAGGTAGACGTAGATAATGAAGTTTTAAGAAACTTATTATTATTTTTAATTTTTAAAATTATAGGAGAAGAATTTATTATTAGAGGTGGATGGCATTGTTCAGTATCTACAACACCAAACTCAGTTGCTTCTACTACGCAATTCATAGATGCAAATACCAAGTCTAGCAACGATATTTTGTTGTATTGTTTCAAGTCTAAAGAATCACAAATTGAAGTTAATTTTTCTGTTTTTTTAATGCTAGCTAATTTACCTTGTGTTTGATTATAATAGGGCAGGTTAAAGTCACCTACTAATATTAAATTATCATATGAAAAACTGATTAACACGTTGTAGATATTTTCCATTGCCTTGATGTATAGGTCGTCAGTTATCCCAGGTGGTATGTACAGACAAGCAATAACTATGCTACTTCCGGATAAGATGCATTTGACAATTATTATGTCCAAGAATTTGAATTTGTTGTTTAATGACGATGAATCAAGTTGCATTGAGTGATATGTGTTTTTAATTGCTAGTAAGCAACCTCCACCTGTTGATTTATATGCCTTGGGCCTGTCAGCACGATAAACATCATAGATACCAAGCTCGACATATTCACCAGAGTAATTATTTTCATTCAGCCAGGTTTCAGTTAAAGCCAGTGCATCAAATTTGCCTATTGCAGTAACCTCTTTGATTGTATTTTTTTTATTCCTGATGCTTCTAGTGTTTTGATAGAAGATGGTAAACCAATGATTATCCACACTATTAGCTGTAATAATATCAAGATGCAAATATAGCAGGTGCATAAGTGTTTTTTTTATTTTTTATTTTTATTTTTTATTTTTTTTTTTTTTTATTATTTTTTTTTTTTTATGTTTTTTATGTGTTTATTATTATTGATTTTTAATTTTTTTTTATGGTTTTTTGTGTATATTTTTTTGTATTTTTTTTTTTTTTTTTTTTTAATTTTATTATTTTTTTGTTTTATTTTATTTTATTATTATTATTATTATTATTTTTTGCTTTTGTCTTTTATTATTTTTTTATTTATTTTTAATATATGTATTTCCAAATGAACATTTTATTCCATGTTTATGAATCCTTGCTCATGCAACATTTGTTGGTTAATGTTTACATTGAGTTTGAGACCATGCATGTTTTTATTCTTAATTTTTTCTTTTATGTAATAAAAACCATTAATTTCTCTTATGCATAAATTTACCTCTCCAGCCTCTGTCCTCTGTTTTAGTGACATTTTGGTAATCTGATAGTTTTCTTGCTGTTTTTTGGTTTTGTCCTTGGCAAAAGCTGCTTTGGACAAGGAATGAATTAAATCCTTTCTGCTCTTGAGTTTTATTAACTCCTGTAAAATTAGATTACAATCATATTCATTGTTACAGACTATTTTGAGTGGTCTGATTTTATCTTGAGTATAAGTCTTACCAATTCTAAATAGTTTGAGTGTATCTGCTTTGTTGACAATGTCTGTTGATTTGGTTTCATTTAATAAGCTTGATACAAACTGGTAATCAGCTGATTTACGATCTAGCTCTGTGATTCTACCAGGTTATAAATTATAAAATTTTTTCTCCTATTCCATCTATTTTCTACCTCAGATTTATACCTTAGATATAGTACTATCAGCATAGTTGACATTATTCTGTTGCAGTTGTGCGATACAATTTTTATTTGTAGTAACAAGATGCTGTAGTTGGTTTATGGCTTGTGTATTGTTTGCAACAGATTTGGATAATTCAGTATCAATATTCATACAGGTATTACGAATGCTTTCTGCTGCAGTATCAAACTCTTGGCGAATGGCATCAATTTTGTGATCAAGTGAGGCTTTTAAATTGTTTATCTTTGTATCAAATTCTAGCTGATATTTGTTGATGTCAAAGTTAAAGGTTAGGTCATTGTTTGTTGGTGTGCCGGATGGAGTTTTGAGACAGGTGGTGCATTCAAGACAGTCTTTACTAAGTGCTTGTTTTGCACAGCTTGGATGGTAGTAAGATGTGCACATAAAATTATTGCATTTTGTATTGTCGTCTGCAATTTTGGTTTTACATCTTGCGCACACCAAGGTGTTTTCATTTGAGGTATTTTGACTGTACATTGTTATGATCTGAGTTTGACAGATGCTGAATGTTGATATGGTAGATTGCGATGTTGAGTGTTGGTATGGTAGATTGCGATGTTTAGTTTGTTGGTTGCATAGATTTGTGATTATGGAAAAGCTGATGCAATATTGCACAGCTTTTCATCAGGTTACTGATGTGATCAGAATAATTATACAATAATTATAACAATTACTAATTGTTGTACAATTTACAATTTATTTACCATGTATGATGGTTACACAATATCCACTGCCTTATTGTTTGCGAAAGAGCTAATATCGGTATTATGTATTGATTTCACATGGTACTTCACATGGGCATTATGCACATGTAAAGTACACGATGATATATATCAAGACTATAAACCAGATACAAGATAATGTTTTATATGAGAGACACTTTTACTATGTTTCACTTTTGATCAAAATATCAATTATTAGACAATTAATTATTCAGTTATTTATATAAAACTTTGGAGTTTGAGAATTTTTAATGCACGTCCGAACGGTACGACAGCGCCTCTATTTTTGAAGTTAAGTGTAATTTTTTTTTACTTAAAAATTGATCGCATCAAGATTAACACTTCTTCTAAATGAAATTTTTTGGCTAAGTTTATTTTTTTTATCCATGCTTCTCACTCAGCCATTTTGAATTTTTTACTAAATTTTTTTTTTTTTCGTGTTTGTCTTCCTAAACGCTACAACTTTTCTAAATGTCATTTTCAAATCAAAGCCATTTTTTTTTTAGGAAAACCCATCAACAGATAAAATCGGGCCGAAAAAACAGTGATTTTATCGAAAAATTTTTCAAATAAAAAGTGTTAGTTTTGATGTAAGAAACATTTTGGTGGAAAAAAAAAAATACAGTACCCATTTAAAAAAACTATGTTTATACCTGTAACTCCGCCATTTTGAATTTTTTGAATTTTTTTCTTTTTTTAGGTCCCCCTTCAAACCCTACAACATTTACTTAAAGCATTTTTCAAATTGAGCTATATTTTTCAAGAAAAATCCATTATCCAATTAAAATGTATATGACGTCTACTATATCCTAATGTACGCTTGTCAACACCGGACTATGATTTGCCATGTTGTGGCGCGTAGGTTTAAAAACGCCAATATTAAATCCCACATTGATACACACATACTGCCATAGCAGCTATATCATACACTAACACAACCGCACTCTCAGTACAACCAACTGTTTTTTTTTTGCGGTGTTTCACGATTTACACATTTTTTTTAACAATTAAATAAATGTTTAAATAAATAAAAAGTTGATAATAGTTTATTTCGTTACAAGTGCCCACTCAGAGAGTGTGCTCTCAACGAATTTGGAGAGGCAAGCACGAGCCTTGGCGAGTGTTTCTTCTCCAAATGAGTTGTGAGCGGGCTCTCTGATTGGGTACATGTAACGAACCATACTTTATGTTACTAGGGACAGTGGTAATAATGTGTGAATTTCTAAAAAGCGCACTACCCCTCTTACGCTTTGGAAATTTACACATTATTCCCACTGTCCTTGTAACATAAAATATATTTCAAGGATTAATAATACTAGGTTATTATACAATAATTATTTCAAAAAACTATTGTTTTATCGAAAAAAAAAATGAAAATTTCATCTTTTTGAGGTTGGCAATGGCTCTAGGACCAATGTATTAAACATAAGCTCTATCCCCTCTTCTATACCCCAAAATTTGGCTGAGGTAATCTCTTAAGATGAAAAAATAAATTATTTAAAAATATTTTTGGAGGCACCATGCAATTGTTGATAAAAATTTTTAATCAACAATTGCATGGTGCCTTAAAAAATCAATATTTTCAAATAATTTTTTTTTTGTTTTAAAGAGAAGACGTTAAGCTAATTTGTACTTGAATAATAATAAAAAAACAAGTTACTCCAAAATTCCAATTGACAATACTTTGTTATTATTATTGAGGGTACAAAATTAGCCCACGTTCTGCTCTTTAAAAGAAAATAGAAATTATTCAAAAATATTGATTTTTAAAGGCGCCATGCAATTGGTAATCAAACATTTTTATTAACAATTGCATGGTGCCTCCAAAATTCAATATTTTTTAATAATTTATTCTTCATTTTGAAGAGCAAAACGTGAGCTAACTTGTACCGTCGAGAGCAGAATTTATAGCTCAATAATTAAAGCAAATATTCAATTGTTAATTAACATTTTTGAGTGAATAATTTTTTTTTGTTGTTATTTTTGAGATATTTATTCCTAGCTTAGTGGTACAAATTAGTACAAATTTTTCTGCGTCTGTAGCAATTTTTTTTCCCTTGAGTCATCTAGAAAAAAAATTGATTTTTAATTCTTTCTCCACCCTTCAATTTTGAGGTACAAATGAAAACAATTGCGGTGCAAAATGGTACAAATTAAGACGCTTCTAATAAGTATTCTAGATAATTTTTCTAGGACTATAACTCTTTATATTCTCTCCCACGAATTTTCATAAATTATTACTTGTTAAACAAAATGAGTGAAATAAAAACAAAACATAAATTTACAATTGATGTCTCCGAAAGCCTCAATTTTAGATGAGCTGTTTATTTTTTTATCATAACTTTAATAATCAAAAGAAGTGAAATATAAAAAAAAATAGCAAAATTTTAAAGTATAAAGTTGAATAATATGTTGGATAAAAAAAAAAAAAAACAAAGAATTGAGCGCTTTTTCACGATAACGGTTGCGATACATGTTGATAATATTATAATATAATGCGCCTAATTTTTTGTTTTGTTTTTTTTTTTTTATCCAGCAAATTATTCAACTTTATCCTTTGAAATTTTGCTATTTTTTTTTATATTTTACTTCTTTTGATTATTTAAGTTATGATAAAAAAATTAACAGCTCATCTGAAATTGAGGCTTTCAGGGACATCAATTGTAAATTTATGTTTTGTTTCTATTTGATAATAGTATAGAATATAACGTTTCAACAATTTTTCACATCTTTTCTCGTTCAACCTTAAATATTATTACAGATGTTCAAAACTAAAATTTATAAAATTTTAAACATAGCAAAACTAATTTTCTTTCAACGATTAATAGATTCTCGTATTTATCTTATACGAAAATCGAAACTGGTCAGTAGCGTAGTGGGAGATGTAGCGGGCAGCGTATGGTTAAATGGTATACGATCCACGAGAAAACAGGTTTTGGGAGGCGTTTTTTGACATGCCCCCGTCGCCTCTGGGCCGCTTACTCGCGTTCCCCCCTCGAGCAGCGACAAACTCCGCGGGCCCATACGCGACTCCTTATACCCTGATAAATTTCCCGCAAAAAAACCCCCCCTATTTTTTATTATTAAGTATTATTATTATTTCATTTATTATTATTATTATTATTTATTATTATAATAATTATTTTTTTATTACATATATATATATAGATATATAAACCTTTATATATTTGTATATAGGTTTATATAACTATATAAAACTGTCTATAGTTTTATATAGAGGCAAGCGGGAAAAAATGGAATGGCGGGGCAAAATGAAACACCCAAAAAAATATTTTGACTCATATTTTTTTTCGTTTTTAGGTGAAGGAATTAATGTGACTAAGGAATTATTTCCTTGAAACATAATTTTTTGGCAACATTAATTCCTTAGTCACATTAATTCCTTAGTTACATCTTTCCCTTAGCTACTGCTTTTCCTTGGACATTTGTATTTTAAAAAAATAAATTTACATGTATTTTATTTATAAAATAGATAAAAAAAGTCTAAGGAAAAGCAGTAGCTAAGGGAAAGATGTAGCTAAGAAATTAATGTGACTAAGGAATTAATGTTGCCAAAAAATTATGTTTCAAGGAAATAATTCCTTAGTCACATTAATTCCTTAGCTACATCTTTCCCTTTGCTACTGCTTTTCCTTGCACATTTTTTATTTATTCTATAAATGAAATACATGTAAATTTATTTTTTCAAAATACAAATGTCCAAGAAAAAGCAGTAGCTAAAGAATTAATGTGGCTAAGGAATTATTTCTTTGAAAAATAATTTTTTGGCAACATTAATTCCTTAATGTTCTTTTCCTTAGCTACTGCTTTTCATTGGACATTTTTTATTTATTTTATAAATAAAAAACATGTAAATTTTATTTTTAAAAATACAAATGTCCAAGGAAAAGCAGTAGCTAAGGAAGTAATGTGGCTAAGGAATTATTGTTGCTGAAAATTATGTTTCAAGGAAATAATTCCTTAGTCACATTAATTATTTAGCTACATCTTTTCCTTAGCTACTGCTTTTCCTTGGACTTTTGTATTTCTAAAAAATAAATTTACATGTATTTCATTTATAAAATAAATAAAAAATGTCCAAGGAAAAGCAGGAGCTAAGGGAAAAGATGTAGCTAAGGAATTAATGTGGCTAAGGAATTAATGTTACCAAAAAATTATGTTTCAAGGAAATAACTCCTTAGTAACATTAATTCCTTAGCTACATGTTTCCCTTAGCTACTGCTTTTCCTCGGACATTTGTATTTTTAAAAAATAAAGTACATGTATTTTAAAAAAATACATTTACATGTATTTTATTTATAAAATCAATGAAAAATGTCTAAGGAAAAGCAGTAGCTAAGGGAAAAGATGTAGCTAAGGAATTAATGTGGCTAAGGAATTAATGTTGCCAAAAATCTATGTTTCAAGGAAATAATTCCTTAGTCACATTAATTCCTCAGCTACATCTTTCCCTTAGATACTGCTTTTCCTTGGACATTTGTATTTTTGAAAAATAAAATTACATGTATTTTTGAAAAATGAAATTACATGTATTTTTAAAAAATAAATTTACATGTATTTTATTTATAAAATAAATAAAAAATGTCCAAGGAGAAGCAGTAGCTAAGGGAAAGATGTAGCTAAGGAATTAATGTGACTAAGGAATTAATGTTGCCAAAAAATTATGTTTCAAGGAAATAATTCCTTAGTCACATTAATTCCTTAGCTACATCTTTCCCTTAGCTACTGCTTTTCCTTGCACATTTTCTATTTATTCTATAAATAAAATACATGTAAATTTGGTTTTTCAAATTACAAATGTCCAAGGAAAAGCAGTAGCTAAGGAATTAATGTGACTAAGGAATAAATGTTGCCAAAAAATTATGTTTCAAGGAAATAATTCCTTAGTCACATGAATTCCTTAGCTACATCTTTCCCTTAGCTACTGCTTTTCCTTGGACATTTGTATTTTTAAAAAATAAAATTGGGTTGAATTGGGCTGAAAAAATTAACTACGCGCGCGGAAAAAATTGCGATAAATTTTATTGTAATATTTTTGTTGTGGGTTAAAATTAGTTGTCTAATATTTTTTTTTCTTACGCGGTAAAATTGTAGCTTGGCGTCTTTTTTTTTAGTTTGGGAAATCTTTTTTTTCTTTGGGGGAGAAAAAAGTTAAAAACATTTTTAAAGTTATTCACTTGTGAAATTTAACACCTTTTTTTTTAAAAAAAAAAAAAAAAAAAAAAAAAAAAAACATTAAAAGAAAATTTTATTTATGTTACAAGAATTGTAATAAAATTTAATAGTTTTGGGGAAAAACGATAAAATTTTATTTTTTTTTTTTTCGTTTCCTGTCACTTTTATTTTATTTATTTTACTACCCGGGGGTTGTTGGGTTGTCCCAAATTTTACATTTGTTTTTCACGGTCAAAGTGCCCCCTTTTATTTCAGCGATAGCCGACACCCGGTCCCAAACGAATCGTCAAATAAAAGAAAAAAAAAAAAAAGAAAAGAGAGAAAAGAAAAAAAAATAATTGCTCAAGAAAATAAGTTGCATGACTAATTGTAAAAACGATATGTTCACCTATTGTTAATATTATTTTCGCTTAAAATTATACTCATTTATGTTAATAATATTTTTATTAATTATAACAATTTATATCAAAGAGCTAACCTCAATAATAATAAATAATAAATAAACTACGTAAGTGAATGTGAACAAACATTATTGTTTTCAAATGGAAATTTAATTTCATGTTAATTATAATTTAATGAGTTCAAATATTTGGGATTTAATCCCCATTTACAACAATTGTTATACACATATTGATAATAAATCAATTGATTTTTGAAATTCATACATTAATAATAAATTAATAGATCAATATATTGGGGATTTCATTCCCTTTTACAACAATTATTATCCACGTATTGATAATAAGAAATTGATTGAAATATTTGGTTTTAAGTTCCGTTTTCAATAATTAAAACGCATACATTAATAATAAATTAATAAATCAATATATTGGGAATTTAATTACTTTTTACAACAATTATTATCCGTACATTGATAATAAAATAACTGGCCCAAATATATGGAGATTTTATTTCCTTTTTCAACAATTTATTACGCATACATTAATAATAAATTAATGGGTTTAAACATTTGGAATCTGTTACCCTTTGTCAACAATTACTATACGAAAATTAATATCAAATTAATTGACTTTAATATTTGGGATTTAAGTTCCCTTTGCAACAGCTATTATTCTCAGTAATCATAGTTAAACTGATTTAAATATTGGGAATTTATTTACCTTTTTTTTTTTTGATAATTGTTACGCATACATTAATATTAAGCCAATGGATTTAAATATTTGGGATTTTTTTTACAACAACTATTATCCATATATTAATGATAATTTTGATTGGCTTAAATATTTGAGGATTTAAATTCCTTTTCTAAAACTTATTGCTGATAAATTAATAATAATTTAATTATTTTAAATATTGGAGGATTTAAATTTTTTTTTACAAACAATTATTATTGATAAACTAAATATAATTTAATTGAATTAAATGTTTGAGAATTGAATTTACTTTTCAACAATTATTGTTGATAAATCAATAATGATTTAATTGTTTTAAATATTTGGGATTTAATCTCCTTTCAACAATTATTAATATTTTTTTTATATACATTAATATTCAATAAAATATTAGGGGTAACAAAAATATACACATTCAAACGAGAAAAACACGACACGCGGGAGGGAATTGAACTAGGGGAGAACTTCGGCCATCTCGGAAAAACGGCAAACACCCCTAAGGCCCAAACCCCTCCTCCGATTAGGCGTGTCTAGGAAAGCTAGACGAGCGGGCCTAGCCAATACTTAAGGGCGGGTCCCAACAACCCTTAGCCACTATTGGAAAATTCAATGCCTGTCAATGTCGGCTGTCAAATCCTAAAATAATTGATAGTTTAATATTCCATTTTTGAATATTTATTATTCACGCGATTTTTAATAAATAAAAATTCGATTTTGTTTGAATAATCGATAGTTAATATTTACTCTTTAAATATTTACTATTTATACAACGATAACTAATAAAATTTTTTAATAAATAAAAGGATCGATTTTATTTAAATAATCGATATATTATTAGTCCCTTTTAAATATTTAACACTTACACGTTGTTAATTAGTACGATTTCGATTTGATTTTAAATAGTCGATAGACTACTATTCCCCTTTTTAAACATTTATTATATACAGGGTTTTAATTAATAAAATATCAATTCCATTTTCGATAATTAATATCATTCTTTTTGAATATATAGTATTTACGCAATAATAACTAACAGAGATATCAATTTGGTTCAAATAACCGATAGTTTGAAACCATTCTTCTTAAATATATACTATTTGCATTGTAATAACTTACAGGAATATCGATTTTGGTTAAATAATCGATAGTTTAACATCCCTTTTTAAACACTTATTATTTACACAATAATAATTAACAAAATTTTGATTATATACTTGAGTTTGGACGCACGTATGCGTATCACAATTTAAATTGATTCCTTTTATATAAAAAAATGATAAACTACTTATATATCATTCATTGATAAAATATTAGTATTACTCCTATAAATTATCACATTAAAAAAATTTAATCTTTTAAATATTTCTTTGAAATTCTAAAAAAAAAAAAAAATTTTTTTCTACTCGGATTCAAATGCTCACACGCGTATAATTATTGAAATTGTCACCTTTTATATAAAAAGTAATGAAGTACTTATATCATCCATTGTTATAATATAAATACTATTCCTATAAATTATCAATTCAAAATTCAATATTTTCAAATTTTTTTCTAAATTTTGTTTACAAAAAGATAAATTTTTCTTTTTCCATACTTGGATTCGAACACACGTCTGCGAATAATGATTTAAACTTGTGTCCCTTCACAAAAAATTAATAAACTATTCGTATCATCTACTGACACAATATTAATATAATTCTTATAAATAATTAAATGAAAGTTTAATTTTGGAAATTTTTTCTTAATTTTATTAAGAAAAAAAAAGAAAAATATTTTTTTTCCATACTTGGATGTGAACATACGTCCGCGAATAATAACTTAAAATTGGTTTCTGTTGCATATAAGTTGATGTACTTCTTGTATCATTCATTATTTTAATGTTGGTATTATCCTTATAAATTATTAAATTTGAATTTTTCGAATTTTTCAAAATTTTTTTTCTCTCAACGTATATCTACAAAATTTTTTTTTACTTTTACTCAGATTTGGACGCTCGCAGGCGTAAAATAAATTAAATTTGTTTCCTTTTTACATGAAAGTGAAAAAACTAATTATATCATTCATTAAGATAATATTTGTAAATTTCTTATAAATTTTTTTAAATAAAAAGTTATTCTTTGCAAATTTTTTTTTTTTTTTAAATTTATTCACAAAATTTTTTTTTCTACTCGGAGCCGAACGCTCACATGCGTATAGTAATTAAAATCGTCCCATTCAATATACAAGTAAATAAACTATTTATTTCATTCACGGATATAATATTAGTATTATTCCTATAAATTATTAAATTCAAATTCAACCTTTTCAAATTTTTCCTAAGTTTATTAAAAAAAAAAAAAAAAATATATAATTCTTTTTACATACTCGGATTTGAACGCACGTCTGCGTATAATAACTTAAATTCGGTTCCTTTTATATGTAAGTCGATAAACCACTTATATCAGTCACTAACATAATATTGGTATTATTCTTATAAATTGTTAAATTTGAATTCAAATTTTTTTCTAATTTTATTTACAAAATTTTTACTTGGATTCGAACGCTCACACGCGTATAATAATTGTAATTTTCACCTTTTTTTAAAAAAAAAAAAAAAAAAAAAAAAAAAGTAATGAAGTACTTCTATTATCCATTAATATGAGTACCATTCCTACAAATTATTAATTTAAAATTGAATATTTTCAAATTTTTTTTTCTGAATTTTTTTTTACCCATACTTGGATTTGAACGCTCGCACGCGTATTATAATTGAAATTGTTCCCTTTTATATAAAAGTTAATAAACTTTTTATGTCATTCATTGTTATAATATTAGTATCATTCCTATAAATTATTAAATTAAAATTTAATCTTTTCAAAATTTTTCTAAATTTAGTTACACAGAAAAAAAAAATTATTTTTTTTTCACATGAATTCAAACGCTCGCATGCGTTTCATAATTTAAATTTGTTCCTTTTTATGAAAAAAAATTTTTGATAAACTACTTATATCATTCATTGATATAATATATGTATTATTCTTATAGATTATTTAATAAAAATTTAATCTTTTCAATCTAAAAAAAAAAAAAAAAAAGAAAAAAACAATTTTTTCCTCCATACTTGGACTCGAACGCACGTCTGCGTATATAAAGTTTAATTTGTTTCCGTTTATATAAAAAGTAATAGACTACTCATATCATTTACTGATACAATATTAGTATTATTCTCATAAATTTTTAAATTAAAGCCTAACTTTTTCAAATTTTTTTTAAAATTTATTTACAAAAAAAAAAATTTTTTTTTACTTGGATTTGAACGTCTGAATGCGTATAAGAATCGAGATCGTTCGTTTTTTAATAAAAGCTAACAAACTACTCAAATCATTCATTGATACAGAATTAATATTACTTTTACGAATCTTAGATTTGAATTTAATTAATTAAAAATTAACCTTTTTTTTGTTAATTTTATTTATTTACAAAAAAAAAAAAACTTTTGTTTTTATTGGGATTCGAACCCACGTCTGAGTTGAAATTATTTCCTTTGCATTTAATAAGATACTTAAATCATCTATTGATACAAAATTAATATTGTTCTTACAAATTTTGAATTTAAATTTGATTAATTAAAATTTAACCTTTTGAAATTTTAAATTATTTACAAAAAAAAAAAACTTTTGTTTTTATTGGGATTCGAACCCACGTCTGAGAAATTGTTTCCTTTGCATTTAATGGGATACTTAAATCATCTATTGATACAAAATTAATATTGTTCTTACAAATTTTGAATTTAAATTTGATTAATTAAAATTTAACCTTCTGAAATTTTAAATTATTTAAAAAAAAAAAAAAAAAAAAAACTTTTGTTTATATTGGGATTCGAACTCACGTCTGAGAAATTGTTCCCTTTGCTTTTTTTCATTCTTAGATTTGAGTCCACAAATGCATAAAATCAAATCGAACAAAATTATAATGTAACAATTCATTAAAATAAATTAGGTTGATTTGAATAAAATTCCTTTGGGTAGGCATTTTGATGAAAAATTATTAAAAATAAATGAGGTTGATTTGAATAAAAGTCCTTTGGGTAGAGATTTTTGAATCAAAAATTATTAAAAATAAAAAATGATGAATCAGATAAAACTTCTTTGTGTAGACGTGTAAAGAAAAAAAAAAAAAAAAATTTCAATTTAAATAAGAAATTTTGTTCTTTAATCTTATTTATATATATTTGGATTTAAACGTGCGACCGCACGAAAGAAAAATTAATTTAAACCGATAAATTGTAAAACGTGGAGATTCTTAACTTTCATTCTATAGTTGTATTTTAAATACTGAAACATGACTGAAACTATTGTTATACAAACGGCTTATATAGCTGATTTAGCCCATAAACTGTCAATTATTAATCAGGTAACTAGCCATATAAAAATATATACCGGAAATAATCATGAGTTTGATAGATTTCGGGGAGATTGCGAAGATGCACGTACTGCTATACCGGAAAGTTTAGAATCAGATTTAACGAAAGCTATTATGCGGAATAAAGTCGCTTGGAACGTCAAATCCCAATTTTTGCGTAGAAATTTCGATAAACTAGATGAACTCATCTTAGCTATTCAAAAGTTAAGCAAAATAACGAAAACAGAAGCTACCCTATTTGAAGAGCTACGTAATATGTGCCAGGAAAAGAACGAACCTGCTCAAAAGTTTATTAAAAGAATTGACTATAAAATCTCAGAAATAATTGACTCACATACAAGGCGAGAAGACAAGAATTTCAAACTCGAATGGTTTGTAAATGACGATATCAAGAGGATAACGTTAAAAGAAGTTTTAGCAGGTAGAATATCGGACTTTATCGATTGGAAACAAGACCTCGAATATATTAAGCGAGCGGTATCACTTAGGGAAGACAAACTCATGAGACACGAGGTAACCCAAAAGTTTAACAATGATAATACCGAAAATGTTGATAGTAACAGAATTGTCCCAGAAAAAGAAGAAAAATTAAAACTCTTTTCACAAATTAAATCTCAATTCCGCCAATATACAGGGCATATAACAAAAAATTGTAATAAAAAACTTGAAGACAATTGGAGGTGGAAACAAAGGGATGAGTCCAACGAGTTTTGTCAAAACAAGTTTCACGAATCGGAAACTATTAATAATCAAATAAGTAAGAAAACCCTTGACGAAAGCGAAGAATTAAGTACGCTCACGAGGGCAAAAAGAGAAACAAGGTTTCATAAATTACCCAAAAATAACAAAACTTTAAATCATAGTATGTTTCAGGATAAATATTCCTTCATTACTTATGGACCAAATAAAGGTCATAAGGATGCTGATTATCCAGAACCTAACATCACTCCTACTTATGTGAATTTTTATAGACCAAATAAGGGTCACAACGAGGCTGATTATTCGAAATCAGTTATCACTCCTACTTACTCAAATTATTATGGACCAAATAAGGGTCACAAGGATGTTGATTATTCAAGATCGGACCTTACTTCTAATTATTCAATTTTGAATAAAACGGAAAATGGCTACGACGATTTGGATGATCTGAATTCAGACATCATTAGTAATTATTTAAAATTTGATGTTCCACAAAACAGTCACACAAAATTTAACTATTTTAAACTGGACATCACAAATAATTATGCAAATCCGTATAAAAGTAGAAGTAATTTTATAAGAGTATAAACGTGTCGCTTTGCGTAAGGCTTTGCCTCCTTCAAGCTCACGCTTACTGTGGGGGGGGGGGAGGTAGGACAAGATGGTAGTCAGCCAGGTTTGCGACGATAGTCGATCTCAAAAAATTATACTTCTTCTTCTACTAGCCATCCAGTAAATAGGAGGTAATGATATTAATAATATTTTCTAATTTTTCAAGCGCTGACTATCCAGTAAATCATGGAAAATTCCCAAGAATTTTAAGAATTCGAATGAGAATAACATTCCTAATAATCGTAAAGATACATATTAATAATTTGTAATATTTTAAATTGTTATAGAACAAATCCAGTTGAAAATAAGTTAAACTATATGATAAATTAAGAACGTGTACACGAAGGAATGCAGCTGCAGTTAATAATAATCATAAATTTTTTCTTTTATTATAGGGAAGGGACGTCCCAATAATCGAGCACAATAATTACGAATGGAAATAAAACTATCATTGCATGAATAATCTATGAAATTAATAACATTTTCTTTTTCTCTCTCTCTTTTTCCAAAAAGAAAAAAGGTGGGCAAACTTACGCTTACTGTGGGGGTGAAAGATGAAGGGATAAAGTGTCTGACGAGACAACGGAGTCCTGGCTATCTTTAGAAAATATTTAAACAAGATGAAGGGATAAGACGTCTGACGAGACGACGAAATCCCGGCTATCTTGAGAGAATATTAAAACAGAAAAAAAAAAAAGAAAAAAAAAAACACGATTGCTTTTTACTATTAGAAATAATCTTTCTGATAAATTTTTTTTTGTGGTCTCTCGAATAGTTGCTGCCTTCTTAGGAATGCAATAACAACAAATATGAACGGTAATCAGGTTTGATAAACTCCCTGATCCTCGAAAAAAATATTTTTTTTATATAAATAAATAAATAAGAAGTAGGTAAATAATAATGAAAATAGCCAAGAAAAAAATTAAACAATTAAAAAGAATAGTAGAATTACAAAGAAACTAAAACTTAATATTCGGAAATAATCGGACAGATAGGCAAAATATTAATATAAATTGATAACCGAATTAGAAACAAATAATACCAAATTGAAGGAATAAATAATCCCTGAATTATTTATCCCTTCAAGTGGGATAATATTACACAATAAAAAGCTTAAGCAAGTAGAATCGAGAAACCGTAATTCTAAAGACAAGAAATAGTCGATAAGTAGGATAATGGAATTCTTATATATGTTCAATGATAATCATCAGCATTAGCCAACAATTCATCAAACAACAAGAACGAGGTAACAACAAGATGACGTCAACAAAATACGTTAAGTGCTACCTTGTAACACAGGTACAATCGGTCGCAGACGACGATTTAACATATGCAGAGGGGAAGAATTTTCGAGTGAAAAAAAAGATATCGTTAAGAAAAAAATACGATGTCATCCACAACCTGACTTGGTAGGCAAATAATCACAACAAGGTCGACATTCATTGTGTACGCTGTAGAAAGGTGGTGGCAAAATCTCACTGGGCAAATTTATGTATAATTTATGTAAATTGGAGATTGGAATATAAGCCAAATCAAACATTAACTGTAGACTCTGTGGTGCTGATCATACTGCTAAATATGAACAACAGCTGCTAAATATAAAGCAAACCACAAATCAACCCAACAAAAAAAAAAAAATTTACAAAAAGGTTATTACCCAGAGAGTAGGCCAACAACGTAGCAAACGCCTATCAATCCAATTTTGCTGGAACAGTTCAACTTGTAATCGTGAAATAGCCATCCAACAAGTCAAGGGCAAGAAAAAGTGGATCAACTCGTTACAATTCAACTGCCAAAGAATCACCAAGAAGAGCAATTCTAATCAATGTAAAATCTGCCCCATGGAATTCGTGACCTCTAACGAATTAATATAAAAAAAAAAAAAAAAAGAGAAAATAACTTCAAGAACGTCAAGAACTTCCAGAACTTCCAGAACTTCGAGAACTTCTAGACTCAACTATAGATACTAAGTACAAATGTAACCTAGAATTAAGGTAAAATATGGACGTAAATAATTACGGAATCGGACGATAAGCCTTCCGTTTACGTACACTGCGTTCCCTGAACGAAAGGTTTTACTGTGGGGGTGTAATGTCCTGCGGTAAGCGCAGAACTTTTTTTTATTTCATATAAATTGTATTTTATGAAATTATATATTCAGGGTCCATTTGGATACCCCTAGCTCCATCTTATGAATCATAAGGGTAACATTTAAGGGAGCAAACGCATCCCCGAACACCCCCGAATATTCCCGACCTACCCTACGGTCAGCTTGTGCTACTGACCCAATATATCGATCAGTTCACTGGGATCTCTGATCCTGTGACTACCAGCTCTAACTGCTTTAACCGCCTTAATAAGTGTTTTACAAAGTCTTAGAATAATTTTAAGAGTCACCAGCCGAAAACTGTAAGTTGCATTTATCCAATATTTCATTGATTTATTTTGCTTAAATATTTCTAAGTATCTTTACGTGTACAGTATAGTAAACCGTTTTATGTAATTATTAAACCAAACAAATGTAAAAGTGAACTTCGTCATAATTTTTATTGTAAATTCAGTGTTACACAAGTGCGTCAATTATCTCAAGGTCCACGTTGGTCCAAATTTAAATATGTTATACTCAACATCAATACTATTAGTAGACTCGTGGTATTTTCATAATGAATTTACCATTTTATTTAACATGATATGTTTTGTGTTTGACTCAAGTTCTTATAAATTATTTGTGTTTAATTTGTGTACTATTCTCGCGTATTTTTCAGGTTCCATTTTACCTCTCCCTACATTACGCAATTTATTATTTCCCTACCTTTCTAATGTTCCTTCACTGGGCAGGATCAACAGGGTTAATAAAAATACATATCTAACTGGGTTATTTTATAGGGCAATATTGATTGTCTAATAAGTAATCCGGCTACGATATTCCATAAAAATACATGTAATTTTATTTTTTAAAAATACAAATGTCCAAGGAAAAGCAGTAGCTAAGGGAAAGATGTAGCTAAGGAATTAATGTGACTGAGGAATTTTTTCCTTGAAACATAATTTTTTGGCAACAATAATTCCTTAGTCACATTAATTCCTTAGCTACATCTTTCCCTTAGCTACGGCTTTTCCTTGGACATTTGTATTTTTAAAAAATAAAATTACATGTATTTTTAAAGAATAAATATGTAGCTAAGGAATTAATGTGACTGAGGAATTTTTTCCTTAAAACATAATTTTTTGGCAACAATATTTCCTTAGTCACATTAATTCCTTAGCTACATCTTTCCCTTAGCTACGGCTTTTCCTTGGACATTTGTATTTTTAAAAAATCAAATTACATGTATTTTTAAAGAATAAATTTACATGTATTTTATTTATAAAATAAATAAAAAAAGTCCAAGGAAAAGCAGTAGCTAAGGGAAAGATGTAGCTAAGGAATTAATGTGACTAAGGAATTAATGTTGCCAAAAAATTATGTTTCAAGGAAATAATTCCTTAGTCACATTAATTCCTTAGCTACATCTTTCCCTTAGCTACTGCTTTTCCTTGCACATTTTTTATTTATTCTATAAATAAAATACATGTAAATTTATTTTTTCAAAATACAAATGTCCAAGGAAAAGCAGTAGCTAAGGAATTAATGTGGCTAAGGAATTATTTCCTTGAAACATAATTTTTTGGCAACATTAATTCCTTAGCTACATCTTTTCCTTAGCTACTGCTTTTCCTTGGACATTTTTTTTTTATTTTATAAATAAAATACATGTAAATTTATTTTTTAAAGATACAAATGTCCAAGAAAAAGCAGTAGCTAAGGAATTAATGTGACTAAGGAATTATTTCCTTGAAAAATAATTTTTTGGCAACATTAATTCCCTAGCCACATTAATTCCTTAGCTACTGCTTTTCCTTGGACATTTGTAATTTGAAAAAATAAATTTACATGTATTTTATTTATAGAATAAATAGAAAATGTGCAAGGAAAAGCAGTAGCTAAGGGAAAGATGTAGCTAAGGAATTAATGTGACTAAGGAATTATTTCCTCGAAAAATAATTTCTTGGCAACATTAATTCCTTAGTCGCATTAATTCCTTAGCTACATCTTTCCTTTAGCTACTGCTTTTCCTTGGACATTTGTATTTTTAGAAAATAAAATTACATGTATTTTTAAAGAATAAATTTACATGTATTTTATTTATCAAATAAATAAAAAAAGTCCAAGGAAAAGCAGTAGCTATGGAAAAGATGTAGCTAAGGAATTAATGTTGCCAAAAAATTATGTTTCAAGGAAATAATTCCTTAGCCACATTAATTCCTTAGCTACTGATTTTTCTTGGACATTTGTATTTTGAAAAAATAAATTTACATGTATTTTATTTATAGAATAAATAAAAAATGTGCAAGGAAAAGCAGTAGCTAAGGGAAAGATGTAGCTAAGGAATTAATGTGACTAAGGAATTATTTCCTTGAAACATAATTTTTTGGCAACATTAATTCCTTAGATCTTTCTTTTCCTTAGTAATTGCTTGTCTTTGCGATTTTTATTTATTCAATAAACATAATGTATGTAATTTCATTATTAAAAAATAAAAATGTCGAAGTTTGCTAAGTAGCTAAGAAATTAATATTGCTGAAAACAAAATTTTTTTTATACGGCGATTCTCCAAAAAAATCATGTTCTAAGCAACATCAATTCCTTAGCTCCATCTATTTCCTAGCTACTTCTGGTCCTTGGTAATTTTATAATGAAAAACCGAACTTATATTTATTTTATTCATTTATGGAATGAAAATCTCAAAGACAAGCAATAGCTTAGGAAAAGATGGAGCTCAGGAATTAATATTATTGAAGATAGTATGTTTTTAGCTACATCTCTTCCTTAGCTACTCATTATCCTTGGTAATTTTATTTTTTGAAAATAAAATTATATTTATTTTATTTATTCAATAATTAAAAAACTCAAAGAAAAGCAGTTAGCTAAGGGAAAGATTGAGCTAAGATATTCAAGTGAAACAAAAGTAGTAGACAGAATTTTCCTGTTTTACCGACGGAGATGAATTTTTGTGTTTATACTGTCAGTTACAGAACTGTACTTAATAAAAATGGTGTTGGTATCAGTACTGTGAGTTTATTACAGTGAATTGTAGGTACCAGAACTGTACCTATTTGAAAATGTTTAAAAAATAAAGAATTTCAAATTCATGCAATGTATAAAAAAAATAAAACAAATAATAGAAGTGTTATGTCGTAAGCGCCGAACTTTTTTCAATTTTAGATAAATTATATTTTATAAAATTATATATTCAGGGTACAACGGATACTCCTAGCTCCATCTTATGCATTATAAGGGTAACAGTTAAGCGAGCACACGCATCCTCGAGCACCCCCGAATATCCCCGACCTACCCTACGGTCAGCTCTTGACATTGACCCAGGATATCGAACAGTTCACTGGGATCTCTGATCCCGTAACTACTAACTCTAACTACTCTAACTGCTTCGATATTTGCTTTAAAAAGTCTCAGAATCACAATACCAAACAACAATAAATAATATGTGGATAAAATGTGGTACCACGTGAACGTAAAGATAGCAAAGATGGTAATTTAGATTGTATAGGATTTCAAGAGACAATTAATGACATTGAAATACTATTAGAAACATGTGATGAATGTACTGGTAATCCTAAATCAGTAAAATTTAAAATACGACTAGATCCTATAGCAATGTCTGGTAATTTTCATGAGACTTGTACTGGTGGTTGTAATAATATTTTTAATCAAATAATGAGTATCGAAAATGAATTTGTCAAATAAACAAATAAAACCCAAGATAGCGGTTATTCAAGTGCTTGACATAATACGACAGCAACATCATAATCACAATACCAAACAACAATAAATAATATGTGGATAAAATGTGGTACCACGTGAACGTAAAGATAGCAAATATGGTAATTTAGATTGTATAGGATTTCAAGAGACAATTAATGACATTGAAATATTATTAGAAACATGTGATGAATGTACTGGTAATCCTAAATCAGTAAAATTTAAAATACGACTAGATCCTATACCAATGTCTGGTAATTTTCATGAGACTTGTACTGGTAGTTGTAATAATATTTTAAATCAAATAATGAGTATTTAAGGTTGTTTTCAAATGAAATTCCCGTAATTTAATTTTCGATTTTTTTTTTTTTTAATGTTTAAATGAAATAATTATCTATTTGGTGGAATTTTTTCATAATTTTCCTCTGCGTCAAAATCCAGATAATTAGTGTCAAAGTTGACAACTTTAACACGCAAGCATAGGGAGTATAGGTACGTTTGTGCTTGTACTTTTAAAACTCTTAATTTAAATTTTGATTTTTTTCTACAGATTTGTACACTTTACAAATACGAAATCAATGAAAAAAAAATTATCCATTTCCTCAGTGCTGTTTAAAAGATATTGGCTAATTACTTTTTAAATTTACGAGTTTCAGCCGGCTGAATCACATTGAAAATTTGGGGTACGTTCCAATACCGCCGTTCTGTTTTATTCTTCTAGCTCTATCCTTCTCTCCATCTCTTCCGGCTCAATCTTCCATCTCTTCTTCTATCCTTCTCTTACAAGAAGAGTACGGTTTTGGAACTTCCCCCTGAATGTTTATTGCTAGAGTAGTATTAGTGTCTGTAAATATAAGCCGGCAACACTCACACTACTTATGACGCATCAGTAAAGTGAGAAGATTTTAGGCATGAGGGGCGCTATAATTTTTTCATTTAACATACGTTTGTAAGTACCCCTGTGAATCCAAAACGTCGCCCGGTCATGCGATTTAAAAACAACCTTAAAATGAATCTGTCTGAAAATCAAATAATATACACAAGATAGTGGTTATTCAAGTGCTTGTGCTTGTTATGATCGTGCTTGTCATGATCGAAATAAATTCAAGATCTTGAATGAATTTGTTAAGGACAAAAAAATGGAACAGATGATTAAATATTGAATCATTCAATGAAACAACAACAACAGGAGTAAATAATAATTCAATAAATGATGTACCAAGTGGAAATCAAAATAATCATCATGTGTTTGTGGTTAATTCGCTCATAAAAAAGATGTTGAAAAATCCGATCAATATTTGACATTAAATTTTTTAAACATCAAATAGTTCGTTTTGTTTTTTTTTTTTTTTTTTTTATTCAAATATTGAGGAGATAGCTACTGAATCAAAATCAAATTTATTTCCATTATAATTTGTATTAATTTTATATTTTTCAGGCTGTAACATGTCAGATTACGAGGCTGAAATCGACTCAATATTCAATAATATTGGAACCTTAAGTCATCTAAAGTTGATATATCGGGAAAATATTAAAAAATATCATCCCGACAAAAATCCTGAAGATAAAAGAGCAACTGAAAAAAACTCAGTATTTCATGAATATATAGACTGTCCCATTTTGATTGGATAATGGATTTTTCTCGAAAAATATGGCTCGAATTGAAAAATCATTCAAGTAAAAGTTGTAGGGTTTGGCGGGGGACTTGGAAAAAAAAAAAAAACCAAAAAGTTCAAAATGGCGGAGTTTCAGGTATAAACGAAGTTTTTTTAAATGGATACTATATTTTTTCTTTGTACTAAAATGTTTCTTACATCTAAACTAACACTTTTTACTTGAAAAGTTTTTCGATAAAATCACTTTTTTTTCCGCTTAATTTTATCTGTTGATGGATTTTCCTCAAAAAAAAATAGCTCAAATTTAAAAATGATATTTAGAAAAGTTGTAGCGTTCAGGAAGACAAACACGAAAAGGAAAAAAAAATTTTAAAAAAGTTCAAAATGGCGGAGTTTAAAGTATGAACATCTTTTTTTTTGAGGTTAGGTGTAAGTTTTTTTTACTAATAAATTGTTCGCATCAAGATTAATACTTTTTTTAAATAAAATTTTTTGGCTAAGTCCATTTTTTTTTATCCATATTTCTCACTCCGCCATTTTGAATTTTTTACCAAATTTTTTTTTTTTTTCGTTTTTGTCTTCCTAAACGCTACAACTTTTCCAAATATCATTTTTAATCAAAGCCATTTTTTTTTGAGGAAAATCCATCAGCAGATAAAATCGAGCCGAAAAAACAGTGATTTTACCGAAAAATTTTCCAAATAAAAAGTGTAAGTTTTGATGTAAGAAACATACGCATCTTTCTTGGTAACGTCATTTACTTTTCTAAAGTCAACACAAAATCTATATTTTTCTTTACCTTTTGGTACTAACACCACCGGGCTCGCCCACTCACTTTCAGAAGGTTCAAATTCCGGAGCTAATGGTGACAAGCTAGTAGATAAGATTTCCTCAGGAGTTAATGCTCCATGGTCAACCACAGATCTCCAAGGTATTTTCCTAACCAATTGAACCGATTGTGATACAGCTGATTGAGCCTCCGACACCGGTGTATCGAGACTCAATTGGCATTTCCCGGGTTACAATAAGTACAGGACGCCGTCGTGACACCTGGTCTTCTGCAACGATAACAAAAACGTCGTCTAGGCTCCTGGCAATCACAATGGATGTGTCCACGAGTATCACAATTCCAAAACTCGACTTCATTACCACCAGATCGGTCTGCACGTTCTGGTGAAAAAGCTAGATCTAGAGTTGGTGATGGATCACGAGCAAATCTCCTAGGTAGAGGTACTGGAGAAATGGGTGGTGAACACTGAGTTCCCTGATCTGAGAGCACATAATTCGAGGTCTTCTTCAATTGCATGGTTATTGCTATTATCATAGTGGTTTTCCTCCTCGAATAAAGCCCGCACATTACTATGACGTGAAAATGCTGATGGTGCAAAGGAAACATTACGAATATTTTGATAAGCAAAACTTGGACACAATAAGAGCTCTGGTTTTGGTGGAAGTCTACGATACTGAGCACCTTTTGTGATGCTTTCTTGGCGTATAGCTTCATTCTCCACAGCAGGCATTGTTGGAAAAGCCCTAGATTATATGACACGCTGTTAGGGTGGTAACATATTGCGAATAGTGTGAAGAACACGTTCACTTTCTGGCCAAGGTGGATTTGTACGTTGAAGTGGACGACGCATGCAAGAGACGAAGTGACGAACTGATTCATTTGGGTCCTGGGTACGTCTGTCTATTTCTTCACGCAATGCTCTCTGATAGGGTGGATCAACAAAACTATCATGGAATGTTTCTCTGGTGACCAGTTCAAGGATACCTCGGTACGAGTCATGAACCAGATTAAAGCGAGACCATTAAGACAGTAAGAAAAAGCTGATAGGTTTTCCTGATAAGTAGCACCAGAAAAAATTCGAGTCTGATTAACTCTGAATAAAAATTCCTCAACATCTTTACCTGGTTTACCAGTGAAGCGAACGTTGCAACTCGACAGAGTCCTGAGCAAATGATTTGGGTCACACTGTCCAGGTTCAGAGATTTGGAGGTCTTCCGCCGACGGACTAATTACCTGATCACGAGGCTGAGGGCGATAATCGATTAGATGATCAGGATAATCCTGACGTCTTTGATTAACTGGTGGTTGTTCAGGTAGAAGACGATAATCGGCTTGACGATAAGGATAAACCTAATGTCTTGTGTTCGCTGGTGGCTGTTCAAGTGGAGGACGACTTAGGCTGCATTTTCTCAAAGGTTATATTCTTCAAGACCACCTGTGTTATCCTCAAGATTTGTCAAGACACGAGTTGGTTCTTTGGTCTGGTTAGCCTTAGTCCTCTTGGTCTACCTCTGGATAATGGTGACCAGCCGAAGGTCCAAGATCCAAAGTTTTGAATCGAGGCATAGTCAAAGGCAAACAAATAATCTCAGGAGAAGTAATACGCTGATTTAACAATAGTGGATCCATTGGAGCATCAAGATTCACAAATAAATCTCCTAGACCTAAGTCAAAAGAACGATTGGATTAAGCACGTGATAGTGGTTCCACATCAACAACACTGGTCCTCTGGTGAGGCCTGAGTAAGTTTTACCTTCACTGGACCTTTCTCGCCAAATTGATCAGTTAGTGGTCAGTTATCCATATCACTGGTTGAATCTGCTGAGCTAACTGAGCCTACCGATAAATTAATACGAGGTCTACCTCTACGCTTGGGTATTGTAACTAATGCTTCAGCCATTGTACTCAATCAATATTTAAGTTAGATGTAACCAGGACAATGAAGAATAAACTACGCAAATAGAATAGCGAGAATTCAAATAAAAGTTGATAATTAAATAACCAATGATTGAATTGATAGATCTAGCTAGTCAGTTGGCCGATCAGTGAGTCAGATGAATCTTCAAATAATTGATGTACCAGTTGGTCAGTCAAATGATGTATCAGATGGCCAGTCAAATGATGTACGAATTAGTCAATCCGCCAAGACTCATCAACAGTATCAAGCCGCTCAAGATTCGAGGTTATTTCGAGGTTGCCGCACCGATATGACCCAATCAGTCTCGTGGGTTGGAATCAGGTTATTCTGAGGTTTAAAGTTTTTATAGGGTTTGTTTGTGGTTGGATGACATCTACTTATGTCAGACAACCTATGTACCTTCAGAATAAATATTTAATTGCATCAAGAATATGTAGTGATTAATTAAAATAAAGGAGTACAAGTAAGAAAACATCTTAAAATATTTAACAATTTATTAATCATTCGTGTTATCTAACTATATTTAATGTTTAAAAGCATATATGTTGAAATTATTTTTTCAAAAAAATATATGACAATTTTTAATCAGTTTCCCAGCAATTGCTCAATTTCATTGCTCTAAAACCAAATATTGAACGTATTGCTATTACAGGTGTTACTCGATTGAGTTAACAAAATATAGTTTTTTTGTAGCAACAACGTTCCAAATACAATCGGAATTGAACGCTTTTTTCGAGCGCTTCAGAATTTCAATTATGAAGCCATTAATTTGTCTCGCGTTGTGATAAAATTGTATGATACTTTTAATTTTCCCAAAACCGACTGCATCACAAAATAATAAACTATTTGAGAATTTTGTATTTTCGTTGAACATAAATATACGATATTCTATTTTTTGAACTACAGCTTTTAAAAAACAGTTAAGTATATTAACATCATAGCCAGCATCTAAAAGCGCAGAATATTCCTCAAAATCTGGAACCCGTCTGGTTTTGATGCCTAAGCCTTCGAAGTCTCTATTTTTTGTCAAATCTATAACAGATTTGGATTTATTTACTAAAGTCTGTACGAAAAACCGTGTTGTATTATTTATTGTTTCATCATAATAAATATGTTCTAAACATTTTTTTATCATGAAACGAGTTATTATTTGATTTATCCGGCCTTGTGGACTTGTAATAGCTTGCAGAAGTTTCCTATTCCAGGACTCAAAAGTGGATGCATTGTAAGAAAACAAAGGGCCACAATTCTCGACTGTATCGGTGATGTGTAACAAGAGATGAATGTTGTAAGTCATTGAAATTGTACCAAAATATATTTCATACTTATAGACAAATTGTGTTAATAACTTTCGAGCTCGAAAAGTTTGTGCAAATGTGATCGAATCAGAGTTTAAAATATTAATAGCTTCACAAAGCATTGATAAATGTTTGAAATATGGTGGTTTTAGTATTCCCTCAAAACAAACTAAACAGTAATATTGAATCCAATTGCGCCGTTCTTGCCCTTTCCATAATTTGGCTTCTTTAATTGTTCTAGGTCTGCGGGTAATTCGACTAGGTGGTTTGATGCTCATCAAGCGATCATCTATTATTCGCTCTGCCATCGTTTTAGTTACAAATCTTATTCTCTTGTTTTTATGAACACTCTTTTCACTTCTCAACAAAATATGAGTGTACTGTTTAGCAACCCCCAGAAACAAATTATGAAGAGGTTCCACGACGATGCCAAGACAATCAAAACCAAATAGCCCAAACAAACTGGACGGTCCTATAACATCTAAAATTCTTTCTCTTGAGTTCATGGCTTGTAAACCGAACTCTTCTGTTTCATTGTGTATTCTTTTCAACATTTTTTTTTTGAACGGATATTTCATTGATTTGCCTATGGTGACGCCATTTTGATAACAATATGTACAGCCATATGATCCATTAAATTGTGTCATACGAAGGAGCATTGATCGTGCAACAGAGTCAACGCTACATAATAAAACCATAAATTTACTGACTATTTCAACTTCATTCAATTTCCATGAAATTCCTTTTGTATATAAATTATTTAATTCTTCAATCATGGGTTGCAATAGAGAGTTGACATTTGGATGCCCTTTGCCAACCCATACAGTGCTGAGAAGCATATGCTTCTTTCGCAGATGAGGTGGAAGTTCATTGATTTGTAAAAATACAGGCCAAGCAGAAGTTTTGGATGAATCAGAGACACTAGCTCCATCAGTGTTCAAAGTAAAGGAAAAATTATTTTTGTTGTTTAGAAATTGACCAGGTTTGCTTAACTTCTCATACAATTTTCCATCGTAGACATCTTCTGAAGCTTCAAAATTTTTTTTGACTCTTGAAAATCTATATTGAAGGTTTTCATATGTATCAGGAATTTTCAATAGGTCTCTGATTTGAGATTCTAAACTAATCTGTACGAAGTAACTAACTGAAGGAGTAAGTGACTGGCATGGCTCAGTAGAACAAAGTGGTGTTTTATTTTTGGCACCAAGATAGGTTTGACAATGATCACAAATGTAATGACGTGTCTCAGTTAACTCATTCACACCCAGCGTACGCCATAATGAATTTTTATGTTCCGGTAAATTACTGTAAAACGTTGCACGATTTATCCATGCCAAAATCTTTAATGTAGCTTCATAGGTCCAATGAAAAACCAATGACAAAGCCATAAAAACTAAAATGTGCTCTTTTGCAGAAATATTTGGATTGCATTGCATATCTGAATTGAGACATACTCCAATTTATGAAAGACCCATTATTGTTATCCATCTGTAGTTGTTGTTCATTTAAATTCAGTAAGTACTCGTTGCTTCTGTTGTCAGTAATTTCATAATTTTCATTGTTTTCTTCTCTATACATATTACTTTCGGTCAATTGATTTTCGTCAATAATTTGATGGTCATAACCTCCATCAAAGCTTCTGAATTCATCACTCACTTCATCATCATCATTTTCCACATCGTTGTGACTTGAGTCTATAAAGTTGAAACTAAGTCGACGTTTTTTAGGCTGATTGTTCTGTAACAAAAAATTGTGTTAGTAATTTGTTATTAGTCTGCTATAGAAATTATAACGTATTTGTTTTCTATGAATTAGATAAAATATCATTTTAAAATAAATTAGATAACTTACAAATAATTGTTGTGAGACTTTAGCTAGAGTATTGATATCTGTGAATGTATTTGCGGCCAGTTCAATATAACATCTTTTCCTTCGCCATTGTGAAAAACGTGAAGGCTCAGCCTCATTGTTATTGTTGTACGACATGTATGGTTTGCCAATGTAGCCTCTTGTTTACATTTACTGCAATTACAATTAAAAACAAACTGCTGTACACTTGATAAAGCGATATTTATTCTACTTACTTTTTATTGTCACGATAACGATATTAGGTCTATAATTATACAGGAAAAAAACAAACTGGCAACAGCAGTTTCATTATTTATGCATTTGAGATTTTGAGCAAATGTTACATAGAGTGAGGCTGGTAGAAGAAAATCACACAATTACATGTGTGTGCGTGTGTGTGTGTGAACTTTCCATGTACTATAAGATTTTAACGCATGCGCTAAATGATCTTCGTGATAAGAGTTTAGTAAATTACTAAATTTTTGTAATTTGCTAAAATAATTGGTCAATTGATTGTGGCAATATTAATATCAATTGAAATTTTTTAAACAATTTTTCACTTTTAACTATCATGCATTCTTATATAGTATCATACGTATCATACGTATATTACGTATGATTGTATGATACCTCAAAAGTCGTCGAGTTACCTATCACTGAGTCAGTCAAAGTGAGCCTAAGTTCAGACACGTTGAGACACGTAATAGTCAATACTTAATACGTGAAATAAGGTAAAGCATAAAAAACTCCGTTTGCATTTTTAACAGAACATTAAAAAAAAACGAAGTTGCACTTTCGAATTTTTGTTTTACTTGAAATAATAATATGAAAGTGATAGAAAAGCTAGCGAAGAAATCATCAAGTGTGCTCCAAAGTGAAGGGAACATAACTTCAATGAACTCCAAAAAAACTCAACCTTCGTTCAGTATCAACACACTTGGGAAATAGTTTCTTGGATAGCTTATTTTCATGTTCTTTTCAAAACAAGAAATAGATTGAAAGGTAATAGTTTGAAATTATATATTGTAAATAAATAATTCATCTTGTGATTGTAACAAATATTCAAAACATTTTTTTAAATTGGATTATTTATCATTTGATATTTTATACATAATTTCTTGGAATCAAACTATATATATTATAATAATTTTTTTAGATTCCTAAATTTCAATATGCGTCAACGAAAATGGCGTTCAGGCATTTTATAATTTCATGCAAATCATTTTAAACTACGGTTGGTTTTCAATGTGACACCGAGCAGTGATTAAAATGAGGCTTTATAGTCAAATAGTAAAGATGGCGGGAATCACTGATTTCACGGCCACTGTAGAACACACTCTCAAGACTACTGAACGCAGCCCTGGAGAAGAACAAAAGGTCTCGACTCATTGTATAAAGAAAATAGAAAAAACGTTATTTAAATGTTAAGTTAGTGAGATACAAAACAAATAAAAACATGGAAGGTAAGACTGATAATTTTTTTAATCAATGCAAAACAAACATCTCATTACATTTTCCAATATTTTCATATTATAGAACGTAACGATACTGATCAACTTGGTCGTGGAAAACGGATAAAGTCTACCAAACGATTCAGTTACCCACCAACAACAACTAATAAAACATCGAGTACCCAATCAAAAGTTAAGATAATATCTAATGAAAAATTACTTGTTACTGGCAAAAACGTAAGTTGATTATAATTACAACTTTTCCAAAAGATACTTGACTTTCTTTATTTTTAAGGTTACATTTATGTCTTAATTTAGCAATGAAAATGAATAAATCATTATGTTCTTTGAATTAACCTGTTTTTACAGCAAGCCAAAAACTTTCACAAAGTTGATTCCATACAAAAATCTGATGCTGCTGCATTTAATTTGATTCAACGAAAAAGAAAGCTGGAAGAGAATGCCAATTCATTTTCAGAACATATACCAGAGTTTTCAAATATGCAAAAATGCAAGGTATTCTTGTCAATTTAATTTTTGAAGTTAATCTGTCTTTCTTATGTCATTTGTTTCATCTGTCTTTTTTTTTTTTTCTTTTTTATAACAAAGAAAACTAGTGGTAGACTTGTGGAAACTCGAGCTGAAATTCATCATGCACCTGAACAGCTTGATGAATTTCAAGATAACGTGGACCTTATTTCACCTGACAATAGTTTTGAAACAAGATCATCATTGCAGAAAGTAAAAAAGGTAAAAACTAAATATATATGAATCTTATAAAGCAATAGTCGTTTAGGCATTACTTTAATTCATCTTTTGAAAATTTGGCAGGTATCTTTGAATAAAAATTTATCAAAGAATTCTTTTTGTTCAAATACTGTTAATGAAAATAAAGAAATACAACTTTTGAGAGAAGAAAAAGAAAACTTATTGACAAGAAATTTTGAGTTAGAAGCTTCAATTACTGATCTCAAGAAAGACAATGAACTTCTTAGAATTGATACAGTTAATAAGAATAAAGAGTTGACAGAACTGAAAGAACAAATAAACAAACAAAATAACACTGATTATTTCCCAGTTGAATTACGAGAAGAAATTGCAAGCCAACTCGATCAATTGCGTGATAACTTTAGAGAAGACCTAGCTTTATTTGGTGATCAGCTTCATGAAGCAATTGTTAAAGACGTGATCAATAAGGAACAACTTCATGAAAGTCAAATACAGATCATTGATAACAAAGTAAGAAGAAATTTATGTTGTTTTCATAGTTGCTCCTGCCAGTTTTTATTATCAAAGTCCGTGGTTTAAATATTTTTATAGATTTTTATCCGATTATATATCTTTCCCAGGTCATTATCACAGAAAACATTTCAATGGACATTGACAAATACATGAAGGCTGCGCAAGCACATGACATGCGCAAAAGAGCAAACATTGTCATGTCAAATATCTGGACTAAAAGTGAATTGATGAAATTAGTTGCAAAGAAAAACCCTGGAGAAAATCGAAAGACAATAACAGCAGATGACGTCTTAGTTGTGCAAAGTAAGCTTTTTTCATTTTTTACTGCTGTTTATTTGTTATCAAGTAATATCTAATGTTTTTTTATTATCTTCCAGACATTTTGACAAATATGCAAAAGCATAAAAATCTTGATGCTTCGGGTACTATGAGCTTAACAAATATTCGCAACTGGATAAGTTATCGGGCAAAAATGTGTCGCACTAATGTTATTTCGGAAAAAACAAAAAAAAAAAAGAGAACCACTCGTATCAATCCACGCAAACTTTCGAGTGATGAAGAAAATGAAAGCGATCGTGAAAATACTGGAGAGTTTAAACAAGGTTTATCAACGGTTAACTAACGGTTAGTTCTCCTTTGTTTATATTTAGGTTTAAAAGAGGTTTGTTTGCGGTTTTTTTTGCGCACATTCCAACCTCGAGACAACCGTTTAATAACGGTTCATAAGGAGTTGGGTCATACCGTTAGGGTACACTTTTAGATATCTTTTCAAAGTCTTCGTCACTAAAGATTCCCATATAAGATCTTTTAGCATACACTAGATATTTTTTTAAAGACTTCGTCACTAAAGATTCCCATATAAGATATTTTAGCATACACTAGATTTGGGCTGCAAAGTCACCTAATACCATGGATCTCTCAATAGGGAATATAATTCTTTCTCTCATGTTTTGGAGATCTTCTGAAGTGTAAATACCTGATGGTCTCTGTCAATGCATTGCGTTTTCAGCCAGCTGTAGTGGCAAGCTTCAGCATTGAAGGTGTTTTGACTGAGACTAGATTAGGGATTAATTTATACCATAAATTATCAATTTTGAAAAATTGTGGTAGGGGTCCATTACATGGTAATGGAATTTCTTCGGGGGTTATGATATGTGTGCGAGGAGTCATGAAAACACTTTCATTTCTACCTTTGGTGATAGGTAAATGACTGTAGCATTTACCATCTTGTCTTATTTTTACCTCCACGGTGATACATTGGATCATATGAATTACTTCCTACTATCGCTGTATAGCCGGGTTTACCCATATATTGGTAAGCAAACTCAACGGGGATATTTGCAGCGAGTGACAGGTTTGCGCGCAATAGATTCCTCTCCAATCTACATTTGTTTTCTAATAAATTATAATATAATTCACTCATTTAGTTTCTTGCCCAACGTTCAACATAAACAAACTTAGCGTCTACGTAACTCATCATATCGTGTGATTCGGGATCTTTTCTATCTTTAGTGGATAGCGAGTGACCTACGGTTATAAATAATCTGGGGTGTTCGGTAGTAAGTATTTTGATACCGCAATTTTCGAATGAACTTTTTGTCCTAAGAGAAAAACTATGACCGTCTTGGTCTACTGAAAATACCGTGCCTTCTCTGCTTTCCGCTACGCTAGCTTCGCCAAACCATATGGTTGAGTACTTATTTACATCACACCATTGACTTCCTGGTCTGTTGTCCCAGAAAGCGTAACCGCCATACATGTTGAAACATGATTCAGCACTCAGCTGGCAAGAAGTTCCCGAACTCAAATGGATTTTGTCTTGTTCTAACTTAACTCTAGCCGTTTGTTTAGTATATGTGATGGTTACAGAAGCTGTTACTACTACATGGTTCCAGCTTCCATAAGCATCCGAGTATTTTCCCTCCGGACAATCTCCATCTGAGTTCGCACTTCCTGCCAGTATAACAGATCTAAAGTTTTCAATATTTGGTAACAGTTGCTGTATAACCGTATTGCTAACTGTTACCGTACCGTGATTGTACAGCGTTTTACACGCATCCCTTGAAATAGGATTAACATATTTAGCATTTCCGTTATTGATAATTGCCACATAATCTATGCTGACCCACAGTTAAAGACTATCCTAGATACTTCAACTTTACACAGCCACACCTCCGCCTGACTGTACGAGACCAGTTCGCTCAGCATCACCTGTGCTTTACTGGTCTACACTGGATCTCGAGCAATCTCACACTCGTCGATGTCCAGAAACGAAATGGTTGTGGTATTCAACATGGGCCCTGTGCAATCGAACCCAATGAGGTCTTCGACCATGGTCTACGCTAATTCCAAAATTGCTATGCTTTTCTTATTCATCTGTAAATTATTATTATAATATTCTGGCATCTATATAATGTTAGTTTAACCCGATTTCTACTCTTTGGACTCTTATTCCCTCACAGTAGCTTGGACTCAGTGGAGACGGAGTTGACTGTTAGTCCAAAATGTTTACCTTTTTTATAACGTGCGGACAAACTTTGTAAGTGAGTGTTTCAGTGATTAATTATTTATAATTTCCTCCTCTTGTTCCAATTCTTTTAATTTAGTTTTATTTTTATCAAGTATTTTAGCCTCTTCAGTTGAAATTTTTGATAATCTGAGACGATTTGGAGAGACTTCTTCCCTTTTTCCACCGTCTATTGATTCTACTTCCCCTCTTTCTGTTACATTTCGGATTTCAAAAGGCCCATCCCAGTAAGGGTGAAGCTTCCCTGGTTTGGGTCCTTTTTCAATATAAACTGTAACATGACATTTCGAGTCAGCTACCTTCTCGGACCGTTGCTATGGGAATTAATATTTTTAAATAATATTTATAAATAAATATAAATAAATATTAAATATATTATTGGTTTATTCGATTTTTAGGCCGAACAGTAATACCAAAAATTAATAAATGAGTAACATAATAATAATAATAACTGAAAAACGTAGTTTCGTAAGTCAAATTATAAAATAAATTCTCAAACGCAATAATAACAATAATAACTAGAAAAATGAGTAAAATCGGAGTAGAACCATAAAACCTGCTGTAAATCCAACTGCAACACTGCAACGTAACGGAAACGGAACGGAAACTCAAACATAATCTTAATCGTAGTCGAAATCTTAAACCAAATCGTAGTCGTAATCGGAAATTAAAAGCACAAAATTAACACCAGAAACTCAATCGAAACAAACCTTCCATAGACTCAGTCTTCGAGGAAAACCTCAGGGTCGCTCAGGGTGTGGGTTATGGAGAGAGGGACGGGTAAAGTTGTGTGTGAGAATAAATTGAAGAATAAATTTAACAAACAATATTTTAAGCAAAGCAGTAAATTAACATTTATATTCAAAATCTCAATAATAAAATACAAAACATAATTAAAAACGTATCAAAAATCCAAAATAGCATATTTTATAACCAAAAATTAGAATCGAGAATACCTCAACTTAATCGAAATCTGCTTACACAAACCGCCAGTAAATCGACTCTAAATCCGTAAATAGCCTCAAAAGATATTCATATACAAAAGCAAAACTAAAATCGTGATCGGAAAATTAATTTACGCGTTATTCTACCAAAAATCCAAATTAACTAAATCAACTTAATCGTAGTTCGTCGTCACAAACCCCCAATAATTAATTTAAATCAAAGATACACCAACCTAAGCTTGCAACCACACAAGTGCGAATTCCTCGAAACGGAAGTACATTATTTAGGTCACGTAATTGGTGAAAACGGGGTCAAACCCGATCCAAAAAAATTGAAGCGGTTAAAAATTTCCCTCAGCTCAAAAACCAAAAGAATGTTCGTCAATTCTTAGGGCTTAGTGGATACTACTGTAGATTCATTAAAAATTATTCAAAAATTGCAAAACCTCTTACAAAATTGTTACAAGATGGCGTACAGTTTGTGTGGAAGGAGGAGGAAGAGGAAGCATTTGTTACTCTATGAAACCTCCTTTGTAACGCGCCAATTCTACAATATCCGGATTTGAGTAAACCGTACAACATCACTATGGATGCTTCCGGATACGCAATAGGTGGCGTTTCGTCGCAAGGTGAAATTGGAAATGATAAATCAATAGCTTATTTTTCAAGAGCTCTTAGAAGATCCGAACTTAATTATAGCACATACGAAAAAGGAGGCAGAGCCATTTTGGACTCGGTGGTGAATTTTCGAACTGACGTGTATAATTCAGAATTTACAGTGGTAACTGATCACGAAGCCTTAAAATAGTTCAGTAACCCAGTTCATAATAATAATAGAATATGTAAATGGGGGCTAAAATTAACTCAATATAAATTTAACGTAGTATATAAACCAGGTAAACTAAATTTGATTGCAGACGCACTGTCCAGGCACCCAGTAGAGGAACCTGAAGGCGGACGCGGAAATGATATGTTCGTTGTCACAAGAAACCAAAATAGAATGCGTTATGTTGAAACAAGGCTCCTTGAGGTTGTGACAACACCAGAACCCATTCAGAAAAAGAGGGTAGACCGAAGAAGCTGAAAACTTTGGTAGCAAATAAACTTCCAATTTTATCAAAAAAACGAGGGAGACCCAAGAAAATGGATCATTTGGAAACAAATGATATTCCAATTTTATTGAAAAAAAGGGGTCATGCAGAGGTAAGATACAGAAAAAAAAGGAACAAATAGACAAAACGGTCGAGATTACAGGAAGTAAACATCCAGTTGATAACGAAATAGCAGTAGACTTGCCAAATCAAAAAAATAAAGACGACTCAGACTCACAAGACTCAGAATCGAGTGAGGACGAGATCGAAACTACAATTGGACATGTTCCAAATAATATTATGATTTCTAGAGAACCTTTTCAAGTTCAAAAGAATCATAAAATGTACTTTGTATTAGGAAATGGCGAGCCGTGTGATTCAGGCGCCAAGGAGTTATGTCAAAAGCATTACTATGTATTCTGAAACACCCTGTTGAAGCAGGAAGAGCAAGTTGTAAAATGGTGGGTGAAACTTTATTTCCCTCCGATAATTACGATAATTAACTATATAAAAAAATCGTTAAATCACGTTCACGAAATTATGTTAGAAAAAGAAATAAAGTCTGTTGTAATTTCAAAATCAAATAAAATTTGCAATATAGATTGGTTAGAAATTTTAGAAATGATAAAAGAAGAATTTATAAACAGTAAAATTAAAATCATAATTCGTACAAATGTATCGAATTCGTCGATATAAAAGAAAGGGATAAAATTTTTAATAAAGCCTATCAGGCACCCATAGAGGGGCATAAAGGGTAAATAAAACTTACAATAGAATTCGAGAAAGATTTTATTGAGAAAATTTGAAAGAAGATATCCCGTCACGGATACAACATTGCTTGGACTGCCAGAAAAATAAATTAGTTCGCAAGAGAACAAAACAACCAATGGTGATTACTGATACACCATGGTCTGCCTTCGAAAAAATTGCTATAGATGTGGTGGGTCCTTTAACCACCACCAAATCGGGCAATCAGTGCATTATCACTATGCAATGCCTATTGACCAAATTTGTAGTGGCAGTAGCCATTCCCAACTCATTGATAACTTCCTAAGTTTGTACAGTACTCCAGTCACAGTCCTCAGTGACAGAGGGAGAGTCAGCTCTTAAAAGCGATGGCTGGTCGTTTCAAAATTGATAAATGCCGGACCACTGTTTTTTATCCACAAAGCAATGGTTCATTAGAGAGTGATCTCCCCCTGAGGGAATATCTCAAACAATACGTGAATAACAAAAAGGACGATTGAGACTAATGGCAATTTTGTCATATAATACACGAAATTCATGAATCCACCAAATTGACCCCATATGAAAAAGGGCAAGATTAGATAAGAAAAAGGTCTATGGAAAAAGGGCAAGATTATCTTCAGGTAAACCATTACTAGAGACGGAAAAAGTACCTACATTCTAAGGGTACATGGAAGACCTAGTCACAAACATCCATGAAATTCAAGATTGTGCAAGACACAACCTTATACAAAGCAAAGAGAAAACAAAAAAATATTATGACCAAAAATTAACTTATTTATTATTAAGTTTTGTAGCGATACTTATCGCCTACCTTAAAAACCCATCGTATTTTATTTTTTTTCAGACTTTTCGCCGGTGATATTAATTAATTATTATTTAATTTTGTATTTCAAACTCCAGGATAAATCGGAGGCTATTTAAAATATTATTCATTTATTCCTTTTATTTTTTATAGAAATCGGGGTAAACCCGGTAAAATGTATTCTGATTTATTATTGTTATTATTCGAAACTCCAGCTTGATGCGGAGAGTATACAAATTCAACTCACTATAGTAAAAGAAGGGGGGAGTAGTATAAAAATTACGACTACGTATTGTTTTAGAGTAGCACAAACTCTCTCTCTGCTTTGGGACTCCGAGCTGAACAGTCGTTCTCTCTGAATAACCAAGTATTCTGAGCCTCTATGGGTTATCCCTGAGAGTAGCCTCGTGTTCGTTTTGGTTATGTTTGACTGAGGTTAGTCCTGGTCTCGTTTAGCTTTTGATTGTTGATTTCGCGTGTATCTTTGATTTAAATTAATTATTGGGGGTTTGTGACGACGAACTACGATTAAGTTGATTTAGTTAATTTGGATTTTTGGTAGAATAACGCGTAAATTAATTTTCCGATCACGATTTTAGTTTTGCTTTTGTATATGAATATCTTTTGAGGCTATTTACGGATTTAGAGTCGATTTACTGGCGGTTTGTGTAAGCAGATTTCGATTAAGTTGAGGTATTCTCGATTCTAATTTTTGGTTATAAAATATGCTATTTTGGATTTTTGATACGTTTTTAATTATGTTTTGTATTTTATTATTGAGATTTTGAATATAAATGTTAATTTACTGCTTTGCTTAAAATATTGTTTGTTAAATTTATTCTTCAATTTATTCTCACACACAACTTTACCCGTCCCTCTCTCCATAACCCACACCCTGAGCGACCCTGAGGTTTTCCTCGAAGACTGAGTCTATGGAAGGTTTGTTTCGATTGAGTTTCTGGTGTTAATTTTGTGCTTTTAATTTCCGATTACGACTACGATTTGGTTTAAGATTTCGACTACGATTAAGATTATGTTTGAGTTTCCGTTCCGTTTCCGTTACGT
The DNA here is from genome assembly GCF_014905175.1 of Aphidius gifuensis. Lineage (NCBI taxonomy): Eukaryota > Metazoa > Arthropoda > Insecta > Hymenoptera > Braconidae > Aphidius > Aphidius gifuensis. Next base: position 12,347,598 of record NC_057792.1, read on the forward strand.
TGCAGTGTTGCAGTTGGATTTACAGCAGGTTTTATGGTTCTACTCCGATTTTACTCATTTTTCTAGTTATTATTGTTATTATTGCGTTTGAGAATTTATTTTATAATTTGACTTACGAAACTACGTTTTTCAGTTATTATTATTATTATGTTACTCATTTATTAATTTTTGGTATTACTGTTCGGCCTAAAAATCGAATAAACCAATAATATATTTAATATTTATTTATATTTATTTATAAATATTATTTAAAAATATTAATTCCCATAGCAACGGTCCGAGAAGGTAGCTGACTCGAAATGTCATGTTACAGTTTATATTGAAAAAGGACCCAAACCAGGGAAGCTTCACCCTTACTGGGATGGGCCTTTTGAAATCCGAAATGTAACAGAAAGAGGGGAAGTAGAATCAATAGACGGTGGAAAAAGGGAAGAAGTCTCTCCAAATCGTCTCAGATTATCAAAAATTTCAACTGAAGAGGCTAAAATACTTGATAAAAATAAAACTAAATTAAAAGAATTGGAACAAGAGGAGGAAATTATAAATAATTAATCACTGAAACACTCACTTACAAAGTTTGTCCGCATGTTATAAAAAAGGTAAACATTTTGGACTAACAGTCAACTCCGTCTCCACTGAGTCCAAGCTTACTGTGAGGGAGGGGGGGGAATAAGAGTCCAAAAGAGTAGAAATCGGGTTAAACTAACATTATATAGATGCCAGAATATTATAATAATAATTTACAGATGAATAAGAAAAGCATAGCAATTTTGGAATTAGCGTAGACCATGGTCGAAGACCTCATTGGGTTCGATTGCACAGGGCCCATGTTGAATACCACAACCATTTCGTTTCTGGACATCGACGAGTGTGAGATTGCTCGAGATCCAGTGTAGACCAGTAAAGCACAGGTGATGCTGAGCGAACTGGTCTCGTACAGTCAGGCGGAGGTGTGGCTGTGTAAAGTTGAAGTATCTAGGATAGTCTTTAACTGTGGGTCAGCATAGATTATGTGGCAATTATCAATAACGGAAATGCTAAATATGTTAATCCTATTTCAAGGGATGCGTGTAAAACGCTGTACAATCACGGTACGGTAACAGTTAGCAATACGGTTATACAGCAACTGTTACCAAATATTGAAAACTTTAGATCTGTTATACTGGCAGGAAGTGCGAACTCAGATGGAGATTGTCCGGAGGGAAAATACTCGGATGCTTATGGAAGCTGGAACCATGTAGTAGTAACAGCTTCTGTAACCATCACATATACTAAACAAACGGCTAGAGTTAAGTTAGAACAAGACAAAATCCATTTGAGTTCGGGAACTTCTTGCCAGCTGAGTGCTGAATCATGTTTCAACATGTATGGCGGTTACGCTTTCTGGGACAACAGACCAGGAAGTCAATGGTGTGATGTAAATAAGTACTCAACCATATGGTTTGGCGAAGCTAGCGTAGCGGAAAGCAGAGAAGGCACGGTATTTTCAGTAGACCAAGACGGTCATAGTTTTTCTCTTAGGACAAAAAGTTCATTCGAAAATTGCGGTATCAAAATACTTACTACCGAACACCCCAGATTATTTATAACCGTAGGTCACTCGCTATCCACTAAAGATAGAAAAGATCCCGAATCACACGATATGATGAGTTACGTAGACGCTAAGTTTGTTTATGTTGAACGTTGGGCAAGAAACTAAATGAGTGAATTATATTATAATTTATTAGAAAACAAATGTAGATTGGAGAGGAATCTATTGCGCGCAAACCTGTCACTCGCTGCAAATATCCCCGTTGAGTTTGCTTACCAATATATGGGTAAACCCGGCTATACAGCGATAGTAGGAAGTAATTCATATGATCCAATGTATCACCGTGGAGGTAAAAATAAGACAAGATGGTAAATGCTACAGTCATTTACCTATCACCAAAGGTAGAAATGAAAGTGTTTTCATGACTCCTCGCACACATATCATAACCCCCGAAGAAATTCCATTACCATGTAATGGACCCCTACCACAATTTTTCAAAATTGATAATTTATGGTATAAATTAATCCCTAATCTAGTCTCAGTCAAAACACCTTCAATGCTGAAGCTTGCCACTACAGCTGGCTGAAAACGCAATGCATTGACAGAGACCATCAGGTATTTACACTTCAGAAGATCTCCAAAACATGAGAGAAAGAATTATATTCCCTATTGAGAGATCCATGGTATTAGGTGACTTTGCAGCCCAAATCTAGTGTATGCTAAAATATCTTATATGGGAATCTTTAGTGACGAAGTCTTTAAAAAAATATCTAGTGTATGCTAAAAGATCTTATATGGGAATCTTTAGTGACGAAGACTTTGAAAAGATATCTAAAAGTGTACCCTAACGGTATGACCCAACTCCTTATGAACCGTTATTAAACGGTTGTCTCGAGGTTGGAATGTGCGCAAAAAAAACCGCAAACAAACCTCTTTTAAACCTAAATATAAACAAAGGAGAACTAACCGTTAGTTAACCGTTGATAAACCTTGTTTAAACTCTCCAGTATTTTCACGATCTCTTTCATTTTCTTCACCGAAAGTTTGCGATTGATACGAGTGGTTCTTTTTTTTGTTTTTTTTTCGAAAAAAACATTATTGCGACACATATTCGACTGATAACTTATCCAGTTGCAAATATTTGTTAAGCTCATAGTACCCGAAGCATCAAGATTTTTATGCTTTTGCATACTTGTCAAAATGTCTAGAAGACAATAAAAAGCATTAGACAACAAATGACAACTTGATAACAAATAAATAGCAGTAAAAAATAGAAAAATGCTTCGCACAACTAGGACGTCATCTGCTGTTTTTGTCTTTTTATCTTTTCCAGGGTTCTTTGCAACTAATTTTATTAATTCACTCCCAGTCAAGATATTTGACACGACAATGTTTGCTCTTTTGCGCATGTCATGTGCTTGCGCAGCCTTCATGTATTTGTCAATGTCCATTGAAATGTTTTCTGTGATAATGACCTGGGAAAGATATATAATCGGATAAAAATCTATAAAAATATTTAAACCACGGACTTTGATAATAAAAACTGGCAGGAGCAACTATGAAAACAACATAAATTTCTTCTTACTTTGTTATCAATGATCTGTATTTGACTTTCATGAAGTTGTTCCTTATTGATCACGTCTTTAACAATTGCTTCATGAAGCTGATCACCAAATAAAGCTCGCTACAAAACTTAATAATAAATAAGTTAATTTTTGGTCATAATATTTTTTTGTTTTCTCTTTGCTTTGTATAAGGTTGTGTCTTGCACAATCTTGAATTTCATGGATGTTTGTGACTAGGTCTTCCATGTACCCTTAGAATGTAGGTACTTTTTCCGTCTCTAGTAATGGTTTACCTGAAGATAATCTTGCCCTTTTTCCATAGACCTTTTTCTTATCTAATCTTGCCCTTTTTCATATGGGGTCAATTTGGTGGATTCATGAATTTCGTGTATTATATGACAAAATTGCCATTAGTCTCAATCGTCCTTTTTGTTATTCACGTATTGTTTGAGATATTCCCTCAGGGGGAGATCACTCTCTAATGAACCATTGCTTTGTGGATAAAAAACAGTGGTCCGGCATTTATCAATTTTGAAACGACCAGCCATCGCTTTTAAGAGCTGACTCCCTCTGTCACTGAGGACTGTGACTGAGTACTGTACAAACTTAGGAAGTTATCAATGAGTTGGGAATGGCTACTGCCACTACAAATTTGGTCAATAGGCATTGCATAGTGATAATGCACTGATTGCCCGATTTGGTGGTGGTTAAAGGACCCACCACATCTATAGCAATTTTTTCGAAGGCAGACCATGGTGTATCAGTAATCACCATTGGTTGTTTTGTTCTCTTGCGAACTAATTTATTTTTCTGGCAGTCCAAGCAATGTTGTATCCGTGACGGGATATCTTCTTTCAAATTTTCTCAATAAAATCTTTCTCGAATTCTATTGTAAGTTTTATTTACCCTTTATGCCCCTCTATGGGTGCCTGATAGGCTTTATTAAAAATTTTATCCCTTTCTTTTATATCGACGAATTCGATACATTTGTACGAATTATGATTTTAATTTTACTGTTTATAAATTCTTCTTTTATCATTTCTAAAATTTCTAACCAATCTATATTGCAAATTTTATTTGATTTTGAAATTACAACAGACTTTATTTCTTTTTCTAACATAATTTCGTGAACGTGATTTAACGATTTTTTTATATAGTTAATTATCGTAATTATCGGAGGGAAATAAAGTTTCACCCACCATTTTACAACTTGCTCTTCCTGCTTCAACAGGGTGTTTCAGAATACATAGTAATGCTTTTGACATAACTCCTTGGCGCCTGAATCACACGGCTCGCCATTTCCTAATACAAAGTACATTTTATGATTCTTTTGAACTTGAAAAGGTTCTCTAGAAATCATAATATTATTTGGAACATGTCCAATTGTAGTTTCGATCTCGTCCTCACTCGATTCTGAGTCTTGTGAGTCTGAGTCGTCTTTATTTTTTTGATTTGGCAAGTCTACTGCTATTTCGTTATCAACTGGATGTTTACTTCCTGTAATCTCGACCGTTTTGTCTATTTGTTCCTTTTTTTTCTGTATCTTACCTCTGCATGACCCCTTTTTTTCAATAAAATTGGAATATCATTTGTTTCCAAATGATCCATTTTCTTGGGTCTCCCTCGTTTTTTTGATAAAATTGGAAGTTTATTTGCTACCAAAGTTTTCAGCTTCTTCGGTCTACCCTCTTTTTCTGAATGGGTTCTGGTGTTGTCACAACCTCAAGGAGCCTTGTTTCAACATAACGCATTCTATTTTGGTTTCTTGTGACAACGAACATATCATTTCCGCGTCCGCCTTCAGGTTCCTCTACTGGGTGCCTGGACAGTGTCTGCAATCAAATTTAGTTTACCTGGTTTATATACTACGTTAAATTTATATTGAGTTAATTTTAGCCCCATTTACATATTCTATTATTATTATGAACTGGGTTACTGAACTATTTAAGGCTTCGTGATCAGTTACCACTGTAAAGAATTCTAAATGTCGTGGACTGAAAATTCACCACCGGAAGTCCAAAAATGAGCTCTGCCTCTGCCTGATTCGTTCAATGTGAGTTGAAAATATCAATCGATATCATTGACGAACATTCTTTTTTGGTTTTGAGCTGAGAAATTTTAACCGCTTCAATTTTTTGGATCAGGTTTGACCTTAATTTTCACCAATTACGTGACCTAAATAATGTACTTCCGTTTCGAGGAATTCGCACTTGTGTGGTTGCAAGCTTAGGTTGGCTTTACGAAGCCTTTCCATCATTTCAGTGATTTTTGAGTCATGTTTTTCGAGGGTTTTCCAAAAATGACTATGTCGTCTACATAGACAAACATACCTTGCATACCGACAAAGACTAAATTCAGTAACTGCTGGAAAGTTGCAGGGGAGTCAGCTAAGCCGAAGGGCATGCGTGTGAACCCCCAGTGACTACGTGGAGTTGAAAAAGCAGACTTGTCGCATCTTTAGGATCCATTTCTTTTTGATGGTATCCCGATGCTAAGTCAAATACAGAGAAATATTTTGATCCCCCCTATTAGGTAACGGGAACGCATGCGCAATCGTTTTTTCATATAATGGTTGATAATCTATTACCATTCTATGGTATTCTCATATTGCCTCTGGAATCGGGTTTTTTAGAGACAATCCAAACAGGACAATTGTAAGGGCTTTCTGAAGGCTTTATTATGCTCTCCAAAACTCTCTTCTGTACTTGTCTCTCAACTTCTTTTCGTGAATTATGAGAAGGTCTATAAATTTTATTATCGATTGGAAGTTTGTATGTCGTGGGAATACGATGACGAACTAAATGCGTTGAACTCAATGGTTCATTATTCACTTTATTTATTGTGTACACCTTATTAACTGAATTTATTTCCGCGTATCCGGATAAGTTAGACTTTGTATTATTTAGGGAATTTAATTTATTTTTATTCAACTCGGAATTAAAATTTCTTCCCCAGTTTGGTTCATTATTTTCTTTTTAATAATATTAAATGCTTTTTTATTATATGGGTTACATGATTTAATTTCATTTAGTTTCTCATTAACATTCTTACACAAAGAATTTTTCTTTAATTTTTCATTTACATTCTCACACAAAGAATTTTCATTAATAATTTTAAAATCGACCATTTTTATTTTCGGTTTTTTAATATCCATTTCATTACTATTCGTATTATAAATGTGGAAGCATGCTCTACCTTTAATATTCTTTACCAGACATTCTCCTGCAATAATTACCTTTACCCAAATTCAGTTGTTCCAAGTAGCCCTCTTTTTTATCATTATTAATTATCAAAGCCGAGCATACTTTGCGACTGTTTGGTGGAATTCTCATAAATCCCTCAATTTTTGGGTTTTCGAAAACTACGAAATTATCACTAATTTCCAATACATGTTTTTCCAAAATTTATAATTGTGCTCGTTGATTCGAGCACAATTGATAGGCACTTTATCGGGTATGATTAAACAGATTATTTCTTCCCCCGAAATTTTAATCTTGGCATTACCCAAAGTATTTGTAGGACCCTCCGATATGCCTTGTAAAGTTTCTATTTCACTTTCATTAATTTCTAGGCCTGATGCCTGATATTTTTTTAAAAGATTTGGGGTTGCTCCCGAATCTAACATCATTTTGACTTTGTCTTTACCATTATTCAGCTTAATTTCTATATAGGGGATAGCATTAAAATTTGTTGCATTTATGGTAATGATTGGTTTATTCATTTTAAATTGATTTATTTTTGATATTTCATTATTTGAGTTATTAGCAAAATTGTTTAAAGTTTTTACGATTCATTATTATTGTTATGTCCGAAGTACCCGTAATAATTGTATCGTAAAATTCGACCCTAACCTTTCGGTTAACAGATCATGTCCACAGCGTAGTAGGAGAAGACTTAGTAAGACTTAGCAAGAGAAGAAAATAGTAATGTTGTTGATGATATTTTTTCAATAATAACGATTAACTATATTTATTTAACAATGTGATTTGACAATACAATATTTGACAGCAAATATTACAAATTGAGGGTCCGGATGCAATAACACGTTGAGCGCTCGAAGCCCAAGAAAAAGCGACGTTGCTCGTATGAAAAGTATGGAAAATAAAAAAAAAAAAAAAATACAATCATATATAGAATTAAAAATTACATTTTTCTTTTCAAATAAACTTTTTTTAATTATAATTATTTAACGTTAAAAAAAATTAAAACGGCTTTTTTTAAATATAGCTTTATTACAATCTAGCGATGACGATAGAAGGAAAAAAAATTATTTATTTATATTATTTAATTTTTTTTTATTTATTGTTTGATGTCTATGAAAAATTACCGTTATCTGACTTTGAAAGAGAAAAGAGTCGGAAAAATTTATGAATTGAGAAACTTATCAGTGGCAATATTGTTCAACGTTATATCAAAAAGTTATTTCCAAATTTTCAGCTTCATTTATTAATTATTTAGTGAGTTATTAATTTATAAACAAATCGCGCGCTGTCGTTCAAGTTGTATCGTTGCGTTGCTTCGCGCACTTGTATATATATATTATATATATATATAATTACGATGATAATTTTTATTATATAATATAAACTATTTGCGGTAAGTGTAAAACAATTTTTTTTTTAAATTATTTTTTAATAAATACATTTATTTATCCACAATATTTAATATATATCAATGTTTAAACATGCATATGAATAATCACGCAAAATAAGTAGGATAAACATGATAATGTAAAAATGGGTTTTTGTCACTGTTTTTATTTAGTTTTTTATTTGTTGGCTTTTGTTTTTTATTATATTTTTCATGTATCAACACATATCAGTCAGTTCTTGTGTGAATATTTATCTGGTAGTCGAAATATCTTTGTCTTAACTTTATTCACTAAAAAATTAATATTTTGGGTTTAAAATTATTAAGTACACGAATTTATAAGTTTTATTTTATTGTTAGTTGAAAAATAAATTGAAAAAAATGTCAAATAAAGGTGCAATTACTTCAACTCCCAAAAGAAATAGAAATGAGAGTAATTGGCAAAGAAATAAGAGTAAAAAAGCTAAAAATCAGGTAACTTTTATTAAGTGGAATATATTTTGGACTTTTAATTTAAATTATTTATTCATTTTGTTATTTATTTATTTATCGAACAGGGACAACAGTATTTAAATGCTTCGAGTGAAGTTATAGAGGCTAAAGAGTTTAATGAAGTTAAGTCGTGTTGCCCTAAAAAATGTTATGAAAAAGTTAAAAACACATATCAAAAAATATTTTTTGATAATTTTTGGGTACAAGCTGGTGATTATAAATCTCAAAACATATTACTGAGTGGTCTTATGGTTTTAAAAAATCCTCCAGCTGATGATAATTTGCAAAATATGAAAAATATATTGTGGAATTATTATTTCCATTGCATTTTTATTCGTGTTGAAGTTTGCCGATCGTTTTTATGTCAATTATTACAAATAAATAGAGAAAGATTTGCTACTTTGAGAAAAAAATTATTGAATAATTAACCATCAGAAGATAACCGTGGTACACATTTACAACATGAATTAAAATTAACAAACGAATTAACAGAATTGATTAAAATACATTGTCTATCTCTACCACACTCAGAATCTCATTACAGTTTAGAAAAATGTCAATTACTAACTTTTGATCATCCTGATTTAACTCTGACAAATCTATATAAATTATTTATTGATTATTATGCAGCTGTAACTGGTAATGAAGATCCTCCTCTCACAGACACAACCTATTTTAAATATTTTAATCGGAATTTAAATTTTACTTTTATAAAACCTCACACAGACGTGTGCAACTTTTGTTATGAGAATGAGGGTAAAAAAGAAGCAAGTAATGAATTAACTGCTCATAAACATAGTGTTCAACAGCATAAAGAGTTAAAAAATAAAATAATAAGTGAGGAAAATGCTCTGTGCATGGAATTTGATTTTGGCCAAAATTTGCCTTTGCCAAAAATTCCAGTGTCTGAGCAGTTTTACAAGCGACTTCTTTGGCTTCATGTTTTAAATATTAATGTTTTTGGTAAAAATAAAAACAGTTACATGTATTTATTTATGGAAGGCAATTTTAAGAAAGGTGCAAATACGATTTGTAATTTTTTGTATGACGCCATATGTAAAGAATTAAAACTAAATACTTATAATAAAATTTATTTATTATCAGATGGTTGTGGTGGCCAAAATAAAAATTATTTAGTCGTATCATTTTTGTCATTGTTATCAAGAAAATTAGAATTAGAAATCACACATTTATATCCTGTTCGTGGTCATTCGTATTGTTCTTGCGACCGTAATTTTGGAATGTATGGACAAAAAAAAAAAAACATTGAAAAAATAGAAACAGATCAAGATTATTTAAATATTATAAAAGATTCAAGAAGTCCACCATTCATTATAATAAAAGATGAGGATATGACTGTTCGAGACTTTGAAACAGTGATACCAGAACAAATTAAACTCACCAAAATCAATAATTCATGTAAGAAGTGCAAGTATAATAAAATATTTCGCAAATGGATGTTTATCATAGTTATGACGCAAATTCAATACCAAAAATTACGATATTTATGATAAAGGAATTACGTTTAAAATTTTATTAGATGTACCACGTGCTCAACCAGTTGGAATCACCAAAGAAAAATTAAAAGATGTACAAAGTTTATTGAAATATTTATCACACGAAGGAAAGAATTTTTTGAAAATTATTTTTCTAAAATAATTATTAAAGACCCTAAAAAACCTGAAAATATAATAAGAGAAAAAAAAAATAAGAAAAAAAATTATTGACATTTAATGAATTGCAATATGTTCTGGGTCGAACCACATGTCTGTCGGTCTTAGACTGGCCAGATTTTTATTCTTTTTATTTTTTAAACAAAATACAATAAGTTAATAAGTTTTAAACATTACTCTGTTTTTTATGGCTAGATCGTGAGATCATACAATTTCAAATAACATGAGACTAACAATTTTGGGTTATATTTTTTCTAAAATATTTTTAAACAACGATTTAATTCATGTACTCTTTTTATAGCTTTTAACAAACTCGAATATTCCCACACATGGTCAACTAGGCATAGATTTTTTGAGTAAAAATCACGTAACAAATAAAACCATAAACTCAAGTTTCTTTTTGGTAATATTATAACATATTTTTTTTAAACATTATTTGTCAGAAATTAGAGAAAATCTCACATCTGTCAAACAACTGTACTAACGTATTTTCGATACACAGAATAATCGTAAAATAGACAATAAAAAAGTAAATTTTTAAACATTTAAAATAAAATAAATTCATGAAAACGTCTTGCACTTTCCGGTCGTAAAATTTATATTTTGTGTTTACACATGGTACTTTTATGCCACCCTTTGGACCACACAAGGCCCAATTTTATGTCTAAAAATCCCACCACCTACACCTAGTTTTTTACCCTCTCTTGAACTAATTTTTGACCAATTAAAAGTAATTTTTTAACTAAGTACACACCCATTTTTTGGACTTAACAATTTTCAACAAACTGAGAAAACAGTTGCTGTTCAACGCTCGTTTACGTTACATCTCTAATTAATATTGATTCGCGTACAACGGGATTTCTTTATACTTACAATATAAAATAGTAGTGTCTGTTCATGACAATAAACAATATATAATGCAATTAATTATAATTTTAGTGAAATAATAAAGTGAATATATTAATAGAAGTTAAGCCACAGTGTTTGGATTTATTTAAAGTGTTATTCCTATTATTTCAAGTTACAGCCTATCCTCCACATCCTTTGATAGCCCTGTATCAAACATAAGGCCTTACAACCCTTGTGAAATTATCGTGGTATATTTGGATACGTGGTGCGATACATTTTTTGGTCCTTCCAGCCAGATTCAGAAGTGAATTTTTACCTGCGACATAAGTCGAAATAGTTACCGTAAGAAGGTAAAACGATACTCCAGCAGCAATTGGTGAGTTAGTTTACACATTTAGACAACACTTAGGAGCTCTGAAAAATCTAAAGTTTATGATTCATGCTTGAGTTCTTCCTTTGACAGATCTGATTCTGTCTAAATTAAATAATAATAATACAATTTGTCACTGGGAAATGACTATAAACTCACGTGCAGTACGAAAGTACACTGATTGATTAAATTATTTAGAACAACGTTCTATTTGCTCAGATTTTTTTACACAAGAAGAAAAATCAAATGATACAAAGAGTGAAAAAACCCAAGTTAAAAAGGGTGGAATATTGTTGACAACAACTACTACACGTGTCTGCCTAATATGTTCTGAGACACATTCTATATATAGTTGTGAGATATTCAAAGGTTTTACACAAGAAGAAAAAACCAGAAACTTAGAAAAAATAACGAAGTTCCCTTGCCGGGAATCGAACCCGGGGCTTTTGCTTTCCGGGCAAACGCGTCGACCACTAGACCACAGGACTCCTTATTTTTTCTAAGTTTCATCAAGTTAACTCCGACGTCCTTCTATGCGTCAATTCATTTTTTGAAAAAAAAAAAAAAAAAAAAAACCAGAAACTTAGAAAAAATAACGAAGTTCCCTTGCCGGGAATCGAACCCGGGGCTTTTGCTTTCCGGGCAAACGCCTCGACCACTAGACCACAGGACTTCTTATTTTTTCTAAGTTTCATCAAGTTAACTCCGACGTCCTTCTATGCGTCAATTCATTTTTGAAAAAAAAATAAGGCTGCAGTCAAGGCCTCATTATGCTTGAATTGCCTGAAAAAGGGACACGGGGTCAAAGATTGCAGTTCAATGGGGTGTCGTACCTGCGACAGAAGAAACCATACATTCTTGCATCGGCCAATGACCACTGAGTCCAACCAGGCCAACACATCATCTGTTCCAGCAACCGATGAAAATAAAGAAATATGACTACAGCATACATCCAGGACGACCTATAGCATTTGTAGTCAACTCAACAACAAGTGTATTAGTCGTCTCAGCACTCAATAATGTATTCAATACTGACAAAGAAAAAATACAATGTCGATGTCTTCTTGATACGTGCTTAACTGCAAATTTTATAACTGAAAGTATGGCAAGTAAACTTAAATTAAATAAAAAGAAATGTTCAATCTCAATTGGTGCGTTCAGCTTCAACAATTTCTAAACATGTTGTAAAAACCACAATTCAATCTTGTCACACAAAATATGAAAGAACACTGAGTTTTCTGACAGTTCCAAGAATTTCAGAAAATATACCTGATCTGATATAATTAATTAAAATTCCTAATACAATGAAATTAGCAGACCCTAATTTTCATCAACCTGCTTCAGTTGATATTTTATTGGGAGCAGGTGTTACCATGTCATTATTTACACAAGGACAAATAGATTTGTCTAAATCTGGTGGCCCTGATTTATTCTTACAAAGAACTAAATTTGGATGGGTCATCGGGGGGAGTGCACCTACAAAGGTCCCATCACAACAAGTGTCTTGCCACATGGCATCAGACATGCACTTTGATTTCTCAATATTTTGGGAAATTGAAGAAGTAAAAGATGTTTGTCATCTCACAGCAGATGAATTAGCATGTGAAGAACGGTTTTTTCAACATGTCACAAGAAATGAGGTAGGATGATACATTGTCGCACTACTATTTGAACAACCAGTCAATCAATTAGGAGAGACTCGGTCTATAGCAATAAAAAGATTAAATTCTCTAGAGAAAAAACTTCAAACTAATCCTATGTTAAAGATACAATATGAAGCTGTACTACAAGAATATCTTGACTTAGGACATATGTCTCAGATATTAGACAAAAATCTAACCAAAGATGGTTTCTATCTTCCTCATCATGCAGTAACCAAAGAAGATAGTCAAACGACTAAAGTACGTGTGGTATTTGATGAGTCAGCAAAAGATAACAATCGCCACACGCTTAATGATATATTACGAGTTGGTCCAACAATACAAGCAGACATTTTTTCTTTATTACTTCGCTTTAGAATTCATCAATAATCTAACTGGTGATATAGAAAAAATGTACAGACAATTTCTGGTACGCCCAGAAGATAGAAAATATCAACGAATCCTATGGAGAGATTCAAGTGGTATTATCAAAACATATATGCTCAATACTGTGACCTTTGGTCTAGCTCCATCACCCTTTTTAGCTATACGTTGTTTACATCAATTAGCGGAGGATGAAAAAGAAGAATTTTTTTTTGCATCAGAGATATTAAAAGAGATCTTTATGTAGATGATCTCCTATCTGGTACACAAACCATAGAAGAAGCATTCAAATTGAGAAATGAATTAATCCCCTTGCTGGAAAAAGGTATGTTAAACATACGCAAATGGGCTTCAAATGAACCCAAACTATTAGAAGGCTTACCTGAGTCTAATAAAAATTTACAATTACAATTAGAAGATTCTAGTGCAATAAAAACACTTGGAATTTACTGGAAATCCAATACTGACACAATTGTATATACTGTTAAAACAATTGTCTTTAAAGAAATAACAAAAAGAAAAATTTTCTCTGAAATTGGGAAAATATTTGATCCACTTGGACTTCTTGGTCCTGTTGTAATGATAGCAAAAATGATTATGCAACAGCTGTGGAATATACATAGTGATTGGGATGACCCAGTCCCACTTCCAATACAAACTCAATGGTTGACATTTTACAACCAATTACAAATGTTAAATGAATTATCTTTTAATAGACATATTATTTTAAAGAACACAATAAATTTACAATTACGTGGTTTTTGTGACACTAGTGAAAAGGCGTACGGAGCATGGTAGAAATACTACAGGTATGGCAGTGCGCAGCCTGGTTTGGCCGCTGTGAATCGACCAATTAAAAGGTCGCCTTCTCGCCGCAAAAATGGAAGACTTTATGCGCGCGCGATACAAATTTGTTAAGAAAATTTTCAAGTTTTTTTTAAATTTTTCAAAAGTTATCATACTTATTCAACTAGATTTGGTATATTTTATAATGATTCACATACATCAAAAATAAAAATTAATTATTTATATTAAATAAATAAATCCAAGTATAATAAATACAACACAACCTCCATTGTTTGTGGCATAAAAAAAACAACAATAATGAAAATATTATAATTTATTTGTTGAACTGTCTTGGTTTTTTTATTTTTCTGATTTTTTATAAACATGCTCCACATATATTTATTAGTATTTACAACAATATAAAAAAAAGTTGTCAAAACAGTATGAGAGAGAGGCTCTTATAATAGAGATTGCGTGTTAGAAAGAAAAGCAAAACAGCTCGATGGCGCGTTGTTGATTGGTTGAAAAAATAAGGCTGCACAGAACGCGACGAAAAAAGCATGGACTACTGCCATACCTGTAGTACTTCTACCATGGTACGGAGCGTGTATCTATTTGAAATCCAATGATCAGCAAGGCAACACATATACACAACTTTTGCGTGCCAAAGGACGCATCGCTCCTCTCAAAACACTCTCTATTCTAAGATTAGAATTATGTAATAATTTTAGTGAAATAATAAAGTGAATATATTAATAAGATTTAAGCCACAGTGTTTGGATTTATTTAGAGTGTTATTCCTATTATTTCAAGTTAGAATCTATCCTCTACATCTTTTGATAGCCCTGTATCGAACGAAAGCCTTACAACCCTTGTGAAATTATCGTGGTATATTTGGATACGTGGTGCGATACACAATATATATGAATATATATACCTATAACTTTTATAATATATATCTTCATGAAAAAAAAAATTTTTATTATTTGTTAATAATTCAAATAAAATTTTACGTCGAATACATGTTTTATGAACATTATTTGAACAAACTAAAAATTCAACCAGTCATATTTATCATTTCAAGTGTAATTAAAAATCCCATAAACAATCAGTAGCTGAAGGAAAGATTAATTGATGTTTCCAAAAAAATTATGTTTTAATTTTCGTTGTTAAAATAATAAACTATCGGTCTTTTTAGAGTCGCTTCTTTTGAGCTATGAATGAACTCTCTGACTTTCTTTTTTTTTTTTGGTTGATAAATTCAATACTCCCGCTGAGCGTATGGCTGAGCGTATGGCCTTCGTCAAATCCTAAGTACGAATGGTGACTAAGTAAAACATGAAGCTGAAGAATGAGCTAAAAAAATTACGTTTATAGCAACAATGATTCCCTCATTTTATTATTTATCATTCTCTATCATATTTCATTTATGTTTTTTATGTTTTTTATATAGCTTCATGGATGCTAAGATTCGTTCTAAGACACTGATTTTATCATTACTTAACCCTGACCCATGCAATAATCGGAAAAATGAGCCAGAAACTATGAAAAATTAACGTTTTGGAAATTCGTACGTTACTCCGGAAAACATACGACGAAGACAAAGAATACACGACGTTCGTTGACTAGAACTAGATGTTTGCTTTCATATTTTATACGACAGATCCCAATATTACTTGCTTGGAAGCATCACGACAATAACAAAGAATGAACGACGTTCATTGACTAGAACTACACATTTTCTGTCATATTCCATACCCTGATAGGTACTATCTTCACTGGAAGCTTTGATGTTCTTAGACGGTTAGTTATTAGGGAGTTTCTGTTCTTTAATTCGACTGGACGAAACTTTAAAATCCTATAAAGTGAAATTGTTGACAGTGAAAAAATAGAAATCGCGTTAATCAGCTTCATAGATGCTAAGATTCGTTCTAAGACACTGATTTTATCATTACTTAACCCTGACCCATGCAATAATCGGAAAAATGAGTCAGAAACTATGAAAAATTAACGTTTTGAAAATTCGTACGTTACTCCGGAAAACGTATGTATGACGAAGACAAAGAATACACGACGTTCGTTGACTGGAACTAGATGTTTTCTTTCATATTTTATACGACAGATCCCAATATTTCTTGCCTGGAAGCATCACGACAATAACAAAGAATGAACGACGTTCATTGACTAGAACTACACATTTTCTGTCATATTCCGTACCCTGATAGGTACTATCTTCTCTGGAAGCTTTGATGTTCTCAGACGGTTAGTTATTAGGGAGTTTCTGTTCTTTAATTCGACTGGACGAAACTTTGAAATCCTATAAAGTGGCTACATTGTTGACAGTGAAAAAATAGAAATCGCGTTAATCAGCTTCATAGATGCTAAGATCCGTTCTGAGACACTGATTTTATCATTACCCATGCAATAATCGGAAAAATGAGTCAGAAACTATAAAAAATTAACGTTTTGGAAATTCGTACGTTACTCCGGAAAACGTATGTATGACGAAGACAAAGAATACACGACGTTCGTTGACTAGAACTAGATGTTTGCTTTCATATTTTATACGACAGATCCCAATATTATTTGCTTGGAAGCATCACGACAATAACAAAAAATGAACGACGTTCATTGACTAGAATTACACATTTTCTGTCATATTCCATACATTGATAGGTACTATTGTATCGCACCACGTATCCAAATATACCACGATAATTTCACAAGGGTTGTAAGGCCTTATGTTTGATACAGGGCTATCAAAGGATGTGGAGGATAGGTTGTAAATTGAAATAATAGGAATAACACTTTAAATAAATCCAAACACTGTGGCTTAAATTCTATTAATATATTCACTTTATTATTTCACTAAAATTATAATTAATTGTATTGTATATTGTGTATTGAGTTGACTCTAAAAAGTGTTGTCATGGACAGACACTACTATTTTATATTGTAAGTATAAAGAAATCCCGTTGTACGCGAATCAATATTAATTAGAGATGTTACGTAAACGAGTGTTGAAGAGCAACTGATTTCTCAGTTTGTTGAAAATTGTTAAGTCCAAAAAATGGGTGTATACTTAGTTAAAAAATTAGTTTTAATTGGTCAAAAATTAGTTCAAGAGAGGGTAAAAAACTAGGTGTAGGTGGTGGGATTTTTAGACATAAAATTGGGCCTTGTGTGGTCCAAAGGGTGGCATAAAGTACCATGTGTAAACAAAAAATATAGATTTTACGACCGGAAAGTCCAAGACGTTTTCATGAATTTAGTTTATTTTAAAAAGTTATAAATTTACTTTTTATTGTCGATTTTACGATCATTCTGTGTATCGAAAATACGTTAGTGCAGTTGTTTGACAGATGTGAGATTTTCTCTAATTCTTGACAAATAATGTTTTAAAAAATATGTTATAATAGTACCAAAGAGAAACTTGAGTTTATGGTTTTATTTGTTACGTGATTTTTACTCAAAAATCTATGCATGAGTTGACCATGTGTGGGAATATTCGAGTTTGTAAAAAGCTATTAAAAAGTACATAAATTAAATCGTTGTTTAAAATATTTTAGAAAAAATATAAACCAAAATTGTTAGTCATATGTTATTTGAAATTGTATGATCTCGTGATCTAGCCATAAAAAACAGAGTAATGTTTAAAACTTATCAACTTATTGTATTTTGTTTAAAAAATAAAAAGAATAAAAATCCGGTCAGTCTGGGACCGACAGACATGTGGTTCGACCCGGAACATTCTCCCCCCGTTGAGAGGTCGGCCGATCAACTTAAATATCTAGAACAGAATAAAAATGTAAAATTAATTTATTCTGATGTTGTGCTGGGTCACAAGGAACCAGGGGTGCTATTTTCTTGTCGTTGTGTTTGTAGATAGATTTTGCTTGTTTTGATGGTGACCGTACAGACAATACCATCTGTCCCAGGATGCGATGGTTGATCATCTCGTTGAAATGTTCATTGTACCAACGTTGCCAAAGTTTTTGTCTTATATGTTCAATCAGTTGCCATCTAGACAACCTGTTCATAGTCATGTTGTTATAATTAGAATTCTTTGTTGTTGTAGGAGCATGTCCAATTTTGTCAATAAATGGCGTGAGTTTAATCCATTTTCTTGTTTGCTTGAATTGTTTTTGATTTTTTAGAATTTTCAATTCATCAAAAATTATTTCTTTTTGTACTAGTTCAATTATTAAATTTGTAGTATATTTGGTTTCATTATTTTTCACATAATCATTATAGTTGTTTGTTTTCATTTGTAAACCATATGCAATGTCATTTTGTAATTTGTTCCAAGATAAATAAATAGTAAAAATGTTGTAATTGTTTTTAATATTGATAGTTACTTGTATTTGTGAAAAATTTGTTGTAGTTTTGTTGAGACATGTGTTGACCTTGAGCTCAGGTAGATTGCAACCCTCAGTCATCTTGAAATTCGGCCAGCCATCTGGATCTTCAAACAGCCAAGACGGCCCATGTTGCCATGTTGTTGTTTTGATGTGTATTTCTAGTAGTAGACCTCTTGAAATTAGGTCAGCTGTTTTGTCAGGTGTATGTACATGACACCATTGTGTAGAATTTGTTTTTTCTTGTATTTTGGCAATTCTGTTTGCCTTGAATGTTTTCATAACACTTAGCTTCTTTTTTAGCCAGTGTATGACAATTGTAGAGTTTGACCAAAAATATGTGTCATCTATTGTTGTGTGCATTGCTTTAATTGTCGGTGTGTAAAGCGAAGCAAGTTTTGTCATTTTGTCAAATGTAATTGTTCTAATTGTGTAAACCATTGTGTTTGTAATAAATTTCCAATACATGTTAAGTGTTTTTATTGCACTGGAGACATTTAATTGTGATTGTGCATACTTTTTAGCCTCTGAAAGGCTTTCTAAGAGTCTAGGCTCATTGGATGTCCATTGATGTATGTTTAACATACCTTGTTGTAATGAAGGAGTTAATTCATTTGTCTTGTTAATACCAGACGTATTTTTCTGCAAAATATGTTGATATTTTCTTTCTTGTAAATGTACTAAAAATTGTCTGAGTAATTTCTCAATGTCACCAGTATGTCTGTACTGGTGTAGTCTAAATCGAAGTGATAATGAGAAAATATCAATTTGTATTGTTGGGCCAACATGTAGTGATTCATTGAGTGAGTGCCCCTTGGAACTTGTGGTTGAGCCGTCGTACACGACTCGTACTTTTGTTGTTTGGCTTTCTTTTTTTATTACCCCATGATGTGGTAAATAAAAACCATCTTCTTGTAGTTGTTCTTTTAGTACTTCAGACCTGTCACTTAGGTATAAGCAGTCTTGAAGTATTGTGTTGTATTGCATTTTTAGTTCTGCATTGTTTTGTAACTTTCTTTTCATCGAATTAAGCCTTGTAATTGCTGTAATTCGTGTCTCTCCAAATTGATCGACAGTTTGTTTAAATGGTAAGGTGACGACAGATCGACCTTCTTTTTTGTTTGTAACATGTGGCAGAAAGTATTCTTCACATGCTTGTTCATCTACGGTGAGATGACTTGTTTGTAATTTGTCTTTAATTTCCCCGAGTTTAGGCAAATTAAATTGTGTGTCTGATGTCAGGTGACAAGACACTTGCTTTGTGGATTTGTTTGTAGGTGCACTACCTCCGATGACCCATCCTAATTTTGTTTTTTGTAAAAATGAATCAGGGCCACCGTTCTTGGATAGATCTATCTGCCCTCGAGAGAACAGAGACATTGTAACACCTGCCCCTAATAAAATGTCGACTGGTGCAGGCTTATGAAAATTAGGATCTGCTAATTTCATTGTTGTAGGAATATTAATATTCTTTTTGTCAATTTCTTGGTCAGGAATATTTTCAGATATCCGTGGAACCGTGAGAAATTTAATTGTTCTTTCATACTTTGTATTACATGATTGTATTGTTGTACTTACGACATGTTTTGAGACTGTTGATGCTGTGTTCAACGCTCAAATAGATATTAAACATTTAATTTTTTCTAATTTTAATTTGTTAGCCATACCTTCTGTCATAAAATTAGCAGTTGAACATGTATCAAGTAGACATCGACATAGTATTTTTTCTCCGTCTGTATTGAGTACGTTGATCAATGCTGAGACGACTAAAACACTTGTTGTTGAGTTGACGACAAGTGCTACAGAACGTCCTGTAGGTATGCTGCTATGTTGTAGTCAAATTTGTTTGTTTACATCTGCTGGAACAGATGTTGTGTTGTCATGGACCGACTCAGTGGTCGTTGGCCGATGCAACAGTGTATGGTGCCTCTTTTCACAGGTGTGACACTCTTTAGACTTGCAGTCTGTGACCCCGTGACCTTTTACAAGGCAATTTATACACAGTGAGGCCTTTTTTACGGAATTGTATCTTTCATCATGATTTTGTGTTTTGAAAATATCACATTTATAAATTGTATGATCTTCAGAGCATATTGGACAAGGACGGGATGTAGTCGTTGCCAATGATACTCCACCTTTCTTTATTTGAGGTTTTTCTACCTTTTTATTGTCATTTGTAGTTGTTTCTTCTTTCAAAGCAAAATTAGCACATCTTGCACGTTGTTCCAAAAAATCCAACAAGTCAGAATATTTTGGTATTTCATGAGAATTGTGTGTCATTTCCCATGCAAAAATTGTCTCTTGATTTAATTTTAATAACATAAAATCAACTAGTGCTACGTCCCATGCATTATGTTTAACTTGTAAATTTTCTAATGCTTTAATACGTTGTCTGAATGTATCTACTAACTCACCAAGAGCTGCAGGTGTATCTTTTTTCAACTTTGGATAATCTCTTATTGTCGACCAATGTCTGTGAGTCAAAAGACGTTTATCTTCATATTTGTTTTTTAATATTAACAATGCTGTATCATAATTGGCATCATTAATTTCTAAATGTTTTATAAGTTCTAAGGCATTGTCTGTGAGTACATTTATCAAATGGTATAATTTTAATGTCTTGGACAATGAATTATTGTTGTGAATTACATTTTTGAATAAACTAAAAAATGCATCAAATTTGTCTTGTGTACCATCAAATTTTGGAATATGTATTTGTGGAACTGGAAACATTGTGTTAGTGTTATTATTTGTGTTTGTAAACATTGTATTATTTGCAATAGTATTGTTGCGTAATAATTTTGTCGCTTCAGCAACAGCTGAAAAATACGAATTTTGTATTGTAAGCTTCTCTGGAGCTTCTGTTTCTTCATCAATTTCTTCTAATTGATCTTGTATGTCCTCGAAAACATAAAAACGTTCTCGAAGTGTTTTGAGCACTACTTCAAACTCGTCTGGATCAAATCGATCTTGATTAAGTTTGATTCTATCCATTCTTTTTGTAAAGTCTGTAATTGATTTTTTAAACATCCCACGTTGTCTGTGAAGATTTTTAACTTTGTCTTGTAACGCTTTGTCATTTGTTTCAACCATTGTAAATAGAGTGCTGTGACTCTCACTATACTTAACTTCACTAAAGTCACTGGTAAATATTCACTTGGTGAATCCGGCTCGAAGGACCAAAAAATGTATCGCACCACGTATCCAAATATACCACGATAATTTCACAAGGGTTGTAAGGCCTTATGTTTGATACAGGGCTATCAAAGGATGTGGAGGATAGGTTGTAAATTGAAATAATAGGAATAACACTTTAAATAAATCCAAACACTGTGGCTTAAATTCTATTAATATATTCACTTTATTATTTCACTAAAATTATAATTAATTGTATTGTATATTGTGTATTGAGTTGACTCTAAAAAGTGTTGTCATGGACAGACACTACTATTTTATATTGTAAGTATAAAGAAATCCCGTTGTACGCGAATCAATATTAATTAGAGATGTTACGTAAACGAGTGTTGAAGAGCAACTGATTTCTCAGTTTGTTGAAAATTGTTAAGTCCAAAAAATGGGTGTATACTTAGTTAAAAATTAGTTTTAATTGGTCAAAAATTAGTTCAAGAGAGGGTAAAAAACTAGGTGTAGGTGGTGGGATTTTTAGACATAAAATTGGGCCTTGTGTGGTCCAAAGGGTGGCATAAAGTACCATGTGTAAACCAAAAATATAGATTTTACGACCGGAAAGTCCAAGACGTTTTCATGAATTTAGTTTATTTTAAAAAGTTATAAATTTACTTTTTTATTGTCGATTTTACGATCATTCTGTGTATCGAAAATACGTTAGTGCAGTTGTTTGACAGATGTGAGATTTTCTCTAATTCTTGACAAATAATGTTTTAAAAAATATGTTATAATAGTACCAAAGAGAAACTTGAGTTTATGGTTTTATTTGTTACGTGATTTTTACTCAAAAATCTATGCATGAGTTGACCATGTGTGGGAATATTCGAGTTTGTAAAAAGCTATTAAAAAGTACATAAATTAAATCGTTGTTTAAAATATTTTAGAAAAAATATAAACCAAAATTGTTAGTCATATGTTATTTGAAATTGTATGATCTCGTGATCACACTTATTGTATTTTGTTTAAAAAATAAAAAGAATAAAAATCCGGTCAGTCTGGGACCGACAGACATGTGGTTCGACCCGGAACAACTATCTTCTCTGGAAGCTGTAATGTTCTTAGACGGTTAGTTATTAAGGAGTTTCTGTTCTTTAATTCGACTGGACGGAACTTTAAAATCCTATAAAGTGGCTACATTGTTGACAGTGAAAAAATAGAAATCGCGTTAATCAGCTTCATAGATGCTGAGATTCGTTCTAAGACACTGATTTTTTCATTACTTAACCCACACCTATGCAAAAATCAGAAAAATGAGTCAGAAACTATGAAAAATTAACGTTTTGGAAATTCGTACATTACTCCGGAAAACGTATGTATGACGAAGACAAAGAATACACGACGTTCGTTGACTAGAACTAGATGTTTGCTTTCATATTTTATACGACAGATCCCAATATTACTTGCTTGGAAGCATCACGACCATAACAAAGAATGGACGACGTTCATTGACTAGAACTACACATTTTCTATCATATTCCATACCCTGATATCTTCTATCTTCTCTGGAAGCTTTGATGTTCTTAGACGGTTAGTTATTAGGGAGTTTCTGTTCTTTAATTCGACTGGACGAAACTTTAAAATCCTATAAAGTGGCTACATTGTTGACAGTGAAAAAAAAGAAATCACGTTAATCAGCTTCATAGATGCTAAGATTCGTTCTAAACACTGGTTTTATCATTACTTAACCCTGACCCACGCAATAATCGGAAAAATGAGTCAGAAACTATGAAAAATTAACGTTCCGGAAATTCGTACGTTACTATGAAAATATGTTTCGTCGTATGTGACGAAAACAAAGAATACACGACGTTCACTGACTAGAACTACACATTTTCTGTCATATTCCATACCCCGATCCTAATATAACTCCTCTGGAGGCATTAAGTTTCTTAAACCGTTAGGGTAGGTAACCAAAAGTTCCATTTTTTTTGTCCTAAATATAAAAGTTCCAAAAGTTTTTCTTTCCAAAGGTCAAATGTTGCAAAAGTTTTTTTTTTCAAAAGACAAATGTTCCAAAAGTTTTTTTTTCCCAAAAGACAAATGTTCCAAAAGTTTTGTTTTTTTTAAGTCGAATGTTTTTTTGTTTTTTTTAATTTCTTAGATACAAACATTAGATATTTGTTCAATAAAAATAATAAATAAATGTCATAAAAAAAATTCATTATCAATTATGATAGAAATTTTTAAATTTGTTGATTAGTTATAATATTAAGGATCTATTTAAATGAAATTCTAATTTAAAAACTTAAAACAGAATATAATTGTATATAGATACTTATTTATTGAACAACTAGTCAGCCAAACACTTCTGTTACTATTTTATGTATTTTTTTTATTTTATGTATATATATATATTCTTGAAATACTGAGTTTTTTCAATTGCTTTTATCTTCAGGATTTTTGTCAGGATCTTTCAATACTTTCCCGATATATCAACTTTAGATGACATGTTACAGCCTGATATAAATAAAATTAATACGAATTATAATGGAAATAAATTTGATTTTAATTTAGTAGCTATCTCCTCAATACTTAAATAAAAAAAAAAAATAAAAAAAAATAACGATTTATTTGATGTTAAAAAAATTTAATGTCAATTATTGATCGATTTTTTTCAACATCTTTTTTATGAGCGAATTAACCACAAACACAAGATGGTGCATCATCGCCGCCACCACCACCACCATGTATTTGTTCTATTATGATTGCTGTTGTTTATATATGATCAATATTGTTGTTATTTTGATTTCCACTTGGTACATCATTTATTAAATTCCTGGAAAAAAATAAAAAAATCTTCTTAGATATAATAATATATCAAGAGATCACAGGATATCTTGATATCAAGATATATCGAGAAATAACTAAATATATTGATTATGGCGCTATCTTTTAATATCAAAGAAGATATAATATTTTTAGATATATCACAATATATTCAGATACATCATAATATATTTAGATGTATCATTATATATTTAGATATCATAGTATATTTAGATATATCATAATATATTTAGATATATCATCAGGAGAAAAATTGATTCAAAAAAAATACTATCTTTAATTGTTTAAAACAATTCATTTTTATTATTTATATAGCCCCTATTAAAAAAAACTAGAACGTGAAGTAGGTGATTCTTGCACGAGTATTGACACCTTTAAAGTCTTGGAGGATCACCTTCTTCACGTATGAGTTAAACCTATATACAATATTTTTTGACACGAGGTTTGTTATATAGACGCCACTTTGCCCCAAATTGTTGAAAAATTGTGCATAAAAGTATTTCATTATAAGTTATAAAATAAGGAGTTATAGATTTTTAAAAAATTATTATTTCAAACCGAATATGAAACCTCTGTGACTACTCTATTTTGACAGTTGTGCCGTTTTCATTTTTTAGGCAAAGTATAACTGGTGATAAAATAGTGTTATAGACTTCGTATTAGGCGTCAAACATGCGTACTCCAAAAATCTATCACCTCTCCGAAACCATTTTTATCTATGGAACACATTTTTATAAAAAATGAAAAAAACCGATTTTTTTTTTTTTTTCAATTTAGTTTTTAGAAAAAAAAAAAAGTGACTGAAATGCCCTTTCCTATGATGAGCGATGCAGTTTTAAAAGATGGGTTGTTTATGCCTAATACGAAGTCTCTCTGTTACAATTTTCTCAAAAGTTAATGCTTGCCTAGTTTTTTAGTAATTTTTTAAAAACGCCCTAACTTTTGCAAAAATCATACAAGATTTAAAAAGAGCGCGTGGTAAAATCCTTCAATTTTTATTTAAAACTTTTTTCAAAATAAATTATAGTTTTCATAAAATAATAAAAAATAGAATTTTTGTCATTTTTATTTCAAAGATTGAAAAAAATTGACTAATATTGTTACGGTTCAAAATCATTAAAATAAATAAATTTAACACGGCCCTACTCGGGTACTGACACCGGTATTGACAATTTTTCATTTTCAACGGTAACGCGAGCAACATGCCCGAACAAACGTTACCAGATCTTTTTTTTTTTTTTTTTCGAATTTTTCGTTATGTAAAAAAAAAATAAGTAACTGTTATACAGTATATAATAAATATATACAATTTTATACAATTATTGAAAAAAAACTTTCGATATCAACTACTACTGGCTCTTATTAATTTATTTATATATGTTGAAAGATTAAAAACTAATCAGCCTTGGTGACTTAAAAAACAATCGACACTCGGCTGACGAATGGCAAGTCACAGGTTGGCTGCAGTCTTTAATGTGCCGACTCTTTGTTTAATTGTATATTCCAAGTCCTGGCCCCCCAATAATTAACTGAGGCTCAGCCGATGAATGAATCAATAGCCGGCTAGCTCTTAATGAGCCACTCCTTGGCTTAATCATTTGTTTCTAGTCTCAGCCACCAAATCGTTTACCAAGATTTGGCCGATGAATTGCTTCTTCAACGAATGGTCGGCACTAGCCTTGGTAAGCGAAGAACCAACCGTGAATCAGCCAAGCCTTATAGCTCATGAATGGCGCACAATCAGCTGCCCAGCATTGGGAGAAAACTTGGCATTTTTGTGAGTCTTGGTAATTCCTACAAGGGTAAGAACTGTCTCTTCATATCTTTAGATATATACTCATATATTGAGTATATTTGTGTATGGAAAAATTTGTTTGAATGTAACCTTTATAATTTAGAGGATGTCTTCATATCTCTTGATACATAAATATATGTGTAATTATATCAAAAGATATATATATTGTAACCGATTTTCTGACCTGCGCGGCGAGAACTATCGGCCAAAGTTAACAACTAGGATTTCTCACCATCCTCCTCTAAATCACCGGGGGGAGCCATGTTGGTTATCTCGGAAGCCAACAGCCGTAGGAGTAACGAGAACAAAATACGAGAACCTAACTCAGTCTTAGAAATGGTAGAGGGGCGCGGTCCACCTGATCGGACTATGAAATACGTAACTAAACCTGAGGGAACTATCGTGAACCAAGTATAGTGTGTTACATACGCCTATATTACATTGAGACTATACTATGGCAAAATACTGACGTCACAAGTATCATAAGTGTAGGAGCAAATATTCTACATATGAAATGAGTATTTTGTATAGGGAACCATACAGCGATCCATCCGTGACCAGGTCTTACACATACGTTGCCATTGCAATAATAATATATCTCAATTTACAGCGATCCATTCGCGAACTCACACATACACATTTATGTGTGATGATGGTCTAACCATCACATACACATTATGTAGCGAAAATATAATTATTATTATTATTATACTAAGAGAACCATATAGCGTGATCATTAGTATTAGTCTGCCATTGGAAATTCAAGCAGAGTTTCACCAGGACTTAACGTCTGATACCTAGGGAGCCTTTACGAGAGATCCAACGATGTCGAGAGAACCAGTAGTGAACCAAGAGAGCCAGTCAAGAGAAGGTACGAGAGCCAGACAAGTTGTGTCGTCTAACGATAGCGTTCTGTGCTAAGCTACTGTAAGTCCTATGTGCCTATGCAGTGACCCTTAGAATTATTAACAATTAACTCCTATTAATTGTTAACAATTCAGTTGACATGCAAATAAATGATTAGAGCTCTTTTGTTAATTATTTATTTCGAGAACCAGCGAAATAATAAATTTCGTTACAATATATATATACACCATATATCAAGATCCATACATCTATAAAAATATCCCGACATAAAACTGCTAGAAAATTTTATATAAGTTGAGATATAAAGATATACCTTCATATATAATTATATCTAATATTTTCATATATTATTATATCTAAAGATATATTTTTATATATAAGAAGATCTTTTCATTTCTTCCCGGGTTATTATTTACTCCTGTTGTTGTTGTTTCATTGAATGATTCAATATTTAATCATCTGTTCCATTTTTTTGTCCTAACAAATTCATTCAAGATCTTGAATTCATTACGATCATGGCAAGCACGATCATAACAAGCACAAGCACTTGAATAATAGTATTATTTAATTATTCGACAGATTCATTTTAAATACTCATTATTTGATTGAAATATTATTAGAACTACCAGTACAAGTCTCATGAAAATTACCAGACATTGGTATAGCACCTGGTCCTATTTTGAATTTTACTGATTTAGGATTACCAGTACATTTATCAGATGTTTTTTATAATATTTCAGTGTCATTAATTGTCTCTTGAAATCCAATACAATCTAAAATACGATCTTTACTATCTTTACGTTCACGTAGTACCAAATTTTATCCACATATTATTTATTGTTGTTTGGTATTGTGATTATGATGTTGCTGTCGTATTATGTCAAGCACTTGAATAACTATTATTTTGTGTATTATTTGTTTATTTAACAGATTAATTTTGAATACTCATTATTTGATCAAAAATAACATAATAAATTATATATTGTATATAATAAAAGTTTTAACCTTAATATTCACCTTTGTCTCTTGAATCTTTCATGAAACTAAAATTTTGTCAAATCAATCTTTTGTTTTTTTTTTTTTTACTGCCCATTATTGAGTAAATAAATTGCTAAATTTCCATTATTATAAAGAAAAGTAAAAATATAAAGAGTGTTGAAAATAATAAAAATAATGAACGAAGTTATGGTCAAAATGGATACAAAAACAAAAGTATGGTAAAGTTACAAATATATATAAATATAAATAGATAGTCGTGCAGTGTTTTAGTTGGGATAGGATTTACTTGGAAATTAATAAACATAAAAGTTAATAGTTTAATATTAAAAATTAAGTGATAAATTTTAGTATGAGTAAAGATAAATTATAGCATATGTAATAACAAAATATATTAAAATATGATTCATATAGATTTTGATTAGAATTGTTAAAAATAGAAAAATTCATGGTTGGGTAAAAATATTTGATAATATTTAAAATTAAAATCATTAGGATGTTGAAAAATAAATTAATTGTGTCAGAGATTTAAACAAAATAAAAATCAATAAATATACATATATAGAATGGTCATAATATAATTTACTATTGTTGAAAAATTTAACTGAGAGTAGTATAAAACTTATTGAAGTATAGGTATGATAATAAAGTAAAATAATTTTTTTATTTAGAGTAATTAATGATGAATAAATATATTTTGTGTTTGACACAGTAGGTAGAAAGAATTTAAGGAAAATAAATTCGATAAACAAACTATTAGAAAAATTTGAATTATTTGTTACAGTGAGACAATATTGGTGATAAATGAAAATAAGTAAATAAAAACAATTGGTATAAGTTATAGACTTTCTTTTTTTTTTTTTTTTGGTCGATAGATTCAATACTGCCAGCTGAGCGTATGGTCTCCGTAAAATCCCAAGTACGAGCAGTGGCTAAGAAAGATGAAGCTAAAGAATTATTGTGGCCAAAAATTAGTAAGTCTATCTCAAAATTGATTGATAATTTAAAATATGGTTATATGCAAACGTACATAAATATTTCTTCAAATGTAGTCAAGAGGCACGTTAGTGCCTCATGTAATCAAGTATGAGTAAAAAAGTGGGGAAACGCAAATAACTACTCTGCCTGAGCGACATAGAGCAAACCCTCACCCTCCAAAATTTTCACGCTTTTAGTAATTATAAGATAAAATTCGGTAAGATAAAAAATTCGAAAATCGAATTTTAGACGTATTCTTTTCTCAAACAATGACATCAAATTAAGAAGTTTGCGTTTTGTGAAATATTTTTAAAACTCTAGAGCAATCTTACAACTTTTGAAATTAAGATTTAAGTTTTCAAAGTCCAGATCTATTGACAACATTATAAAATAAAATTGAGCAAGGTGTGAAAAATGATGGTAGATGGTCTGAAAAAACCTTTATTTACAATCGTATTCAATATCGCATCGATGGTGCGCGCACCACATTAAGGAGCTTCATTCTTTCCGTAGCTACTGATTGTTCCTGATATTTCTATGTATTTGTTGAATAAAATACATGTCACTTTTTATTTTAAAAACGAAAATAGCCAACGAAAAGATGTAGCTAGGGAATCATTGTTGCTGTAAACAAGCATTAGCTGAGAAAAAGATGTAGCTGAGGGATCATTATTGCTTGAAACATTGTAAGTTTTTAAAAAAATGAATATTGTCGGAAACATTGATTTTTACGCATCTTTACTTTTTTAGCTATATCTTATTTAAGCTACAGCTCAGCATTAGTGATTTTATTCGTTTAATAAATACAAGACCTGTAGTTTATTATTTCAACAACGAAAATGTCGAAAGAAAAGCAGTGGCTAAATAAAAGATTTAGCTAAAAACATAAGATTTCTGGCTACATTAATTAATTAAGGAGCTTCATTTTTTCCGTAGCTACTGCTCGTTTAAAAACAAAAATAGCCAAAGAAAAGATAGCTGACGAAAAGATGTAGCTAGGGAATCATGTTGCTATAAACGTAATTTTTTTGGCTACATTAATTCTTTAGCTTCATCTCTTACTCGTACTTAGGATTTTACGGAGGCTAAGAGCTCAGCGGCAGTATTGAATTTATGAACCAAAAAAAAACGAAAGTCTATAACTTTTGAACCACTGAACTCAGAGAGTTTCATCATAGCTCAAAGTAAGCGCCTATAAAAACTCTTTAATAGTATATTGCTTTACTAGGGTGTAAGGCTGATGATACTCGCACGATTTTGAGGCAATGCTGTGCATGTGACGAGCAAAGCCTCAATATCGTAAGAGTCATCAGCATTACACCCGTGTAAAGCATACTATTTTTTGCCATAAGTACTTGAAAGAGACTACAAAATAATTGGACCATTTGATATTAATTACGATCAAGAAATACGTGGGGCGTTAATGCGGGTCAAGGGCGAGGAGCTCTGGTGGGTTCGAAGGGCGGAGCCCTCGTGGGGGGGTGAAACCCCCCTAGAATTAAAAAAAAAAAAATTAATATTATTAAAAAAAAAAAAAAAATTAATATGATTTAAATGAACAAAATTAATATGATTTAAATAAACAAAACGATATGATTTAAATAAACAAAATTAATATGATTCAAATAAACAAAATTATATGATTAAACGAAAGAAAATTAATATGATCACAAAAAATAAAATTAACATGAATACAAAAAATAAAATTGATATTAATAAATAACAATATTGCTTTGAATAAATAAGAATAACAAATAAATCAGATGGCCTCAATAAAAAAAAAAAATAATAGTATCCTACATTTATAAAATATCTATCTATTTTGATATATCTCAACAATTTATTAAATGTTTTTTTTTTTTTTTAAATTCCATGTATGCTTTTTTATATATATAAACTCTTTTGATTTTTTTTGGCATTATAGTTTCACTGTCACATATTTTATTTAATTTTTTTTGTTAATATGATATATTTTAATAATTAATTTTTGTTGAAATAAGATTGTATTTTGTTGTTAAACTGTCTCAAGCGTCACTTATATTTAGACAGAATGTATACAAAGTATAAATGGTTATGTTTAGTTATATGTTCAGCATGTTTAGTCGTCAGAGGGCTGCACCAGTTTATAAAAAAAAAAAAAAATATCACACCGTCATACAATGTTTAGTTGTGTTGGTGGTTTCCCATTAAAAATTAAAAAAATAATGTGTAGTTTTTCATTTTACGCATTATTTCAGTCAAAACAATGTGTAAAATGAAAAACTGCACATTATTTTTATTAATGTGTATATTGAAAACTTTACACATGAAAATACGGGTGTAATGTAGTCTTTTTTAAGTACGAATGCCAAAAAAAATTATTATAACATTTTGTCTTTTAAATAATAGTTTTTGGAAAAAAAAATAAAATCGCTACTTGTACTTAAAAGGAGTAGCTGAAGGATCAATATTGCTTTTTACGCATCATTAATTTTTTAGATACATATTATTTGAGCTACTTCCCAGCATTAGTCATTTTATTCGTTCAATAAATAAATGACCTGTAGTTTATTATTTTAACAATGTATTGACATTTGTCCAAAGGAAAAGCAGTGGCTAAAGAAAAGATGTAGCGAAGGAATATTAATTACCGGTACTGGAAACATAATTTTTTTGGCAACATTAATCCCTTGGCTTCATCTTTTTTCTAGCTTCTGGTTGTCCTTGAGTTTTTTAGTGTTCCGTAGGACACTTATGTTTTCACTTTTCGTGTGACTTTTTGTTATTTCGCGATAAAAATAAAAGTTCTGAATCGAATTGGCTTCTATAAAGCCCATTAGGTTCCATTTTTTTTCCCAAAAGCAATCATCGTATTTATTTTCAATTTTTGGGCCTTATCAGTTGTGATAGTGCCATTTTTCTACAGGGTCCAATTTCAAATATTGACGGATCGGATCCGGCAATGATTCAATCGACGACGCTTCATGTGTAGACTCTCCGATATTTTTTTGAAATTTTTTGGTCGTTTATTTTTTTTTTTATTAAACAAAATGTAGTGTCAGAATTTGTTTTTGCAAAATATTTTTTGAACCGCCGAACCGAATTAGTTGATGTTAAATGAAATTTATGTTTTTTTTTTTTCCCAATAGCAATTATCATAATATATTTATTTTGAATTTTTGGGCCTTATTAGATTTAATATTTCCATTTTTCGATAGGGCCCAATTTCAAATATTGACAGATCGATTTCGGCAATGTTTCAATCGATGACGCTTCATCTGTAGACTTAACGTTATTTTTTTGAAATTTTTCGGTCGTTTATTTTTTTTTTTATTAAAAAACAGAAATAAACAACATTAGAAAATAAAACAAAACAAAAAAAATAGTCATTCATTTTACAACAAAATGAAAAAACAAACAACAAAAAAAAAAATAAAAAATCCTACGGAACACTTAGGGTGCACCTTGGGGGACTTGACTATATTTTTTTATCTATGAAATAAATTGGATAGATGTAATTTTATGCTTTATCGATAAAAATTTCCAAGAAAACGATGTAGCTAAAAACATAAGTTTTATGGCTACATTGATTAATTAAGGAATAAGCTAAGCGAATTCAATATTTCCTGTGTAACTATCATGAAAAGTAACGCTGAGTGTATCGATATCACCAGTTCGCCTTATTAATTGACTGAATAACACCAATTGAACCATTTACCAGTCGCCAAGTAAGGTCAATGTTTCGACGAATCATAATTTTTGCACCTATTCTGATCTTTATTTCTTTCATTAATCCTGCAGTACGTGAAGCATCATCTTTGTATTTTTCAATAAGCTTTTCAGTTTGTTGTTGAAGAGATTTTGAACCATGGAATGAATCTTTTGCAATAAGTATAATTTCTTCTGACTTCGTTTTTTCAAGCATTGCTTCATTCAAAATACTCATTGGTCGCAAATATGCATACGGAATTTGGAGGAAAATTATCAATGTATGTGCAAAGCTGATTTATCCTTGATGTAAAATCGGGATGTGAAAGAGATTTATCCTCTGTAAACTTAATTTTCCTAGTTTCTAAAGGCTCTATATCTTCATTAGTCAGTGAACTAACTCGAAGTGGAGATACTAAATTAGCATAAACTTTGTTGCCATTTTGTTGCATATTTATCAAGAGGCACGGTAGTGCCTCGCGTCAAGTATGAGAAAAAAAAAAAAAGTGGGCGAAACGAGATTTAACTACCGTGCCTATATATTATCCAAAGCTAACCCTAACCCTCCAATTCCTCGGGAAATTATTTTAAAATATGATTGATCAGATAAATATATTATGGCTTCTGATCATTTTATTAAATCAATATCACACTTTTTTTTTAAAAAAAAAACAGAATTTTTAGATGTATACTTTTTTTTTAAACTTCAAAATCAATTTCAGAAATTGCGTTTTTCTTGATATTATCTTAAAAACTCCTGGCACTCTGACAAACATTAAAAACCAAAATTAAATCAAAGCATTATGGCTTCTAAGTCCAGAGCAATTCGACGACCTTATGAAATAAAATTGAGCAATAATAGTAGAATGGTGTGAGAGAACCTTCATTTATATCAGTACAGTACAGTATTCAATATCGCAGCGATGGTGCCTCCGCCATATGCCGTTGGGATATGGGCGCGAATCCTGCTCATCAGGTGTGCTAATGTACTAATATACAACATACACATGCTTGCTGATAAACGTAACCTTTTGTTTATAGATCCTTTTGTCTTTATCGTGCCTTTGTTTCTTGTGCCTTTTGGAATATATTATTTGATTGATGTGAAAAATATTCTGTCTTCTGATCATCTTATAAATTAATTGAATCTTTTTAATAAAAATAAAAACAGATTTTTGAGATGTATACCTTTTTTTTAAACTTTAAAATCATTTTTAGAAATTGCGTTTTTCTTGAAGATTATTTATAAAACCTTACTGCACTCTGACAAACATTATAAAACCAAATCAGATCAAAGCAATATGGTTTCCAAGTCCAGAGCGATTTGACAACATTATAAAAATGAAATTGTGCAAGGTAGATGGTGTGGGAAACCATATTTACCACAGTATCCAATATCGCATCGATGGCGGAAATTAAATAATGATACTTTAAGCTATGTTCCGAAGTCACATGTTATTGTTTATTTTTTTTTCCATTAAGTTTAATGAGTTTTTTTTTTTACATCATGTGTAAACAAAAATATAAAATATTTTTATTTACGAAAGGTTTTATTTTCGATTATCTAAATCAGCTGCCAGAAGCATCGGTCTATAGAGCAAGAAAGCTAACATATTTAGATGGTATGAAAAAACCTTTATATATGTCAGTATAGTATTCAATATCGCATCGATGGCGCGAATCAAATAATGATACTTCAACCTATGTTCCCAAGTCTCATGTTGTTATTGTTTATTTTTCTTTCCGTCAAGTTCCTGTATTCATCAGTATTGGTTATTTGATTGTAGAAAACCTTAAGTGTATTCAATTTTAGAGCTGTGTGTTCACACGCAAGTTTTTGCTGCAATGCTTTATGCTTCATGAATGAGTGCCCTCACCGGTAAGTTTTCTCGCTCACTGACGAATCGAGTCTCTGCTCGGTCTCTACGACTGTTATTCATTTTTCATTAGCAATCTACAATTGTAGCTACGAACAAAAGTATTTAGAAAAATGTGAATCGTGTTCATATGCAAATGTTTCCTTGTCAAACGAATTTATGATAAATCTTTTAATACCAAATAAAAATAACACATCCACTTTACAAGAAACTTATCGATCAATCACTATCATTGTGGCACGAAGGGGTTGGTACATGTGTCGATTGTTTTAGATCAACGAAAATTCTAAGAAAGATTGAAGTCCTCAAAATTAATGATATCATTGTTTTAAGTCTACTCTACATCAATAAATTTAAATGGTCAAGTAAAAATGATAATTGCTTAATCAAAGGAATACCCACTTCTAAAATTCACATTTGTGGTTCTACCAAGAAGACTAGAAAGAAGAAGAGTCAACTCCGTACATTGGAAATGGGACAAAATATGTCCTGTACCTCGAGCTTCTCAAATTTGCCAATTTGGCGCTGATTGGGTTCTACGTATAAAGTTAGTTATTTCGTCAGTTATTTCCGCAAGAATACTAGCTGGATAAAAATTGATAATTTGTTTGTTGCTAGCAAAAACATATACTTTTTAATATTATCGTTTTTTCTATCGAATGATTAAAGGACTTTACAAAAAGATGTGATATCTAAACAAAAAAAGAAACACAGTTTTTTTTACAAAAAGGAGCGTCAAGTATTCGAAATCCCCACTAATTATGTGATTATAGTAATTTTATTTTATATTGATATTTATTAATTTTTAAGATACAAAAAGATATAATACCAAAATAAGTCAAGAAGGAAATATTAAACGCATATAATTAAGTCTTAATCTTTGACAAAATTTCATACTTGACACCGCCCGGTTCTTCCCAAATAAAATTTAAAGACTTTCACACCAATGCAGATCTACTGAAATTTAGTAGTCGTTCTACATAAATGTATGCGCAGTCACAACCTCGCGACTTTATTATAGTAGTTTCATATACAAGAGACAAGAATAGAGCGTGACAAGTGTGATTTTTTTGAAAATCTATGAAAAGTATTTGAATTATATTAAATTAATGTCTTAGAGCTCAAACGCACGACAAGCTAACTTTTGCTTGTAAACATGGCTGACGTAATTCTGAGTGATCTAAGCATGCGCAACACGTAAAATTACTAGAAAAACCACGATGGCTGGGGACATATTACTAGTTTTATGGGAATTAGGACGGCCATGTTTACAAGTTCGACACAACCCAACTCGTTGGGCGTGCTCAGTGCGCTTTACAAGCAAACGTTAGCTTGTCGTGAGTTAAAGCTCTAACTTGTTACACATGCTAGTGCGCTTTACAACCGAAATAAGGCTTATCGTGAGTTTATACCCTTAGCTTATTAGCATTGTAACTGAATTCAACTATAATTTTTGGTGATATCTGGGAAAATTGCATAGTGGACACCACCTTTTACACTGTAAAATATATATTCGGCGCTCGTGTCATATTGTGTCATACGCATTCATTATTGAATTGTTGATTGACGAAAAAAGTATATATATGTATAAATATATATATTTTTTTTTAAACATGCCGGAAAGTTAACAAGATTGTACGCTGCCAGTCCTAAGCCTAGATAAAATGCGAAGGGTACATATCTATAATAAGGGATAATTAGAAAATACCATTAACTCTGTTGTCGAGACGTGTGTAGGCTTTAAATTTTATTTGGGAAGAACCTCATTGGGTTCTACGTATAAAGTTAGTTATTTCGTCAGTTATTTCCGCAAAAATACTAGCTGGATAAAAATTGATAATTTGTTCGTTGCTAGCAAAAACTGGTGAAGTAATGCAAAAAATGCTTACATATTTTTTTTTTTAGAACGAACAAAAATTAATATGGATGGTACCAAGTAATTTTATATACTTCTTAATATTATAGTTTTTTCTATTGAATGATTGAAGGACTTTACAAAAAGATGTGATATCTAAACAAAAAAAGAAACACAGTTTTT
Organism: Aphidius gifuensis; assembly: GCF_014905175.1. Classification (NCBI taxonomy): domain Eukaryota; kingdom Metazoa; phylum Arthropoda; class Insecta; order Hymenoptera; family Braconidae; genus Aphidius; species Aphidius gifuensis. The sequence goes on from NC_057792.1 coordinate 12,384,050, forward strand.
TTTACAAAAAGGAGCGTCAAGTATTCGAAATCCCCACTAATTATGTGATTATAGTAATTTAAAAAGTTCATATATTCTGAGTGTTTACTAATGTTGAATTTGAGCATAAATGACAATTATTTTAACAAAAAGTGTGTAAAAAATAGATCTTCAGTTGTCAAAAATTATGTTTTTATGGTGTTAAAAACAGTGGTTTTTTTACTATACACACGTATTCATACACTCAAAAGCGCATTTTAGTTTGACTTTTTTTATTATCAATACTTCGTCATCAAGTTTGTTTACTAGCCGTAAGACAGCATAGTCTGACAAATATATTGTGCAAAAGGCTAAAAACAAATAGACAAATTGTTTAATCTGAGCAAAAATAAAAATTATTTCAAATAAGTGTGTAAATAATCAATTATCAATTGTCAAAAATTATGTATTCTTGGTGTCGAGAATAGTAATTTTTTATACATTTAAAAACGCATCTCAGTTTGACTCTCTTTATAATTTTGATCAGTACTGCGTTATATTTGTGAACAAGCTGTAAGACAACGTATATATTGTGCAAAAAGAAAAAAATTTGTATATACTGAGTGTTTACTAATGTTAAATTTGAGCATAAATAACAATTATTTTCACAAAAAGTGTGTAAAAAATCGATCAATAGTTGTAAAAAATTATGTGTATAGTGTTAAGATCGGTGATTTTTTTTTTTTACTATACACACATATTTATACACTCAAAAACGCATTTTAGTTTGATTTTTTTATTATCAGTACTGTGTCAGCAAGTTTGTCTACAAGCCGTGAGATGAATTTTGTAAAGTAAAGCCTTGAAACAGTATAGTCACGGCTATTGTGCATGGATAAAAAATTAATACTGAGTGTATATTTATATTGCATTTGGGTAAAAAATAAATATTATTTTGATAAAGTTGTGAAAAAACATTGATCATTCATCAGAAAAAAAATATATATTGTGCATAAATGAAAAAATTTATACATACTGAGTGTATATTTATATTGCATTTGGGTAAAAAATAAATATTATTTTGATAAATTTGTGAAAAAACATTGATCATTCATCAGAAAAAAAATATATATTGTGTGTAAAATCAGTGATGTTTTTTTAATATACATATATATATTTCTACATTGTAAGACTCAACTAAGTTTGACATTTTTTTCATCAGTACTGTGTCAGCAAGTTTGTCTACAAGCCGTGAGATGAATTTTGTAAAGTAAAGCCGTGAAACAGTATAGTCACGGCTATTGTGCATGGATAAAAAATTAATACTGAGTGTATATTTATATTGCATTTGGGTAAAAAATAAATATTATTTTGGTAAATTTGTGCAAAAACATTGATCATTTATCAGAAAAAAAATATATATTGAGTGTGAATGAAAAAATTTATACATACTGAGTGTACAATTATATTGCATTTGGGTAAAAAATAAATATTATTTTGGTAAATTTGTGCAAAAACATTGATCATTAATCAGAAAAAATAAATCTCGATGTATGATTGAGACAATGCATCTAATAAATGAAAAAAGAAAGCAACAATATTGTCCTAAGGTCAAAGAACAGGAAGATGAAAAAAAAACATTCAATTATTTTATATTTAAAATAGAAGAAGAGAGAAATAAAAATGTGCATAGTAAGGAAAAATGAATCTCAATGTATAATTGAGACATTGCAATGACCGCACACGTTAAAAAAAGGAAACATTTAATTATTTTCTATTTAAAATATATGAAGAGAGAAATAAAAAAATATCCATAGTAAGGAAAAAAATGAATTTTATATTCAAAATATAAAAGAGAGAAATGAAAAAATAAATAAATTGAGACAATGCATCTGGAATTAGCACGCGTGCCTGCCGGCCGTCAACAGATCATGTTTCGATGTTCGTTCTCCATGTAAATTGTTTGTCTTTTATTAGACATATATATATATAAAGCATAAAAGAATTATATATTGAATCGGAAAGAAATATGGATATCTCTACTTTTCTAATTATCTTGCATTTTTCGTCTTTTTATACAATTTACCGGGATGATTTATGTCACTTTGTTCGGGATTGTTATTCAAGTAAGAAGCTGCTTTATTTTTTTATTTTGTGTGAATTAAAAGTGCTAATCAAAAATGGATATGGACTCGTTGGAAACTCTGGTAAATATTTTTTTTTTAATATTATATTAATTTTTTCAATTTAGACATGAGTATTATAATAAATTTTTAATAAATTTGTTTAACAAAGTTGGCTCCTCATCGAGACGCTCTTCGCAGATTATGTGAAACGGAAATGAATTGGCGATATGCACAACGCATGAATCGTCCTATTCCACCGGTATTGCGCCGCTGAAATTTAGTATTGGTTAGTAATTTATTTATAAATATTTTACAAATATAATTCAATAATTTATTTATTTATTTATTTATTTATTAGATAAAATATCATATTGAAGCTATTCTCAGAGGTTTAATAGCTAGCACTATGTTTTCAAGACTAAGCGGTTTTCAAATGTATGATGATGATGATTTAGATGCAAGACCACGATTTAGAGTTTGTATGTATTTTGTTTTTTATTTGTAAAAATTAAGATTCTAAGTACCACTGATAATAATAAATTCATGCTTTTAGACAATATTCCTGCTAACGAGGCAAATGATAATAGTACAGTATTGGAAGATGAGTCTGACTTGGCTATGGATGAGTTGGACCATCTCACATAATATTCCCATCAGTTGGAGGTAATAATTTGTGTGATTTTTTCTTATATATTTTTTTATAATATTTATGTCAATATATAAATTTTTTCTAGCAAAATATTCATTGATACCAGATGATCGATATGGTACAACTATAACTGTTGGTGAGTAAATATTTCTTTATTATAATGAAAAAGGTAGTAATATGAATGCTAATTTATATTTTTTAATTTTTGTTGTAGAACTTTGCAGTGTTACGTATGAGTCAGATCAAGAGGTGGATGTAAATCAAGAATCTGATACTGAAACTAACGAAGTTTCAAGTACACAAAATAATGATGTTGCCATAGAAGAATAATATATAAAAAGGAAAAATATAATAACGAATTCCTATTTTTTTAAATGCTGAGAGAGAATTATATTTTGTATTTAACTAGTAGATAATAATAATAATAATAAAATTGATTAATATGAAAATTAAAACATCATTTATTTTTTTGTTACCCCTATGACTTTTTTACATTTTTCAGCGGCATGGGAACATAAGATATGGGACATAAGACATACTACATGGGAACATGGGAACATAACACATACTACATGGGAACATGGGAACATGGGACATACTATATGGGAACATGGAAACATTGGACATAAGACATGGGAACATACTACATGGGAACATAACACATACTACATAGGAACATGGGAACATTGGACATAAGACATGGGAACATACTACATGGGAACATGGGAACATGGGACATAAAACATAGGAACATACGACATGGGAACATGGGAACATACTATATGGGAACATGGGAACATACTATATGGGAACATGGGAACATTTAAACATAAAACATAGGAACATAACACATACTACATGGGAACATACTATATGGGAACATACGAATTGGGACATGAGAAATTGCACTTTAAAATGACAAAATATAATTTTCCCGGTCAAATCTGTATTACCGACCCAGGGTAAGAATGATAAATTTCTTTACCATCTCTGCATTACCGACACATGACAATTGGGAAATCTCACGTTAAAGTGGCACATAAATGTTTTTACCATCTCTGTTTTACCGACCGAGTTGCAGTCCCCTGTCCCCTCGCCGATCTACCTTTTTTCGACCTCCCTCTGGTCTAGAACGCCTATAGATACACTACTATTGTCAAATACAACAATGTGTTATCCTCCAAACCATCGTCAACAGTATCTGAAATTTCAGTCATTCTCAAATTTATCGATCCAGCCATTGAAAAAAAATGAATTGACGCATAGAAGGACGTCGGAGTTAACTTGATGAAACTTAGAAAAAATAAGAAGCCCTGTGGTCTAGTGGTCAAGGCGTTTGCCCGGAAAGCAAAAAAACCCGGGTTCGATTCCCGGCGGGGGAACTTCTAAGCTTCTGGTTTTTTTTTGAAAAAAAAAAAAAATTCTTTTCCTAGGTTTTTTTAAGATTTTTAAACCTGAACCCAACTCCGCTGACCATCTATTCAGCAATTCAAAAAATTGGTTTATTGGGTTTTTTTAAGTTCTAATAAGAAACCATTGAAAATTCATCTAAACTCGTAACAGGTAATTGAAAAGCTTTATGTGCAATCACTCAATTAATATTAAGTGCTGCTAAACCAGTTGGAGCTGTAACAATCACTTCTTCATTCAGAGTTTCTTGATTCCGACGTATAATAAAATTAATTAAACAACTTTTACCAGTTCCGCCTTTCTCCACTTACAAATAAACGCAATATTTTACCGTCTTTCGAAGTAAGGGCTGTTTCAATCTTTCTAAATATTCGCACTTGATCAATATTTAACTGAGAATACAAATCTTCGAGTGTTTCTTGGTTGTCGTTATTCACGTTTATGTTATTTACATCTATAAGATCTCGAAAATTTCCATCATCATCAGGCATGTCGAGTTTCAAAAATATGTCGTCATTTTCTTTGTTAATTTGTTCATTTATATTATTGAGAGCTTTTTCAATATCCAGTGAACGTTCGTGATATTGATATGCTGTGAGTAAATAATTTTTTTGAGTATCAAATGATTCTAGATATGTTTGACAACCATTCATCAATTCAATAGTGTTTCTCCATGGTTGGAAAAGTAGAAGTAATGCGTAATAATAATTTTCTGGATAAGTTGTTGAGTTATGTCAATCAAATGACCAACAGATCGCTTCTTTAAGAATGACGATTTACCTACTTCGTAAAACACTACGTTTTTTTGTTTTGGCCTCACTACAATTTTATCGTACCACCTAGCAAAGTCATATAATGATAAATTTTCTAGTTCTTTTGGGCGTGTAGGATAATCATCATCAACCGAAGATTTATAATAAAGTTCAGTAGAATCATCATTCAATTTTTTAATATCTTCACGATTTTTAATTCTACGCCTACGATTAATTTTTACATCTAACTATCTTATAATGGTATCTGAATCAGTCCCATGGAGCGAAATACCTAGAGGAGTATCACAAGCTTCGAAAATGCCAAGCTCTCTATGATTCAAAGCCCGATGGGCAAAACTCCAGAGTTTTGAGCGTACAGACTTTGTTGAAATAACGTTTAATATCGTTTATAACATCTGATGACCCAGCAGTTTCATGTTTCGTAGCATACTTTTTACACTATCTTGTCAACCTTGTCAATCCTGATTTTTCACCTATATATTTAAGATCCATATTTCCTTCCCATGCAGATAAAATAACAGGGTTATAGTCATTAATGAATTCTTCTCTTTTACCTCGACGAAGATCATACAGACGTGATCGAGATTGTAGTTTTTGCCGTCCAACAATGGAAACGACAGGATCACGTAAAATTAATTTTTCCGTTCAATAAGTGAACAATTTCGAGAAAAACCGAACTTACAAACTTTAGTTTTTGAGCCTTTCTTGACATTTATTTTGGTAGGGTTATCACGAAGACAATAATTTGTATGCTTATGGCGTTGGTAAGTGTTTACACGGCGGTATAGTGTTGGTGATATTGTATAATTGAATGTATTTCATAATGAATTGAGAAATTTGAGTCTTTACTATTTTCGCCAATGACAGGTGCATCTTCAACCGAAATCACTAAGTGCCAATGTTGTATACCTCTACTCGGATATTCTCGTCGCCGAAAATGATGAAATATCACGCCGATTGGATTACTGCTAGACATCATCTTAAGCATTGCTCGAAACTTGTTTTCCATAAAGCACGAACTGAAATTGGATCGGTAGCAATCATTTCACTTCGAGACATTTTATCAAACTTGAAGGCATTAATTTCACGTAAATATTGTGCTAAGTCATCCCATTCCCATTCGGAAGGACTCAATGTTAAAAACCATGTTGCTGGTGCACTCACTGCATGCACTCTAGATTATTTCATGAGAAACTCCAATACTGTACAGAAATGCGAAGCTTATCAAATCTAGTATCTAAGTATCGTTCGATATTACCGTTTTCTAATTGTTTGAGGTATGATTTGGCAGTAAACTGCTGATTATTAACAACATTCAACGCATGGTGTATACCTAGGTTTATTTGGCGTGTGTTTGCGTCACTCAATAAAAAGAAAATATAATTACGATTCATTCGAAATCTAGAATCAGCGGACAATAATCGTGCTTTGATATAAGAGGCAAGATACCAGTAGTACAGACCAGTCAAGACATCGACCATTGACACCATAAGGATATAAGTCAGGAAAACACTGTAGATCTAAAGATTTTAGCGACTTATAAACTGCTTCGGTTCGTATCGACTTCATTTGGTATATTTCACTAGAAGTTTTATTTATTTTTTTGCTATACATTGGATTGATTGTGAATTGTTCATAATATGCTGAATTGGAATGAAGTTCTATTTACATTATCTGAGTTAGAAGAATTGTCTGTATTTGCTTTCGAATCGAGCTCTTTGCTATCCATAATATTGATTTTTTCGACCTCACTTTCTTTTAATTCAATATCATCAGATTCTTTTTCAAAATTATTTTCTACTTTATGATTAACATGTATTTCAATATCATAATTGCCTACAACAACAATTGTTCAGGATGTTTGGGTAAGTTGATTTTAGAGTACAATACCTTTCAATATTTAAAGAGCATCATAAACTTTTTTTATATTGACTAAATTTTCCCATATAATTTTTTTTTTAGTAGGTTCAGCGCAAATCAAAATAAAAGCATGTTAATTGCGTTGGTTTCAGTTGATATTCATTTGATCTTCTCTATAGTTTGCTTTATCGGTAAGGGCAAATGAAATAGTTGACCTATCATTTTCGTTAACCGGTTGGAACAGGCATGAATTCTTTGAATTAACATTAATTTATAAACATTAGAAATCTCATCCAATGTCTGGCGTACTTCGAGATCATTGAGAATACAAGAAGGAGGTAGTAAATTTCTGCGAAAAAAATCTCAACAATATTTGCATACATAGTCACTGTCAATGTCTTCGTTCTTTTCAAGCCTTTTGTTCAAATCTTGCTACATTGGATTTAATGCTAAATCGAACATTTTTGAGAAGTCTTTAACTTTTCTTCTATAACAAAGTTCTTACAAGATATAATGACGAATTGAGGAGTGTCTAAAGAATGTCGCAACAACGCCGGAAATGCTGTTCCATGAATTTCTCTAATTTAATTGTTCCGTCGGAAAGAGAGGTAAGCGAGAAGAGAGAGAGAAAGAAAAAGATAAATTTTATTTGAGAAAAAATAAGTTTGAAAATGTAAAATAAAATAAAAAAAAATAGATAAAACATACAACACATTGAGCTAGCGAGTCTAATCCTCTGACGGCACGAGCCGATGCCTCGTTTGCCATTAGAAAAATGTTGCAGTTTGAGGACAATGAGGATTAGGCCGCTGACCTCGAAGACCACCCAGTCTTTCGAGGAATACCATAAAATACATTTAAAACATTTGGAAATTTTGTCGGGTCCAAGCGACGCTTGGTTATACAAGCGTCGTTTGGCCTTCTAGAATTTTCCAGATTTTTCATTACTAAGGCCCAGAAGCTGGTTAGCGTCCTGGACCTTTTTTCTAGCATCAGTTGCATTCGCAATCCCGTAGCCTACGGAACTCTCTCTTGTCACTTGCTATTACAAAAAAAATCAACTTAAATACTTTCACAAATAAATTGAATAATAATATAAAATTTAAAGAGTAATTTACATGATAATTATTAAAATAGAACAGTAACAAACAAAATTGTTGTGTTGATTATTTAAATTAACTATCCTAAACTCCTTACCAGATATAAATCCCTTAACGGGCAATATATCCAACATTAATCTTCATCTAGGCTCTCATCTCTTGTAACTCACAGTCAAGCATACGTCCTTGTTTAACTATATCTAAAATATGATACAAATATTTTAAATCGTCTAAATAGAAATCAATATTCGGACGAACATCAGTTGAAGAAAAATTGCCACTACTATTTATTTCTTTTCCACCTTTTTTCTTCATTTTTTTAACGTTCTCTTTAATATCTAAAACAGTTGTACTACGTCGTTTCCTGTTGTCATAACTCTCAGCTTCTTTTCTCGTTATTTGTCTTGATGATTGTAAATTCACTCGTTTGTTGGAATGAGATTGAAATGAAAAATGAGTAATGCGTCTCGTATATTTTGAGCAAGTAAATTCTCATAGAGCTATGATCATATTTTATCAATTCCGGTTTGAGACCAAACAAAATAGATGTGGCAAAAGCGATTGAATCACAGTCATCCAAATTCGGCTGATATTGAACCTCAGGAAAGACCATAGAAAGGATACAGTTTTTGTAAATAAAGTGATTGATCGTTATTCAAAGTATTATATCACAATGAATCAGAAATGAATTTTTAGTAATATAAAAAGTACAAATCCAATGATTTTACAATAATTTTTAGTCGATCACGGCTGATAGAGTTATGAGATGAATTTGTGTTTATCAATTATTTTTATTAAGAGTAATAATAAGAAAATTTTTATTATTTATTTACTAGAACAACGCGGAAAAAGAAAAATTTAACTGCGCTTGTTAATATGCCGGCTGTAAAAAGAACCAAATTATAACTACATTTACTAAATTTATTGCGAATCCGTGATTTTAGAACAAGCTCGACACTGTTAAGCTTGTTCTGCAGTCACGGAGATACAACACTGCAGTAAATTTAGTACATTTAGTGAAAAGTTATAATTTAGTAAATTTAGTTATATATTGTTTATTTTTACAGCCGCCGTGTTTACAAGCGGAAATTTTAGCTTGTCGTTAGTTTGAGTCCTTGAACTTTACCAGGGCCCTACATGGGATGCATTCATTCATTCACAGATTCGTTCCGACTCTGCAATACCAACAATTTACTAAAAATGCTGAAAAAAACAAAAATAACAAACTTTTCCATACAAATTAAAGTGGTGGGTTCACTTTTCACGCCGAGCGTACGAACGGAGCGTATGCAAGAAAGCGCTAGAGTCGTGTGGTCTCTTAAAGAAGTTTTAGTAATTAAAATTTACGATTTATTTATTGTTATTTGTTATTATCAAATCTTTCGCTCTCTTTTATCATTATCAATCTGTAACTCGTTCTTGTGTCCTGAGAAAAATTAGTAAATTAACGAAATAAACACAATGACTGAAAATACCGAATGCGTTGGTAAATTTCAGTTACTTAAGTGTCTCTAGATGGTCACGACTCTAGCGCTTCCTTGCATACGCTCCGTGCTTACACTCGGTGTGAAAAGTGAACGAACGGTATTAAGTGGTGTCTCCACACTATAGAAATCTGATGCAAGTTCTTGCACCAAGATCTTGCACGAAAAAATGGAACATGTTCATTGGAAGTGATCGTCTTGCATAGCTTTTTAAGGCATAAATCATTCCACCGAATTCTAGTAATTATCTAGTGATGATAGATCTTGCTGCAAGATCACCGCTTTAATGCGATTTATTTTTAAGGCTAAAGTCCACTCATTTTTTTAGTGATAACCTGGAAACCAGTGGTGCCTTCAAGAACCAGCTTATCCCTGATACTTGTGCACCGATATTGCTACATGCTATATTTTCTATCCAAGTATTGCTACATCTTCCATGCAAGAGTATTTATCATCTGATACTACTAGTATTTTAGTGATATTCAAGTAAATCTAGTTTTTTAGTGATGGCAAGTCTAGCATGAAAAATCTATTATGCAGACACACAGCTTTAATAGCAAAACATTATTAGACAAAACTTCCATAAAAGATTTAGAATGTGGACTATTTATAACTAGTACCAATTAAGGCTCAAACTCACGACAAGCTATCTTTCACTTGCAAACCGTACTCAGCACGCGCAACAAGTTGGGTTGTGTCGAACTTGAAAACATGGCCACCTCAATCTTCAAAACTATTAATATGTCCCCAGTCGACGTGATTTTCCTAGTAATTTTACGTGTTGCGCATGCTCATATCACTCAGCATTACGTCAGCCATGTTTACTAAAACATAATTCAGTCAGTTCGGGTAATAAACAGTCTTGCATGTAGACACACTGCTTCAAGTACTACCCAAAAAACCCAGCGATATGAAGTAAAACTTCTATTCTGATATACTATATATACTAGTAAGAGATCCGAAGTACAACGCCAGATGAGCCTGCTGCACGATAGTAGTAAACTTTTTTAAGAATGTATTCAATTATTACTTTCAATTATAATTAATCTACTGCATCTACCGTGCAAAATAACAATACTGAAGAAAATATTCTTACCGTAAATTTTTATATGTGTTTCGTTACAAAACCCAATGAAAAAAAAAAAAAGAAAAACATACCTATACATAAACATTATTATACATAATATTTTTTTTTTTGGCCTCCAGTGCATGAAAATTTTTGTTCTCAATGAAAATGACAAAATAGATTAAAAAATTTTTTTTTCCGATTTTTATTGAAACGTCACAAAGGCATAATTGATTTTTATCGGAATAAATCACGACCAAAGCGCGGTGTCAACTGAAAACAGTCACAACTTGGCCAATTTTAAAGATAGAGAGGTTTTATTATGCTTGTTTTAAAGATTAATAAAAACTCTACAACTAATTCCTAATGATTTTTTATGCTACTATTTCCGTTTCGTTTGAAAAACAAACAATTGTCGTTACCAGAAGCTAATTTTTCGATTCATTAGTAATTAAAATGCATATAAGTTGTTTATTTATGACGATAATGTTTTTAAAAAAAATTGCATTTTCAAGGCCTTTAAAAGAGGAACATTTTCATCTTATTACTTTTTTTTGTCAGATTAATATTTAATAATGAATAAACCGTAAGTAGGTCAATATCAAATTTTTTACTCACTGAAAATTAAAAAAAAAACTGATAAATTTGTATTATCTCTGAAAAAAATAAGTTACTTTAAAAAAAAAAAAAATTACCCTTTGTTTTGTGTTTGTATCTATCTTTATGACTTTTTTTTTTTATACATATTCATGTTTACAATCGTTGACGGTAATACGTCATTTTCTTTTGTCTATGCTCAAAGGGGGGAAATGGAAAATGTCCTTCAATATACTATACTCACAAAAACAAAGAAAAAAAAAAAAAAAAATTGAAGTTATGATTTAGTTCTTTTTGTGTACTCGACTAACGAGCACTATTTTTTTTAAGTAAAATTTTTGATTGTTAAAAATGAAAAAAGCTGTTTATCTGGTTGGTGATGAAATTGAAAAAATTCAGTGTTGCAAATTGCCCAATAATAAGCAGACATTGTGTTTATTATTTTATAAAATAAATACACTCAAGCAATCTGTTCGTCACAGTTTGGCCGATACTGTAAATGAAGTCCGCGTTTTTTGGGATATTTTACAAATACCAATGCAAAGAATTGATTATTGTATTACAAAATTAGAAAAAGTATATGTCGAGTGGAAAAAAATAAACAGTAATCGCTCAAGAGTTGATTCTCCAGCGCAAAAAAAAAAAGAAAATTTATTTGTTGGTAAATTACTAGACTTGTTTGATATAGCTCCTCTGAACGTCATGACACTCATAAGCTCTGAACAACAACAGCTTCTTCAAGCACAGCGTTCATCAAGAGGACGAAAATCTATTTCGACTAGTTCCAATATTGAAAAAGTGAAAAAACAATTAGATTTCAACGTTAAAGAAATGTGCGATGATTCTCAATACAATACAATTATCAGCAATGGTAAGTGTTTTTCTCAAATTTATTTACTGATTTTTCTAATCACCAATAGATATAAATACAAAAATGAAATACGTACTTCTTTTTTTTTTATCAGATAAATAAATATAAAAAAAATGATGAAAATGAACTCAATGAATACTATCTCTTTATATTTATTATTATATTATTTATATTTGATATTATTTAAATATTCGAAAAATTGATTAATTTATTTTATTCCAATTTTAACGAATTATCTTATTTCCTTCAATAATTTTATTTATTAATTTATACATGAAAATATTAATATATAATACATGTTAATAATTCTCAATCTCGAAATTTTATTTTATTATTTATTACTAAATTTAAAACTCACTCTATTATTTTAGAAAAAGTACAGGACAAAAATAATGTGATTATTCAAGAAGACTTGCAAGACGATGAAAAAGATATAACTCAAATAGTCACTCGCCTGAGCTTAAAAAAAACCTTGCATAGAACATTTGATAATACAACTCTGAAAATAATGGACCCAGACTTTGAGACAGTTGTGCCAAAAAAAAAAATTAAAATAATGACACCAATACTTGCCAGTGCATTGGACAGGACGTGTGTTACAGATCACAATGCAACATTTATTATCGCTGCAACTGCTCGTAGTCTTGGATATAATGTGGAAGATATTGCTTTGAGTTCAAGTACGATTCATAGAGCTCGGATTAAAAATCGTGAAAAACTTGCAAGTGATATCAAACAACAACTGAGCGTTTCTTCTAATTTGATTGTTCATTTTGACGGTAAGATTTTGCAAGATTTGATCAACCGTGAAAAAGTTGATAGAATTGCAGTAGCAGTATCATATTTCGAGAGTAGTCACTTACTTGGTGCACCAAAGATTACAAATGGTACTGGTATAAATCAAGCAAAAGCTGTTGTTGAGACTCTAAGACAATGGAACTTGCTAGATCATGTAAAAGGACTTTGCTTTGACACCACAAATGCAAATACTGGTACGTCTTATCTTTGATTATGAACTTATTATTTTATTTATGCTGTTTTGTCCTCTCTTACATTTAAAATTTGAATTTCGAATGATTTATAATTGAAAAAAATATAATTTATGTCTCATGTATAAGATAATAAAATATGTACGTCTCATATGATTCTAAAGGACAACACAATGGAGCAGCAGTTTTGATAGAAAAAGAATTGCAAAGAGAATTACTTTGGTTACCTTGTCGTCACCATATTCACGAAATTTTATTAAAAAGTGTATATGAAATTGATTCTGCGAGGAAAACGGGTCCCGACGTAGCACTTTTTAACAAATTTCAGAAACAATGGAAATTTATTGACCAGTTGCAATATGAATCTGGTATGAACGACAAGATCATTGCAAGAATCTTAGAGAAAGATAGGCAGGAAATAATTAATTTTATTTTTACACAATTTGAGGTACGAAAAAGTATTATTTTTTTTCAATTAACTTATTATTACTATTTTTATTATTGTTAGTATCATTATTGTGATTATAATCATCATTATTAGTACTATAAGATACGTTTTTTTGTTTTTTTTTTTTTTGTATAATTTAAATTATTAAAACTTGTGACAATTTTTTTTTTTTAAGGCTAATGATCAACGACGAGGGGATTATCGGGAACTGTTAGCTTTGGCTTATATTTTTTTAGGAGAAATTCCTCCTCGTGGTATTGCTTTCAAAATACCAGGAGCCATGCATCACGCAAGATTTATGGCCAAAGCAATTTATTGTTTAAAAATATTTTTATTCAAAAAGCAATTCAAACTAAATCATTCTGAAGAAACTCAGATTAGTGCAACCTGTATTTTTATTATTAAATTTCACATCAAATCGTGGTTCACAGCTCCATTAGCTATTCAGGCACCAAATAATGACTTAAAGTTGATACAAGATATAATAGTTTTTGAAAAAGAAAACGAAAAAATATCACAGGCAGTACGATCAAAAATGTTAAGGCATTTGTGGTACTGTTCTGAAGAACTTGTTGCCTTAGCTCTCTTTGATAACAACGTAACGACTGAGGTCAAACGAAAAATGGTTGAAGCAATCAACGGTCGAGAATCTGCGAGTAATTATACAAAGAGGTACATAGTTGACAAAGATAACTATAAATCATTGATTTCAAAAGATTTAAGTGATTTTACATCAAAGAAATCTATTAAAATTTTTGAGCACTTTGGTTTATCATACGATTTCATTGAAAAAAATCCTGTTGAATGGGAAAATAACTTGAATTATAAATATGCCAAAAAAATAATATCAAATTTACGAGTCGTCAATGATATTGCAGAAAGAGGCGTGAGCTTAGTGGAAAAATTTAATCAATGCTTAACTCAGTCAGAGGATCAGTTCCAATTCCTCATGCAAGTTAATCAAATGCATCGTAAAAAATACCCGGGTTCTAATACAAAAACACTTTCATCAGGTGATCCCTCAGATCAACTGTGGTTTATATAAATGAATTATTAATAATAAGTCAAAAAAAAATTAACAATAACCAATTGTATTTTTCGTTATATGTAATATTCATGCTGAAATTTTTTTTTGTTGAAATAAAATCGAACGATTATTTAGAACACTTGTTTTTTAACTCATTTTATGTTTTTTTTTTTACATATTTTGGTTTATTCCCTGCAATAAAGAATAACAGTTAAATCAAAGCCTATGATGATCTTATCAAGAAATTTTTTCAGAGATAATACAAATTTATCAGTTTTTTTTTTAATTTTCAGTGAGTAAAAAATTTGATATTGACCTACTTACGGTTTATTCATTATTAAATATTAATCTGACAAAAAAAAGTAATAAGATGAAAATGTTCCTCTTTTAAAGGCCTTGAAAATGCAATTTTTTTTAAAAACATTATCGTCATAAATAAACAACTTATATGCATTTTAATTACTAATGAATCGAAAAATTAGCTTCTGGTAACGACAATTGTTTGTTTTTCAAACGAAACGGAAATAGTAGCATAAAAAATCATTAGGAATTAGTTGTAGAGTTTTTATTAATCTTTAAAACAAGCATAATAAAACCTCTCTATCTTTAAAATTGGCCAAGTTGTGACTGTTTTCAGTTGACACCGCGCTTTGGTCGTGATTTATTCCGATAAAAATCAATTATGCTTTTGTGACGTTTCAATAAAAATCGGAAAAAAAAATTTTTTAATCTATTTTGCCATTTTCATTGAGAACAAAAATTTTCATGCACTGGAGGCCAAAAAAAAAAATATTTTTTTTTTTTGAATAGGTCTAATAAACATACATCCATGTATATATTTTTATTTTGTTTTAGGATCAAAAAATTAAACAAGAACAAGTTGATGATGATGGAAGAAGAGAAAATCAAAGGGTCATAGAAGTAGAACAACGTTTGAGAGTAAAATTAATTGCTCAATATGCTGAAATGAACAAAAAAAAACTTGAACTTGATCACCAAGCATTGTTACATGGCATGGAGGATCTTCGAGTAGAAAACGATAAAAATCAAGATTTGTTTCCAAAACAAACGAACAGAATCTTTAAAAAAAATAACACAGAAAACTTACAAAATCAACATAATAGTGGTAAAAAACCAGGATTAAGACCACATCGTCATGATCTCAACGTGGCCGTGGTAACAGTCGTTACAACAGCAATAATTCTGGACGGGGTGGAAATAGATTTGGACATCGTGGGAATAATTATGGAGGTGGTGGGAACAATTATCAGCACAACGGTGTCTCAAGACGTGCAAATCCACTAAGTGATAAAAGGTGAATAACTTTTTAAAATGAAATAACAAATAAAGTTTATAAAAAATATAACAATAAATAAACTATATATAAATATAAAATAAAATAACACCAAAATGAACTATATATCAATCAATAAAACAACATAATAAATTATCATTGATCAACTGTTTTTTTGTTACAGAATGATACGTAAATTAAAATACGACATCATTAATTTAAATAAAAAAAAAAGAGTGGACAAAATAAACATCTCCACGTTCATAATAATTTCAACTATACAATTTAAAAAACAAGTTAACAATATTAATCTAATATTCCTTTCACACCAAAAAATGCTCATTTGGGCCACTTTCTCCTATACTGAAAAATTTGTTTGACAAGTATTATTATGTCATAATTAAAAATGAGTCAAAGTTGTCTAACAAATTATCATCCATTGAATTTTAAAAAAATATAAAATGATAGTTAATTTAAAAAAGAAGTGATGATTTGATAGACTAAAAATGTCGACTTAAAATATTCATCTGAGTATATATATATAAATATATACGCATCCATATTTTACTATTGGCAATAGTAACGAAGCCAACCTGTCACTTTCGTTGCGATTCCAAGGTCAATCCAAGGTACACGTCGTCACCAGATTTTTAAATTAAACATACTCAACCAATGTAAGTACATTTTAAATAAATTTATATCAGTGTACTTCATAAAATTGTAACAAGGTGTAGTGCTAAAAGTGCTTGTAAAAGCCGCGTGTACTTGTGGCGTTCCTGTAGAGTCAGTGACTTAGTTAATTAGTCGACTGGATTGCTGCCCAATCCCGTCGCTTATATTTTAGACATTTTTACATTTATTTAAATTGATTCTTTGACTCCGCCACGACCGCATAGTTTAGGTATTCTCTTTTCTTTGCGATTCGCGAGTAAGTGTATTTGGGTTACAGAATTAGTATTTATTCGTACCGCAGTTTTATGTAAAATTAATTTGGTTTGTTTTAAAATAAATTGTGTACTGATTATTAATATTTTTGAAAGTGTTGGTTGAAATTATTTTTGCTGTATTACTGTGCCATTTTCTCGCGTGCTTTTCAGATTCCTTTTTACCTCTCCCTACATTACGCAATTTTTGTTTTCCTACCCTTCTAATACTACTACATATCTAGCGGGGTTATTTTAGCGGACAAAATACATATGTCTTATAGATAATCCAGCTACGATATTTCAACACAATTGAATGAAATTGTTATTACTTTTTTTTTTTATTTAAATACTAAGTGCGTAGTTCTGTCATATTTTTTTTTTTTATTTGAAAATAAAATGATAATGATCACGATATAAAAGCTTACTACATTCTGACAATGATTCAGAATGTTATTGTTTTTTTTTTTATTTAGCACAATTAACTACAGTTGTAATTGCTTTGTATTTTTTTTTTTATCCATCATAATACATTTTTTTTTTTTTATCCAACACAATTACGTAGTCATCTCATATTTTTTATGATTAAATCGAATTAATAATAAATATTTTATCTGCCAATTATTCAGAATGTTATCGTTTTTTTTTTTATTTAGCACAATTAACTACAGTTGTAATGGCTTTTTTTTTTTTTTTCTTCATCATAATACATTTTTTTTTTTTTATCCAACACAATTACGTAGTCATCTCATATTTTTTTTAACACAATTGGATAAAATTGTTATTACTTTTTTTTTTTACGGAGGCTAGGAGCCATAGGCTCAGCCGCAGTATTGGATTTATTAACGAAAAAAAAAAAAAGTCTATAACTTTTCAACCACTGAACTTGGAAAGTTCGATCGCAGCTCAAAAGAAGCGCCTCGGAAAACTTTTCGAAAACCATCATAAAATTTTTCCCTGTGACTAAAAGTTTTAGAAAAAAAAATGGAAAAATCGATTTTTGGAAAATGTTTGTTCATTGTTCTAAATTAAATGCCATCTAAACTATGAATCTGAGAGAATAAGTTACGAGGGTTGATATAGTCTTCAGATATTTCTCTATCATGTTTTATTTCTTAAAAATGGATAAGCATTCAAATAAAAAAAAGACAGACGTTTATACAAAAATTTTTTCAATGGTGCAAAAAATGACGCCAGCAATAACTTATAAAAAAAATCAAAATATAGACTTCGTTTTAGGCTCAAAAAATGCGTCTTCAAAAACTCTATCGCCCGCATAATGGACTTTTTCTGCTACTAGCAATAGTTTTTGAACCAAAAAAAAAAAAACCTCAAAATTAAAAAAAAAAAAAGACATTTTTTTTTTTTTTCTCAAAAAGTATGCATCATGGAGCAAAAATTTTTTGAATAGCACTAGATCTTTTGGAGGAGCTACTTTTGACTCTAATACAAAGTCTCTTTCATAATAATAATTCCAAATATGGCGTTCCAAAAAAAAACAACGAAAAACGGCGCCAACAATAACTCGTTAAAAAATCAAAAAAGAGACTTCCTGTTAGGCTTAAAAAATGCGTTTTTGAAAACTCTATCGCCCGCATCATGGACTTTTTCTGCTCCGAACAATAGTTTTTGAACCAAAAAAAAAAAACCTTAAAATTTAAAAAAAAAAAAAAGACACTCAAAAAGTATGCATCATAGAACAAAAATTTTTTAAAAAGCACTAGATCTTTTGATGATGCTTCTTTTAAGCCTAATACAAAGTCTCCATGTTGATAATAACTCCAAATATGGCGGTCCGAAAAAATGACAAAATGGCGCCATCAATAACTCGTAAAAAAATCAAGCTAGAGACTTCGTTTTAAGCTTAAAAAATGCGTTTTTGCAAACTCTATCGCCCGCAACATGGACTTTTTCTACTCTGAACAATAGTTTTTGTAGCAAAAAATAAAAAACCTTGAAATTTGAAAAAAAAAAGATATATAAAAGATATATAATAAAAGATATATATACGACCAATGGCTGAAAAAAATATATGACTGACCTGTTAATTTCTTTGGCTACATTAATTGCTCAGAAATTAACAGGTAAAACACACTGATTCTTTAGCCATTCGCCAGCAGTAATAACTTTCAATTGAGCCTAATACCATGTTTCTATCTTCAGTATCCTGTAAGTTATAGCATTTTTAATGAATTTTTTAACAATTTTAAAAAATTAGGTAATAAATAACTCAACGTAGAATTGGATTAAAAACTTCGTAATCGGCTCTTATTTTGCGTCTCAAAAAACTCTATCGCCCGCATTGTGGGTTTTTTCTGCTATCTCCAATATTTTTTGAGAAAAAAAAAAAAAATAAACATAAAAATTTATTTTTGAATAATTTTATTATCAATAAACTATAAAATTATTTAAAAACCATAATTCTATTATATCTGAAAAATTAAGATAACCATGGTCCTGGCCGGAATATTGAAAATTTTTAATTTTCAACGGGTAACGCGGGCAACAAGCCCCACCAAACGTTACTAGGTCTTTTTCGTTGTGTAAAATACTAAATAAAGATCATCAAGAAATAAATTTAATTTGACCAATTGAGAAAATAGAAAATAACAAATTAAAAAAAAAAAAAAAATTAAAAAATCACTCTATTCCAGCTAATTTCACAATAAACAAAAAAAATGATGACAAAATAAAAACCTTCCAGTGTGAAGTTAGCTGAAATGAAGTTATTTATTCAAATAGGATACGTCTTCACTCTTATACGCCGTGTAACATACATTACAGCACCTCGATAGTTCAGTTCCCAAACTATATTTTACAAACACTATCTCGCATGTAGTATATGTTCAACGAACTTGAATAATTTAAAATCAATAAATATTGACAGATGAAATATGTATTTGAATCCTAATAATATCGATGTTGAAACTTTGAATATCACTGTGTTTTTTCATACGTAATACATTATACTTATTAAAGAAGGCACTTTTTAGTTCAAACCAAAAATTATTTTTCAAACTAAAAAGTACCTTTTTTAATACGCTATAATAAACAAAATAATTATGAATATAAATATTTATCAAGTATACCATTCCTCTTTTCTTTTGATTAGAAAAGTATAAATAAATTATATTGTAAAATTTTCATACAATTACAATAATAATTTTCTCTTCCAAACTAACAAGACATCGATGTCTTTTTCTCTTTTTTTAAAACATAAAATTAGTCAATATTATAAATAAAATATTATTGTATAATAATTCAATATTATGTTTTGAATTTAGGAAATATTATTTTATATAAACAATAATAATAGGTATATTAATCTTTCATATGAAAAATACTTGCATATGCATGTCCTATATATATATTAGACCTGTCCAAAAAAAAAAATATTTTTATTTTTCTCCTCCTGAGGGCTAAATTGATTTCCTATGACGAAACAAAGCAAAACCCAAAACAATTTTTTTTTTAGAATTTTTTTTGAGCTGGCTCATTGAACTTTTCTTTTTTCCATCTAATTAGCACGTAGACGTATGTCGTTTTAACTTCAATCAGGCAGAACTTTGTCAGTTCTGAACTTACGAAGCTCGTATTGGTCTCGTTTTTTAGCCCTTGAAAACATTTTTAATTTCATGCTATAATATTTATTTGAATCATAAATACTTTTGCCAGAAAAATTTTTTAAAAAATAACATTTTACAGGTAAACACAAATTACTATATAAAAAAAATTTTTTTTTTTTTTTCTTTTATTTTTATCGTTTTTATATCAAGAGACTCGGTAGAGTCTCACCTTACTTTTTAAAAAGCGAGACTCTTTACCGGGTATTAGTATTTTAAGTCAGTGGTCCGTAACGTCGTCGTTTTTAATTTATCAAATGGCGTTCTAATTATTTGTTAAAAAAAAAAAATAAAAATAGTTTCACTATGTATATCGATGCCTCTCTTTCCAATAAGCCTACTCTCGATTTTTTCCAACAAATAATAAAAAAGATATAAGAGTCAGTAAAAGCCAGATATTAAATCTTACTAAAAAATAAATTTTCAAGCTGAAATGTCTAATTTCTTCGGATACGTTGCGCATACCCCGCGCCTATCCCTACTCCTGAATTTTTTTTATATATGTGTATGCAGCCGCATGTGTTAGTTATTTATCATTGATGGTATAGCAGAATTTGTTTCTTTTTCTTTTTATTCAAAGCGTACATATATAGTATATATACACGTTTAAATTTTTATATTCCAGAAAATTAGTATTCGATTATTATTTATTATTATTATGGTATTCACGGTCAATTTAAAGTAGACGAATTACAAATATAATTTATTATTAATTTAAACACAATAAGTGAAATAAAAACAAAACATAAATTTACAATTAATGTCGCCAAAAAGCCTCAATTTTTAAATACCAGTCTATTCATCATACCTTTAATAAACAAAAGACGTAAAATATCTAAAAGAATGTCAAAATTTTGAAGTATAAAGTTGAATAATTTGCTGGATAAAAAAAAATTTTAAAAAAATTTAGGCGCTATTTCGATACATGGTATAATAATAATATAATAAATAATAAAAACTGCAGCGCCTAATTTTTTTTAAAAAATTTTTTTATCCAGCAAATTATTCAACTTTATATTTCAAAATTTTGACATTCTTTTGGATATTTTACGTCTTTTGATTATTAAAGGTATGATGAATAGACAGGTATTTCAAAATTGAGGCTTTTCGGCGACATTAATTGTAAATTTATGTTTTGTTTTTATTGTTATAATTATTTCTCTATTATTATATATCATTATTATTATTATTATTATTATTATTATTATTATTATTATTATTATTTTTATTATCACTGTTATTATTTTTATTATTATAGTAAGTATTTGAAATATATTGTTACGTTTTAGGGTTAAAAATAAAAGATATCTCTTTTCTATTTAAATTAATAGATCTTCATTCATTTGCTATTCTATTGCAACTGCCAACTTAAGGGATTACCATCACCAATCAAAAACGCAGATAGAGCCTTGAAATTTTTTGAGCAGATTAATGAAATAATAATACATACGCTCAAATTTTTTGATAATTTTCTTGTAGCTAATTACTTAGTAATTAATTACTAAAGTAGGCTACTTTTTTGAAGGTTATACATAGGTTCTTATGGAGAGTCCGGTTTAGTTTTTAGAAACCTGGTAGCCATTTTATGGAAAACGCTGATAGCTTTTTCAAAAACTACAGATAGATAGAGGAAACAATAAGGAAAGTTTTGATATAAAAATTAATAGGGCTTTGAGACCTTTTTATTTTACAATAAATGAAAATAAATTTTTGTCTTTGTCTAAATACTCAAGTTGAAGTGAGAAACAAGATTTTCTCTTTCTTTTTTATCTCGTTCGCACTCATAGAAATATTATGTTTCTAAATTTCATACGCAAGAGGTCTCTAGATATGCGGGGGTAATCCCTTAACTCTTTCTCTCATCTCTTTCCCGTTACTAAGGTCGTCATTTGTTCTTAACTAATTCTATATTGTCTGTCTCTGTCTCTCATATGGGAGGAGGGAACGATTAACTTCATATTCGTAACACTACCCTCCACCCAATGAGAATTGTCGTCCCGACAATCCGTAACCTACAGCTCAAGAATGTTCAACAATCCGATTATATTAATCAGATCCTTGACCACTGGGGATTCTCGAGTTATCCTAAGATGTTGTTCAGTATTTACTCAAGGTTCAGGGGAAAACCCAATGTAAAAACCCTGAACGAACAACATTTACAATTATATTTAATATCTACAGTCAATTTTGTTCAGTCAAAAGAATATCTTCATTCAATCTATCTTTTTTTATTGACTTATTCTTCTCCTAGATATTTGTCTTCTCCTAGATGATTAAGGCAGTATGTAAATCCCAAGGTAGGATAATTCTTTGGGTTCAAAGAGGCACCCTTGTAACCATAGCTTAAAAAAATAATAAATGCCCTCTAATGTCTAAAATTTGTATACTTTACTGACGCGTCTTTAGAAGTATGAGTGAGGGCGCCTCGTATTTACACTCACTAATACTACTTCAGCAGATTTTCAATGCTTCGCCTGGTACTTTTTGACTGTTTTTGACCCTAAATTTTCGTCTTAAATAATTAATAACTTTTAAAATTCGTGGTAGAAATCGATGATTTTTTTTTAATTATTTTTGTTATTAAAAGAAGTATAAGCTGTAGTAAAATAAAGGTTTTCTGTGAGAGCGTTTTTTTAATAGAAGTGAAAACGTGCCGAGGCTTCCTATGCTTGTGTGTTAAAGTGTTAAATTGTTGTCAACTTTGACCCTAATTATCTCGGTCAAATCGTGGTAGGAAATTACAAAACAAATTTAATAAAATAGATCTTTATTTCACTTAGAAAATAAGCCTTCTTTGATCAAAATCTGTGAGAGGGAATTTTTTTTCAATATTTTGACATACTTACTGACATACACCCCTTTCAGCTATGTCATTCACGACTTTTAGTTCACAAAATATTTTTTTGGCGGCTATAAAACTTTCATCATTGTGCCATTCATTTGGATCCAAATGGATAAAATCATATTTTAGATTGAATTTTTTAAACAACATACAAGATTTTTTTGATACAAAATCACTTATATCTTTTGACAATAAAGAATGAAGTTCTTTTTTATTAATGATGTATCGTTTCGGATAATCAGTAACGCGTTCTCTCTCAACCATTGCTTTGACCATTTTATTTTTTACAATATTATTTACTGAGTCGTCAAAAAGACCTAATGCTGAGATTTCTTCAGATAAGTACCAAAGATGATTTGCAAGTTTGGATTGTGCTGTGACAGATACTTGTTGATCATTCTTTTCAAATTTTATTAAATCTTTAAATAATTGTAAATCATTATTTGCCGCGTATATTGCAAGTGGAGCAGAAAACCAAGCTTTGACATAAAATTCAATAATAAAAATACACATTCGACGGAGAGATTCTTCTTCATTTTTTGACAATTTAAATTGTTGTCTGAATAAATAAATTTTCAACGAATAAATTGCTTTAGATAAAAAACAAGCATGATGCATTGCACCAGGAGCTTTAAAATGAATGCCTCCGGTTGGTGTTTTACCCAAAATTTTTTTACAACATTTGTAAGACAGTGACAAAAATTCTTGGTAGTCTCCTCTTGGTTGAAAATCCTTTAAAAAAATATAATATTTAAATAAATATTTTTAAACCACTTTTTGTTGTTTTATAATTATACAATTTTTAATAAAAGATAATGAAAAAAGAGCTCAGTTTTAAATATAAGGATTATTCTAATATTTAAAGTAGTGCTTACATTTAATGGAGTATTGTTAAATTGAGAGATGTTATCTACATCATTATCCAACATTTGAGTCACCAACTTGTCTTTCATACAATCATTATAATTTGAAATATTTATATGACTCCAGTTTTTTTTAAATTTAGTAAGAAGAGCCACATCTGGTCCTGTTTTCGTCCCCCAATTAATTTCAAAAACACTTTTCAAGATTATTTCATAGATGTGGTGTCGACATGGAAAATATAATAATTTTTTTTCCAGAATTCTTTCGATGATAACTGCTGTACCATTATATCGTCCTGGGTAAATAACAAAATAGTAAATTCAGTAATAAAACAGTGAGAATAAATTATCCAAAGAAATACTGACTCAAGGAATAAAGATTATGTCACAAAAATATTTTTTTTGTCTAATAAAAAATATTTTTAATCCAAAAAATTAATTTATCGTTTTATAAAGTCTTTCGATTGACTAGAAAATGTTCTATGAGATGAAAAGTTTTTTTTTCGATTAAAAATTTATTTTATCATTGAAATAATATTTTTACGAACAGAATAATTTTTTTTCCAGTAAAGACAACTCAGATGATAAAGTACGTCGTCAGTATTTAATAGATTGACCGATAAAATCGAATTATTAAAAATATGAATAAAGATTGTTTTTATTACAGCTTCAGCTTGTTTTAAACCAGATCCACTATCAACCTTTGGTGCACCAAGCGCATGGCTCGTGTTAAGTCCAGATATAACAACTGGAATTCTGTCAATCATTTCTGTACCAGTTAGGTCTTGAAGGATTTTACCATCTAAGTGTAATATCAAGTTACACGCACCGTGAAAATTATTTTTTAAATCAACTGCCAATTTTTCACGATTTGCAATTCGAGCTCTGCGAATTGTACTTCGGCTTAAAAGAATGTTATCTAGTTTATGTCCCAAGCTGACTGCAGTGGCAGCAATTATGAAAACGGCATTATGATCTGAAGTACGATCGAGTGCTGAGGTGAGAATTGGAGTCATTATTTTAATTTTTTTTTCTCTCTTTCTCTCAACTCATCTTCAAAGTCTGAAATCGTACGTTTCAACTCATTACATGTCTTATCATTAGAACCGTTACTCGATAATGATTCCATACGTTCCACTATTTCAATCAAATCTAAAGAGAAAAAAAATTCAGGTAAGTATAATGAAAAAAAAAAAAAAAATTAATAAAACATTGCAAATTACCAGATTTTTGTCGACGTTTATTTTCATTATCAATAACTTCTTTTTCGAGAAAATTTAAATCAGCATTTGTTGGCAGTTTATCTATTAGAATAAATTAAATATTAATTTAAATTGAAAAATCAAAATGAATTGATATTTATGGAATTCAGTCAACTCTTTTTTTCGTTGTTTGCCTTTTACATCATTTGGAATAAATCCTCGTTTGAATGGTTGACGCTGTGAGTCAAGAAAAACACACTGAGCTTGGCTTAATAAAATTTTCGAATAAGAAATGTCGAAAAGCTCATCCATTTCAGTAGAAAAAACTAATTCTTTCATCCGCTGAGTTTCAGATGTTTTTCTAGATCGATTTTTCCGAATTAATATCCACTTATTATAAATTTTTTTTAATTTCACGATACAATTGTCTTTCTTTTGAAAAGGTATACTTGCTCTTTCCCAAAGCTCTTGAACTTCTTCTATCGTACCATTTAAACTATGGTGTACTAAGGTAACTTAAACTAAGGATAACTTTAGAGTATTCACTTTATAAAATAACAACAATAAAACTTGTCTATTTCTTGGCAATTTCCTATAATTTTTTATTGTATCGATCTCATTACCAAGAAGATAAATGCTTTTTATTTTTTCAATGACATTTTAATGCTAAATATTATGTTTCTTTTCTAAATGTAACTATTGTGTTCCGTCGGAAAGAGAGGTAAGCGAGAAGAGAGAGAGAAAGAAAAAGATAAATTTTACTTGAGAAAAAATAAGTTTGAAAATGTAAAATAAAATAAAAAGTAAAACACACAACACATTGAGCCAGCGGGTCTAATCCTCTGACGGCACGAGCCGATGCCGACTAATCCCTCAAACTGACAACGTTTGCCATTAGAAAAATGTTGCAGTTTGAGGACAATGAAAATTAGGCCGCTGACCTCGAAGACCACCCAGTCTTTCGAGGAACTAAATAAATTATCTGTAAAAACATTTTGGAAGTTTTGTCGGGTCCAAGCACGCTTGGTTATACAAGCGTCGTTTGGCCTTCTAGAATTTTTCAGATTTTTCATTATTAAGGCCCAGAAGCTGGTTAGCGTCCTGAACCTTTTTTCTAGCATCAGTTGCATTCGCAATCCCGTAGCCTACGGAACTCTCTCTTGTCACTTGCTCTTACAAAAAATCAACTTAAATAAATTCACAAGTTAATAAATAAAATTAAACTAATTTGATAAACAAATTAAATAATAATATAAATTTAAATAATAAATTTAAATAATGATAATTAAAATTAAACGATAAAAAATATAAAAATTAATATTGTGTTAATTATTTAAATTACGTATCCTATATTTTATTACCAGATATAAATCCCTTAACGGGCAATATATCCAACATTTTTTGGTGCCGAAACCAGTGAGATTTAGATTCAATAAATTAAATAAAATAGTTATATTTTATCAAAAAACAATAAATAAATATACAAATTAAGTGAATTAATTTAATTTAACCAAGTGACAAGTGCGTACATTTGTGTAACTTACACACGTATAATAAATACACATACAAGTATATATTTTATTATACTATAAATAATTTGAAAATTTATATTCAAACAATATAAATAAATTAAATATAAAGTGACAGCATTACATTCTTGCGAAAATAATAAATAAACATACTAACAAATCACGATTGACTTAAAATTAATCGATAAACCAAACAATTGACAGTTGAGCGTCGAACTTCAATGCAATCAGCCTTAATAAATTTATAAAACTTATTGAATTAAATATTCAAGCAATTCATTAATTATTTATAATTAATTTTTTATCAAATTTTGAGATTATAATATATAAAATAAAATAACAAATTTTTTAAATTAATGGTGAAATATATGAATAAATTTGAATAAATAAAATCATTTCTTTTATCAATAAAATAATTTAAATTCAAATAAAGGATTTAAAATCAAATTTTACAAATTTTAAAATTGATCTCATTACAATTACATTTTATTATAAATATCAAATTTAATATTTTCAAAAAAAATCCAATTAAACAAATTTAGACACATTTATATATTTCACTTGCTATTAAGCTTGGTGAGTGCATTGATTTATCGACTGTTAACTGTCTCATTGTTTAATTAAAAAATAATCATGGTTTCCGTAAGGACCATCGTCCAAAAAAGGACCACGCTAAAGGCCCAGATAACGATGCTTCAGAATTTAGTAGACACCGATTCAGTCGATCGGACAAATATGCGTTTGCGCATGAATCGTATCACCGAATTATACAAAGAATTTGAATCGTTGCATAATGACTTGATTGTAGCCGAACCGGATAACAATCATGAAAACGAATTCGAAAATCTTTTAGATAAATATTTTATATTAGCGTCTAGAGTAGAAAAAATCATGCAACCGGTCGTCCTAACGCCTCCTCAAACCGAACCCATACAGCCTAAGCGAAAATTAAAACTTCCACAAACAGTGGTTCCGACTTTTAACGGAAATTATGAAAATTGGTTGTCATTTAAAAATTCATTTCAAGCTTTAATTAAGGCCCATACCGAACTTGACAACATTGATAAATTTCGTCTCCTCGACGAGGCCATAGTCGGTGAGGCCAAAAAGAAAATCGCTAATTACCCTATCGCCGATTCAAGTTACGAAAAGGCCTGGCCCACTCTAGAACAAGCCTTTGAAGTTAAAAGAATAATAATTTCGCGTCATTTATCTTCCATACTTAATTTACCGACTCAAGAGCGAGAATCTGCGGAAGGTTTAAATTCCCTTGTCGATCAATTGAGACTTCACATCACTTGCCTTGAAACTTTAAGTGTAGAGGTCGGGCAGGAAATGCTTGTCGTCATATAAGAAAGCAAGCTACATAGATCCACAGCTAAAAAATGGATTAATACTCTCGAAAGAGACTCTTTTCCAAGTCTTGAGTCCTTTATTAATTTTTTGACAAACGAAGCAATTTGTTTGTCACAATTTAAAAGAAAGGAAATTGAGGTTATTGATATAACAAAAAATACACAACCCCCACATAAAAAGAAACGTTTCAATAACAAATGTGTGAAAAAACCGAATAATAACCTTTCACACTCGACACTTGCAATCAATACCTCAAATAATAACGCTTCAAACTCAACACTTGCAATCAATAACTCAAGTAATTGCATTCTTTGTAATGACCAGCAGCATCTTCTTTATAAATGCGAGATTTTTAAAAAGATGTCTATTCCTGAAAGACGCGAAATCGTAAAAAAGGCCAATTTATGCAAAGTTTGTCTCCGATGTCACAGAGGAGAGTGTTTTTTAAAGAATTGCAGAATATGTAATAAAAAACACAATATATACTTGCATGAAAAAGTACCTGACTCATCAAAAAAAGAGACTGGGTCAAAAATCAAAGAAAAAAGTCTTTTTCTAGCCTATAGGGAGTGACTAGCCTTAGAAACTCCCGTTGAGCAGAATGTCTGTCTATTGACTCGATCACTAAAGACAGCTGTTCCTCTGCTACCAAGTGCTTTAGTGAAAGTCAAAGACAAAACGGGAAACTATATAAATTGTCGAACTCTTTTAGACACCTGCTCAACAGCCAACTTCATTACTCAAAGACTAGCATCTCAGTTGAATTTGGTAATGAAAAAATGTTCCATTCCTATTAATGGCATCAATGCCACTACTACTTTTACAAAAAATAGCTTAGAACTAACCTTCTATGCTCATTTTTATAATTATTCACAAACATTGACATTTTTTACGATACCTGAAATTACAGGGTTATCACCTCCTGAATTATTTCATGATGAAAATCTAGAAATCCCTAAAAATATTAAATTAGCCGACCCAAAATTTTATATGCCACAGCCTATTGATATGTTGATAGGGGCAGAACCAACCTTATCATTAATGTCAGTTGGTCAAATACCATTATCAGACGAGTCTTTTCAAGTATGTTTTCAAAAAACTCTTCTCGGATGGACCGTAGCAGGTACTACCACGGCGCCTGACCGACGCTTTCCTTTATCTTGTAACTTAACTCGTCTTGAAAAACAAATGACAGACTTTTGGAGGTTAGAAGAGATCAGTTTTGAAAAACCAAAGGCAAAACACGATGTTTTATGCGAAAGCCATTTTATTAATAATATTAAACGTGACCCCAATGGTCGATATATTGCTAGGTTACCATTTATTAAAGGCGATGGTACGCTTGGTGACTCTAGAGCAGCAGCCTATCGGCGCATCCATGCATTAGAAAATAAATTTTTATCTAAACCAGAATTAAAATCAGAATATCACAAAGTAATGCAAGAATATCTTGATCTTGGTCACATGTCACCTGTCTTAGATGATTCTGAGCATAAATATTATCTACCGCGTCATGCTGTGATTAAAAAATCCAGCTCGACTACTAAAGTTCGAGTAGTCTTTGATGCATCTGCTAATTCAAATAACAATAAATCACCTACTATTCAAAATACCATCTTTACTCAATTGCTCAAATTTCGCTCCCATAAATATGTCCTTACAGCTGACATTGAAAAAATGTATCGTCAAATTCTAACTTTTGAATTAAATACAGTAACTTTTGGTGTAACCTCGTCTCCATTTTTGGCTATCCGTACCATTCATCAATTAGCTGATGATGAAGCAAATCATTTTCCACGTGCTGCGCATATTCTAAAAAACGACTTGTATGTTGACGATCTTTTGACAGGTGCAAGTAATATATCAGAAACGCGTCAGCTTCGTGATGAAATTGTTAAATTATTAAAACGTGGTCAATTCAATATACGCCAGTGGGCTTTTAATGAACCAAAATTAATAGCAGATTTATCTAATGTCAATGTTAATTCTAATTTTTTACTCGATAAAAATTGTACCTTAAAAACTCTCGGTATTTCATGGGAAGCAAAATTTGATGTAATTAAATACTCAGTCAAATCTATTGTAATACCAGAAAAGATTACTAAAAGAAATATTCTGTCCGAAATTGCAAGAATATACGATCCCTTGGGACTAGTCGGGCCAGTCGTCTTGCACGCAAAAAAGATTATGCAAGAAATATGGCAGGCTAAGGTTGATTGGGACGAATCCGTCCCCATTCATATACATACGTCTTGGCAGATTTTTGTTGACGAATTAAAATATCTAAATAACATTTCCTTTGATCGTCATATTTTAACCGACATCGGTTGTGACGTTCAAGTACATGGTTTTTGCGATGCGAGGAACATAGGTTATGGTGCATGCCTTTTTATAAGAACGACATTAGCAGACCAGTCTACATTGTAGATTGTTATGCGCCAAATCTAGAGTCGCTCCTATAAAACAAATAACCATACCTCGCCTTGAGCTTTGTGGAGCTCAAGTATTGACTCAACTATATAAAGAAGCTTCAAGCTCTTTCAATTTTGTACCGTCAAAAATAATTTTTTGGTGTGACTCTACTGTTGTTTTACACTGGTTGAAAACTCCGCCTAACCTATTAAATGTTTACGTTGCCAATCGAGTAGCTAATATTCAAGTATCGTCTGAAAAAGCTTGTTGGCGTCACGTAAAATCTGAGGACAATCCAGCTGACGCTCTATCATGAGGTCAGTTGCCTCAAGCATTAGTTGACAACCAACAATGGAGTTTTGGTCCTTCTTGGCTCAATTGAAATTCTCGATAAAACTAATTTAGAATACAAGAAGAATGTTTGCTTAATTATTTCTGAGCAACATTTTTCCATAATCAATACCTTAATGAAAAATTGCTCGACTTATCAAAAATTATTGAGAACATAATAAATGTACGAAGGTTTATCCTCGCCTTGAAAATACGCTGTTCTAAGACAGATGACAAATCATCTGAAATGCTTCAAAATAAATTTTTATCAAGTCAAGAGATTGCTCAAGCTGAGCATGAGCTTTTAATCTAGATTCAAGGTGTATATTTTGAGACGGAAATTAAAATTTTTAGCTCGCAAATTCAAAGTAAAAATACACGATTTAATCGTGCCCGAAATGTATTTAAAAATGTCGGTATTGACTATTGCGGTCCATTTTTCATAAAAGAGAAAAAATTCCGCAATACAACTAAAATAAAAATATATGTATGCGTCTTTGTGTGTATGTCCGTAAAGGCAGTACACTTAGAAGTAGTTAGTGACCTAACAACTGAAGGTTTTTTAGGAGCGTTGCGGCGATTCATTGAAAGACGCGGTACCCCTGTTAAAATTTATTCAGATAACGGTACCAATTTTATCGGTGCGAAAAATCAATTAAAAGAATTATATAATTTACTAAATTCTGATGAGCATAAACATCTGGTGCATAACTTTACAGCGTCACATATACCACGAATATCATGGAATTTTATTCCACCATTATCACCTCATCAAGGGGGACTGTGGGAATCCACAGTAAAATTATTTAAACATCATCTCAAACGGGTAGTAGGTGAATCACTTTTCACATAAGAAGTATTCACCACCTTCACCACTGAGGTTGAAGGTATTTTAAATTCAAGACCTCTCACACAGATGTCCTCTGATCCAAATGACCTTAATGTCCTTACACCTGCACATATTCTGATCGGTGAACCTATTCGAAACTTGCCGGAACAAGATTACACTGATACACCCACTAATAGATTTTGGGAACATATTACCAAGATGAAACAACATTTCTGGGCTCGTTGGCATATTGAATATTTACACGAGTTACAGAAACGTCATAAATGGGCTAAGGACACCGCTAACATTAAGGTTGGCGAAATAGTCCTCCTGGTGGAGAAAAATGCTCCGATCAGACGAGTGATCGAGGTATATCCAGGAGCTGACCAAGTAGTAAGAACCGCAGTCGTGAAGACGGCCAATGGGACCTACACCAGATCAGTCACATTGCTGTGCCCGCTGCTATTCAATGACGTCACACCAGTTCCAAACCAATAATTATCAATATTTGTGTCTTTTTATTATGTAATCTGTTACAGGAAGAATTGGAACCAGTACATATTAAATTAAAATTAAAAAAAAAAATATATATATATTGTAACGAAATTTATTATTTCGTGGGTTCTCGAAATAAATAATCATCCAAATAGATATGGATTATTTATTTGTTAACGTTTACGTATTAATAACCAATGGGAGTTGGTTATTAATAAATAAAGGATCACTAGTGCGAGGCTCTTCGTAGGGTCAAGACTATTATTATACATGACATCAATGGGGCGCCTATTCGATGTTTATAAGATGTCTTGACACAAAAACCTTATCGCGGCGATGGCTCCACTCCTCCGTCGAAGAGACGAACTCACCGAAGGCTGCGTACGAAGCCCGATCGTAAACCTATCAAACTGCGGGCTAGAAAAGCGTGCTGCGCATGTCCGGGGGCGATAGGTAGGAGAGTGCTACTGAGTGGGGTCAGAGCTCACAGCAGCTAAGCACTGAACGTCGTCGTTAGACGACACAACTTGTCTGGCTCTCGAACTGATCACTTCTCTTCTCTTGACTGGCTCTCTTGGTTCACTATTAGTTCTCTCGACATCGTTTGGATCTCTCGTAAAGGTTCCCTAGGTATCAGACGTTAAGTCCTGGTGAAACTCTGTCCGAATTTCCAATGACGGACTAATACTAATGATCACGCTATATGGTTCTCTTATTATAATAATAATTATTATTATATTCATCGCACATAAATGTGTATGTGTGAGTTCACGAATGGATCGCTGTAAATAATAACAATAATAATAATATTGAGATATATTATTATTGCAATGGCAACGTATGTGTAAGACCTGGTCACGGATGGATCGCTGTATGGTTCCCTATACAAAATACATATCTCACATGTAGACTATTTGCTCCCACACTTACGATACTTGTGACGTCGGTATTTTACTATAGTATAGTCGCAATGTAATATAGGCGTATGTAATACACGATAGTTCCCTCAGGTTTGGTTACGTATTTCATAATCCAATCAGGTGGACCGCGCCCCTCTACCATTTCTAACACTGAATTAGGCTCCCAAATTAGTTCTCGTGACTACCACGGTTGTTGGCTTCCGAGATAACCAACATGGCTCCCCCCGGTGATTTTGAGGAGGATGGTGAGAAATCCTCGTTGCTAACCTTGGCCGATAGATCTCGCCGTGCAGGTCAGAAAATCGGTTACAAAATGGCTCCCAACGTGGGGCCTGCCGTGAAAGGATTATGAAATAGGGGTTACCTACTGAGGCTGCTATAGATTAAAAATCATAGTGAGTGGTTACGTTGTGTATAGAACTGGTGACTGGATACCGTAGTTACCGATGGATACATTAAACAAGATGGCTACCGTAAAAACGAAAATTTAAATTTAAAAATTTTCAAACTTTCCCGTCAAAAGTGGTTCACAAAAATTCCAATAGATGTCGCTAGGTGCAAAAACCTAGAAGAATGGATAAGTTGTCGGCGAATTTTCTGATTGGCTGACGCCATCGGATGATGTCTCGGTTCTCTTTTGTGATTGGCCGGCACTCCTCATTGGTCGAGAAGGGCTAGGAGTTGCGCAGACGGCAATTATCAGTTTTCGATGGAAGGGATGATAGCCTATATAAGGAGCTGTCTCAAACATAGCAGCTCATTATCGTCTTGGCTACCTTACGACTTGGTTCTCTTCTAACGTATTGGATCACTACTTGACTTGAATCACTCGACATGGCTACCTCAGCTCAACAAGACGAAGCTCTCGACATAGTGGATCACGGCAGGGATAACGAAGAGGTACCTGGATACCTTAATGGACGAGATGTCCAGAGATCATGAACAACATGTGGCTGGAGGTGTTGCATCCACAGAGACAACACTCACCACAGCTTCACCAGCTCTCGGGGCAATGAGTCCATTGACCGGTTCTCTGGCTAACTTGGATATCGATCAACCAAATAACATCTTGGAGAAGGTGGCCGAAGGAATCCAGAAGTGGAGCGCTATGGAATTAATTCCAGAGATGCCTCTCACCCCTGAAAAAGCCGGCATGGATCCCGTAATAGAGGTTAGGTCCTCGGATCTCGTTGTAAACGTCCAACCAGATCAAGTGGTTGGCGAAAAAGATCACGATGACGTTGAGGTCGATAATATCATGACCCAGGGTTCAACGTCAGAACGTTCAGCGATGTCTAGTCCAAGGGTTGTCAACACACCCGATTCGGATCTCGGACATGTGGATACCGCAGTACGTTCACTGGTAGAACAGTTCGCAAAGGATCCCGCATAATGGCGTGATATCGTCAGAGGAGTCACTGCACTGAAACGTCCACGTGATGACGATGACGTGACAAGTGATGCCAAGAGGAGTTGTACTCCATCGACTGGCAGGAGCTCTCGTGCATCTCCAAGAGATCCACGAACTCCCTCCCCTCGGATCCCGACACCAACTGGCGACTTCTAAATGCCAGCCTTTGGTATTAAAAAGGCGAAGCAACCAGTTGGTAACAAGGCGTATGTTGGAGGTGGTTTCGATCAAGACAGACATCATGACTTGATGATGAAGAAAAACTTCCAACAGAAACCAAGCCAGGCTCCCGACCAAGGTGCTGTCGTCACAAGGGTGCAGCCAATGAGTGGTGCTGTAAGACCACCGACAGTTGGCACTGTAGCAGCTGTTTGCTACAACTGTCGTGAACCAGGGCATCGGTACTCGCAATGCACCAAGACACCAGCACCTGAGGGGTTCTGTAGAAGATGTGGACGCCGAGGACAAACTGTGGCTACGTGTCCAAGGTGTTCAGCACGTTGGTTGGCTGCTGGTCCATATGTTCCAGCCTATGGGTGCAACGTACCACGAGGAGTACGCTTGCCATCAGCACCACCAAGCGAGACGGATCTCGATTTTGCTCAGTCTGGAAGGTTCCCTCATCAAGATGAAGCCAGAGCATTAAGTCCACCACGCAGAGGACGAGGTCGACGTGGCTCGAGTCGCCAGCCATAAAGATGGCCGACAGATGGATCTCGTATTTTGCTCTCTAATAATTTTAAGTGTTGGTAATTTTATAAATAAATGGTAAAAATGAAATTATTTGTTCTCTGGTTATCTTATTTCCCTTTCCTCCTTTCAGGTTAGAGGTTAAGTAATGGTTCACTCGCTATCTTCTCGATTTTAGTTCTAATCGTATAGTGATGGGTCTCTTGTAATGGATTTCTTGTAATGGATCTCTAATAGTTTTGGTTCTCGCCGCAAGTAAGACTTGGCGCGGAAGTTTTACCACTTCCACTCAGGTTGCGCAAAAGTCTTGTGCGTTGCTTGGCTCGGAGTATCTCTCTTGAAACGGGTATATAAGCCCAGTCGCGAGCTGTAAGTCACAATCTTGGCTCTTGGACTAGTAAGGATCGCTTAAAGAATGGCTTCTGAAGAAGAGGTTCCCGAAGGATTGAAGAAGATGACGAACAGGAAGGTCCCACTGTTTCTCGTGGTGATATCTCTAACACCTTGTTGTAAGCTCCGAACCGTAACCGGAATCTCTGAACTCTCACTCGACCTCGGTGGACCGAAGTCGACGCTTCCATGAAGATGGCAGCTCGGTTTTCCGGGCAACTTCCACCTGAGCGACGGAGACGAGACGAGACGATGGATTGATGATTTGCTCAACCATCGTGATGATGCTCGCAGAAGATCTCGCAACTATAACGGAGTTCGTACAATGCCACCAGCAAAGGTATTCGAACTATTGAATCTAAGTAAAGAAGACGTCGAAGAATTCTTGGCACGCATAGACGACGCTCTCGCTAGTTTTCCTATCAGGGAAGAAGATCTCTTGGGTATCTTACGTGGGTGTCTAAAAGACACGGCTCTCTTATGGTATCGAGGAAAAGACTTTACTTGCTGGGATACAGCCCGCAAAGCTTTTCGATCTCGATTTGCTGATCTCGATTTCCAGCCATCATTGGAGGCAGAAATATTCACACGTGCACAAGGTCGGTACGAAAGTATTAGTGAATATCTGTCCAAGATGGATGCTCTCTTTTCGAAAACGATCCCGCCATGGCCTCAGTCGAGACGGTTACAAGTAGTATACCGTAACTTACTGCCAAAGTTCCGAATTGGATTGAGATACGATAAGTGTCTCACTCTAACTGAATTAGAAGGTATGTTAAGACGACAAGAGAAGAACATGGAATGTTCACGAAGTTGGCAACCACCACGTAGGCCAGAGGAATCAGTGTGTCCAAGCTTGGCATACAAAGAGCCTGCTAGACCAGCTCGAGTTTCTAAGCCAAACATGGTCAACGCTCTCGATGGTGACGAGTCACCAATAGATCAAGAAGAGTTCTCGGAAGAAGATCCCGAAATGTTGGATGCTTTGGGTCGCCCAAAGCCTCGCGGCAAGTTCAATCGTGAGAACCGCTGTTTCAATTGCAAACAGACTGGTCATCAATTTCGCGATTGTAAAGAACCACCAACATTGTTCTTTTACCGTTGTGGTAAGGTAGGGGTCACGACTATCGATTGTTCTCGATGCAACCCGGGAAACGCGAGTCCGGTCGTATAATTCACCCTGTGACTACGATCTTGGACGATGCTAACCGACAGGGTCTCGCATATGATTGGGCCACTTCTGAATCCAATCCTATGTTGGAGAAATTGCAAAGATCTCTTGGTCCCGGTAAAAAGATAACTTTCTTTTTGAACATTTCTATCGGTGGACGTTCTCTTAATGCTTTGATGGATTCCGGTGCGACACGCACGTTCGCTGGGTTAGAAGGTATTCGATTGCTTGAGTCGTCGAATATTCAACCATTGAAAGTTCTCGGTAAAAAGGTTCTCGTAGCTAACGGAGAAGTGAAAATCATCGGACAGACGTCGATGACTCCAATTTCACTTGGGGGCCGTACGATCTCGATAGAAACCTTATGGATGCCTTCTCTGTCAGAGTCATTCATTATAGGTATCGACTTCCTGCGTATTGCTGGAATAGTTGTGGATTTCTTTGGACAGACGTGGTTCTATCGCGATCA
The DNA here is from genome assembly GCF_014905175.1 of Aphidius gifuensis. Classification (NCBI taxonomy): domain Eukaryota; kingdom Metazoa; phylum Arthropoda; class Insecta; order Hymenoptera; family Braconidae; genus Aphidius; species Aphidius gifuensis. Next base: position 12,421,157 of record NC_057792.1, read on the forward strand.
GCCAAATAAATCGTTCTCGTTTGATCCTGTGGAATCCATACATAGCATTATTGCATGTAAAGGATTACAGATCCCGAAAGAAGACGAACAACGTCGTCTGAAAGACCTGTTGGATGCACACATTGCTCCAACTCCAGAAGGTCTACTGCTCTCTAAGCTCCTGGCTCATATAATAAACGTGGGCGATCACGAACCGATCAAGCAAAGGGTCCGGACGATGTCTCACCATAAGAAACTTGCTATATGGTCGGAGACAGACGTCATGCTCACGAATGGGGTTATCGAACCATCAGAAAGCGATTGGTCAAGTCCAGTCGTGATGGTTAAAAAGAAAGATGACTCACTTAGGTTCTGTGTCGATTATCGACAAGTCAATGCAGTCACTAAGAAAGACGCATATCCGCTACCGAATATGGCCGCCTTATTAGACGAACTACGTCAGGCAAATTATATCTCAACTCTTGATTTGAGTAAGGCATATTGGCAGGTAGAGTTATCGAAAGATTCTCGAGAGATCTCGGCATTTACAGTTCCCGGTAGAGGTCTGTTTCAATTCACCAGGATGCCGTTTGGCTTATCAAACGCTACTGCGTCGATGCAGCGAGCTCTCGACAAATTATTGGGTCCCGAATTTTACCCACACGTCTTCGTCTATCTAGACGATATAATAATCGTGACGAAGACATTTAAGGATCACTTAGACTGGTTACGTAAGGTTCTCGACAAACTCAGAAGCGCTAATCTTACCATAAACAGAGACAAAAGTGAATTCTGTCGCGCACAGGTAAAATACCTTGGGTTTGTGATCAATAGTGAAGGGTTACAGGTGGATCCCGAGAAAACTTCAGCGGTGAGGAATTCTCCAGCACCTCAATCGCAGAAGCAGGTCCGTAGGTTTCTTGGTATGGCTTCGTGGTATCGACGCTTTATTCCCGACTTTGCCTCTGTGGCTGCGCCGATCACGCAGCTAACCATAAAGAGCAGTCGTTGGAAATGGGATACCGAACAACAACAAGCGTTCGATACTCTGAAAGAACGACTAACGACCACGCCTACTTTAGCCTGCCCTGATTTTTCGGCTCCGTTTACATTGCAAACGGAATGAAGTAGTGTGGGTCTCGGTGCTGTCCTGACACAGGTTCAGGATGACAAAGAAAGAGTTATCGCCTACGCGAGTAGAGCCTTAACTGATCCCGAAAAGAAATACACAGTCACTGAACAAGAATGTTTAGCTGTTGTATGGTCGATTAAAAAGTTCCGTGGATATCTCGAAGGATACCGTTTTACTGTGATCACAGATCATAGTAGTCTACGCTGGCTCCATAATTTAAAGGATCCCGGCGGTAGATTAGCAAGATGGGCTCTCGGATTGATGGAATATGATTTCACAATCGTTCACAGAAAGGGTGCGTTACACCATGTTCCCGATGCGCTATCGAGAGCTCCCGAAGATGGAATAACCATCGACGCCATCTTATCTTTACGAAATGTAAAAGACAAATGGTATATACGGCGCTGGGGAGATATCCGACGCGATCCCGAAAAGTTCCCGAGATGGAGGATCAGTGATGGACAGATGTATTTCCATCGCCCAGGCCCTTTAGCTGGCCCTTTAGCTGAAAATACAGATCTCGATGCGTGGAAGCTAGTACTACCACGCGAGTTACGTTCTCGAGCTCTTGTTGAATGTCACGATGATCCACAAGCTGGACATCAAGGCGTCAACAGAACATATCGACGTTTGACAGTAAGATATTTCTGGCCAGGCATGTTCTTCGACGTAGTCAGACACATCAGCCACTGCGAAATATGTCAACGTTGTAAAGTAGAGCAAAAAGTTCCCGCTGGTCTTATGAAGCCAGGAGTAATAAATAGACCGTGGACTCGTATAACGGCCGACATCATGGGTCCGTATATCGAAAGTAAGGCAGGTAACTGCTATGTTCTCGTTGTCCAAGACACGCTCACGAAATGGGTAGAAATTATCCCCATGAAAAGGGCTACCGGTTCGGCTATCTGTAAAATGTTAAAGGATCACGTAAGAACTCGCTGGGGGATCCCGAAAGAAATGCTCACGGATAATGGCACGGAATTCCAGAACAAGGACATACGAGCTCTGGCTAGCCAGAATCATATGAAATTGATCACGACACCACCATATCATCCACAGGCGAATCCCACTGAACGTGTGAATCGTAGTGTGAAAATGATGATACGTGCATTTCTGGAAGACGACCATAGAGATTGGGATGCATGTCTAAGCGATATACAATTCGCTCATAATACATCCTATCATGGCTCCCTACAAGCAACTTCGGCATTTGCTAACTTAGGCCGAGAGTTGGAACAGAAAGGATCACTAAGAAAGGAATTAGAAATGGATCACGAAACTATTGAGATAGGTTCTCGAGATTGGCTTGAACATATGGGACGCCATGATGCTAGCAAATTCTAAATGAAGCACAAGTCATCGTGTAGGGATCTCGAATACGAAGTTGGACAACTCGTACTCGTTAGAAATCGAGAATTGTCCAAAGCACAAGCGTACCGAACAGCATCGCTAAACAAACCGTTTATGGGTCCCTAGATAATTGTGGAAAAATTATCGCCGACAGTGTATCGGTTGACGGATCTCTCTGGAAAGGATAAAGGCAAGCTCTCGATTACAGACTTAAAGCTGTATAAAAAGGAATGACATGTGATGTCAAATGAGTTGGGCAAGCTAGAAATGTCCATAGGTCAGTAGAAGAATAGTTGGTTCTGTCAGTTTCGGGTCGAAACTTCCCTCACGGGGAGGAGTGTAACGAAATTTATTATGGAAGATATTATCAGACAGATTTGAGAATAAAAGACTCATGGTACAGTCACATTTTGAAAGGCTACATCAACTACCACAACTTAAGGAGCGTTCAGCTGTTAGTATGCAACAATTAATGAAGTTCTGCAAGCTCTCAAGTTAGCGAAAGTGACTGATCCTACTGATTGTATGCTTGTGTATCATTGCACTAAACTACTTGATGCCAACAAACGAGAGTGTTGGGAAAGTTATCTAAACAACTCACAGGAAATTCCTAAACTCGAGCAGTTTTTAGAATTTATTAAATTGAGAGCAAAAATACTTGAAGGAATTGAGAGCACTACACCATCAAGTCAGAGCACTCCAAAGGTGACAACCACAAAACCGTCACCAGTTAAACGAGCACAAGGCTTATCAGTTACGCAACGTACCGAACCAGCAAACAACTCAGGTGTTAGTCCATCTGCCTGGATTTGTGATGCTTGTCCAGAGAGTCATCATATGGCGAATTATCAAGTGTTTAGTGACTCCAACTTACAAAGAAGATTACAAATTGTAAAAAATAAACGACTATGTTATATTTGCTTATGTAGAAAACTGAACTTACACTGATCTTTCTTCATGCTCGAAAGCATTTATTTTGTCGTCACATGTAAAACGTACGCCATGATTTTAATTTTAATTTTAAATAAAAAATAAATAATATTAATAAATTATAATTACTAATTAATAAATTTTTAATTATTATTTTTTTTTTTATTATCAAAAAACAGAAAGTGATGCGAGAGATTGCGTCAGATACTTCCTCAATGACAGACCACGATGAAAAGAACGCTGAGCTCAAATGCAACTTTAAAAGCGTCCTTTCCAATAGCGTAGGATTCCGTGGACCTTAATAAAAATAAATGGTGTAGAATATAGTTGACATGTAACGGCAACTCGTCGCAAACTGTAGCGCGGTAACGTGCGTATGAAAGCGGGACCCAAGAAACGAACGCCGAGCTGCGCCGAGTCGCCGACCAATGAAATGCCTCGAAGCGAGGCCACTCATGTACTTTTTATTAGGGGACCAGGGAATTCAGCATCTTGATAATCTGGATGTATTCGAAGATCATCACATAGCTTCAGCAAGTATAGGTGAATATTTTTATCAGGGTCATTTTGGGTGTTGTTTTCACTTGAAATTTTTTGTAAAACTCGAAGTTCACATATTGCTGATTGATTCCCTTGAATGATTGGTTCTTGTGGCGATTTATTAGATAATTTTTGGAACAGTTCATTTGGTGAAGTTGTCATTAATTCTTTACTAATTTCCTTTCTTTTCTCTCCTTTTTGGAAACGGCGATGAACATGTGTTGGATCATGTAATACTGGATCATTGGTTTGCTGTTGTTTTTTTAAAATGATATCCATGATAAATATTTTCATGATTTGAACTATTCGATTTTTGAATAAAACAGATGGTTATGTCAAACTCAGTGCATGATAAATCAAAACATTTTGCCTTAACGTAAAAGTATGTTTGGTGTTTTCTACCATCGTAAAAATTACAATTATGATCTTTTATATTAAAAAAACAAAAAGGAAAAAGCACTGCTAAAATTTGACAGAAGTCATCAGTCCAACCTTTTTTCAACCGTTTTTCACCATTCCACCAGCTCCAAAATGATGGTTCAATTATGTTATAAAAATTGTATACTGGCAAATTTTTGGCTTTAATACCTTTAGTTGGAGTTGATGAATGTTCAATTTCATTGAATGATAATGAATAAGTAATTGATACATCGGAAATATTATTATGGACAGAATACTGTGGAATGATTTTGAGTTGACATGACGACGGAATAGAAGCGTTTTTCTGATAGTTCAAAATTTTTGGTTTTTCTTCTATATATGAAATGTATGTATGTGTGATCTAAAATCGGCCAAGTGGATAGTTGTGTTTGTTTTTCAGGTGTACTGTGTAATTTTTCATACGTGATTGAATCGTCAGTTGAGAGTTCCGGAATTGAGAAATGTTTCTTTGATTGTGTTCTTTTTCTGGTGAATGATCAAATTTTTATTTTATAATTGGACTATCGATTTGTCGAGTAAGTTTTTCTTCTGATGCAAATGTAGGAGTTTCATTTTTTTTGTCAAGTGTACGAATTGTTTGACGTGACTTGTTGGTCCTCTCAATCAATATTTGCCGGCTTTCATCTTTAACTCTACTATACTTTAACCGAAATGCATTGAGATATTTTTTGACCGTTAAATCTCGACGAATATTTAGTATCAATTTGCATGATATGCCATAATGATTATGAGGATCGTAATTTTTCTTTTTTGTCGAATCAGTTTCAAACAACACTGTGTTGACATTTTTGTTCTTGTTCAAAAACAAGGTTTCAACTTAATTTGCAATTGATTGTGCCGTAATTTTTTTTTTTCCAATAGCCATTCAAAAAGAAAAAACCTGAGGACCCCCACGGAAATATTTTATAAAAATTTTATAAAAATTTTATAAAATGACTTTATAAAATTGTTTTATAAAATTTTTATAAAAAATGGGCAAACTTGTTAAGAAGTTTTGATAAAATTTTGATAAAATTTTGATAAAATTTTAATAAAGTTTTGATAAAATTTTAATAAAGTTTTGATAAAATTTTGATAAAATTTTGATAAAATTTTTAAATAAATTGGGATAAAATTTTTATGAAAATTTGATCAAGTTTTTATAAAATTTTTATGAAATTTTGATCAAGTTTTTATAAAATTTTGATAAAATTTTTATAAAATATTGATAAAATTTTTATAAAATATTGATAAAATTTTTATAAAATTTTTATAAAGTTTTAGTTTAAAAAAAAAACAGTCTCATTTATTATTGAACTTTATTAAATTATAAAACATTAATTAATACTTAAGAAAAGATACATAAAAAAGTTATTTTAATGAAAAAAAAAGAACAATGTGTAACTGAAATACTCAAAATATTAACATAAATTTATTATGTTAATATTTTGCATATAACAAGATTGTTATATATTTGAAAAATAATTTTTTTTTTTCAACATGAAAATAAAAATGATAAACATAAACCAAAAAATAAAAATGATAAACATAAACCGAAAAATGAAAATGAAAAACAAAATTTTTGCCAACAATCACCAAAATCTACAATGATTCATCAGTATCAGTCATTTTTTTTTGGTTTTTTTTTTCCAACTGAAACAAAAATATTGTATTAAATTTAAAACAAAAAAAATTGTATTTTAAGTTTTCTATGTGATAAAATACCTGCTGTGGTTTATGTGCATCATGACGTAACTGTGATAATCTTGTGTTAACATTAGTGCCAAAAATGGAATCATTGAATTTTTCTTTGAAGTGAAGTTTCACAGTTTCTGGATAAATGGTAATTATATGTTAATAACAATAAAAATTAAACTCAAATAGTAATAATAATAATAATAAATCGTAATGATATTAAAACCAATACCAACAACAACAATATAAATAATAATAATAATATTACTATTATATAATTATTAATTTGAATATGATGATCAATTAATAGTTTACCTTTTATTGCATTCATTTTATTTCTATCAAGCTTTTCAAGTTTATTATCTTCTTCAATTTTTTTTTTCTTTGAACGACCTCCTTGATAATTACTTTTGAGTAAAATATTTTCATCAAATGATGCCATGACCAAATGCCATGACATTCTTGTGAATGTTGGTTGAAGTTTGGCAATATCCCATTTAGCACGTGGAATTGGATATTTATTTTCACCAGATCCAATCATTTTTACCTGTAGAAAAATATCAAAACAATGATTATATTTAAATTATTACAAATCTTTAAGTTAATCTACAATATATTTTATATTACTTCTTTGTTATTATTTGAAATTGTTTTGCTTGTTCCTGGATTAGATTTATATTCGTCATCAGAATCAATATCAGTGTCTGATGAAGTTTTTTGTCTTTTTAATGTTTTTTGATTTAATCCAGAGAAGAAACTATTCAGAACTGCATAGACATAAAAAAAAAAACATGTATTTATTTTTTAATAAAAATATTAACGTATTATTAAAAGAATAAAGCATATTAATAACTTTACAAACCATCATGTAAGTCTTTTTTAGTAACATATTGATCATTACTAATTTTTTCTTGTGTTTCAACTGCTTCTGATTTTCGTTTATTATTCAAACTTTTCATAGCTAAATCTTTGATTGATTCTAATGGAATCTATAGATAGATATAAAAAAAAAAAAATTTTTGACATATTGAACTTTTTTTCAATAAAAATTTAAAAAAAAAAAAAATTATTTGTTAAAACTTACTGTTTTGTTTTCATTTGCAATTGCATCAAGTTTTGTAGCCAAATTAACTGGGCGCGTTGGTTGCGTATCAATGTCATTATTTTCCTATTATTTTTGAAAAAAAAAATATATTACTCAAGTATAATTTATGTACTAGTTAATACGATACAAATTTTTTCAACTTGCCTTTTTTGATGAATTCGTGATGATTCGTTTTGGTGATATTATTCCATTTATTAAATTGAGTTTCTTCTCTAATTTTTTTGATGATTCTAAATTTTTTAAAAATTAAAATGAAAGATTAATAAACATGAATATGAAAAAAAAAGATGTGTGTTATTGTACGCACAGGGAAGTGAAACTTCTTTAGTAATTCTAATAAATAGTAATTGAAAGATCTCTCGTTGCATTAATATATTTTTGACTAGTTGTCTTTTTCACTCTCATTCCGAGTGTACTATTATGTTCATTCAGTCATTAACAATTATGATAGAAATTTTTAAATTTATTGATTAGTTATAATATTAAGGTTCTATGTAAATGAAATTCTAATTTAAAAACTTAACACAGAATATAATTTTATATAAATATTTATTTATTGAACCACTAGTCAGCTGAACACTTCTATTACTATTTTATGTATACATTCATTCTGTTTTATGTATATATTCATGAAATACTGAGTTTTTTCAGTTGCTCTTTTATCTTCAGGATTTTTGTCGGGATGATATCTTTTAATATTTTCCCGATATATCAACTTTAGATGACTTAAGCTTTCAATATTATTGAATATTGAGTCAATTTCAGCCTCGTAATCTCACATGTTACAGCCTGAAAAATATAAATAAAATTAATACAAATTATAATGGAAATAAAGTTGATTTTAATTTAGTAGCTATCTCTTCAATATTTGAATGAAAAAAAAAGACCTGGTAACATTTGTTGGGTCATGTGGCCAGCGTTACCTGTTGACAATTGAAAATTTTCAATACTCCGGCTAGGGCCATTGTTATTTTTATTGCTTAGACATATTTTGACCGTGAATTAACGAAAACATTATTCATATTTAAAAGAAAGGCAATAGAGTTTTTCAAAGCTTTTTTTGGAGCATTATTAACATTTTATTTCAACTCTATGATGACATTTTTTGGTCCGTTTTTTTTATTTTTTTTTCGGCGAGCCATAACTTTTGTTATAATCAAGATAGGGAATTCGTATTAGGCTCAAATTTAGCACCTAAAAAAAATCTTGTGACGGCATTACAGTTTTTTTTTTCTCTCAATAACAGTTTTCGAGCAAAAAAATTAAATATCCGAATTTTTTGTCAAATTTTGAAGTTTTTTTTTTTTTTTCTCAAAAACTATTATAGATAGGGGAAAAAACCCATTAAGCGGGCGATAGAGTTTTTTGAGACGAATAATATGAGCCTTATACGGAGTCTCTCTTTAGATTTCGCGTTGAGTTATTCATTGCGCCGTTTTTAAGTTTTTTCGGCGAGCCATAACTTTTGTTATAATCAAGATAGGAAGTTCGTATTAGGCTCAAATTATGTGCCTCAAAAAAATCTAGTAACGGCATTAGGGGTTTTTTTCTCTCTCAATAACAGTTTTCGAGAAAAAAAATTAAATATCAGAATTTTTTTTTTTAATTTTATAGCTTTTTTCTTTTTTTCTCAAAAACTATTATAAACGGAAAGGAATTTTGCAAAGCGGGCGATAGAGTTTTTTGAGACACAAAAATTAAGCCTAATACGAAGTCTCTACTATGATTTTGCGTCGAGTTATATATTGCGCCATTTTTATAACTTGTAAAATTTTTACATGAAAACGTATGTACTATTTTAAGTTACATAAATAATAATTTAAGAATGATGAAATATATAACACAAAAGATTCACGAATAAAAAACCTTTGGTGATAAATACTCTCTGATGGAAAGTTTAGACACCACAAATTTTTAAGTAAGAAAAAAAAACTTTTTCAAAATTTACATTTTAGTTTTTTGATCAAAAACTATTATCAATAGAGCAAAAAACCTATAACGCGGGCGATAGAGTTTTTTAATGCGCTTCTTTTGAGCCTGGTACGAAGTCTCTCGGTTAGTTAGTTCGTAAGTTATGAGCGTTTTTTTCTTTTCGCCGATGAATTCAAGACTGCGGCTGAGCTTATGGTTCCTAGCCTCCGTAAAAAAAAAAAAAAAACAAAACGAACTATTTGATGTTAAAAAAATTTAATGTCAAATAATGATCGATTTTTTTAACATCTTTTTTATGAGCGAATTAACCACAAACACATGATGGTGCTTCATCGCCGCCACCACCACCACCATGTATTTGTTCTATTATGATTGCTGCTGTTTATATATGATCAATATTGTTATTGTTATTTTGATTTCCACTGGGTACATCATTTATAAAATTATTATTTACTCCTGTTGTTGTTGTTTCATTGAATGATTCAATATTTAATCATCTGTTCCAATTTTTTTGTCCTTAACAAATTCATTCAAGATCTTGAATTTATTTCGATCATGGCAAGCACGATCATAACAAGCACATAAACTTGAATAACCACTATCTTGTGTATTATTTGATTATTGAACAGATTTATTTCAAATACTCATTATTTGATTTAAAATATTATTACAACTACCGGTACAAGTCTCATGAAAATTACCAGACATTAGTATAGCACCTGGTCCTATTTTAAATTTTACTGATTTAGGATTACCAGTACATTTATCAGATGTTTTTGATGATATTTCAGTGTCATTAATTGTCTCTTGAAATCCTATACAATCTAAAATACGATCTTTACTATCTTTACGTTCATGTAGTACCAAATTTTATCCACATTTTATTTATTGTTGTTTGGTATTGTGGTTATGATGTTGCTGTCGTATTATGTCAAGCACCTCAATAACCACTATCTTGTGTATTAATTGTTTATTTAACAGATTTATTTTACATACTCATTATTTGTTTAAAAATATTATTATAACCACCATTACAAGTCTCATCAAAATTATCAGACATTGGTATAGCACCTCGTCGTATTTTAATTTTTACTTATTTAGGATTACCAGTACATTTGTCACATTTTTCTGCTAATATTTCAATGTCATTAATTGTTTCTTGAAATCCTATACAATCTAAAATACCATCTTTATTATCTTTACGTTTACGTGGTACCACATTTCATCCACATATTATTTATTGTTGTTTGGTATTGTGATTATGATGTTGCTGTCGTATTATGTCAAGCACTTGAATAACCACTATCTTGGGTTTTATTTGTTTATTTGACAAATTCATTTTCAATACTCATTATTTGATTAAAAATATTATTACAACCACCAGTACAAGTCTCATGAAAATTACCAGACATTGGTATAAGATCTAGACGTATTTTAAATTTTACTGATTTAGGATTACCAGTACATTTATCACATGTTTCTAATAATATTTCAATGTCATTAATTGTCTCTTGAAATCCTATACAATCTAAATTACCATCTTTGCTATCTTTACGTTCGCGTGGTACCACATTTTATCCACATATTATTTATTGTTGTTTGGTATTGTGATGTTGCTGTCGTATTATGTCAAGCACTTGAATAACCACTATCTTGTGTATTACTTGTTTATTTAACAGATTAATTTTAAATACTCATTATTTGATCAAAAATAAAATAATAAATTATATATTGTATATAATAAAAGTGATTCACCTTTGTCTCTTGAATCTTTCATGAAACTAAAATTTTAAACAAATTTTTTTGTATCGTTGTCAAGGGAATAAATAAATAAAACAAGATAAAAAATAATTTAAAATTACTTACCTTCATACCGTTACTTTCGTTGCATCCATCTTTTGTTTTTTTTTTTTTCTGCCCATTCTAAAGAAGTTTCACTTCAAAAATAAATAAAATAAAATAAAGAACAATAATAATAAAATATTTTAACAAATTTTAATCTCACCTGATACAGCAATTACAATGCCTTCATAAACCAACCAGCCACCAAGTGGTTCTTTCTTTGTATCATGCCATTCAATGGCAAAAGTTTTATCAACTTCATAAATATCATCGTTAAATTTTTTTAAATCAAAATTTTTTATGTGATTGATATTTATGCCAACAGTATATGATCCTGCATCGTCTCCTTTTGTCCACTTTATCAATGCAAACTTATCTTCTGCCATCTTGAAAATGTATATTCTAGAAAATAATAAAAATTAATTAGCAACCACTGTAATATATTCATATATTTTTCTTATTATTATTAAACGTATAAGGTTATATATTTCTTTTTTTATTTTCTTTTTTTTTTTTTTTATATGCATCAAGATGACAAAATTATTATACAAAATAATGTCAATCATTTTTACTTTAATTTATAACCTATTAAATATACATTGTTAAATAATTTTTTTTTGTTGCATACATAAAAAGTAATAAAATTTTTATAAATTTAATTTAATTGATCAGTTATTTGGATTTATAAGATGTCATACATGCAGCTACGTAGTATAAAAAATATAATTTTTATATCCTAAATATATTTATATTATTTATTTTAATTTTTATAAATCAAATTTCAAAAAATATTAACCTACTTACCAAATTAAATAATTCAATTCCACCTTTTTTAATTAACAATAATAACCGATAAAAATTATTAATTTCCATATGATGCAAGTTGATTCTTGTAATATACTGGCTGATTTTTTCCTTTGTTCGATATGAAAGTCGATGCCCGCTTTAACACAACGATGTGATCACGTGAAATACACAACAATTGCAGCCATCTTGACAAAAAAATTTTAGATAGAGCTAGGTTTTTTTTTTTTTTTTAATTTACACACAATGGTTACTGATTTAGTTATAAAGAGGGCACCACTTTGGGTGTGACAATCGTCTCAGATATAGTTGTCATGTGTGCGTCAGTATTTACTAAATGTTAATAAATATTAAATAATATTATTTAAAAATCAATAATTTTATTATTTTTTATTTTTAATAAAATTATTATTTTTTATTTTTCATAATAATAATAATTATTTTAATATTATTTAATATTATTACGAAACAAAATTAATAAGAATATTCAAATAATTAAGAGCAAAAAAAAAAAACAGTAATAATAATTAAACACATACTGTAGTTAATCGAAAGATACATCATGTCATCAAAAAAACGAGGCCGATATAAGCGATATTTAGTGCAAGACAGTACTGTTAAAATACCTCGCCGTACACTTTATAATATAAAGAAAAAGTATCGGACTTATACTTCAAATGATCATAATAAGTACGTTTTTTTTTATTTATAATTTACATCAACATGAATAATTTTTTTTTTAAAGAATTTATTATTATTTTTTTCTTAGCTCATCCTCAAGCGAAGAAGAAGGAAGATTACACCGTATTGTTAGTATAATTATCTTCAATATTTATTAAATTGATTGTACTAACAAATTATGAACGAATACAGTTTACTATAGAAAAACTGCAATTTTTTTTTTCTTTTTCAAGGGTAATTTTAATTCTCAAAAACACATGTCATCAGCGTCTTACGATGTAAAAAATGAAGAATCTTCTAGTGATGATAATTCAAATCATTCTTCAGCTTCTGATAAAAATTCATTGGAACCAGTTAATGAAAACCTACATCACCAATACGAACCAAAGACTCTCGATAATGCTGTAAGTACATTTATATAATATCACAAACAGTAAAAATAATATGCAATATTATTATTAAAAATAATATGTTTTAACTAAACAAAAATTTCCCGTAGGAACGTGAAAATACGCATTCTAATGAAAGCGAGCTATCATATTCAAGCAATTCTGAGTCCTCTGAACTGTTTGATAGTGATTGCTCCGATATTGGAGAATTAATCCAAGAACAAAATTTATCTGATGATTTTGTTCCTCCAAATGTTGAAGAACCATTCCATCGAAGTGCCTATTCCAAAAAAGTTATTCTTAGAACTTTATTGGTGCTTGCGGTAAAATTGCGTCATAATCTTACGTATACTGCAGCAGAAGATCTTGCTAAATTGATAGATATCGAAGCTACAGATAAAGTTGGGAATACATCTAAATATCATACTCAAATGATTGTAAGTGACTACGCTATTCCAATTAATGTTCAACATTTTTGTCCATTTTGTCATTTATTTGCTGGAACAGAACCAACTGATATCGAAAGGAATGATTATTCCCAAATACTACAATGTATTGAATGTCATTGTGAATTTAATATTCAAAAAAATCGAGAAGATGGTAATATATTTATGTATTTATCATTAGCTGATCAGTTGAAAAATTTCTTCGAAGATCATCATGACGATATATTAGACTGTAATCATCGGCAAAAGCAATTCCAACATAATATTGAAAATATTTATGATTCTAATTTATACCAAAAAATTATTCCATCACATGAAATATCATCGAACAACACAATTAGTATCAACTTTAGTATTGATGGAACTCCACTTTTCAAGAGTTCACAAACATCTATCACTCCTATTCTTTGTACAATAAATGAATTGCATCCAAAACAACAACGACAGCAGATAATGTTAGTAAGTATTTATCTGGGATCGAAAAAACCTAATATCAATGAATATGTGAAACCTTTTGTTGCTGAAGCAACACTGTTAGCCACTCATGGGTTTCGATATGTTTTTAAAGGTAAAGAATATACTAAAACATGCAAAACATTACTTGGAGTTGTTGATTCCGTTGAGCGGCCTGCCTTAAGGTGCACTACTTCTTTTCGTGGTTTTTATGGGTGTGGACTTTGCTTAAATGAAGGAATTGAACGTCCAAAAGGAAACGGTAATGTTCATGTTTACCCCATAGATGAGCATGGAAACGCTCATGGTCTTGGTCTTAGAAACCACCAAGACACACTGAAACATGCAGAAACTGGAGAAAAAGGTGTCAAAGGTCGATCCACATTATGTAATATCCCAGGTTTTGATATTATCAAAAATCTTCCACCAGACTGGATGCATTCCGTTGCACTTGGCGTATGCAGGCAGTTTTCAGCAATGTGGTTTGACTCATGCAATCACAATAAACCATTCTACTTTCAGCGTTTTGTCAATAAAATTGATGATTATGCTTGTCTGTCAGATCAATGCACACAGTTACAGCTTTATTGTGATATATCTGTTGATTCACCTATTAAACACATCTTTGGTACAAGGTGTTCAAACCCTATATGGAGTTGAATATGTTCACTTTTAAAGAGTCCTTTATGGACGCACAGTGCATTCAGGTATTTAATTTAATCTGTAAATGTAAAATAATAGATGAATAATTATTAAAATTTTTTTAGGTATGAAGACTTTCACCAAGAACTTAAAGGATTTGTTAAAAGTTCTAATTCCGTGAACTTACAAATTCTACATTCGTTCCGAGCAAAGTTCGCATTAGAAAAAATGATTAATTTGTATTTTGATGAATTAAATTGTAGTCAGCGTCGATGGCTAGACAATTTATTGAAAAAGAAAAAGGTTCCTGCCGTCTCGATGACAATTGACAACCTTAAACTACATGGCAAGTCTGAAACACTTAATCAAATACCAGATGATGACTGTAATGCTCTTCAACGATTGAACGTATTTCCTGATCAATCTAGCTTGAAACATTATTTCAAAAAAATATCTATAAATAGTGAAATTATAGTAAGCAAGAGCTATACAAAAGTAAAAAAAAGAAATAGTTATACTGTACTTCTTGAAAATCAGCAGATATTTGAAATTGAAACTTTCGTCGTCATTCAGGTAGAAAAAGAAAAAAAATGTTATGCTTTGGGATTCTATTACGATAGATGTCCCTCACCATACCCTCGGAGAACACTGAAGCATTTAATATTTATTAAAAAATGTATGTCATATGCAGCAGTTGACGTGATGAAAATTGAACACAAAGTCATTATTGTGCCTATACCACAAGAAGATTTTTTGTTTGTAGCATGTAGTCATCCCAACCGCTTTGAGTTACTACATTGATAGTTTAAAGATATTAAATAAAACGAATATAATCTTTATATAATAAAAAGAATTGTTTTTTTTTTTTGCTCTTAATTATTTGAATATTCTTATTAATTTTGTTTCGTAATAATATTAAATAATATTAAAATAATTATTATTATTATGAAAAATAAAAAATAATAATTTTATTAAAAATAAAAAATAATAAAATTATTGATTTTTAAATAATATTATTTAATATTTATTAACATTTAGTAAATACTGACGCACACATGACAACTATATCTGAGACGATTGTCACACCCAAAGTGGTGCCCTCTTTATAACTAAATCAGTAACCATTGTGTGTAAATTAAAAAAAAAAAAAAAACCTAGCTCTATCTAAAATTTTTTTGTCAAGATGGCTGCAATTGTTGTGTATTTCACGTGATCACATCGTTGTGTTAAAGCGGGCATCGACTTTCATATCGAACAAAGGAAAAAATCAGCCAGTATATTACAAGAATCAACTTGCATCATATGGAAATTAATAATTTTTATCGGTTATTATTGTTAATTAAAAAAGGTGGAATTGAATTATTTAATTTGGTTAGTAATATTTTTGAAAATATTTATAAAATTAAAATAAATATATATAAATATTATTTAGGTATAAAAATTTTTGTTATACTACGCAAATGTAACATCTTATAAATATATATGTCAATTTAAATTATTTAATTAATATTACATGTACACTGAAAAAATAATTGTTTCATGTATATTTAATGGTTTATAAAGTAAAATGATTGAATTTTAAAGTTATTTATTTTAAAACGCACAGATGAAATACTAAAAAATTAATATAAAAATTTACCTTTTACTTATGCAATACAAAATATATGAAATTTACGTTTGCTAATTAATTTTATTATTTTCTAGAAAAATTTCGATGGCAGAAGATAGTTTGCATTGTTAAAGTGGACAAATTTGACAGTAAATATTCAAAAATCAATCACAAAAAAAATTAAAAAATTAACAATGTAGATAATTATTTCATTTAAACATGATAAAAAAAAAAGTTGGTTTAATTTGAATCAATTTAATTTGGTAAGTAGGTTAATATTTTTGAAATTTGATTTATAAAATTAAAATAAATAATATAAATATATTTAGGATATAAAATTATATTTTTATACTACGTAGCTGCATGTATGACATCTTATAAATCCAAATAACTGATCAATTAAATTAAATTTATAAAATTTTATTACTTTTTATGTATGCAACAAAAAAAAAAATTATTTAACAATGTATATTTAATAGGTTATAAATTTAAAGTAAAATGATTGACATTATTTTGTATAATAATTTTGTCATCTTGATGCATATAAAAAAAAAAAAAAAAAAAGAAAATAAAAAAAAAATATATAACCTATACGTTTAATAATAATAAGAAAAATATATGAATATATTACAGTGGTTGCATTAATTTTATTATTTCTAGAATATACATTTTCAAGATGGCAGAAGATAAGTTTTATTGATAAAGTGGACAAAAGGAGACGATGCAGGATCATATACTGTTGGCATAAATATCAATCACATAAAAAATTTTGATTTAAAAAAATTTAACGATGATATTTATGAAGTTGATAAAACTTTTGCCATTGAATGGCATGATACAAAGAAAGAACCACTTGGTGGCTGGTTGGTTTATGAAGGCATTGTAATTGCTGTATCAGGTGAGATTAAAATTTGTTAAAATATTTTATTATTATTGTTCTTATTTTATTTTTATTTATTTTTGAAGTGAAACTTTACAGAAAACAAAAGATGGATGCAACGAAAGTAACGGTATGAAGGTAAGTAATTTTAAATTATTTTTTATCTTGTTTTATTTATTTATTCCCTTGACAACGATACAAAAAAATTTGTTTAAAATTTTAGTTTCATGAAAGATTCAAGAGACAAAGGTGAATCACTTTTATTATATACAATATATAATTTATTATTTTATTTTTGATCAAATAATGAGTATTTAAAATTAATCTGTTAAATAAACAAGTAATACACAAGATAATAGTTATTCAAGTGCTTGATATAATACGACAGCGACATCATAATCACAATACCAAACAACAATAAATAATATGTGGATGAAATGTGGTACCACGTGAACGTAAAGATAGTAAAGATGGTATTTTAGATTGTATAGGATTTCAAAAAACAATTAATGACATTGAAATATTAGCAGAAAAATGTGACAAATGTACTGGTAATCCTAAATTAGTAAAAATTAAAATACGACGAGGTGCTATACCAATGTCTGATAATTTTGATAAGACTTGTAATGGTTATAATAATATTTTTAAACAAATAATAAGTATCTAAAATAAATCTGTTAAATAAACAATTAATACACAAGATAGTGGTTATTCAAGTGCTTGACATAATACGACAGCAACATCACAATACCAAACAACAATAAATAATATGTGGATAAAATGTGGTACCACGCGAACGTAAAGATAGCAAAGATGGTAATTTAGATTGTATAGGATTTCAAGAGACAATTAATGACATTGAAATATTATTAGAAACATGTGATAAATGTACTGGTAATCCTAAATCAGTAAAATTTAAAATACGTCTAGATCTTATACCAATGTCTGGTAATTTTCATGAGACTTGTACTGGTGGTTGTAATAATATTTTTAATCAAATAATGAGTATTGAAAATGAATTTGTCAAATAAACAAATAAAACCCAAGATAGTGGTTATTCAAGTGCTTGACATAATACGACAGCAACATCATAATCACAATACCAAACAACAATAAATAATATGTGGATGAAATGTGGTACCACGTGAACGTAAAGATAGTAAAGATTTATTTAGATTGTATAGGATTTCAAGAAACAATTAATGACATTTGAAATATTAGCAGAAAATGTGACAAATGTACTGGTAATCCTAAATAAGTAAAATTAAAATGACGAGGTGCTATACCAATGTCTGATAATTTTGATGAGACTTGTAATGGTGGTTATAATAATATTTTTAAAACAAATAATGAGTATGTAAAATAAATCTGTTAAATAAACAATTAATACACAAGATAGTGGTTATTTAAGAAGTTTTTGACATAATACGACAGCAACATCATAACCACAATACCAAACAACAATAAATAAAATGTGGATAAAATTTGGTACTACATGAACGTAAAGATAGTAAAGATCGTATTTTAGATTGTATAGGATTTCAAGAGACAATTAATGACACTGAAATATCATCAAAACATCTGATAAATGTACTGGTAACCTAAATCAGTAAAATTTAAAATAGGACCAGGTGCTATACTAATGTCTGGTAATTTTCATGAGACTTGTACCGGTAGTTGTAATAATATTTTAAATCAAATAATGAGTATTTGAAATAAATCTGTTCAATAATCAAATAATACAAGATAGTGGTTATTCAAGTTTATGTGCTTGTTATGATCGTGTTGCCATGATCGAAATAAATTCAAGATCTTGAATGAATTTAAGGACAAAAAATGGAACAGATGATTAAATATTGAATCATTCAATGAAACAACAACAACAGGAGTAAATAATAATTTTATAAATGATGTACCCAGTGGAAATCAAAATAACAATAACAATATTGATCATATATAAACAGCAGCAATCATAATAGAACAAATACATGGTGGTGGTGGTGGCGGCGATGAAGCACCATCATGTGTTGTGTGGTTAATCGCTCATAAAAGATGTTAAAAAAATCGATCATTATTTGACATTAAATTTTTTTAACATCAAATAGTTCGTTTTGTTTTTTTTTTTTTTTTACGGAGGCTAGGAACCATAAGCTCAGCCGCAGTCTTGAATTCATCGGCGAAAAGAAAAAAACGCTCATAACTTACGAACTAACTAACCGAGAGACTTCGTACCAGGCTCAAAAGAAGCGCATTAAAAAACTCTATCGCCCGCGTTATAGGTTTTTTGCTCTATTGATAATAGTTTTTGATCAAAAAACTAAAATGTAAATTTTGAAAAAGTTTTTTTTTCTTACTTAAAAATTTGTGGTGTCTAAACTTTCCATCAGAGAGTATTTATCACCAAAGGTTTTTTATTCGTAAATCTTTTGTGTTATATATTTCATCATTCTTAAATTATTATTTATGTAACTTAAAATAGTACATACGTTTTCATGTAAAAATTTTACAAGTTATAAAAATGGCGCAATATATAACTCGACGCAAAATCATAGAGACTGTATTAGGTTTATTTTTGTGTCTCAAAAACTCTATCGCCCGCTTTGCAAAATTCCTTTCCGTTTATAATAGTTTTTGAGAAAAAAAGAAAAAAGCTATAAAATTAAAAAAAAAAATTCTGATATTTAATTTTTTTTCTCGAAAACTGTTATTGAGAGAGAAAAAAACCCCTAATGCCGTTACTAGATTTTTTTGAGGCACATAATTTGAGCCTAATACGAACTTCCTATCTTGATTATAACAAAAGTTATGGCTCGAAAAACTTAAAAACGGCGCAATGAATAACTCAACGCGAAATCTAAAGAGAGATCTCCGTATAAGGTCATATTATTCGTCTCAAAAACTCTATCGCCCGCTTAATGGTTTTTTCCCTATCTATAATAATTGAGAAAAAAAAAAAACTTCAAAATTTGACAAAAAATTCGGATATTTAATTTTTTTGCTCGAAAACTGTTATTGAGAGAAAAAAAAAACTGTAATGCCGTCACAAGATTTTTTTTAGGTGCTAAATTTGAGCCTAATACGAATTCCCTATCTTGATTATAACAAAAGTTATGGCTCGCCGAAAAAAAAATAAAAAAAACGGACCAAAAAATGTCATCATAGAGTTGAAATAAAATGTTAATAATGCTCCAAAAAAAGCTTTGAAAAACTCTATTGCCTTTCTTTTAAATATGAATAATGTTTTCGTTAATTCACGGTCAAAATATGTCTAAGCAATAAAAATAACAATGGCCCTAGCCGGAGTATTGAAAATTTTCAATTGTCAACAGGTAACGCTGGCCACATGACCCAACAAATGTTACCAGGTCTTTTTTTTTCATTCAAATATTGAAGAGATAGCTACTAAATTAAAATCAACTTTATTTCCATTATAATTTGTATTAATTTTATTTATATTTTTCAGGCTGTAACATGTGAGATTACGAGGCTGAAATTGACTCAATATTCATAATATTGAAAGCTTAAGTCATCTAAAAGTTGATATATCGGGAAAATATTAAAAGATATCATCCCGACAAAAATCCTGAAGATAAAAGAGCAACTGAAAAAACTCAGTATTTCATGAATATATACATAAAACAGAATGAATGTATACATAGTAATAGAAGTGTTCAGCTGACTAGTTCAATAAATAAATATTTATATAAAATTATATTCTGTGTTAAGTTTTTAAATTAGAATTTCATTTACATAGAACCTAATATTATAACTAATCAATAAATTTAAAAATTTCTATCATAATTGTTAATGACTGAATGAACATAATAGTACACTCGGAATGAGAGTGAAAAAGACAACTAGTCAAAAATATATTAATGCAACGAGAGATCTTTCAATTACTATTTATTAGAATTACTAAAGAAGTTTCACTTCCCTGTGCGTACAATAACACACATCTTTTTTTTTCATATTCATGTTTATTAATCTTTCATTTTAATTTTTAAAAAATTTAGAATCATCAAAAAAATTAGAGAAGAAACTCAATTTAATAAATGGAATAATATCACCAAAACGAATCATCACGAATTCATCAAAAAAGGCAAGTTGAAAAAATTTGTATCGTATTAACTAGTACATAAATTATACTTGAGTAATATATTTTTTTTTTCAAAAATAATAGGAAAATAATGACATTGATACGCAACCAACGCGCCCAGTTAATTTGGCTACAAAACTTGATGCAATTGCAAATGAAAACAAAACAGTAAGTTTTAACAAATAATTTTTTTTTTTTTTAAATTTTTATTGAAAAAAAGTTCAATATGTCAAAAATTTTTTTTTTTTTATATCTATCTATAGATTCCATTAGAATCAATCAAAGATTTAGCTATGAAAAGTTTGAATAATAAACGAAAATCAGAAGCAGTTGAAACACAAGAAAAAATTAGTAATGATCAATATGTTACTAAAAAAGACTTACATGATGGTTTGTAAAGTTATTAATATGCTTTATTCTTTTAATAATACGTTAATATTTTTATTAAAAAATAAATACATGTTTTTTTTTTTATGTCTATGCAGTTCTGAATAGTTTCTTCTCTGGATTAAATCAAAAAACATTAAAAAGACAAAAAACTTCATCAGACACTGATATTGATTCTGATGACGAATATAAATCTAATCCAGGAACAAGCAAAACAATTTCAAATAATAACAAAGAAGTAATATAAAATATATTGTAGATTAACTTAAAGATTTGTAATAATTTAAATATAATCATTGTTTTGATATTTTTCTACAGGTAAAAATGATTGGATCTGGTGAAAATAAATATCCAATTCCACGTGCTAAATGGGATATTGCCAAACTTCAACCAACATTCACAAGAATGTCATGGCATTTGGTCATGGCATCATTTGATGAAAATATTTTACTCAAAAGTAATTATCAAGGAGGTCGTTCAAAGAAAAAAAAAATTGAAGAAGATAATAAACTTGAAAAGCTTGATAGAAATAAAATGAATGCAATAAAAGGTAAACTATTAATTGATCATCATATTCAAATTAATAATTATATAATAGTAATATTATTATTATTATTTATATTGTTGTTGTTGGTATTGGTTTTAATATCATTACGATTTATTATTATTATTATTACTATTTGAGTTTAATTTTTATTGTTATTAACATATAATTACCATTTATCCAGAAACTGTGAAACTTCACTTCAAAGAAAAATTCAATGATTCCATTTTTGGCACTAATGTTAACACAAGATTATCACAGTTACGTCATGATGCACATAAACCACAGCAGGTATTTTATCACATAGAAAACTTAAAATACAATTTTTTTTGTTTTAAATTTAATACAATATTTTTGTTTCAGTTGGAAAAAAAAAACCAAAAAAAAATGACTGATACTGATGAATCATTGTAGATTTTGGTGATTGTTGGCAAAAATTTTGTTTTTCATTTTCATTTTTCGGTTTATGTTTATCATTTTTATTTTTTGGTTTATGTTTATCATTTTTATTTTCATGTTGAAAAAAAAAAATTATTTTTCAAATATATAACAATCTTGTTATATGCAAAATATTAACATAATAAATTTATGTTAATATTTTGAGTATTTCAGTTACACATTGTTCTTTTTTTTTCATTAAAATAACTTTTTTATGTATCTTTTCTTAAGTATTAATTAATGTTTTATAATTTAATAAAGTTCAATAATAAATGAGACTGTTTTTTTTTTAAACTAAAACTTTATAAAAATTTTATAAAAATTTTATCAATATTTTATAAAAATTTTATCAATATTTTATAAAAATTTTATCAATATTTTATAAAACTTTTATCCCAATTGAATTGAAAATTTTATCAAAATTTTATAAAAACTTGATCAAAATTTCATAAAAATTTTATAAAAACTTGATCAAATTTTCATAAAAATTTTATCCCAATTTATTTAAAAATTTTATCAAAATTTTATCAAAATTTTATCAAAACTTTATTAAAATTTTATCAAAACTTTATTAAAATTTTATCAAAATTTTATCAAAATTTTATCAAAACTTCTTAACAAGTTTGCCCATTTTTTATAAAAATTTTATAAAACAATTTTATAAAGTCATTTTATAAAATTTTTATAAAATTTTTATAAAATATTTCCGTGGGGGGAATAAATAACTTTGATTGTTGTATAAGCACATGAGTTTACATGACTTATCAAAACCATAGTAGCTGATAAATAAACGTTTTTCTTTTTAGCTAAAAGGACATGTACAGACATAGAAAATTCCATTATAAAAAATTACATTCTTCATTTATGGGAATAAAATTTATGTTACGTATTTATATTTTAATATTTGAATTATTTTATAGGCTCCTCGATATTAATTACTATCATTGAATTAACTAGATATAATTTAATCATTGACTTATGTAAATATTAAAATATAAATACGTAACGACTAATATGAATAAATTACGTTATAATTCTTTTTCTTTTTCTAGAAAATGGTCATAACAATTTACCTATGTTTTGGTTTAAAAAACAAAAGAAAGTACACATTTTAACAACAATTGACACACCAGGATTTAATACCTATTGAGCTCATTGCTGGATTTCATTCTTAACAACAAAAAAATATTAAGAATGATTCACTTGATTAATAACATTTAAAAAAAAAATATCATAGAATATCGGCACTGGATTCCGATGCGTCTGCGCAAAACAGAAATGACAAAAATGCTCTGCTCTTGTGCTTTAGACATTTACGAACGAAAATATACGGTGCATTTTTCTATGAGAAAAATCGCGATTTTCAAAAACCGAGGGGTACCTTAATTAGATAAAAAAGTTAATTAATTATCAATCAAATTAGTCATCATTTTAGATAATAGATTATCAGGTTTTTTGACGTCAAAATAAAATCACCCATAATTGAGTGCCTGGGTGCAATAAAGGCACGAGCGCTCGGAGCTCAACATGAGCGCTCGTGCCTTTATTGCACCCAGGCACTCAATTGTAATAAATGCATGTCTTGGAGCATTTTCAAATAGTTCGTTTAAGTGTTTTTTGAATATTTGGTTAGGCGTATGAGGTGATTTGTACCCAACAATAAAATAATAATTATTTAATTCAAATGTTCTAAGATCGACTTGCCAACTAACTTCATTTTCTTTGAGGTTTACATCTATGACATTAATTTCAGAAAGATTACGGATTTCTGAGAAAGATTTAGCAAAAATTATCAAACCTCTACAGTTTGTTTGATGACTTCATCCGTAGTCAATGGATATAATAAATCAAAACGCGGTAAAATTTCAGAAGCACTGATTTGTGCTATATTTGCTTCTGCCAGAGTAACAACATGAGCTTTTGATGTGTAAACATCTTTAGGCGCGAGTTGGGTATGGAGTAAAAGGAAAAAACAGAGAGTTTAGACGTCAGATCTGGGCATGAATCCATTTTCTGTCAGTCTTGCAGCGCCATGGTAATCGGTCGGTAACCGTTACCATCAGGCGTTCTGTAGTATAGATTAATTTAAACGCGAGTATTTATATATTTAATTTATTTATTATTATACATATATATGCGCCGTTGTATATATTAATATAGTTGTAATCAGTTAGCCGACAGTTAACGGGCCGACATAAAACTAATAATTGTAATCGATTGTAATCAATTTGTACTTTAATGTAACGTATTTGTAATTGTTTGTAACCCCCTTCATTACTCTGTTCCCTATAATGGCACCGCGCCGCTGGGTAACTTGGAATTAAATAAATAAATAAATAAATAAATATTGTACATATATATACATGCATATGCAAGTATTTTTCATATAAAAGATTAATATACCTATTATTATTGTCTATATAAAATAATATTTCCAAAATTCAAAACATAATATTGAATTATTATACAATAATATTTTATTTATAATATTGACTAATTTTATGTTTTAAAAAAAGAGAAATAGATATTGATGTGCTAGTTTGGAAGAGAAAATTATTATTGTAATTGTACAAAAATTTTACAATATAATTTATTTATACTTTTTTAATCAAAAGAAAAGAGGAATGGTATACTTGATAAATATTTATATTGATAATTATTATGTTTATTATAGTTTATTAAAAAAGGTACTTTTTAGTTTGAAAAATAATTTTTGGTTTGAACTAAAAAGTGCTTTTTTTAATAAGTATAATGTATTACGTATGAAAAAACACAGTGATATTCAAAGTTTCAACATCGATATTATTAGGATTCAACTACATATTTCATCTGTCAATATTTATTGATTTCAAATTATTCGAGTTCGTTGAAAATATACTAAATGCGAGATAGTGTTTGTAAAATATAGTTTGGGAACTGAACTATCGAGGTGCTGTAATGTATGTTACACGGCGTATAAGAGTGAAGACGTATTAATATAAATAAAAATAAAAAAAATATTAATAAAACAAATGCAAATCTATTACATCGACACTTTCAGAGGATATTATCATAACCCGAACAACATGTTTTTTTATTCGGTTTTTATAGAAAATTTTCTCACGATTACGGAAAAAATTCCTATACATGCGCAAAGTGGTTAAAAATGGAGTTGAAGTATGAAAAAAACGGCTATTTATCGGTTATATATCGTATAGTTATTAATATAACGATTAATTGTAAAATTTATTAATATGAATCGATGAAGCTCGTCAAGGAGAAAAAAATGTTTCAATAAAAATTTAGATAATAATTTATAAATTTCAATATATATATATATTTTTTGCAAATATAATAATGGCTAATAATAAAACTCTTAGAGTAAAAAAGAACGTCAAAATAAAAATTTCGATATATTAAACTTTTTTTTTTCTTCAAACCGCGAGATGTTCAACTGAGCCACTAGATTTTTTACTTAGCCGCTAGACTTTTTACTTAGTCTCTGTTATAGCCAAACATATTTTGATCAGCTTAATTTTTCCTTCAGCTACGTCGTTTCCTTAGCTGAATTTTTTCCTTAGCTAGATTTTTTTCTCTGTTAGATTTTTTACTTCGCTACATTTTTTACTTAGCCGCTTAATCTTTTACTTAGTCTTAATTATAGCTTACTACACAATACACGGAGAGAAAAAAATATTATGTTTTACTATGCTACTGTAGTACCGGTGGATGTTTTCGGATTTTTGATAAGATATTTTTTATATTTTTTATTATTTATTTCAGATATTTTAATGAAGGCACATAGTATATTAAATCATTTGTAATCAAACTATGGAACAAGATTTTTTTGTACTAAAGAAATAGTCGAAAGTACTAATGAAATCTTTTTTTTTTAATAAACTGTAGATACAAAGTGCTATGTATAAATTAATGTTTATTATGTTAGCATAGTAGAATTGACAATTGACGCTCGTTAAAATAATCATTCGGTAGTAGGTACCTAAATTCGAACAATGTTATTACTACTACTCATCAATTTTAAAAAATACGATTCCCGATTTATTTTTTATTGTGTGTTTTATATTAAATACGATATTTGAAGCGAATTTTACTATGTTCACATGGTAAAAAATGCAGAAAGACGAAATACCGAACAAAAGGGTCAATTTTACGTTAATTCCAGTAAAGTCCCGTAGCTAAGCGGTCTAAAGCGTACCCGATACCACGTCTATTCATATTTCGTCGGTTCGATCTCTGCTCAGAGTGTGAAAAAAAAAAAAAAAAACAAAACAAAACAAAAGCTTCTGCGTTAATAATACAACAGAAAAAAAATTGACAAATTTTTAAAATAATTTTTTAATCAAAAATATATTTTTGACTATACAACATAGTACTTTTTATTTTAAACATGGCCATTTTTACGATTGAGTATTATGATACTTACTACGTCTGATTAAAATTCTCAAACATAGTAAAACTCACTGTTTACATGATAAATGTTGCTAAATTTCCCAAAACATCCACCAGTACTACAAAACATAGTAAAATCCAGTGTTTCTTTTTAGTAAAACCTAATATTTTTTTCTCTCCGTGTATCTACATAATTTTACCAGCTTAATTTTTCCCTCAGCTACATCTTTTCATTAGCTAAATTTTCCCTTAGCTATATTTTTTACTTAGTCTCAATTATAGCCAAACAAACAATACCTACATATTTTACTTAGCTACATCTTTTCCTTAGCTCTATTATATTATCAATTACGAAACAAACTACCATCAATACCAGAAAAATATCAATAACTCGAAAAATATTTTTTGAACTATTTTTTCTACTTGATGAGTTTTATCAATCGTTAATATAAAATTAGGGAAAAAAAATCGATATATCGAAATTTTAAAATCATTGATTATTGAAAATTACTGAACAACAATAATTGTATGAAAATAGAAAAAAATAAAATAAAAACAAACAATATTTTTATAAATGAATGAATAAAATTTGTTTAAATGTGTACTTATTATTATTTTGTTCAATTACAACAACACGCCGAAGATGTTTACACATAATAAACCCGCGAGTCTAGATGGCTCACACAATTTTTTTTTTAAACCAGGTATCCGTGAGTATATCTAATTCATGTTTCTGAAAGGAATTAACATTGTGGTAAATAACACTTTTACCTATTTTGCAATGAAAATTATAATAATTATTATAATTTTCATTGCAAAATAGGTTAAAAGTTAACTAAGTGATAACTTTGCTTCTTTTCTCAACCGTTCAAGTTCAATAACATTTTTGGGTTTTTTTTCTTTGGAATTTGGTGCTGTAAAATCACCAAGTATATAGAGCCCATCATAATTACACCGTGAGAGTGCAACATATTTCAAAGCAGCTGACGTATTGTTTTTCGAGCTGAAACTTACTCAAACAGTTTTTCGTGTCGTTAATAGCAAGCGCTTTGTGAATCGTGCTAGCTTCAGCTGGTTTTAGCGGGAATCGGCAACGATCTGCTTCACGGCACATTATAATTTTATCTGACGTCATTTCTATATTTTCTTTCTTGAAAGGCACATAATTTGAAGGAATATTGTTTTTGTTCATAAACTCAAAGTATTTGGATTTTGCTTTGACGCCTATGTTTTTATCCTTAAAAGTTAACCAAAGATATAGGGGACTTTTATCGTCTTCCAAGTCGGATGAAATATGAGATAATTTTCCAATGTCACCGTTTGCTATTCCATCACTAGGATCAAGATTGACCACAATCATATATTTTATCCCTATTTTTATCTGCAGTATGTATGGTACAAGGGTTGATGCAACATTATCGTTTTTGTATTGTGCCAATTCAACTTCAGTATCTTTGTTTGAGAAATTACTTTTATAAGCCTTATCTATTGCATAGGAGTTCTATAAATCTCCTAGAGCTTGCTTTATCTTGTGATTGTTAAAACTATTTACTTCTCGATTAGTGAAGAATAATCTCAAAGCATCATTGGGCACTTGATGTTCAGATACCGTTCTAGCTTGATATCTTCATTAGTCATTGACTACAAACAGTCATTGTGCATATTCTAATATGCGCAATTTTTTAGAGCTGTAATGAATTGAACATCTTTTTTGCGCTTAACTTGGTCTAGCTCGAAATATTCGAAGTTGTCCCATATGAAGTATTTAAGAAAGTCTACAAAATCATCGCTTTTGGGTACTTCAAAAACTGAACTGCCTTTGACAGGGGGAAGTTGAAGTAAATCACCGAAAAAAATAAGAAATTTTCCACCAAATAGCTCGTTGACTCCAAAAACTTCTCGCAAAAAAAAATCTAAATCAGCTAAATTGATTCGTAAAAACATTGAAATATCATCAATTATAAAAATTTTGACGTATTTTATCACGGAGTTATATACTTGTGCATTATTAAGATTCTTTTTCTTAGTCCAAACAGATCGATAAGAATATTTCGGAAATTTGAAAACACTATGGCAAGTTTTTCCACCAATAAGGTAAGCAGCAACGCCAGTTATTGCACTAAGTACCACTTTAAGAGTCTCTGTTTCAACACCAAGGAAATTTTCAAAATATTTCGTCATTAACTGATTGATTGTTTTTATCAGATAGCTTTTACTTGTCCCTGCACCATAGCTAATTCACTTTCTCGTCCCGTTTTGAAAGAGTGTAGAATATGCATATATATATTTCGCGTTGCTTCTCGTTCAGATTATGCATTTACTTTAGCAATTCATCAGTCAACAAGTGGAGGCACAATAATTTTGTATGCCTTAAAATTCTCATCGTTATCAAGTTTTTTACTATCTTTTTCTTTTTGGTTCGAAGTAATTCCTAAGTGAGAAAACACATCAACTTTCTGACTATTCTGTATTTCATCTTTTTATAACTGATTTACTTGCTCGATTTCATATTCTTCACGATCATTTCTATAATGTTCTTTTAATTCCTCTAATTCTTCATGAGTAAAACTGTTATAATCTCCAAATCGTGAAACTATAATATCAAGATTTAGTAGTATTTTTTTTCTGAATAAATTTCGATAATTTCTTTACGTTCGTTACGCCACCGTAAGGAAGAGCATAATTGGTTCTCGGAAAAAGTTTTTTAGATCAATGGTCTTCAAAAATTGCAATATCTTCACTGCGTCTTGCATTAGTTTAATCATACCATGTTCACTTTTAAAACAATAGCTAAAAAGATACTTTGTAGCACTATATGGATCAATAATATATTGTATATTATAATTTCCTTCCCAACAATCTAATAGTTCTCTATTATGATTAATATCATCGACTTTATTGCTTGACTGACGTGAAAAAACCATGGGAGATTCGATGGAAGATGACAATGCTTCATAATATTCTTCTTCTTAAATCTTTAATTTTAACAGCATTTCTTCGAATGATTCAATTTGTCGAACTTCACGATATCGTTGCATTTGATTTCTAGTTTCCGTTAAATTACTTTTTGTTTTATTCAGTTTTTTTTCTTTAGGAAGAGGAAATAAAATATTTGTTTCCGGCATGACAAATCTCGGAAAAATAAAATCGACATCTTGATTTATTGTTTCCTTCATAGCATGTGAAAGTACACGAGTGTACATAAAAGTGCATGTTAGCGTGATCTTTTTCATACTCACATGATGATGATGAGTTCCATGAAATCAACTACTTCTTGTAAGTTGCTTTGCTTTTCCAAATCAGCTGTCAGAGCATTTTTACAATATATCAGAGTATGGTCATGCAAAGACCCTCGCATTCGGTATTCACGTCGGCATAGATAATCAACCGCATAATATTTCCCAAACAAACCATTCAATTTTTCCGAAGCATATAAATAGAAAGCTTTTGCTCTGTTCTGGAAAAATTTAGCACATAGAACTGGGTCATTTCTGATGAGCCGACTCTTATCCACTTGAGATAAATTTAACGCCTCGACATTTGTTTCAGCAATCGGTGGATAATTCGCACCACGAGCTTCGTTCACTGTAGAAGTATTTCTGGTGGAAAATATTTATTAGGACCGAGTAATAAATAAGGTAATCCTAATTGCCTAATCATTGTCATTTCGTGTTTTCCACGTTTTTCATCATATCAATTCTTTATCGATAGTTTGTTTGTCGTTCTCTTTTTTTTCTTTCAGTTTTGTTCCAAATTCAACTAGATTTACGCGTTTTCTTACCATAATTTCATCAGATTAATTAAAGAAAAAAGAAAATCTTCAAGGTCAGCAGAGTCATCAAACGATTAGTGTTTCCGCGATACGATGCGATACGATAATCCAGGCATTATCGTATCGTATCGTCAAATTTTCATGATATTATCGTATCGTCGGGTGTATTATCGTATCGTATCGTCAATGTCGTGACTATCGTCAAAATTATAGTCGATAATATCATTCTCGTTAATTTTACGAAATTGTCGTGAATATGACGATATTCTTGTAAATAATTTGATATTATATTTTATAAAATTAATTAATTATAATATTATATTTTCATTTAATATTATAATTTTTATTTTGTCGTCATATACTTCGTAACGAAATTTATTATTTTGCCGGTTCTCGAAATAAATAATCAACAGAAAGAGCTTGTTAACGGATTATTTATTTGTTCTGATTATTTATTTGTTGTCGTACGAATTATTAATATATAATACCAGTTAATCGTTAATAATTCTAAGGGTCACTGCATAAGCACTGTGGAGGGTCAAGTCTACTGACGAGTGGTGTCAGTGTGGCACATGTTTCGTATATATTCGAGGTCCCGTAGTAGACTTGATACGTTAAACCTCGACCTGTGCTAGTTTTCCCCTCCATCCGTCGAGAAGACGAACTCTCCGAAGGCTACGGGCCGGATCGTATACAGGGTATTCAGTTCAATAGGTATTCAGTTTAAAATGAGTTTTTTTTTCATTTTTTTTTTACATACTATGGAATAACTCATACAATTCTTTACTCAAATAGCTTATATTAAACTTATTTTGTAGGTTTTTAAAAGATCCATCTGTTGAAATTGTAAAAAAAAAAAGTTAAATTATTTTTAAAAAAATTTTAATAACGGATTCGTTCTATTGAAAATTGAAAATTTTCAAAACTCCGGCAAGAGCTTGTGTGGTTCCTCTCGTGTTTAGCACAAAGCTTATTGTTCAATTGTATGTTAGGATTGGCAGAGTGAAAAATAAGGCGCCAACGTGGCTTTGGGAATGCTTGATATATTTAACTAATAAAATTGTATTTATTTCACTTAACACTATTATTTACACTTATGATAATTGTTTAATGTTTTTATAAAATTATACACTTAGTCTTTGTCTTTAAATGAGGTCAAAATTGTTCGACTTGTGATCTGAACAGAACGAACAAAGCCTAGATTATATTAATCTGACTTGTTTCTTCTGTGAATAGTGTACTAAATTCATTACCAATAATATTTAATTGTACTGAGTTAAATGAGCAAATTTTATGTGTGTCTAAGTGATCTTGAATTAGCTTTAACTGAATTTATGTGTACTTAAGTTTACTGAAAAACTAAAATCAGAAAAAACGTGTGCTTGCTCTACGACTACAGTAAGCTAAGTGAACTAGCGTTCGTAAGTGGGCGTGCTTGTGGTTAGTTGTCGGGCGTGCCTGTGGTCAGTTGTCGGTTGTTAAGGCTGTTTTAGAAGTTGCGGTCTTATTCTCAAACATTCCGCCCGCCATCAGCAATCCATTGCTGATGCTTGATTAGTGTTCATGGGGAGAATAATGAGCTTAGCAAGTGGTCTAGTCAATGTAGTTGTAGCAGTTTTAACTTTCACTACTCGAGTTAATCCATCTGAACCTGGTAGTAATTCGGTCACTCTTGCCAAAGGCCATCGACCAGGAGGTGCTCGTTCGTCTGAAATTAAAACTAAGGATCCAACTTGGATATTATTAGTAATGTGATGCCATTTAGAAATTGACTGTTGTCGTTGCAAGTACTGCGTTGACCATTGTTTCCAGAACTGCTGTACACGTTGCTGTATAAACTGCCACCTAGACAATCTCGTGGTCGACAATTCTGTTAAACACGGCTCTGGTATTGCTTGCAATGGTGTTCCAATTAAGAAGTGTCCTGGGGTAAGTGTAAGAAGGTCAGTCGGATCATCACTGAGAGGTTCTAGTGGTCTTGAATTGAGTATGGCTTCTATTTGTGTTAGCAAAGTAGAAGCTTCTTCATACGTCAACTTTGTTTCTCCGATGGTACGATTTAGGTGATACTTAGTTGATTTGATTAGTGCCTCCCATTTACCACCCATATGAGGAGCTGCTGGAGGATTGAAATGCCACTGAGTTGCTTGATCTGTTATCTTAGTTATATAATATTTTCAATTCCCGATCAGCTCCAATAAAATTAGTGCCACAGTCTGAGTACAAGTGTGCCGGAATTCCTCGTCTTGATACAAATCTTTTGTACGTGGCAAGGAATCCCTCAGTAGTGTACTCAGTGACCAATTCTAAATGTGCTGCAGATGTAGTCATACATACAAAGGCACAAATCCAACCTTTGTATGTTTTTGCTCCTCTTGACTTCCAATTTTTTAATATAATTGTACCAGCATAATCAATACCTGTGTGCTCAAATGCTCGTGCAGGTGTTACTCTTGGAAGAGGTAGTTGGCCCATCTGTTGATGAGCACGGATCCCTCTTTGTCGAGCACACACCACACATTTTAAAATGCATGATTTTACACTAGTTCTTCCTCCAATGATCCAATAATGTTGTCTAATGTGTCCTAATGTGAGCTGTGTACCACCATGAAGTGTGACTTTGTGTGCATGTTCAATCAGCAATATTGTTAGGCGAGAATTTTTTGGTAGTATAGCTGGATGTTTGTTATCATAAGTTAATGATGCGTGTTCTAGTCTCCCACCAACTCGTAGTACTCCCTCAGAGTCTAAGAATGCTGTTAACTTATTTAAAGCACTATGAGTAGGTAGATTGTTATGTTTTTGTAACGTGTGTAGTTCGGTTGCAAAATACACTAATTGTGTGGTCTTAATCCAGTATTTTCTGGCTAAATTTAATGCTTCATGTGGTTGTAAAGATTTAGAATTCAATTTATAAATAAACCGGAAGCAGAGAGATGTGATCTTAAATAATGTAGTGACAGATGAATATCTGTTTATAAGATCCCATGTTTTCGTTTTATTGTCTTGAGTTGCTAAAAGTGTAAGTCCTGGTCTTTCTTCTAGCAGGCTGGAACTTTGTGTTTCATTTGTGAGTTTCGGCCAAGTGTGCTGATTTTGTATCAACCATGGTGGTCCTTTCCACCACAATTTATTTTGTGATAGGTGTTCTGTTGTTGTACCTCTTGATGCACAATCGGCTTGATTTTGAGTGCCAGGTACATGCCTCCAGTGAGTGTGTTCAGTTAATTGTTGAATTTGTGAGACTCTGTTACACACAAATTCTTTCCAGCGAGCTAGTGGTGCTTTGATCCAGTCTAGTGTTACTTTTGAATCCGTCCATAAGTATACGTTCGTGATCTTAAACTGCAGTTGTTTTCTAAAGTGATCTGATAGTTTGGCCAATATCAGAGCTGCTGTAAGTTCTAAGCGTGGTATGGTGATTTTCTTTAAAGGTGCTACTTTTGTTTTTGAACATATAAGTGTGGCGCCGTCGGACGATTCGTGAATTACTAAGTAAATGGCTGCAGCCATTGCTAATTGTGATGCATCAGAAAAGCCATGCAGCTCAACACTAGAATTTTTATATGTGTTAAACCACCTGGGAATTGAGATTCTCGTCAGATTCATCAATTCATTTTTAATAATGTACCATTTGTTTGTTTGTGTGTTCGGTAGGTTATCATCCCAACCTAGTTTTAGTAGCCAGAGTTCTTGCATAAATATTTTTGCTTTCACTATTACTGGAGAAGCAAAACCTAGAGGATCAAATATCGTAGCAATCTGAGATAATATGAGGCGTTTAGTGCGCTTATTTCCATTCTTAGTTTCACTTGTTGCAAACGTGAATGTGTCCTTCGATGGTGACCAATAAATACCGAGTATTTGAGTATCACAATTGTCAAATGTGATCTGTTGTTTCTTGTGTTATATGTGGTAGTGATGAATGCCATTTCGCAAGAGGAAAGCCGCCCGCCTTGCAAAGTGCTTTCAATTGGTAAGCCTTTTCTTCAAGTTCATTTGGAGTATCTCCTCCTCCAAATATATCATCGACATATCGACCGTGCACTAATGATGGTACAGCTAGAGGATAGTTATGACCTTCATCTTGAACTAATTGTAGCAGTGTTCTTACAGCAAGATAAGGTGCTGCTCTCGTACCATATGTGATCGTAGTGAGGTGATAATGATGTTCATTGTTTTGTGAATCGACCCAGAGTATTCTTTGAAGATCCCAATCATCTTCGTGTACTTCTATTTGTCTGAACATCTTTGTTATATCAGTTGAAAATAAATATGGATATTGTCTGATCCAAGTTAAAACGTCAACTATGTTCAATAACAGGTTTGGACCAGGAAGCATAATATCATTTATTGATTTACCTGAGGTGGTCTTACTTGAACCATTGAAAACTACACGTAGTTTAGTAGTTGTACTTTGTTCTCTTATTACACCATGATGCGGTAAGTAATAATGTTGGTTGTTTACTAACTTGTTTTCTGGTATTTCTCTCATGTGATTCAAGTCTTCGTATTCTTTCATGAACTGATCATATAGTAATTTGTAGGTGTGATCACGTGCAAGTCGTCGCAAAGTACGTTGTAGGCATTTATGAGCTGAACCATATGAATTGCCTAGTGTACTAATTGTATCCTTTAATGGATTACGTACGATATACATGCCTTCATTATTTCGAGAGTGTGTGGACTTAAAGTGGTCTTCACATTGTTGATCTTCTTGAGTGAGTGAACTAAGTTCAGAATTTGGTGTTTCTTCTTGCACCCAAAATAGTTTTAACAGAGATTCGAGATTCAAGTCTGTATTGTTGATCTGGCTTGATAACATTGAACATAGTTGATCCTATCTTGGGGTGCTGAGCTTGATGATACATATTCAGGTCTAAATGTTATTGATTCGACTTTGAACTTATCATTTGTCCTTAATGGTAAAGGTTTACCAATAACAAGCCACCCGAAGATGGACAATTGTGCTAATAAGTTGGTGTTCGGAAATCTCATGATGTTTGGTCTAATAATCATGCCGTAATAATCAGCACCAATTATCAAATCAATACTACGAGCTTTGTTGAATTGTTCGTCAGCTAGTGTGATTTTGGCAAAAGCATGTTTATCAACTTCGTAATCTTGTGATGGTATCATAGAAGTAATTACTGGCAGTATGTGAGCTTCGATCTCTACATTTTTAATTTTATGTACTGAGTGAAGTATTACGTTGACTTTTCCTCTTGTTTTAAGAGCCGAAGCTCCACCAATGCCTTGTACTTCTACAGTGCTTCTTATTCTTGTTAAATTAGCATTGTTAACAAGAGTTTCGGTGATAAATGACAACTCTGAACCAGTGTCGATTAGTAAACGTGCCGAGTGCTCGTAAGTACTAGTCTTGATTATGACCTGCGCAGTAGCTAAGAACACCATGTGCGTGTGCGCATGTAGTGCTGTGTGCTTAGCTGAATGATTTAAGAATTGATCACAATTCGCGTGATTTAAAGTTGATTCATTTGCGTGATCTAAAGTTGATTTATTTGTGTGTTCTAAGCTTGGCTTAATTGTGTGTTCTAAGGTTGGCTTAATTGTGTGTTCTGAGCTTGGCTTATTTGTGTGATCTAAGCTGACAATTGTACTACAACTTCATTGATTCTGAGCTTGTGTAACAATGGGCTCAGTTGCTCCGACTGGAACTGACTGAGTATTAATCTTTGTGTTATCAAAAAACTTTCCAAAGTCCATCCCATAAAACAACGTATGATGGCGTTGTTGACACTTTTGTTGCTGTGATGGACCTTGAAATGTGCACTTTAAGCCACTACGGCAATTCTTAGCATTATGTCTGCTTAGACAGATGTAGCATAAATGCTTGTTCTTAACAATTTGTAGTCTTCGTTGAAGATTCGAGTCTTGAAAATTTTCACAAGTAGACATGTGATGATTTCCTGAGCAAGCGTCACAGATCCAACTTGTAGGACTACTACCCATGTTAGTTTGACGATCATTTGTTTGTGTTCCTGAAAGACCTTGTGCCTTTCGGAATGGTGTAGTTTTGATTGTTGTATTCTTTGGTAATGGTTTAGCAGCTGCTGAGCTGCTTTCAATACCTTCAAGTACTCGAGCTCGAGAAGTAATGAATTCCAAGAAATGATCAAATTGTGGAATCTCACGGGTGATGTTAAGATGTGTTTCCCAGCATTCTCTTGTGTCAGGATCGAGCAATTTTGTGCAATGAGAAACTAAAATACAATCTGCTGGGTTTTTGACTTTAGCTAAACTGAGTATCTGTATTGTTTCATTGATGGTTGTGTGCATGTGATCACATCCACTGGCTGTGCGTGATCTTAATTGTGGAAGAGAGTGAAATCTGTCAAAATGTGACTGAGCCATTAATCTTGTATTTTCAAATCGGTCAGATAAGATTTTCCAAGCAGCTTCAACACTACCAGTTTCAGGTTGAATACGACTGATAATATCTGCCGGGGTTTTGTCCACAGCTGTCTTCAAATAATGAAGTTTTGATGCTTCAGATATATCTTCTCTTTTCATAACTAAGTTTTCATAAATTGCTTTAAACTCAGCCCACTTGCGGTAATCACCATTGAACTTAGGTAATTTAATTTCAGGAAGTGGTGCCCTGCGTGGTAACACGTTTTGTGGTACTTGATCATTGAAAACTGGTGGTGGCATAGGTGGTCTAAGTTTATCTTCCAAACGACGTAAGTAACGCATGAGTTTGTTATAAGCCTTACGTTCTTGTTTGAATGGTATTGCTCTAAAATATTCATGATTAATAAATGCTGTTGGCCATTGTAGAACTAAGTTGCTATGCTCGGTTAAAAACTCTTCATGAGTGTACTTAGCTTGATCGATTGTGTCAGTAATTGAAGCAAGTACCATTGTGTTTTGATTGAGTTCAAGTTCCTCAAACAACGTCTGCAACGTCTCAATTCTGTCTATCTGTAGATTGACTCTAAGTTGGTATTGAGGCGGAAGTATAACGCTATTCAAGTTTTCTGTGGATTCCATTTCTTTCTTTGATGATGATGATCGTGTTTCGGGTAGTAAACGTGTTGATGAATGTATCGGTGGTACGTTCAAATTCTCCTTACTCCGACGCACTGACATATTAGTTGATACAATAAACTTAAATATCCCTAGAATTTACTAGGTATCACTAAATCACAACTAAAAGTCAAAGGGAATTTAAATTGTTACTAAATATCTTGTGATCAATTACGATGCACAAATTTACTGAAATTTACTAAAATTTACTAAATTTCACTAGATCACTAAATGACACTAAATTTCACTAAATTCTTATTTGCAACTAAACGAGTGCAAACTAAACTAAGATAATTTAAACTTAAATACAACTAAATGTTCTAAGTATAGTTAAATTAAACTGTTATTAATTACTAAATTTGATTTATACACTTTCGTGTACGGAAAGGCGGGAAGCTGAGCACTGAAATCACTTCACTGAGACACTAAGGTCAATTGTGAGAACACAAGAGTTGTGTACTGAATGTTATATACACCGTGTAAACTACTGAGTATAATACTGAGTTTTATACGTCCAAAACATATAGCAATCCTGCAGTTCTACTGGGTGATGTATGGTGTGGTTAAGCGTTGAACAAAACTGAACGCTTCGTTTTCTTACACCACGTGTTGAACAAACGAAACTTAACTTAATCACAATTTTATCACCTAATGCAATGGCACGATCCCTTTTTCCACTCAATCCGGCTCGAAGGACCAAAATGTTTAGCACAAAGCTTATTGTTCAATTGTATGTTAGGATTGGCAGAGTGAAAAATAAGGCGCCAACGTGGCTTTGGGAATGCTTGATATATTTAACTAATAAAATTGTATTTATTTCACTTAACACTATTATTTACACTTATGATAATTGTTTAATGTTTTCATAAAATTATACACTTAGTCTTTGTCTTTAAATGAGGTCAAAATTGTTCGACTTGTGATCTGAACAGAACGAACAAAGCCTAGATTATATTAATCTGACTTGTTTCTTCTGTGAATACTTCTAAATTTATTACTATTAATATTTAATTGTACTGAGTTAAATGAGCAAATTTTATGTGTGTCTAAGTGATCTTGAATTAGCTTTAACTGAATTTATGTGTACTTAAGTTTACTGAAAAACTAAAATCAGAAAAAACGTGTGCTTGCTCTACGACTACAGTAAGCTAAGTGAACTAGCGTTCGTAAGTGGGCGTGCTTGTGGTTAGTTGTCGGGCGTGCCTGTGGTCGGTTGTCGGTTGTTAAGGCTGTTTTAGAAATTGCGGTCTTATTCTCAAACATCTCGATTATAACAAAATCATTATAGTTTCATTTTTTTAATAATTTTAAATTATATAATTGAATGTTTTTTTGTATTTTTTGTGCTGACACACACAAGCATATAATGTAGACGTGCTTGCTAGCAGTAGTGTTAGTGCCTGTCTGTGTATATGTCGTATGAACGGACACACTCAAAAGCTGGTTTTCGAGACAGGAGCGCAACAAAATTTCGGGTACCCGGGCATAAGATTTAGCGTTATGATATACAGGCCCCTCAAACTACAAATATTGGTTCAAAATAGTCTATTTCGTTACAAGTGCCCACTCAGAGAGTGTGCTCTCAACGAATTTGGAGGGGCAAGCACGAGCCTTGGCGAGTGTTTCTCCTCCAAATGAGTTGTGAGTGGGCTCTCTGATTGGGCACATGTAACGAACCATATTTTATGTTACTAGGGACAGTGGTAATAATGTGTGAATTTCTAAAAAGCGCACTACCCCTCTTGCGCTTTGGAAATTCACACATTATTCCCACTGCCCTTGTAACATAAATGACTTTTACAAACAGCCTTAATACTTTTATTTATGAAAATTTGTCCATGGCAGGTTTTTTTTTTCAATAACATGATAATTCAAATAACTATTTTATCGATCAAGCAAATTATAGCCGAATTATATAAAGAAAGTTTTACGCATGCACTGTAACTTTTTTTTTAAAGAAAAAATGTTTAAAATAAAAATCGGTAACTGCGTATATTTTGGATAACTTTTGAACAAAGTTATATTCAGCTCAAAAAATTTGATAATGAATTCTTGAGAGCCTTGATAAAAATCGCTGAAATCACTCTTCCATAAATATTTTTCAAATGTAACATAAATGATGATGGTGATCATTATGAGCAATTGCTGATATCTAATTAACGAGTAATCAGAACAAATTTTATCAAAGAGAGTGGCTCTCGGTATCAAACAGATAATAAATTTAGGAAATAAATAAAGCTTGCAAGTTAGAATTTTAAAAAGTTATGCTGAATATGAACGGCAATTTTGTTTTTTTATTTATTAACAATCTTCTAACGACATTCAAAGCAGTTGTCAACTCTATGATTATAAATTCTGTCATCTCTAATAACCTAGCGAAAATCGCAATCTATGATTTGTTCTTAGTTTTCTTATTATTTGACCTAGAAAATTATATGGCGATCATTTTTTTGTTATCAATAAATGAGCTAACAAACGAAATTACTTAAGCTTCACTTACGTAAAAAAGGTAAAAAGGATTATTTTTTTTCCATTGATTACCATTACAATTTTTTTTGTGTAGATTATTTAACTTTTTTTCATTACTATGATAGAAATACACTGTTTATCAATTATTAGAGTTTAAAAAACAACCCTTATCCACACAAAAAT
Source organism: Aphidius gifuensis (assembly GCF_014905175.1). NCBI lineage: Eukaryota > Metazoa > Arthropoda > Insecta > Hymenoptera > Braconidae > Aphidius > Aphidius gifuensis. The sequence goes on from NC_057792.1 coordinate 12,461,314, forward strand.
AAATAATCATTTTCCTTTTTTTTCAAAGAAAATCCAACTTTTTTTTTTTTTAATTTTAATTCCATTCCCATGATAAAATATAAAAAAAACAAATATAATATAACTAACAGATGGAGACCAACGATATGGCACTGCGGTAACGGTTCGGACTTTGAGACAGGAGGTCTCGAGTTCGATCCCGACCACCGACGCCATGTATCGAGTGGTAGGCGCAAGCCGGCTGTACTGCCCAGGTTTTTCATGGTTTCCCTGGGCTATAATAGGAATCGGGTACAGTTTGAACGCATTACAAAGTCGACATCCATGTCTGTCGCAAAAATGAGTTGTAGGAATTGACGGTTGGAATATGTTTAAAGAAGGAGAGGCACCGTGCAAGAAACTTCCTAATAAGAAGTATAGCACGTTAAACAATTCATTTTTTTTTTTTATAACTAACAGATGGATCTTTCAAAAACCTACAAAATAAGTCTTCTAATATAAGCTTTTTGAGTTAGTTGAATTGTATGAGTTATTCCATGGTATGTAAAAAAAAAATTAAAAAAAACTTCAATTTCAATTTTTTTAATTTCTATACTTAGTACCACCTTATTCATAGTATATTTTAGTTTTTTGTAACTGAAATATATCTATTTTTTTAAGTTCTTTCAGAAAACATTAGTCTAAATATCGTTAACATTGAATTCGAAGCGGCAATTTAGATTATATGGAATTGTTGTTACTTTCCTATGTTATTTAAATGGGAAAACTAAATTTGAGGACAGCACCCTCTACAAAATTTTTTTCGGGCTCAAATTTTGACTGGGTCATTTTTATGAAATACCGAAGATATTCCAAGATTGTCTTTGAAATTGAAAAAAAAAAAAAAAAAAAAATCAAATCAACCTAATAACTATATATAAATGAAATTTTTAAAAAATAAATGAATATAAATGTTATCATCAAAATTTTTCATTTGATTCAATCTGTTTGGATTAAGTCAAGTGCAAAACAGTGTTTTTCGTTTACTTTTAAATAAATAGAAATATAAACATGATTCGATATAGCTCAAGTTAATATAAACTAGTAGACGACACACACTCTTGAGAAATAAATAAAATCACTGGCATATAATACCTCAAATGATTATCGAATTATCGTAATTATCGTGAAAGAATTATCGTATCGTCACGATAAAAATTTGCATTATCGTATTGTCTATCGTAATTATCGTATCGTGATTATCGACTTAGATAGTTTATCTTGTTTATTTATATTTTCATGATAAACATCTGACATTTCGAATTTGTCAGATTTGCCATTAATAATTATCTTTCGATGAATATTATTGAACTTAATAGAATTATCTAAAGTCGTTTTGTCTCGTAGATCTATCTCGACTGATCTTGCTTGTGGCAAGTAAGTTTTATTAGTTTTTGAATAAACCATGAGTGATGGGTTACAGATGGTGTGTAAATCAATGCAAGTTGTTTTTCCTGATCTAAGAATGTCATCAATTTTTATTCAGCCAGATTCAAGTAAAAAACAGCAAGTATAACGACTAATTTCTTTTTCTGTCTGAGGAGAGTCATATTGTATAATAAATTTAAGTGAATAGGGATATCTTTCAATGATTGTGTTGTTCAGCGCCTAATTTAATAAAAATAATAAATAATAATTCAGCGTATTCCAGAACATATTCGGACGAGGTCTGAAGCAAATTGCAGTACAACATCATTAAAATTTCCGAAAATTATAACTACTATTACAAAAGACAAGTGACATTTCATTTTTTTGCAATTATCGCCAACGCAATTAACGAGAAAAAAGCCACAATTTTTTCCAAGTATTTCAGTAGCCATATCAGAAATATCTGCATCTTTTAACCGATACGTTCTACTCATGTTCAACTCGATTTGATCTTTTTTCAATCTTTCAAGTCAAAAAGAAATCCAAGTCGTTTTTTTAAACGTATCTTCGGAGTTTCAACGATTTTGTATCAAAAAATGAATTATTATAATTCTTTAAACACTGATTGGCAGATATATAGTCAGTTTGATGTTTCAGATGGCGTTTCAATTTAAGTTCAATTTGTCTTCAAGATTCGGAGGCAAAACAATTGCCATTTCATTAACATCTATTGGAATATTTATGAAAGGCCCTTTGCAGCCAAGCTGAGAATTTTTAGCGTATTTTATTAACTCTACAATTTGCATGAAAGCAATGTATAGTGATACCATTATTTCTTCTAATTCGGATAAAGTTTTCATTTTTTCTTCCACTATGGGATATTTCAAACCACAATTTAGATTTATAAGTGGTATTTTTCCTTGTTGAATATTTGAAAAACAAGTATAATAAATATATGCTGAACTATACCCAATAAATAAACTTGTGAATTGTCTTTTCGTCTTGAACTGGTGAAAACTGACTTTAAATTAGATTTCACTGGTAATTTGAATATTATATCATTGCTAGAAAAATTCATTAAATTTTGACTCGTTAAAGTTTTTATTTTTAGTTAATTACTAAGATTATGTGGATTCGAATTTTTCTGGGAAATCGAGTCTAGTATTTTACGAGATTTTTTTGGAAAAATATAAAGTTAATTAAGAATATTATAATATGATTTATTTTGATAGAAAAAACGATTATTATAAAATAAGAAAACAAAAAAAAAGAAAAAGAGTCATCTTGCGTGTATACAAATAAATAATAAATTGTAAATAAAAGAAATGCATAAAAATTTTTTTGTTAGGGTGATTACTATAGGTTATTTTGGAATTAAATTTTGAAATCATATCCAGAATCAAAATAAGGAAAAAAATTAGGTCTAAAACGAGACTAAATCTCGCAGACACATTGATCGATTAAACGAATGAATATGTCAAACCCTAATCTTAGTTTTTGTTTAACAAATAAATTATATATTTTTTAAACGTTAGAGTTCCACAGTTTTTTATTTCAACTTTTTGAATTATAAATTTTTTTTGTTATAATTGTTTTTATTAGTAAATAATAGTATTTTATCTTAATTACCTAATAGGTCGTTCAACTTATTTTGACCAGAGCAATTCGAACCAGTTGTTCAATCATAAGAATTTATTATATTATGATTAAAATTAAATCAGACTGAATCCATTCATAAAATGAATAAATAAAATTATTAACAATTGAATCAGACCCTTGTTGATTGATCATATTGTAATATATTTGTAATTAATTCACCAATTGAGTAATTTAATTTGAAACTCCATTTTTGTCGACAGACAGGGATTATGATTTTGGGAAACAACAAACGAAAAAGGATAGGTTTGACAAGATGACACTAGATCGAGACTTGACTTACAAGTATGATGGACACGTTACAGGTTAATTTGAGTTAGCATGAATCCAGATATGACAGGAACAAAATGGCGTCCTCCAATAAACACATGAATGAGTGGTATATTAAGATTTTATATTTTACAATAGAATAACTGAAGACACCGTATTTATTTTAATGACACTCAACTTATTTTGTTAGCACTGTATTTCACTCGTGTGATTATCACTTATTGTATAAACAAAAATGGTGACGTCCATGCGGACATGTGGTACAACTTAATTTATTAAATTATTAGTTATTAATTTAGACAAAAATTATTACTAAAATAATGATTTTAGGATTGTTATTAATTAAATGAATTCAATATTTTAATTAAATTAATTATTTTACTTGAGATTAAATCATTTTAACCCGATACAAGATTCTAATATTTCTCACGTGGTAAAATGAAATAGAAGCTAGGTCTATCATTTTTATCGTGAGGTAAGTCTAGTTGCCTTGAATGTCAGCAAGAGAAGAGAGCGATTTGCTGGGCTTTTTCGGGCAGCTTGGGCCTGAGGCAACATGGCAGTGACTACGCTAGGGCCGAAATAGTTAAAATTCAGATATAATAGTTTGCCGTCAGTAAGTTGCAGCAATGGCCGACTTATCGCGGTAAATTAAAAATGACCAATGTTCCAGGTTTTACCGTGGGACATAACAACAGTATGTAAATAATTTTATTATTAATAATGAATAAAATTGAATATTTTAATTTCGTATTTTAATTTATCAGTAAAATTGAAATGAAATCCTCGTGATGTTCACGGATAAATTATTTTATTTTTTTGTTTGATTTTTTGGATTATATATATTTTTTTCGTTTTTCATTATTTTTTTATTATTAAATAATAGTTCTGCATCTTAATATATCTAATATATGAAATAGTTCGTTGAATTTATTTTGTCCTAGTTGTGTTCACAAAAATTTATTAGATTATCATTAAAATTAATTTAGATCAGATCCATTAAAATATTGAAAACAATTGAATTTGACTCTTGTCACTGATCACAGTATGTAAATTATTTATTTATTTTTAACGAATGAATTCGTTCAATATTTAACTTTTGTATTTTAATTTAACTGTAAAATTACAATTCAATCCTCGTGATGTTTACGGATATAGAATAATTTTTATCTTTTTACTTGATTTTTTGGACTATACATAATATACATGTACATTGGTTGTACATGAAGCAATCAATCGATGAATGGGCAAAAAAAAAAAAGTCCCCGCTACGTCTATTGTATATATATTATCATCAAGAGACTCGGAAGAGTCTCAAATCATTTTTTCTAGCGCGAGACTTTACAGAGTTTACTATGAATAGGTTGCATGAGTAAGAATTTTAAATTGCTCAATAACTTACTTATTATTAAATATAAATTAAAACTGAAATTATTTTCCTTATTAATAGAAATATTTCCCTATCCAATGAGCTTAGTCTCTAATTTTTCTGATGTATAGTTAAATAGATATGATAACCCGTAAAAACCACTACTTACACATACATGTAAAAACACGCATGCGTATTAGCAGCTGTGCACACGGGATAGTTTGGCACGCATTTAATTGTGTTAAATAATTTTTTATAATTTTATTCCTTTAAAAATTCAACACAAGTAGTGAAATAACATCAAAACAAAAATTGTTAATTTTTATATACAAAAGTAACTCATTTTTTCCCTTTTTAATAAACAAAATATGTCAAATAAAAATATAAATAAAAAAAATTAGGTTATTCTTTTAAAATCACAAAATCAAATTCACAAACTAACGTAAGGTACACATAATTTTTTTGATTTATATTTTTATTTTACATATTTCGTTCATTAAAGAAGGAAAAAGTGAGCTACTTTTGTATATAAAAATTAACAATTTTTGTTTTGATATAAATATTTTTTTTTATTTATCTTAAGGTCGAAAAAAAAGGAAATATCACATTCAATTATTTTATGTATCAGGTGGTACTATCCAGGTTTTTTATGATTTTTTTGGGCTATAATAAACATCGGGTTCAGTTTGAATGCATTACAAAAGTCGACACCCATGACTGTCGCATACATGAGATGTGAACGAGTTGACGGTTGGAAATAAAGGAGGGAGAGATCATGTAGAAACTTCTGTAGAGAAGTATAACGTTAAACAATTCAATTTTTTACATTTAATTATTTTATTTTCTGAATTATAAAGAGAGAAATACAAAAACATTGTCTCTACATTGGACAAATAATATATATATATATACTTATTTACAACAATGTTATGAATTTCGCTAAAATACACAAAACTGAACAGTGTCAATATTTCTCAAATACGTAACTATTACAAAATATCATTTGCAAGAGCCAATCACATGGTGTGAGTAGAGCTATTAAATTAACGATGTAATTTTTCATTTAAATATTTGGGACTCGATAAATTTTTCTTCTTAATTTTAGGGCTAGATCCATAGCATAAAACTATTTGATTACTTTGTTCCCAATCGACGACACATTGTCAGTTGACTGAAGTCCTGAAATTTTTAAATCCACTAAATTTTTCTAATTTCAACAATATTTCGTGTCACATTTTGCTATTGAAAATTTCTTTTTGAAAACTCCAAGTTGTTTTGGAAAAGATAAAGCTAAGAAATTGATGCAGCCAAAGGAATTAAATGGTAACCTGCATCAATTCGTTAGCTCCATTTTTTTCTTAGCTGCTTAGCTAGCTGCTGCTTTTCCTTAATATTTAAATTTATTAAAATAAATTATAATAATATTATTAGTCAAATAAATAAATTAAAATACCAAAGACAAGTAGCAGCTAAGAAAAAAATGAAATTAACGAATTGATGCACCTTACCATTTAATTCCTTTAGCTGCATCAATTTTTTAGCTACATTTTGTTCCTTGAATGAATCTAAAGAATTGGTGTCACTTACCATTTCATTTTTTTGGCTGCATCAATTCCTTAGCGTCATCTTTTTCTTTGCTCATATCTTTCCTTGGTATTTTTATTTTATGAAAAATATTATATATTAGATTTTTTTTCTAAATAAATGAAAATACCATGTAAATGATGGCTTAAACTCAGATGACCACGTCTCAAATGCCCACGATCAAATGCTCACGTCTTAATTGACCAGGGTGGTAAATAAGCATTAAATCACACAGTAGTGCTGTTCAGCAATAGATACCGCTAATACTGTATTTTAGTAAATTTGACAGGTTACCTAAAAATATGTCTAATGATTTTATATTTTTTATTGCTACAAATGTTTTTTAATACTTAATTTATAATATTGATATTATATAATAATTCATTGTTTTGATTGAGTACAAATTAATTAAATCAAAATTCAAAATAAATTGAACTTCTTTACTGTTTTAGAAATTTATTGAAATACATTATAGTAGCGATATGTGATTTATTGCTAATTCACCACCATGGTCAATTGAGACGTGGCCATCTGAGTTTAAGCCTAAACGACATCTTCTTATTCATTTACATTTAATATTTCCTTATGCTAACAGTTACCGACCGCTGGCCAACCTATCATACTATAAATGATACTACCATTGAGCACATTATAGTAATGAAGTCAGGCTAACATCCGTCAAAAGATATGACTCTCATTTTTCTATTTTTACATTTAACTCCAATGCTACCTGCGCTTAAAGTCACACACATCAAAAATCAATCGACAAAGTATAAAAAAAGAGATTCTGTATTTTTAAAATCAAAATAAAAAGAAATTTCCAAATTTTCGATAAATAAAAATAACATGACCTCACCTTGGACTTTTGAGACTTGTGTAAAGCTAAAGACAATCATTAAGGACATCATGTTCCTACCACAACTATCAATGAATATTTATTTACAAATTCTCAATAGAATTCTTTTAGAATGGGAAGATTTGAAAAAAACCACGATCAAGACCACTACCTCTTCAGACATTACTTTCATCATCGGTTATTCATCGAAACGTCAACACCGCCATAACGAATAATAATTATTGAATAAAAACAACATAAACGCCATTATTACAAAAAAATAACAGACATTCAATTAAATTATTCATAAATAATTTAAAATCACACGATCAGATCACATCAAATATTACTAATTCTATCAATAAATGGACCAAAAGCACTAGCAATACAATTTGCATACAGAGTGATTTTTTTATCTTTTATTACAATTGAAACTGATCATATTCAGTTTTTTTTTTGTGGACTTCCTTTCCACAAATTTCCATCAATATTTTTTCGAAAAAAATTTTTTATTTTCAATCATGGGCTTAACATGAAAAACGAAAATCATACAAAAAAAAAAAGAACCAAACGATTCTAATCTTAAGAGTAGGCTATTTTTTGTGGGCTATTTTTCAGCTTATGTGATTCGAATAAAACATTATAGGGGAATTCATTTCTTCAACAAATTGTTCTTGTTATTACATTTTAATTGTTTCATTAAAAATCAAGTGAACGTAATTTTGCAATCAATTGTAACTATTGTTCTAAATACGACGATATATTCAATCTGTAGATATAATATGAATTTAGATAATCACTATATGCGATTAATGAATTCCTTAAAAGAAAACTCTAGATCATCTCAAATTTTGTAAAGACATGCTGAATGTTTTTCTATCGACTTTGGATACAATCCGATAGTTCTTTTACATTGTTACTCTTGTTGTGCAACTAGTCATCTGATAAGAGAACGATATACTTTAACAAAAAATATTTGTAAAAATAAAATTTGACAGTGTGATTAATAATCGTAACTTTTTTGAGTTTTTGTCAGAACCTTTGACGTGCGCCTGTTGCACTTAATTGTATTTTTTGTAAGTAAAATGATATAAACTAACGAAGTACAATGATAATACCGTTAGAAATATGAAAACGTGTATTCGTGCGAAAAAAATCGCCGTTCGTGGGTGAAAAGCAAGGTGTACCATAGGATAAGCACATGAGCTTCTTGAGTAACAATGATGCTGCTTACAAAAGCACAAGGAAAGAATCCTCTTCACTATTGCCAACTTAGACTCTTCAGCCAGTTCAGCTTTTTTTTTTTTTCTCTACCACGCTTTCGTTATCTCGATATTTTACTTTCCATTCGTGTTCTTTTAACTTTTTTTTATTGTCATTGTCTCGATCTTTGAAACATACATGGTGCTTGAAGAACAAATAAATTTTAATTATAGACCTAAATAAACTTAATACACTTTTGTGAAAATAGGGTTGGAAAATTGATTGAAGAAGTTTTTTTTGTTCTTGAACAAAAAAGAAAATTATTCGATACCCAATGATGACGTTTTGTAAATCTCTGAATTAAAAGCAATTATTACCCATTTTCGATTAAATCAAGTTCCGTTTGAATAGAAAAGTGCAACTGTTAATGTATCACTATGAAAGGTTTCTTTGCAAGCATTGGCACCAAGACTATGTTTTCCGAAGATTTTTTTTCATTGGAAAATTGCAGTCATTTACAGTAATAAACGGGCTCGCATGCAAAGCTTTTACGTAAAACTTGCATGCTAAATGCCCCTTACCTCGATCTGGAAAAAAACTTTCTGTCATGTGCATAGTTTAAAGAACTACCCATTTACGTATATAATTCTACAGATGAGAATTGACTACAGAGACAACCCTGGGTAAGGCCAAGACTGTTCACTATGTCTTTATCGGTATCAGGCTTGTTATTTGCTTGTTGCGAAATTCAAGAAAAAGAAAAGTATATTGAATTTATTGTCAATATTTCAACTATATTTATAACTTTATTATTAAATTTTAAGACGCTATCATATCAACCATTAAGTTACAACTAGACAACTGATTGAATTGCTTTCCATAGATAAATCCTGCGAAGCTTCGATACGATTAAACTTTCCCGACAAGATAGATAAGTATATAATATTAAGGTAATTTTATATTGTTTAATTATGAAATACATAATCTGTAAACGTTTTCATTGAAATTTCAGAAATTACAAAAAACTTGGTAGCTATAACATGCGATGAATTTTGCAAAGAGTCTTCGTATCAGGCTTGAAAAATGCACTTTCGGATACTCCATCGCCTCTATGGGAAAGGAGAATTTTTTTAACCGTCAACTTTTCTATTTGAAAACAAAAAAAAAAAAAAGTCGATATTTTTTTGTCTCAAATACTTTAAATGTCTTCAAATAATTTATAGAAAAAAGGTGTTTAGAGGGGCGATAGTTTTCTCGAATTCACGGTTTTTGAGCTTATTACGAAGTCTCTATGACAACAACCTTTGGTTTGTTTTCGCGTGATGTGAAACTCTATAAGCTTCATTGCAAACTTCTTTTTTCTTAATAATTTTTGAAATATACCTGAAAATAGAAAATAATTTTTTTTTCTATTTTCTTTTGTCAAAAAAGAAAAAAGTTGGCTGACGGAATTGAGTGAAATTCCCCCGCAAGGGCGATAGAGTTTTTGGAAACAGGTTTTTTGAGCCTAATCTGAAGTGTCTGTGTCAGTTTCATGACAAGTTTTAGATTGCCTCGTTTTATTAGTAGCCTTATAAATATCGCTAGGTGCGTATGAACATAAAAAAATGTTTTTTGACTAAATTTTCAATTTATAAATATCAAACTAAGTGACAAAGTGATACAGTTTTAATTAAATATCTACAGCTATAATAAATATATTAAAGTACATATTGGAACAAATACAACCTAAATCTTTTCAATGGTAATGCAAAGCAACATATTCTCCAGGCGCATTGTTCCTTGATACGACCCCGTGTTTAGCAAAGTGACCATTACCACTGGCTACAACTATTCAAACTATAATTCAGTGCATAGTCTTAGTCTCATTCATCACAAACTCACATAAATCAATCTGCTATCAATCTCAATGTTAAGTTATTGCCTAATCAACAGACCTATACAGTGACAAAGTGCTAAAATAGAGATCATAATCACGTAATGATCAACCTACTGTGAGCGTGTTAGTTTAGTATGATACACAGTCAACGACAAAACGTTTTGAGTTATTCAGTGCCATTTAGTAGTGTTGAATTATTAATATAATTTTATAATTGACGAAATCATTTAAAGTGATCTGAATTCAATTCTTGGTTAAAAAAACATTCTATGATTGAAACAAACAATCTAGTACCTCACGGTCGCTTGAAGAGATACATAAACCGGAGGGTCGTCCCAGGAAAGTTACAACACCAGAATAATCTACTAATAATACTATGGACCAGTTGAAATTGTTTTTGAACCAACAAACTACGGTATTTAACAATAATTATGCATTAATCGAAGCACTACTTGAAGCTACTCTAGATGCTAAATTCAACGCATTTGCCAGTAAGATTGATCTGCTCACCACTGCTGTTAACTTTGAATTTCAATAGATTGATGATAAATTAACTCTAACAGACCAATTAATTCAAAGTATCACAAAAAAATCCTTCAACTGTTATCCTGACATAAATTAATCAATTGAAATCAAATATTTCAAACAACAGTAAACTATACAACAGACAATTAAATGTTCTATTGTTCGGGGTACCTGGATCTATAGATGCAAAAATCACTTTAGTTATACGTACTCAAGCCGATCGTGGTAAGGTTCACAAACTTATTACCAGTATCTTTGGTAACACGTTAAATTACATTGGCAATGTTAAAGTAACATCATCATAGATCCATCCGTATACAGGCTCACTGGAGATGTCTGTCAATAATTCGTGTGAATTGCTGATACACTCCCTCAATTCAAACCTAGCAGATGCAAATATTTTTTGTAATTGTTTCACCTTATTGAATCTTTTCTTGATGACATGTGCTCCTAAGATGTCGTCCATATGTGACCTCTCAGTAATAACAGATTTGAACTGATGGATAATTTTTTTTTCTTTTTCACTCTCAAGTTGTCTTGATGCTGCCAACGTCAAAAATGACGCTTGTTGAGTGCCATAGGCAACCCTGGTGAACATGTATTCTTGAACTAATGTTTTATTGTCATATGTCTATAAAATTTTCCGGTAGCCTTGATCATCTGTATGCACCCGGATCTGACAAAACATTTGTTTGATTCCACACAATATGAGATACGCATACATCCTCCACCGTGTAAGTACAAATACCCGAGACTACAAAATTTTGGAACCCACATATAGACTGTCATTCAATGATTCACCAGTATCATTAATTTGTGTACCATTGAACACAACTCTCCACTTTGTTAACGTGCTTGATTCCTCAAGTACGCTTCGACATAGTAGATAACAGCAAGATGAATGATTCTCGACAGCAGGTGATCTTATCATGTGACTCAAATCGTCATTATCTTTCATAAAAGTATGATAAACGACTCCCAACTCTTGTTTTTTGATCATCGTTTTTACTTGATTTAAAAGCATTCTCATGACGAATTTAAATGAATTACCAAACTCATGTACATCCTTTTTAAATAAATATTCAACTACAAATTGTCCTTGCCTGTCTCTGGCGTACAGGGTGCCTCGCAATTCTTGCATTGTAGGTATGCTACGAGATTGTACACAGCGAGAAATTCCAACTAAGAAATGCTATCAATTAAAAAAATATATCATTTTTGAAAATGATAACAAAATGAATAAGGTGTAGGTAGAAGAAAATCAATAGCAATACACCTCAATTCTGTTATCGTTTTTCTAGAATTGATAATAACTTTTCACAATATAAATTAATTTGAAAAATACCTTTGGTTGGTACACACAGTCCTTCTCTCTTAATAAAAGTGAAAATGCTGCATATTGATATTGTTATATTCTACGATAAAAACACATACAATATTCACCACATAATTTTTTTTCATTTTATTAAAGCGTAAATTGTCTACGCGTTATCTAACCGTGATGAGTGGACCTCAAAAACCAAAATAAGGCCCGCCATTGGCAGCAGTATGAACTACATCATTTGTCACATGCATATCAACAAAAAAATTATAAACTCCGAACGCAACCAATTTTATGAATCTAGTTTGAAATACATTTTAAAATTAATACAACAATAAAATGCAAAATAAATATATCTTTGGATTGTTTTTATAAAAATTAATCAAAAACTAATTTTAAGTAATGCGTTGAGAAAAGACCAATCAACACCTTTCTAAATACTCCGTACAATATTCAAAACAATTAACAGATGAAGCTACTTGATTTTATTCGCTAATAAAATCAAGCTAATAATTTTATCTTTAAAATAAACCCAAATATGCGCAAAAATTAAATGACTCAATATTTTATAAACGGAATTCTACATTTAAAAATAAATATGCCCCTATAAATATAATAACTATGTCCCTTTACGTCTTGGTCCATCAACGTTTATTCAAATTCTTAATTCGATTATCAGAAAAAAATCAGTTGTCTATATTATGAACAGAGCCAGGACGTATCTTAGCATCTATGAAGCTGATTAACGCGATTTCTATTTTTCCACTGTCATCAATCCCAGCCACTTGACAGGATTTTTAATTTTCGTCCTGTCGTACTGTAGCGGTGCCAACTGCCCAAACTGCAATTTCACCAGTTCCAAAGATGGCGACGACTGATCTAGGAAATTCTCATCTAGGAACATTAAGGCGTCCGCGCAAAGAGACTCTTGTATTCTAGTTGTAAACTAGACTACACTTGTAGCCTAACGTTTTATGTAATTCGAATCTCTTTATTCTATTACTTTTGATATTCTGATAATAAAGGTAATAAATAAGATAATAAATTCCTAAAATAATATATAGTCTAGAGTTGATTATTTACCTAGTAATAATCCCAACCCTATAAACTATAATTGGTGACACCTGCAAAAATATTTTTTATGCAATTTAATAAAAAACAAAAGAATACATTTCCGCACCCTTGTGTTTACCAGTGTACTGGTATTTATATTTCGACACAAAGGAATGAGTCACAACGTGCTAAGACGCAATTTACATATGTAAACAAACAAGTGTGGATTGAATAAAAAAATTAAAAAAAAACAATTCCACTGCAAAATAATTAGACAATTAAAGTGAATGTGAATAAAGAATTAATAAACTGTCTGATTTAAAAAAACTGATCCAACAACGAGGTGTTGTTAAACGGCAATTTACATTAATGTTCAAGTTTTTCCAAGAAGAAGGGCGTTCACGTACCAAGGCTAAGGCAAAATTGACATCTCTCGACCAATTGTATAAACAATTTACCACTATACAAGACTCGATTGATGCTCAACGCCTCGAAAATGATCAAGATGATCTCGATGAAGCCACCTTGTAAGATGATGAACAAATTGATGAGCAATATAATCAAATCAGCACTACAATAAAACAAATTTTAGAAAAAGAAAAGCTGAATGATGAAGAACGTTTTACTCAACTTTAAGAAGAACCAGCACGACTATGTTTGATTAACGAGCAACAAAGTTGGACACCTAATCCAAGATCACAACGTATAGTTCTTCCCAAGTTTGATAAACTGCAACCCTAACTTTGGTGGACACAAGTTGAAATGGCACTACTACTTGTAGCCTAACGTTTTATGTAATTCGAATCTCTTCATCTCTTCATTCTATTAGCCAAAGAAAATCACGTAAGCTATAATTAAAATATATTTGAATGCAAGCGTACATTGAAAAACAGTCCATCTTGAAATGTAGTTTAAAACTAAATCATATAAATCAAGTACTTCTTCAGAAAAGAAGTGACCGTCTGGTTGAAAACGTTAAATGCTTTTTGGGTCAGTTGCTGATTTCTGAATTAAATTTGACTTGATTTTTTGTATCCGAGATGGCTGCTGACGTAGGGTAATCTTCAAAATTTATTATGAATTTGAAAACTATTTGGATGGAAACGTACACTGAAAAACAGTATATCTTAAAATCTAGTTCAAAACTAAATATTATGAATCAAGGACTTCTTCAGAGAAGAAGCGATCGTCTGTTTGAAAAAATTGAATGTTTTTACGTCAGTTACCGATTTTTGAATTGGATTTAACTTGATATTTTGTATTCAAGATGGCTGCTGACGTAAGGTATTCTCTGGATTCTATTGAGAATTAGAAATATGATTGGATGCACACGTAGAAGAACAAACCGTGTTTCTTAAAATCAAGTTGCACTAACAATTAAATTAATCAAGCACTTCTTCAGGGAAGAAGTGACTGTCTGGTAAAAATCTTTTAATAATTCTAGGACAGTGATCAAGTTCTAAACTGAATCTGACTTGATTTTTTTTATTCAAGATGGCTGCTGACGTATGTTATTTTCTGAAATTTAATGACAATTAAAAATATATTTAGATTCAATCGTAGACGAAAAAATGGTATATCTTGAAATCTAGTTTAGAACTAAATCTTATAAATGAAGCACTGCTTCAGAGAAGAAGTGACCGTCTGGTCAAAAACGTTGAATCTTTCCACGTCAATTGCCGATTTTTTAATTGAATCTCACCTGATTTTTTGTATTCAAGATGGCAGCCGACGTAGGGTAGTGTCTAGATTCTAGTGACAATCTAAAATATGATAGGATGCACAAGCAGCATAACAAAGAGTTTTTTTTTAAATCAAGTTACACTAGCAATCAAATAAATCAAGCACTTCTTTAGAGAAGAAGTGACCATTTGGTTGGAAAACGTTGAATGATGTAACGTCAGTTACCGATTTCTGAATTGAATCCAACCTGATTTTTGGTATTTAATATGGTAACCAACGTAGGGTATCGTCTAAATTCTATCGATAATTTGAAATATGATAAGATGCACACGTAAATGAACAAACGGTTCTCTTTAAATCAAATCGCACTAGCAATATAATGATTGAAGCACTTTTTCAGAGAAGAAGTGACCGTTTGGTTAAAAAACGTTAAATGTTTTTAGGTCAGTTGCCGATTCTTTACAATCAAAGAATCGGCAACTGACCTAAAAACTAACCTGATTTTTTATATTCAAGATGGTCGCCGACGTAGGGTAGTATTTAGATTCTAGTGACAATCTAAAATATGATAGGATGCACACGTAGAATAACAAATAGTTATTTTCTAAATCAAGTTGCACTAGCAATCAAATAAATCAAGCACTTCTTTAGAGAAGAAGTGACCTTTTAGTTAAAAACATTTCATATTTCTAGGACAGTAATCGAGGCTTAAATTAAATCGCACTCGACTTTCTGTATCCGTAATGGCTGCTAACGTAGGTTATTTTCTGGAACTGAATGACAATTGAGGAATGAATTTGGATTGAAACGTAGACGAAAAAATGGTATATTTTGAAATCTAGTTACGACCTGAATCTTATGAGTTAGAAAAGAAGCGACCGTTTGGTTGAAAAACGTTGAATGTTTTAACGTTTCTGATAAACTCCCGTTTTCGATAAAGAAATGCGCGTTTTTTTTTTTTGATTGTTCGCACGTTATTAGAGTACCATAAGCTTTTTTTACAGTCGTTGCTTCTTCTGTTGAACTTTAATCATTTTCTCTATTTCAATCCTATCAGTATTTGATCGAGAATAATACAGAACTACCTTTAATGACACTGCAGTCGGCTTCCGTTACTGCATTATCCTACTTGATTGAAGTTGCTCAAGTTTTAATCATACATTATCGAATATTCAATAAAGTTGTTCTATATTAAAGATGCATACTTTTTTCAACTAAATGCCGAATTTCTTTTGCCTTATTAGCGCCTTCTTCATGGAAGAAGGCCATCTTTGATTAAGTAGGCTACTTGGATGAAGAAGGCACGCGCTTGTCAAAATCCGAGATTTCTTTCAGTGTGTAAAAGGATTTATTTTCGAATATTTAAATCAGCTGCCAGAAGCATCTGTCTATAAAGCAAAGAAGCTCTCATATTTTTAAATACTATTTTTGACTTGTACACTGATCAATCATTTTTTTTTTAGATACATCAACAACAGATATTGATAAAATTAATAAAATTGAAATTAACGATAATAAATTTACATATTCAGATTGAAATATCCACAATGGAACGATGATATTGGTGATAGTTTAGCAATGGCTGTTTCAGAAATTTTACCTGAATCAATGATGCAAATAAGTATGTTTAGTAATGTTTCTGGAAGTAATGAACTTTCAAAAGATTAGTTGGATAATTCTAATTGTAAAATTGACGATAGTTTTCACAGTAAAACTCTTACTAATACAAATAATACTTTTACGTCTAAATCGTTAAATGTATTGGGCAAAAAAAAATAATATTTTTACTGAATCGTTAAATGTTTTTAATGATAAAAATTTGAGACTTTAACTTCATTCAAAAAAACAAATTATGCCACATTCACTGAACTAGTTGATGTTACATCAACAAAATAGAACAAAATTAATGATACATGTTATTATCAAATAATATGTCAATAGACAATAATGAGACATTTACGGAATAATTAGATAGTTTGTCAAAAAAAAAAAAAAAACAGTGTAACATTCACATCAAGTGAATTTAAAAGTGCATTATCAACACCATCAGTTAGAAAATCATTAATTTCTAATGCTACATATAATACTAATTAACCCAATCATTTAAGCCATACATTGTAACAACGGATTCAGACTCATATTATTATTTAGAAGAAAATGAAAACATTAATGACAGTAATTTACAACTATCTCCAAACTCAACATTCAACTGTCCTAAAAATCAAGATGATGATGAATGTGATGATAAAAATACGACATTTAGATTTTTTTAGATGTTACATCAAGAAATCGTTGACATTTAGCCTACATTTTATTGGAAAATCGAAATAATTATTAATCGACAATCAAAACAATAATTTAAACTTAAAAATTAAAATAAATCAATGAATTAATTCAACTATAATTAATTGTATATATATAAACGCAAAAAAAAAAAAAACTCATTGAACTTGATGGAAAAAAAATAAACAGAAACAACATGTGACTTTGCATTCGACTTTTTAGCACCGTTACTGGTGATAATATGCACTGGTTTGCTCCGATTGCTCCATTCCACGAGCTTCAACAGCTGCCGATGGAAAAAGGTAATACACAATGTGACGTCACCGATTACTCTCCAAGAGAATATATAATAAATTAATTCGTCAACGTATGAAAGAAAATATATTATTATTAAAACTTTACAAAAAGATGTGATATCATAACAAAAAAAAAACCTAGTTTTTTTTACAGAAAGAAGTGTCAAGTATTCAAAATCGTTTAGCTATTTTATTTTTTTAATACAAAAAGATGTGGTACCAAAAAAAGTCAAGAATTAAATATATTTTAATGCATATAATTGAGTCTTAACTGTTCACAAAATTTTAAACTTGACCCTACCTGGTTCAATATATATTATATGTAAATATGAAATTCAAATTGGAAAAAAGAGGTGGGGTCAAATTTAAGATTTTGTCAACAGTTAAGACTTAAGGTTGTTTTTAAATCGCATGACCGGGCGACGTTTTGGGTTCACAGGGGTACTTACAAACGTATGTTAAATAAAAAAATTATAGCGCCCCCTCATGCCTAAAATCTTTTCACTTTACTGATGCGTCATAAGTAGTGTGAGTGTTGCCGGCTTATATTTACAGACACTAATACTACTGTAGCAATAAACATTCAGGGGGAAGTTCCAAAACCGTACATTTCTTGTAAGAGAAGGATAGAAGAAGAGATGGAAGATTGAGCCAGAAGAGATAGAGAGAAGGATAGAGCTAGAAGAATAAAACCGAACGGCGGTATTGGAACGTACCCCAAATTTTCAATGTAATTCAGCCGACTGAAACCCGTAAATTTAAAAAGTAATTAGCCAATATCTAAGTGTACAAATCTGTAGAAAAAAATCAAAATTTAAATTAAGAGTTTTAAAAGTACAAGCGCAAACGTACCTATACTCCCTATGCTTGCGTGTTAAAGTTGTCAACTTTGACACTAATTATCTGGATTTTGACGCAGAGGAAAATTACGAAAAAATTCCACCAAATAGATAATAATTTCATTTAAACATTAAAAAAAAAAATCGAAAATTAAATTACGGGAATTTCATTTGAAAACAACCTTAATTATATGCATTAAAAATATATTTAATTCTTGACTTTTTTTGGTACCACATCTTTTTGTAAAAAAAACTAGGTTGTTTTTTTTTTATATGACCCTTATATACCTGAAAATCGGAAAAATTTATACCGCTACAATTTGAATTATTTTTTATTTCTACGCTTTAAAGACACTTACATAAAATTCACCTGCTTATATACTTAATAATATGTTGTATTAATTTATGCTGCTCTACAACATATTTTCGAGAAATAATAAATTGAGTAAAATCGGATATTATTCATGAAATCATAATCATGCACAAAAAATTATTTCACTAATGAATTCTATATATCTGTAATTGATTGGATTCTAATTCAATTCCTACTAGAATGGTGATGCTGGGGGGCATGGCTTTAGGACTTTACTTAATTTTTAAATTTTTGTTAATGCCAGATGCGCGGCCTTCTTTTTTGCCGCATTTTTTGTTCAACCTGATGCGCTAGAACTATATTTTTGCAAGTTTACACAATTTAGTGGAAAATGACGGGATAAGTTACTTTTATTGTGAATATTGGTCTATGATTCGGCCCTTCAGATTTTTCTTATTCATATTTTGGAATCAAATTTTTTTTATGACAGTACTCGTTTAATACTGAAACTGGGTTGTATTCTAAATCATTAAAATTTCATTGTTTACAGGATGTTTTTTTTCATCATCATTTTTACTCCTCACTATCTTCATTCTATCTCCCATTACTATACTTTTTCCATTGCCTCTTCCGTTGTCTTACCAAGCTCTGTGACTGAAGTATATTGAAATATTACCCATTATCAATAGACATGCAACTTTTTTAGTACCATCACGCATTGTTTCACCAGTCACCTTCCGTAATCTGATGTTGTTAAATAAGCAGAAATTTTTCAATAATTCCCATCTTGTATTGTTGTTGTTGTTGTTGTTGTTGTTGTTGTTGTTGTTGTTGTTGTTGTTGTTGTTGTGGTTATTGCTGTTCATTTATAATCGAATATTATCGAATTAATACGTTTTAGTTTTCGATGTATTATAAGATTGTTATTTTATTCTTGCTATATATTTAAGTTCACACGTCATAGTCATAAAAAATTATAAATGTAATCTCGATTTTCAAAAACGAAAATAAAAATAAAAACAAATTGAAATCAAATATCGATTTTTCAATACAAATATTTTATTATATAATTTTTAATTTCGTTATTAGATATCACCTTCATCATTCATAAATTTTTATGCTTTAAAAGAACAAACTAAATAATACCAAAAAAATTTTTTTTTCTTGTAAAAATAATGTCAAGTCTAGAAAATGTGAGAAAATTGTTACTTTAAACTTATAATATCAATAATTTAATATTTATCGAATAAATTAATATTAAAAATATAACGAAAATAATATACGAGTAAAGAGTCTACTATCGATAGTTTGATTAATATTTTTGATTTTATTTTTTTTAAATTTTTTTGGTAATATAATGAATTCACATCTACAGTATTATATTCCTGTTTAATTATTATTCCAATTTGGAAATCATTTTTATTTAAAAATTACTTTTGATAACTTATTATTTTTGTTTTATGATAAATTTTTTTATATTTTCTAGTCACTATTTTATAATAAATTTTTTTGTACTTTCCCCGATAACGAGATTCTAGAAAATTTCTGGAAAATTACTGGAACGATTACTGGAAGTCTGCACAGTAATTCTTCCAAAAATTTACTGGAAAATAACCGGAAATCATTTCCAGAAAATGTTTACCAGAAAATTTCCAGAAAATTACTGGAAATCTTTCCTGGTTATGCTTACTAGCAATTTAGTAGAAAATTACTGGAAAACTTTTCTGGTTATGCTTACTACTAATTTAGTGGAAAATTACTGGAAAACTTTTCTGGATATGCTTACTACCAATTTAGTAGAAAATTACTGGAAAACTTTTCTGGTTATGCTTACTACTAATTTAGTGGAAAATTACTCGAAAACTTTTCTGGATATGCTTACTACCAATTTAGTAGAAAATTACTGGAAAACTTTTCTGGTTATGCTTACTACTAATTTAGTGGAAAATTACTGGAAAACTTTTCTGGATATGCTTACTACCAATTTAGTAGAAAATTACTGGAAAACTTTTCTGGTTATGCTTACTACTAATTTAGTGGAAAATTACTGGAAAACTTTTCTGGTTATGCTTACTTGTTAATAACTAATTGAATTTTGAAAAGTTGTATCAAATTATTGGCAAAAAATTATTGATAATATTGTTCAAGCAATATATCGATGGTTTGCAAAAATATATATCAGTCAATATATAATATTTTTCTAATATCGCGGATATAATTAAATATAATTAAAGAGCTCGAGGTATTTTAAGCACATGCGCGAATTTGGAAGCAGATGAAGGCAAATTGTATGACTGTGAACAAGTGTCTGTTCGGAAATGATCATTTTTTTCGGATTTTCAATATGGAGACGAAACACATGTATAAAATTGCATGTAATTTATATGTATGTATATGAAAAAGCAATAATTCATGAACGGAGCCCAAGAATTGTAAGTTGGTATAAAAGAGTCATACAAGGGTCCGTTTGGAAACTCACTCAGAAGCCCGGAAGTTTAAAATGGCTGCTACATGATCATAAAATACTTTGGCTGCTTTCTTTCATGAACTTGGTATTAGGTGCTTTTTTTGTGTATTCATTTTTTTTAACTTTCATGCGCATGATCATGCACATGCGCCTGTCATGCAAACTTGTTGAGAGAACAGTGGCGTCGAGCAAATAATTTTTCAAAAATAAGAATTGAAACATGGCTGAACCAGCCCCTTATGTCCTATGCTGTTGCAAACTAACTTTTTGCTGACTGCGCATTCAATTGCGCATGCGTGAAAATAAACAGGAGAAAAAATAAATACACAAAAGAAAGCACCTGTTCAGAACATTGATGTGATCTCCATCAGCGCACGCGTAGGCGCAAATACGCAGAATTACCTATTAAAAGAAAATAGGTGCTTTCTTTTGTGTATTTATTTTTTTTCACTTTAATGCGCATGATCGTGCACATGCGCCTGTCATGCAAACTTGATGAGAGAACAGTGGCAATTCGTATGACATAAGCATGTGGAATATTTGTTGTTGTTGTTGTTGTTGTTGATAATAATTGTTGTGGTGTTTGTATTAATTGTATTAATGTAATGTTTCTTCTAAATCTGAACAATAACCAAGTCTAAATGATTGTTACGAATACATAGTTCTAGGCCCTCCACAGCGACGCTAGAATTGTGACTCTTTATTTTTTACCGGTTTTTAACCGGATTTTTTACCGATAATGAAAAAAAAATTTTGTGAAATGTTTTTAACCACTCAAGAAGACTAGAAATTCAGGAGGACTTACTCTTTATCTCGCTGTATATGAAAACCGTATCGTTATGTGACCGCCGCATAATTGAGGGGCGCTAGTAGTACCCGGGTAACGTGTGGGCAAGAAGACTAGAAATACTTGTATCACTTTTTTTTTACAATGCGCACAATACAAACATACTCTGACAAACATCATGTGTATAATGCTCCATTAATGTTTGTCAGAGTATGTTTGTATTGTGCGCATTGTAAAAAAAAAGCGATACAAGTCGCGCACGTTACCGAGGTACTACTAGCGCCCCTCAATTATGCGGCGACCATATAGCGGAACGGTTTTTTGAGGCAAGTTCGTCCTCCTGTATTTCTAGTCTTCTTGCGTGTGGGTATGCGGTGACCACATAGCGATACCGTTTTTTAAGGCAAGTTTGTCCTCCTGTATTTCTAGTCTTCTTCTTACCAAAAGGCGGAGCCACAAGCCTGCGCCGACTCATAGTACGCACGTTCTGTTCGTTGATTTTTTTTCACTTTTTACTGCTTTTTACAGTTGATTTATCAATTTATTTCGGGATTATTTAATAACAATCAGATTTACATCAATTATTTCAATAGGAATCTATGAAGATTACTAATTAATTTGCTAGCCACATACTGCATGCTTTTTGTGAGGAAAAATTCTAGTTCTAGTATCTTTTAGGTTTGTTTTTTTCACATTGTGACAAATTTTATTTTTTTTTCAGATTCCTGTAGTTGGAAAGTATACATTCTTTTTCTTATTGAACCTTATAGTTGAAAACTAATATTTTCACGGTAATCATATTGACCATTTATTTATTATTTATTTATATCAATTTAAATATATTTTTTGTTTTTATCTTATAATTTTAAGTATTTGAATTGGAGTTAATATTATATAATATAAAATAATATAATTTAATATAACTCAATATCATGAGCCCCGGTAGGGTCTCTCGTTAAAGTTGTTCAAAAACGAGAGACTGCCGGGGATATATGTCTTTTAAGTTCGTGTGTGTGACGTCATTGATTTATAGTCAAGTCCATATCTTTTGATTGAGCAATCGAAAAAAAAAAATAACAACAGTTTGACTATATAAATCGAGGTTCCTCTTTCAAATGAGCCTATTATCGAATTTTTCGGTGCCTTATTTAGAAAGATATAAATATATGATAAACCGGCCCCCCGTTTTTTTGTAAAAAATAAATTTTTGTCGATTTTGTCGATATTTGAAGTTTTTACCAAGTTGACGTCCTGTATCTGATAAATTCGCCTGAGAATATTGGTTGGTCATCCTGCTCTATCTGATTAGCAGTATGTCATATGGCAGCGAAAGTTTAAAAATGGCGTAGCGATGCTGCGCGCACCATACCTTGTTTTTTATCATTTCCTGTGATTTCTAGGGCCTCTCATTATTATTGCTACCCTAGCGAAAATGCCGATAGTCGGATTGTGCATTGATCTCATACAAAAACGACACAAAACCGACACACGACTATAAGAATTTTTAAGTCACAACAATAAATAGTAAAAAGCATTTAAAAAATAAAATATCATGTCTAAAAATTTCTAAATAATATTTTCATAATTTAAGACACATTAGAATTTTTTTTAAATAATTTTTTTATTGAAAAAACTCAATTCTGTTTATGTATTAAAAGTGAGGTTAGCTGTGAGAATCATCTGTACACGACTGTGAGATTTTACAATTCTCACACAATTCCGGCACACGACTGTGAGAATTGTAAATCCGACAGACGTACGACAGTATATTTTTATTTTGTACTTAATATAAAAAAAGAGCATTTTATTAATAAAAATTTTTGTTCAATATTAAAGTTATAATATTTTAATAATTTTAGGCATATTGGGTTTTTTTTTTTTGAATAAATTTTGATAAAAAAAATAATTGGAATCGTCTGTGAGAATTCGCGATTTGCAAAAATTTTTGTTTAATAATAAAATTATAATCTTTTAATAATTACAGGCATATTAGATTTTTTTAAAATTATTTTATTAGAAAATTATCATTTTTTGGTTTTTTTATGAGGTTAAGAAAGGTTTTTTTTTAAATACTTTTTTTTCAAAACTAATACATTTAATCAGTTTCCCACGTATTTGGTATTTTTGTAACTCGAATGTAATTTGTAATGAAACCATGTATTTGGTTTCCCATGTTTCCAATTATTTTTTTTGTCAAAATTTATTCAGAGAAAAAAAAACTAATATGCCCAAAATTATTAAAATATTATAACTTTAATATTGAACAAAAATTTTTATTAATAAAATGCTTTTTTTTCATATTAAATACAAAATATAAAAATATACTGTCGTACGTCTGTCGGATTTGTGTCGGAATTGAGTCGGATTTACGATTCTCACAGTCGTGTGTCGGAATTGTGTGAGAATTGTAAAATCCCACAGTCGTGTACAGAAATTCTTATAGTCGTGTGTCGGTTTTGTGTCGTTTTTGTATGAGATCAGTGAACAAACCGACTGTCGGATTGGTGTCGGATCGGTGTCGCCATTTTCGCTAGGGTAATCAAAATAAGTTAACGTAAAGAACAACTTTAACCAGTTTGTTTTTTACAAAAATTATATTTTTGATTTTGTATATTATATTATAATATAATATAATATAATATAATATAATATAATATAATATAATATAATATAATATAATTATACAATATCAGTATATTATAAGATAGTCTAAAATAATATATAATATAATTTAAGATAATTACGAAATATGGATCGTGATAAATTAGGTAAATCTTCTCAAAACGAGGTCAACAATCGTGCTTCTACGTCGACTGATCACGATGACAACTCGACTTTTGATAATCCCTTTCAAGCTTTTAGAGATAATTTAATTTTAGAAACAGAAAATCTATTGAATGATGCTAGGTTGCGTAATTATGATTCCCTTCTCGAAAATACTATCGAAACAGCTTCAACATATTCCTCTTCAGATGATAATAATGATAATAATGATAATGATCCTCAGGTAAGTAAGACAAATACAGAGGATTTAAAAAGAAAATTAGCTACTGCTTTTGTAGACGTAAATATGAAGCACACTCAGATAAACAGAGTGTTAGGAGTACTCCGAAAACATGAGTGCAAGTGCGAGGGCAAGTGCTTTGCTGGTTTGCCAAAAGATGCAAGAACAATTTTGCAAACACCCAGGAAACGCTCTGAAAACATATGTGATGTTGCGGGAGGCAAGTATGTGTATTTTGGATTGCAAGAAGCCATTTTAGAAATTTTGAATAAAACCCCTCGCGATTTGATACCGGAAGTTCTCGTTATAGGCTTTAGTACAGATGGCGCTACCCTCGATAAACAAGGAAAAGTTCACGTCTGGCCGATTCAAATTCGGGTGCACAATATTCCGAATTGTCCACCAGAATTTGTTGGTATTTGGTGTGGTGGCGCACTAGATACTAAGCCATCTTACGCGGTAGAATTTTTTTCGGCTTTTAATGATAATTTTAATAATATTATTAAAGATGGCCTAGTTTTTGAAGGACATGTTAAAAAAGTAGAGTTCGGTCCATTCACGGGTGATGCACCGGCTCGTGCTTTGGTTGCGGCACACATGGCTCACAATGCTGAGGTACCATGTTCTCGTTGTAAAGTTCGTCGTACCCCAATTGATGATTCAGGCGAAAAAAAAGCACTAAGAACATTGAATAACGAAAAACGAACAGATAGGGAATATAGAAACCGTGAAGATGTCTTGCATCACAGATTTGATCTGGAATGTGCTTTATTTCAACTGCATGGTTTTGATATTGTCACTCATGTTATTTTTGATTCTATGCATGTAGTTTTTTTAGGTGTTGCTAAGCGTATTTTAAGAAATATAGTCACTGGATATGATAATCTCAATTTTAAATTGAATGACTTCAAAATTTCTATAGTTAATGCTCGTTTAAAATGTATTAAAAAATCTTGTCCGGAAGAATTTCCGCGTTGGCCAGACGATATTTCAAAATTTGGTCAAATGAAGGCTACTGAATTCCGTCAGATCTTAATGTATTCAGGTGTCGTAGCGTTTAAAGATATTGTAAATTTATCGTCATACTTTCATTGTTTGTTACTTTCATGCGCAATTCGGCTCCTCACTTCTCCGAATCTCCGTGAGTATGAGATCAATTATGCTGAAAATCTATTGAAACTTTTTGTTGAAAACGCGGAAGAAATTTATGGACATGGATTCCTGACATATAACTGCCATATTCTACTTCACCTAGCTGAAGATGTTAAGAATTTCGGACCTCTTGATAGCTTTTCCGCGTTTTCATATGAAAATAAAATGAGAGAGTTTTCCGTGATGCGCCGTAAGCCAGGGGATATTTTAGAACAACTTGTAAATAGACGCGAAAAGATCCGAAAAATGAGAGAATCAAATAGAGAACCCAGTAATAAGCTGCCATTCAAACCAGCTAAAATCTGGAGTAGCCAATCCAGAGCTTCAATCAGCTACTGCTCAATATCAGTCACTTCGAACACCAAAATACAAAATTAATATCAATGGTAAAGACAACATATTTATGTTAAATGATAAAACTTGCGGCATAATTGAAAACATAGTATTTTTTAATAATAAATATAAATTAGTATACCGAAAATTTTTAAAGTCAGATTCGTTTTTTGAACTTGGTGAATGGTCATCGCAGTTATTCGGAGTTTTCCGTTTCTCTAAACTTTCGGATCAAGTATGTGTTATAAATATCGAAAACATTCATGGAAAATGCTTTTGTATGCCATTTTTTACAGGTACAAATTCACACCCAACTCCACTCCACCCAACTACAATCACATACATACATACATACATACATACATACATACATACATACATACATACATACATACATACATACATACATACATACATACATACATACATACATACATACATACATACATACATACATACATACATACATACATACATACATACATACATACATACATACATACATACATACATACATACATACATACATACATACATACATACATACATACATACATACATACATACATACATACATACATACATACATACATACATACATACATACATACATACATACATACATACATACATACATACATACATACATACATACATACATACATACATACATACATACATACATACATACATACATACATACATACACACATACATACATACATACATACATACATACATACATACATACATACATACATACATACATACATACATACATACATACATACATACATACATACATACATACATACATACATACATACATACATACATACATACATACATACACAAATATACATACATACAACATACATATATTATACATATATACATACAAACATACATACATTATACATATATACATGCATACATACATACATACATACATACATACATACATACATACATACATACATACATACATACATACATACATACATACATACATACATACATACATACATACATATTTACATACATACATACATACATACATACATACATAGATGTACATACATACATACATACATACATACATACATACATACATACATACATACATACATACATACATACATACATACATACATACATACATACATACATACATACATACATACATACATACATACATACATACATACATACATACATACATACATACATACATACATACATACATACATACATACATACATACATACATACATAGATACATACATACATACATACATACATACATACATACATACATACATACATACATACATACATACATACATACATACATACATACATACATACATACATACATACATACATACATACATACATACATACATACATACATACATACATACATACATACATACATACATACATACATACATACATACATACATACATACATACATAAAACACCGGTCAATTAACAACCCTAACACAAGTATCATACTTACTCACTTTGTACAACTAACTCACTTATTATTTTTTCATTTGCCAAGATGTCTCAAGAAGTATTACCTAGTAAAGGTCGTGGCAGAAGTGGTATTAAAGAACGTCGTTTTAATTCTTTTCCCAACATTTTCTCAGCAGCTGAGAAAGTTGTTGGGGTACTACAAAACAAGTTGACCAGTTATGGACCACCACTTTCACCCTTCATCTCTCCTGTACCTCCTTCTCCATCATCACATCAACGTATGAGTGTTCATAATTATTTGAGTACTTCACAACACTCAACATTATTACGCACGCCAAGTGAGTCCTATTTTATTATTCTTTATTAAAGGAGTACCTTCGTCGATCACTTTTCTTACCGGTTCTCTTATATTTCGATAAATAGATAGATCTTGAAGTTCCTCTGTATTTAATAATTTCAATTTTGTAATTATGTCCTACCTATTTTCAGAGATAATCAATTTAATACAGGTGAACTTTTTGAACGATTTAACATTTAATGTTTTATGAAACATTTATATGTTAAAAT
Source organism: Aphidius gifuensis (assembly GCF_014905175.1). NCBI lineage: Eukaryota > Metazoa > Arthropoda > Insecta > Hymenoptera > Braconidae > Aphidius > Aphidius gifuensis. The sequence continues at coordinate 12,489,602 of NC_057792.1, forward strand.
TGATATTGTTTAGATAATTTAGAAAAGAAAAAATTATTTTTCTTAGGGCAATCAACAGCACCGATGATACAAACACCAAAAGATTCTAGCAACAACAATAACAACGACAACACAGAAATGATCCCAAGTGCAGAAAACGAAGATGTTGATAATAATAATAATAATTATAATAATAATAAAAATAATAATAATAATACTGATGACGAAACAATTTCAAATATTGAATATGTATCCGATTCCCAGTCTCCACGTCCACTTGTTCAGTAAGCCATCTTTACTGAATCCTTTCTATTTAATTACTTTTTTCGAAACTTACCTTAGATGATTTTATAAATAACAGACTAATGAAAAAAATGGATTTTGAATAATTAAACGATTACCCTAACTTTTTTAGGATTCAAAATAACCAAGAAATTCTTCGTACCCTTGAAGAGATGGATAAAAGAAATATTACGGCACTGAGGTATATATATTAGTATCATCAAAGACACTGAATTATAAATATTTTTTTCGCTCTGTTATTCATCTTGTAATACCAACAAAAAGCGCCTTCTATTTTTTTAAAAAAATAATAATAAAATATTTTTGATTTCTCTTTAAGCAAATTAACAACAGCCATTAAAAGTATGAGTCAAAATCATAGTGCTGAGTTCGAAGTTTCGTTACCAGATCGTATACCATTTGGAACGGTCGAGTAACGTATTCGAAAAAAGTGATAAGAATGTCTAAAAACAGCTGGTAATTTTATTTTTTTTAAAATTACTTCCACCAGGGAAATGTTTATAAGAAAAAGATGTAACAAAAAAAATAGATTAATAGTTTAGATTATTTTCTCAGCAATATTTTCTATAATAAAATGAAATAATTAAGGCCAATCAGTCGAAGAATTAATCTACACCACGAATTAATTTATTTGGTTACATCCTTTCCTTAGATACATTTGCTAATCCATTTTTAATTAATTAATTAATCATGGTAAAAATAGCTAAGAAAAGCATGTAACCAAATAAATTAATTCGTAGTCTGGGTTAATTCTTCAGCAATATTTTCTATACTAAATTAAAATGATTTTGGCCAAATGGCTGAATAATTAATTTAGACTACGAATTAATTTAGTGATGGTACAGACTTATAATAATCCGATAAAAAATGCGCTTCACAGAATATCCTTTACATAATTTTTTTTCCATTCATTTAGGTTTACTATTTAGCTAACTTGGGGGGCTCACCCACTGAACCACGTAAAATTATAAAAAAATTTTGGGATACATGTTTCCAAAAAAATGGGGATATTACTTCAAATTTACTTTGGAAGCCGAATTCACGCTATGTTGGTAGAGTAGTCTTGCATAACACAAAGTTTCTTGCAGCTTGCAAAAGTTAGTAAGCTCACGTTAATTAATTCTTCACTTATAGTATGTGCCTTTTTATGCCAAAAATCTGTTCTTGGAGCCTCTAAAAAACGCCATTCGTTGGTGCCAAGAAGACTAGAAATACAAGAGGACGAACTTGCTCTCAGGATTTTTATAAAAATAACTAATTAATAAATTGAAAAGCTATTAGCGAATGTATCTAAGAGAAGGATGTAGCTGAATAAATAAATTCGCAGTGTAAATTATTTTTACAGCATTAATTTCTATTAAAAAAAATTACTTTGTCAAATCGCTGTGAAAATAATCTACAATGCGGATTAAATTATTTGGCAACATAATTTCCTTAGAAACATTCGCCATAAATAATTATTAAGCTATTAGCAAATTTTTCTAAGTAAATAATGTTGTTAAATGAATCAATACGCAGTGTAGATTATTTTTACAGCTATTTGACAGAGTAATTTCTTTGTAATATAAATTAATGCTGTAAAAATAATTTTTACTGCGAGTTTTTTTATTTGGCAACATTATTTCCTTAAAAACATTTGCCATAAATAATTATTTAGCTATTGGAAAATTTTTCTAAGGAAAGGAAGTTACCAAGTAAATAAATTTGCAGTGTAGATTATTTTTACAGCGATTTGACATAAGAATTTTTTTCTAATAGAAATTGATGCTGTAAAAATAATTTACACTGCGAATTTATTTATCTAGCTACATCCTTCCCTAAGATACATTTGCCAATAGCTTTTTAGTTTATTAATTATTAAATTTTATAAAAATCCTGAGAGCTGTATATTGCTCTATTTAGTATTTGCCAGAGTTTGTTTGTATTATGCGCATTGTAAAAAAAAGCGTTACAAGTCGCGCACGTTACCCGGGTACTACTAGCGCCCCTCAATTATGCGGCGGTCACATAGCGATACAGATGGCGTTTTTTAGGGGCTCCAAGAAAAAGTTTTGGCCATGAAGACCAGAGAACTAACACTGGTAGTGGGGGTCGTTAGAAATCACTGAAATATAGGCAGTTTTTTTTTCGCGTATTCTGACCACGTAGTTGCGCAGAAGTAGAGGAATCTAGTAAAATTATCTAGAGATGAAAAATCTTGCAAGCATTTCTATAGCGTGGAGACACCGCTTTAGCCAATGCACGGACGTATCGCCAGAGATAGCTACATATGTGCCACTCTTAATCTCACTACGTAATGCTACAGTCAGGTAGTGCGCCAATTACGAGTGAAAGTGGTGCACTCTAAGTAGTTACCGTATTTCTAACAACCCCCACTACAAAAGTTAGTTCCCCTGGGGTACGTTCTTAAATAGAGTTAGGCAGAGTTAAGACTTACGCACACGTATATACGTCTTAACCTACTGACTCTAGAGTGAAACCAAGAAGACTAGAAATACAGGAGGACTTACTCCCTATCTCGCCTGTATATGAAAACCGTATCGCTATGTGGTCGCCGCATAATTGAGGGGCGCTAGTAGTACCCGGGTAACGTGCGCGACTTGTATCGCTTTTTTTTACAATGCGCACAATACAAACATACTCTGACAAACATCATGTGTATAATGCTCTATTAGTGTTTGTCAGAGTATGTTTGTATTGTTGCATTAAAAGCTTCGTCGCGCACGTTACCGTACAACATTCAATTGCACGACCACGATTTTGAGGCAAGTTCGTCCTCCTGTATTTCTAGTTTTCTTGAGTGAAACCGGCAGAAGAAGATCATAAGAAACCTTATGCACATGCGCGAATATGGAATCACACAAAGGCAAATTGTATATCTGTGTGAACAGCTTCATTCCCCCACTCACAATTCTTGTACACACAGATATATATTTGTTTTGTGTGTTCTAAAAGCGTGCATAGTTTCATGATTTTTTGCCGGTTTCACTCAAGAAGACTAGAAATACAGGAGGACGACGAACAATTAAACGCTGTCGCTATTTTGTAATGCGATTTAGTGATATCAAGCATCAATACAAACATACTCTGACAAACACTAATAGAGCATTATACACATACGTATGTTTGTCAGACGTTTTATACTGCCCCCCTGTCGTTTTCATATACAGGGAGTAAGGGAGATAGGGAGTAAGTCCTCCTGTATTTCTAGTCTTCTTGAGTGAAACCGGCAGAAGAAGATCATGAGAAACCTTATGCACATGCGCGAATATAGAAGCACACAAAGGCTACCTCATTCATTTAAGAATGACCGGGGTTATAGTCTGTTTTTAACTTAACTCTGCCTAACTCTACATCGTAACTCTCTACTTAAGAACGCACCCCTGAAGTACTATTTTTAGTCCAATGTTGCGAGCAAGAAGACTAGAAATACAGGAGGAGTTCTTGGTTGCGAGAGATGTTGCTAGTCCCGCAAGAAATTCATGCCAGCGAATAGATGATGCGACAGTAACAACATTTTTCGCGACATTGGACCAAGAATATTACTTCTGGTCTCTAGTCTTCATAGTTTTGGCAAAAAAAAGTAGTTGATTAATTAATATTGTTTTTTTTTTTTTTTTTTTCTTAAGGAGCACTGCAGGTAATCTGCAGACGAAGTATTTCAGTTGCAGATTTCGAGAATTACAATAAGGCCCAGTCAAAATCTGTCAAAATAGGGAAGGCGCCAAAAAAATCAAAAAAAAAACCAGTAGCAGTTACACATGATGATAATGATGATTATGATGATGATGATATGGAAGATGAAGAAAATAATTGATAAATGAAATGTTTTTCGAAAAAAAAAAAAAAAATCGATATTCGAATAATTCATCTCTTCTTTATATTCTAATATTATTTTAAAACCATAACATATATGTATGATTACAGTAATAATGAATATTCGTATAATTTAAAGAAAAAAAAAAAAAAATTAATATATTGACTATTAAATTTAATATATTATATTGTTTTCGTTTTAAAGATATGTTTGCGTTATTTAGAACTAAAGATAAATAAATAAGAAAAAAAAAAATTTGTGTATTATTAATAAACACTTACTTTGAAATAAAAAAAATGTGATTATCATATTCATAATTAGGTGAAAAACTTTCCAAAATTTAATCAATTATAATGCTGTTTTTACAATATTACTTACACTGAAATTGATTATTAGGCACTACCAGAAAAGTTTTCCAGTAATTTTCTACTAAATTGGTAGTAAGCATAACCAGAAAAGTTTTTCAGTAATTTTCTACTAAATTGGTAGTAAGCATATCCAGAAAAATTTTCCAGTAATTTTCCACTAAATTGGCAGTAAGCATAACCAGAAAAGTTTTCCAGTAATTTTCTACTAAATTGGTAGTAAACATAACCAGAAAAGTTTTCCAGTAATTTTCTACTAAATTTACAATCAACATTACTGGTAAATTACCGGAAATAAGCCAGTTATGTAAACTGGAAATACGTGGTTATCTGGGTTATTTTTGTTTTTTATTTTTTGTTATTTATTATCATTTAATCATTATTTTTTATTCGAAACTTATAATTTTTATTTTAATATTTTTCTACTTTCTTTTTTCGTTCTAGAATTATTTTGTACGTGGAAAATATTTTCTATTTTTAGAATAAATTTCTTTTCTACTTTTATTTTTTATCTAACTATTGATTACCGCTTAACTATTTTTGTCACTCAGTCTTATTATTATTCATATTGTTTGTGTATGCAAGTTTTTATTACCTTTTTATTATTTTTGTTTTATTTTAAATTTTGCCTAATATTTTAATTGAGTATGACAGTGTTTGTAACTTTATAGACAAAAAAGTATAATTATCTACATGCAAAAACGAGTTTAGTTGTCAATAATAGAAAAAAAACGAATCAGTTTGGAAATATTCTAAAAATAAAGCTCGGGAATTACCAAGAAATATTAACCAATGAGCATCGTGTATACGACAACATTTATCTATGCATCGATATATGAATAATCAATCAATGTTCAGTACCACCCGTATATATAAATTTATGATATTATTTACTACCATAAGATAGGTATCAATAACCGCGGGAGAAATGAGCTTTAATTAAAACAAAACAGTAACTCAAAGACGTAAATATTAGTGAGTATTCCAGCTAGCTACAGATACACCATTCATGTCAATATTTTATTAATTTGTACTTACGTTTGATAATGAGATAATCCAAATAGCTAATATAGTTCACTGATAATATTTTTTATCAATCACGATAACAATATTTAGTAAAAAACTTATATTGTTCTTAATAAATTTCAAAATATGTTGTTTAGTTGTGAGAGTGGGTACAAATAATATTAGATAGTAAGGTCAGTGACAAAATACCAAGTAGGATTGAGCAGGTAGTTCGTTTATGATTGTCTAAATGGTAGAGAAAAAGCCCCACTTATTGGGACTGTTCTTTCTGAGACCCTCCCTCGTAAATATATTTTTTTTTTTTTCTACGATTGGTTAAAGTCTCCAAACCGAGTACCAACCTTTAATCGTATCGAAATACGCTTTACGAATTTATACGTATTTAATTATTCAAATTTTCATCATTTCTCATACTTTAATTATTTAATGATATTAGTTTGCTTGTTTTTGAATGGACGATATTTCAAAAAATATTCAGTAGTTTTTTTATTCTTATTTTTATCATTTCCCCAATACTTGTTCCTAAAAAACATTCAACATTCATTCCTTATTCTCATTTTTAACATTACCCATTCTTTAATAATTTTCATCACACATTTGAATATTGAGTTATTATTGTATAGTTTTAATATTCATAGAAATAAATTTATATTTACGTTGAACTGTTGTTTTCTTTTTCTTTCAGTGAAAATGATATTATTAAATTAAATAGTTATTGATATTAAAAAAAAGTCAAATAAAAAATATCAAAATAAATATAGTTAAATAAATATATTAAAATATAGTTGAATAAAAATTCTTTTTAGCCTCACTTAAAATTAGGTTGACAACAGTGGAGTCAATGGAAGTATCTTGCTAAGTATCATGTTTTATTTAATTTTATTTTCAGAAATGTGAAGTATCCTGTCAGACATTTGAATAATATTAACTAATATATATAAAGTCATGAGTGGAATCTACTGATGAATCAATTTTTTGAATCAGAATTGTTTTAAAAATTTTGCGATACTTTCAAATAATATTGAGTGATGAATTGTTTTTTATAAATTGTAATATTTATACATAATATAGACTAATGTAGAAAAAGTAATGTCGGTAATATCAATATCTTTGAAGGTAGATAATTTATTTAATGTTGGAGATACAAAGTCTGATGACACGTCCCTGACTAAATATATTTACAACTGCTACACTACCGGACACAAATCTTAACTTACAGGCTGACACTAAACAAACATACACAACCATACACTACACACACACTATATGCACCCCTATATAATATATTCATTCCAGTTCCAGCCGCCGTGCACTTTACACTCTTGCCTCACATTATATATTCTCTGACTGCTAATTAAATAAACGTAACCAATAATATTAAATTGTACTTGTTATTATTTATGATCTACCCTCACATAACCAACAGGTTATGGGCCCAGGCATTTAGCCTAAAATTAAATAACAAGCATTTAAATAAATTTTCTCGTTTAACGTACAACGCGTCTAGTGAAAACGTGTAGCGTCTATTGCATCAGAAACCGCGTGTGAACAGTGAGTGCATATATATATAAAAATTAGTGACAATGGCGAAATCTCACGTTATCTCTATTGATCCATTAAAACATGATAATTATGAAATATGGAAAGTCCGGATGGAATTATATTTATATAAATTGGATCTCTGGGATATCGTATCAGGCGTTAAAACAAAACCTCCAACAGAATGTGATGATTGGAATCAAAAAGATAAACTGGCCAGATGCGAAATAATCCTAGCCGTTTCAGCTAGCGAATTACAAAGTATTAATTCTACAAATACGTCCAAAGAATTATGGGACAAAATTAAAAATGAGCATCAGTCAAGTGCACCAATAAATAGAGTGACTTTACTTGCCATGCTTACTCGTTTTAAAATGGATAGCGCAAAAAGCATCCGAGATAATATTAATGAATACTTTGATCTTGTGAATAAATCCAAACAAATAAAATTGGAAGTAACTGATGAAATTTTGGCCATGTTTTTATTAAATAGTTTGCCTGAAGAATTTGAAAATTTTAGAATGATAATTATGACTAGAGAGACTTTTCCATCATTGCAAGATCTGCGCTCGAAACTTCTAGAAGAGTCAGATGCAAGAAAATCTATTACAGAAAATAGTGGAAACAGTCAAGGTCAGAGAGCCATGTACGCAAAATCTTCGTTTGGCCGAAAAGGCCCGAGCAATCGAAACTCGTTTTCTCGAGGTGGAAAACGACCTGCACATAAACCGCCATCACACACAGAAACAGATGACCGGTATAACAATAACAACAGAGGTGGGGGAACGAATGGACAGAGAAGATGGACCCCGCACAACAACAATAACAAAGGTTTTGACAGAAAGTCAAGCAATACAATACGCTGTGAAAGGTGCAATGGTTACAATCACCATGCAAAAGATTGCTATTCGAAAAATATTTATAAACATGCAAATTATGCAGAAGAAGAAGAAGAAGATGAATACGATGAAAATATTGAACTCGCTGCAAGTGCTCGAACAAATGAAGAAATCGCATTAATGAATTATGTAAACAATGCTAACAAATCAAACGATAAAAATTTATGGTGCTTAGATAGTGGCAGTACATCACATATCACTGCAAACAATAAGCTATTTAAACAAATTGAAAAAGCAAATTTAAAATTAAGCCTTGCCAATAATGATTCAACAAAAATAAGTGGTGTTGGTGAAATTAAAATAAATATTAATGATGGTAATAAACAAAAGACAGTGAAATTAGATCGTGTTTTATATGTGAATGATTTAAGAACTAATTTACTGTCAGTGTCAAAAATGACAGATAAAAATTATAAAATCCTCTTTGAAAAAGAAAAAGCGACAATATCTGACATAAATGATAATGTACTGATAACAGCAAAGCGAATTGGCAATCTATACTATATCCAAGAGAGCCAAAACGCTGCAAATCTTGCCGAATTTAATTCTAAAATTTAATTCTAAAAATGACTTTGAAAAATGGCATCATCGTCTAGGCCATGTCAACGAAAAAGATATAAAGCTCATGTGTATACAAGGAATATTAAATACACCAAAATCACTTCAAGAAATTAAAAACTGTGAAGTGTGCACTCAAGAAAAAGCTGTCAATCAACCATTTCCAAAATCCAATGACGGGAGGACAACAGATTGACTAGAAATAGTCCACAGTGACGTAAGCGGTCCAGTTCGATGCCCTTCTCACAGTGGACACAGGTTCTTCATCACCTTCATAGATGACTATTCAAGATGGGGTGAAGTATACTTTTTAAAACATAAAAATGAAGCGTTAGAAAAATTTAAAATATATAAATCTATGGTTGAAAATTTTACTGGCAAGAAAATTAAAATGTTACAGACAGATAATGGTCGAGAATACTGCAATTCAAACTTTGATAAATTCCTACAAGAAAATGGAATTAAGAGGAGGTTAACTGTACCATATACACCACAACAAAATGGCGTAGCTGAAAGAAAAAATAGAACCCTGGATGAAATGGCAAGGTGCATGATGCGACATGCTGAAATACCAGGTATATTTTGGGCTGAAGCAATCAATACAGCCAATTATATTCGTAACAGATGTCCAACAAAACCTTTAAATGGCAAAACGCCTCACGAGCTGTGGACAAATAAAATTCCAACGTTGACCATTTTCAAATTTTTGGGACAACAGTATATGCCTTAGATAACAAAATAAACAAAGGCAAATTTGATTCACGAGCAAACAAATGTGTATTTGTTGGATATTCAGATACATCAAAAGCATACAGAGTCTGGAATCCAGAAACTCGAAAAATAATAATATGCCGCAGTGCAAAATTCATGAACGATAAGTATTATAATAATATGTATGAAGAAATTCTAGGTGAAGGTGGGGACATGGTGAACCAAAATCCACCATCGAATTCCCTCAAAATAATTAATAATGAACCATCAATTAATAATGAATATGTTTCAGACAATGAATCCATTGATGATTTCCAACTAGCTCCAGAAACACCTATTAGAGAAAATCTACCAGATAGACCAAATAATACATCAATAAGAGGTCGTGGTAGACCAACTATATTGAGAACAGGTGGTAAAGGTAGACCTAGAAAAATATATCAACAAATAAGAAACAATACAATAGAAATTGTAGATGACTCTGAAGATGAGCTACCAAATGAACTAGCAGCTGATGAAATTGCAAACCTAACTGAAGACCCAATTACAATTCAAGAATCCAAAAATTCTGATGATGCCGAAGAATGGCAACAAGCAATCGAAAATGAATTACTATCTCAAATTAAAAACAAAACATGGGATATTGTACCAAAACCAAAAGACAGAAAAGCTATTGGCAATAGATACGTTTTCAAGACAAAAGAAATTCCTGGCTCAATTTCTGGCAAAAAGAAAGTCAGATTAGTAGCTAAAGGATGCTCTCAAAAATCAGGTGAAGATTATTTTGAAACATTCTCACCAGTTGCAAGACTCACTTCAATAAGAGTTATGGCTGCACTAGCAGCAGAATTTGGACTCATGATACATCAAATGGATGTCGTAACAGCCTACCTGAATGGTGACTTGAATGAGAAAGTCTACATGAAAGTCCCTGAAGGGCTTGAAGATATGCTGACTAAAATGTTGTCAGGCAAACCTGTCGGATCGAGTAGGCAGGTCATGTCAGACACACGCATTTTAGAAACAGCAGAAAATTGGAAAAATGAACTCCATAATGAGAACAACAAAGTCTGTTTATTAAGAAAAGCATTATATGGACTTAAACAGGCTGGAGTTCAATGGAACAGGAAACTGGTAACTGAATTGAAGAAACTTGGTCTACAACAGCTTACTCAGGATCCATGCATGTTTGTCGCCAGAGACAAACACGACATCATGATAATATTAATATATGTGGATGACATGCTCATTGCATCTGCTAATATTACATGGATAAATGAAATCAAATCGTCACTCTCCAAAGTTTTTGAAATGAAAAATCTTGGTGAAGTAAAACGATGCTTAGGTATAGAATTTAGCAGGCCTAAAGTAAATGATGTAGTACAATTAAATCAGAAGAAATACATAGAGGATATTCTTGAAAGATTTGATATGTCAAACTGCAAGCCAGTCTTGACTCCTATCGAGGCTAACTGCAACTTAGAGAAACCAAAGAATATAATGATGAACTCCAAAGACTTCCATACAGGCAACTCATTGGAGCTCTGATGTATTTAGCCATTTCTACCAGGCCAGACATCTCATATGCAGTAAGCTATCTTAGTCAATTTAACTCATGTTACTCATCTGAACATTGGGAAGCAGCAAAAAGAGTTCTCAGATATTTAAAAGGCAGTATAGATACCAAGCTTGTATATAAAAGAACTGGTAAACAATTGTATGGTGTTGCTGATGCTGATTGGGCAGGTGACAGAAATGATAGAAAATCGTATACTGGATATGCTTTCATATTGGCTGGTGCCAGTATATCATGGGAATCAAGAAAGCAAAGAACTATCGCTTTATCTAGCACTGAAGCTGAATATATGGCTTTATCAGAGTCAACCAGAGAAGCGTTATACTTGCAAGAGCTATTTCGTCAGATTGGTATGTTAATAGAACATACAACTATTTACAATGACAATCAAAGTGCTCAAAAACTTGTATTTAGCCAAGCATATCATTCTCGCACTAAACATATTGACATTAGACATCATTTCATCCGAGACGTCTATGAACAAGGACGAGTAACACCATCATACCTATCAACTGATAAGATGCCAGCAGACATGTTAACTAAAGGGTTAACATCCACTAAACTGACAAGTTGCAGCGAAGGACTTGGTCTACAAATAACGTAAACAACAGGTCCTACGCCATCATCTTTGAGAGGAGGTGTTGGAGATACAAAGTCTGATGACACGTCCCTGACTAAATATATTTACAACTGCTACACTACCGGACACAAATCTTAACTTACAGGCTGACACTAAACAAACATACACAACCATACACTACACACACACTATATGCACCCCTATATAATATATTCATTCCAGTTCCGGCCGCCGTGCACTTTACACTCTTGCCTCACATTATATATTCTCTGACTGCTAATTAAATAAACGTAACCAATAATATTAAATTGTACTTGTTATTATTTATGATCTACCCTCACAAAACCAACATTTAAAGTATAACAATTTCAAACCTTATGAAACTTTTCACGAATTTACAAAATTCATAATATCGGTATTAACAATTTTTGCTTATGTGACGATAAATAATTTTCTATACTGCAATTTTCTTAAAACTGTGCGGGCCCATTCAAACGGTCGTTATGTCGGTAATGTCAATTTCTGTTAATATGAATAATATTTTTTAAAGGTACGGTCTCCAAGGAGCGTCTGCGTCGACTGTCCGACTGTCGCGTTCAGAGACGCTCGTCCCGAGAATACAAGTTTTATGTTATTGGTCTCCAAGGCGCGTTCGCGCTCGGAGCGCTGCAATCAGAAGTCGTGTCTGAACGCTCGACTGACCAAAGTCGGGTCAGGCTTCTGTAGACGCTGGGCAGTCACGCACATATATATAAGTTCTTTAACTGTATGTGTTTAGCTGGTAAAGTGTTAGTGCAGTATACTAATGTTTTTATGTTTATCATAGTTTTTTTTTAATTTAATTTAAAAAATAGTCAAACTGATGTATATTAAGGCAGAAAAATCGATGAAATTTTTTATCATTTACCATTTATTAATATTTGAAAAAAACCAGAAACTTAGAAAAAATAACGAAGTTCCCCCGCCGGGAATCGAACCCGGGTCTTTTTCTTTCCGGGCAAACGCCTTGACCACTAGACCACAGGGCTTCTTATCTTTTCTAAGTTTCATCAAGTTAACTCCGACGTCCTTCTATGCGTCAATTCATTTTTTGAAAAAAAACCAGAAACTTAGAAAAAATAACGAAGTTCCCCCGCCGGGAATCGAACCCGGGTCTTTTGCTTTCCGGGCAAACGCCTTGACCACTAGACCACAGGGCTTCTTATCTTTTCTAAGTTTTATCAAGTTAACTCCGACGTCCTTCTATGCGTCAATTCATTTTTTATCCCATATTATCCCTCATTTTTTATTGTGTGCAAATTGCTAACAGGTTTTCATTTCATTTTAATTTTTCTGTCATTTTCTCCTACAATATTCTTAAGTAACTTTATCAGCTATTATCAAAATTAATTTTTCTCTATTATCTATGATATTTATATTTTTATTTAAAACAAAAGTATATTCATCATACAGCTGCTCGACTGTTTGGAAGTTGTGAGCGCGCCTTGGAGACCACTTGGCTATGAGCGTTCCAAAGCGCTTCATCAGAACGCCCGAACGCGACAGTCGGACATCCGGCGCAGACGCTCCTTGGAGACCGTACCTTAAATATTGTTTTACCTGTTCTTATATTTTGAAATTTTTAGAATGAAATTAAGACTAAACACTTTTATATACGATGTATCGGTATACGAATATAAAAATTGTAAAAACAAAAAAATGAAAAACAAGAATACAAATGAAAAGTCACAGCGTTACTAGTGTTCTAGATTTTGGTTCCTTCGGCCTGTGTTTGTAATAAGGATAAAGGGAGTATAGAAAAACAAAAAATAAAATAAAAAAATTACTGGTCTTGGTGAGAGCCCGCGTGTTGTGTTCGTAGTCGGTGGGTCGATTCTGAATCATCGATATATCGACATTGTATTTACAATATATTTATATGTTATATTTTCATCAATGTGTTTTATTAGTTTCATTTTTTCATAACTTTGTTGTATTATCGGCTTTCACGTCAAGTTACCACGTATAGAAACGATTCTACATGTCTACTTGTTACTGGTTTTCTTTTTATTATTATCATATTATATTGTAAATTGTTTTTATTATTTTTAAAAGACAAACACCTGCACTTGCATCATCGATAAATCACATGTTAATAAAAATTATTAATCGTAATGTCAAAAAAAAAACAATAATCATGATAGTAAACGCTAAATAGTGGTGATATTTTTTCAAAATTAAAACAAAATTGAAAATAATTATGATGTTTTTAAAAAATTAAATAAACTGATACTTAAATAAAGGTAGAATAATATTGAACAAATAATGTGAAATGAAAAAAGTAATAATAATATAAAAATACAAAAAAAAGTGGTAACTGTTTTATCGACATACTAGAAAATATTATTATTTGTAATAAAAAATACTCGGAATATTTTTTTTAATTATAACAAATGTTAAATAACTGAGTAACTGTTTTAGATTCAAGAGACAGAGGTTATGCTCGGAATATTATTATAACTATTCAATTATTTGAAAAAAAGTGACAGTCGTCCAATACACTTGCTAGAGAATATTATAATTTATAAGAAAAAGTACTTGATATAATTTTTTTATCAGCTATTACTTTTCCTTAGCTATTTTCTCTTTTAAAATCAAAAATGACATGAACAAGCAGTAGCTACGGAAAAAATAAAGCTCCTAAGCTTATTCCTTAATTAATTAATGTAGCCATAAAACTTATGTTTTTAGCTACATCTTTTTCCTGGACACTTTTATCGATAAAGCATAGAATTACATGTATCCAATTTATTTTATAGATAAAAAACTCGAGAACAAACAGTAGCTAGGAAAAAGATGAAGCCAAGGAATAAAGGTTGCCAAAAAAATTATGTTTCCAGTACCGGTAATTAATATTCCTTCGGTACATCTTTTCCTTAGCTAATGCTTGTACTTGGTAATTTTATTTTTTTTAAATAAAATTACATTTATTTTATTTATTTGATGAATAAAAATCCCATAAACGAGCAGTAGCTAAAAGAAAGATAGAGATAAAAAATTAATGTTTTCAAAAAAATTATGTTTTAAGCAACATAAATTTCCTTAGCAACATCTTTTCCTTAGCCACTGCTTTTTTTTCGACATTTTCGTTGTTAAAATAATAAACTACAGGTCTTTTATTTATTGAGCGAATAAAATCACTAATGCTGAGCAGTAGCTCAAATAAGATGTAGCTGAAAAATTAATGATGCGTAAAAAATAATGTTTTTTGCACTATTTATTCTTAAAAAAACTTATGTTTCAAGCAATATTGATGCCTCAGCTACATCTTTCCCTCAGCTACTGCTTGTAAGTGCAATTGGCAATTTTATTTTTTTTTTCCAAAAACTATTATTCAAAAGACAAAATGTTATAATGGTCTTCGGAGTGTTTTTAGAGGCGCTTCTTTTGAGCTATGAACGAACTCTCTTAGTTCAGTGGTTCAAAAGTTATAGACTTTCTTTTTTTTTTTTGGTCGATAGATTCAATACTGCCGCTGAGCGTATGGCCGCCGTAAAATCCCAAGTACGAGCAGCGGCTAAGGAAGAGATGAAGCTAAGGAATTAATGTAGCCAAAAAATTAGTAAGACTTGTAAATTAAATCTCACTTGCTTTTTTGTATCCATGATGGATGCTGAAAAAGGTTATTCTCAAAAATTGATTGACAATTTAAAATATGGTTAGATGCAAACGTACATAAATATTTCTTTGAATGTAGTCAAGAGGCACGTTAGTGCCTCATGTCAAGTATGAGAAAAAAAAAAGTGGGGAAACGCAAATAACTACTGTGCCTAAGCGACATAGAGCAAACCCCTCACCCTCCAAAATTTTCACGCTTTTAGTAATTATAAGATAAAAAATTCGGTAAGATAAAAAAATTTGAAAATCGAAATTTTTAGATGTATTCTATTTCTTGAACAATAACATCAAATTAAGAAGTTTGCGTTTTTGTTGAAATTTTTTCAAAACTTCAGAGCAATCTTACAACTTTACAAAAATTAAGATTTAGGTTTTCAAAGTTGAGATCAATATTGACAACATTATAAAATAAAATTCAGCAAGGTGTGAAAAAATGATGGTAGATGGTCTGAAAAAACCTTTATTTACAATCGTATTCAATATCGCATCCATGGTGCTCGCGCCATATGTTGTTGGGTCAATAATGATGCTCTAGGCTATGTTTCTACTTGCAAGTATTTTCATATTGTTTCAAAACAAAAATCTGAGATATTTAAAAATGGAAACTTCAATTTATGTTTTATTATTATATAAAATAAATAATAAATTAATTAGTCAACGTATAAAAAAAAATCTATTATAATCAAAACTTTACAAAAAGATGTGATATCATAACAAATAAAAATATAATAAAGTCCCCCAAGGTGCACCCTAAGTGTTCCGTAGGATTTTTCATTTTTTTTCTTGTTGTTCGATTTGTTTTTTCATTTTATTGTAAAAAAAAATGTTTATGTTTTTTATTTTGTTTTATTTTCTAATGTTTATTTCTGTCGTTTAATAAAAAAAAAATAAACGACCAAAAAATTTCAAAAAAATATCGTAGAGTCTACAGATGCAGCGCACGGAGAAAAATATCCTGCGATTTTTACACAGAAAATAATGTAAAATTTGGGACCGTATTGAAATATTGTAAGAATTCATTTTTTTTTTCGTAATCGAGTGTTTCACGTATTTTTGTGTATAGTTTACATTCTTCTTGTAGAAGTGTTGTTTTACAAAGTTAAACTGCGAGAATTACATTTTTTTTATAGAAATGTTGTTTTATAAAGTTAAACTGTAGAAATTACCTTTATTTTGTAGAAATGGTGTTTTACCGACGAATCATGTAAAATTTACATTTTTTTTTGTTTTTGAATAATATATAACGATTTTAAATTGACAAAAAAAAAAAAAAAATGATTTTTTTTTTATTCAGAATATTAACGGGTTTTGTTTGTTTTATTTTTGTTTTTGCTTGTCCCGACCGGGATTTGAACCTACATCTACCTAAACCTATATAAACCTATAATCCTAAAGCCAGTGCGTTATCCCCTAAGCCATCGCGCGTAAACTTAAAAAACGGAAAATTTTCGTCTATATCAAGGATGACATTCGACAAATAAAAAATAATACATTTTTAATTGATAAATTAAATTAATAAAGAAATAAACATATAGAAAAAATTAAAACATGAATGGAGTATAAAAATTAAAAACAAATAAATAAACTAGAATTAACTGTGATATAAATATAGACTACACTGAGAGAATTTTTTTGTTAATTTTACGGGGCAACCACTACGAAGTAGGCCAAGTTGACATTTCTGTATTTAACTATTTATTTACACTAAGTTTTCTGCATGTGGTTACTACTATTTACGAAAGAATACCGTAAAAATTCAGGAATTTATAATTACGGGAATATGATGTAAAAAATATATAATTATCACGGAATTATTTCATTGCGCATTGAATATTTTACGGTGTATTCACGAGTTATTTTATATTCTATGTAGGGTATATAGATTATTTGTGAATGTATTATCAAATATTCCGGTATGACACCGTAGATATAGAACGTTTAACAAGAAATTTATAAATACGGAAAAAAACTCTAAAAAAGTTAGCAAAACATTGACGAATTTTTAAGTTACCGATTTACATTTACAGGGGACCCCGAATTTTTACGGCTTCTTTTATTTTTTTATGACAACAAACAAATTTTAAAGGCTTTTAAAAATAGAGAATTTTTTTTTACGGGGCACCCCGTACTTATAAAAAACATATAACGTCAACAAAGGTATAATTACAAAATACCCCGTAGTTTTATCTAAAAGAAAAACAAAAAATTTATTTACACCTCATTTCCAAGGAAAAACAGTAGAATTATGAAAGATAGCTGGGAATTAATGTGACTAAGGATTATTTTGAAACATATTCTTTGGCAGTTCCAAATTCCTTAGTCACATTACTTTCACCTCTTAGCTACTGCTTTTCCTTGGACATTTGTATTTTTACAAAATAAATTGACATGTATTTTATATATAAAATGAATAAAAATTGTCCAAGGAAAAGCAGTAGCTAAGGAAAAGATGTAGCTAAGGAATTGAGGTTGCCAAAAAATTATATTTCAAGGAAATAATTCCTTAGTCACATTAATTCCTTAGCTACATTTTTTCCTTGGACATTTGTATTTTTAAAAAATAAATTCACATGTATTTTATTTATAAAATAAATAAAAAATGTCCAAGGAAAAGCAGTAGCTAAGGAATTAATGTGGCTAAGGAATTAATGTTGCCAAAAAATTATTTTTCAAGAAAATAATTCCATAGTCACATTAATTCCTTAGCTACATCTTTTCCTTAGCTACTGCTTTTCCTTGGACATTTGTATTTTTAAAAAATAAATTTACATGTATTTTATTTATAAAATAAATAAAAAATGTCCAAGGAAAAGCAGTAGCTAAGGAATTAATGTGGCTAAGGAATTGAGGTTGCCAAAAAATTATATTTCAAGGAAATAATTCCTTCGTCACATTAATTCCTTAGCTACATCTTTTCCTTAGCTACTGCTTTTCCTTGGACATTTGTATTTTTAAAAAATAAATTCACATGTATTTTATTTATAAAATAAATAAAAAATGTCCAAGGAAAAGCAGTAGCTAAGGAATTAATGTTGCCAAAAAATTATATTTCAAGGAAATAATTCCATAGTCACATTAATTCCTTAGCTACATCTTCTCCTTAGCTACTGCTTTTCCTTGGACATTTGTATTTTAAAAAAATAAATTTACATGTATTTTATTTATAAAATAAATAAAAAATGTCCAAGGGGAAGCAGTAGCTAAGGAATTAATGTGGCTAAGGAATTGAGGTTGCCAAAAAATTATATTTCAAGGAAATGATTCCTTCGTCACATTAATTCCTTAGCTACATCTTTTTCTTAGCTACTGCTTTTCCTTGGACATTTGTATTTTTAAAAAATAAATTCACATGTATTTCATTTATAAAATAAATAAAAAATGTCCAAGGAAAAGCAGTAGCTAAGGAAATAATGTGGCTAAGGAATTAATGTTGCGAAAAAATTATATTTCAAGGAAATAATTCCTTAGTCACATTAATTCCTTAGCTACATCTTTTCCTTAGCTACTGTTTTTCCTTGGACATTTGTATTTTTAAAAAATTAATTTACATGTATTTTATTTATAAAATAAATAAAAAATGTCCAAGGAAAAGCAGTAGCTAAGGAAAAGATGTAGCTAAGGAATTGAGGTTGCCAAAGAATTATATTTCAAGCAACATTATTTTCTTTAACCATAATTTTTTGGCAACCTTAATTCCTTAGCTACATCTTCTTCTTACCTACTGCTTTTCCTTGGACATTTTTGTTTTTCAAAAATAAAATTACATGTCTTTTATCTACTACGTAATGGCTATAAAATTAATCTAGTCGTAATTACGACTCAATTTATTTGGCAACATTCTTTTCTTAGAAACATTTGCCTATAGTTTTTTTATCAATTAATTATGGGAAAAATAGCTAAGGAATCGATATTGCTAAATAAATTAATTTGTAGTCTAGTTGAATTTTACATCATTTTTATTTATTTTAAAATATAATTATTGTGTCGTATGGCTGTAAAAGTAATTCAAGCTACGTATTAATTTATTTGGCAAAAAAACATTTCGACAAAAAAGCAAGAGTGGGAGCAATGTGTACGTCACAATATTTCTACCGAAAAAGTGTACTTTTACGTTCCAACGACGTAAATCAAAAAGATCACTGAATAAATGTTTTTTTCATGTTTTTTCGGTAAATTTTACAATAAATAAGATGAATTCTATTAAATTATTCTGGTGTTTTATTTTCTCGGAATAATCGGTATTTCTCTTAAAAAAATGTAAAATTAACAATAAAATATTACAAAATTTATCTTTCTTTTAATGCAAACTTTACATTTTTTTATATGAAATAAGTTTTCATTTAAAAATAATAAATCTTACAATATAGTCAATGAAAATTTTATGGGATTTATCAGATAACGTAGAATCATTTTTTATTTATGCAAAAATTACACAAAATTATGGTGTATTTCGCAGATGTCGGCCACGGTCCCAAATTTTACAATAATCTGTGTAAAAATCACAGGATATTTTTCTCAGTGCGTCGTCGATTGAAACATTGCCGGAATCGATCCGTCAATATTTGAAATTGGGCCCTGTCGAAAAATGGCACTATCAAATCTGATAAGGCCCAAAAATTAAAAATAAATATGATGATTGCTTTCGGGAAAAAAAAGGAACATAATGGGCATCGTAGAAGCCAATTCGATTCATAACTTTTATTTTTATCGCGAAATAACAAAAAGTCACACGAAAAGTGAAAACATAAGTGTCCTACGGAACACTAAAAAGGAAACCTTGTTTTTTTTTACAAAAAGAAGCGTCAAGTATTCGAAATCTTTTAGCTGTTGATTTTTTTAATACAAAAGATATGGTACCAAAAAAGTCAAGAATTGCAATTCTTATTTTAAATGCATCAAAATATGATATTTAAATTGTGAAAAAAGGTGGTGTCGAGTTTAAAATTTTTTCAACAGTCAAGACTGAATTTATTTATTTGTTATATGCATTTGACATATATTCAATTCTTGACTTTTTTGGTACCATATCGTTTTGTATTAAAAAAATAAACAGCTAAAAGATTTCGAATACTTGACGCTTCTTTTTGTGAAAAAAACAAGGTTTTTTTTTTTTGTTATGATTACAATAATAATCAAATCAATCGAGCACTTCTTCAGAGAAGAACCGACCTACATAATAATGTAATAACAAAATCTTATAAAAAAAAAAAGATAGTCAAGTTCCCCAACGTGCACCCTAGGTGTTCCGTAGGATTTTTTTTTTTTTTTCTTGCTGTTTACAAAAATATTGTAAGTGTTGTTTGTGACACTAATATCGTTGAATAAAAAAAAAAATAAACGACCGAAAAATTTGAAAAAAATATCGTAGAGTCTACAGATGAAGGTTCGTCGATTAGAAAATTGCCGGAATTGATCGATCAATATTTGTAATTGGGCCATGTCCAAAACTGGGCATATTAAATCTAATAAGGCCCCAAAATCGGAAATAAATATGACGATTGCTTTTGGCCAAAAAAAATAAAGAAAATGAGCATCTCACAAGCCAATTCGATTCAGGACTTCACGTTTTATCTCGAAATAACAAAAAGTCACAGAAAAGCGAAAACATAAGTGTCCTACGGAACACTAAAAATGATCCCAGGTAGAAATTTGACTTCGAGTTGCGACATTCAATGTCGCAGCATGCTGGGCGCGAGCTATCTATTGCGATACTCGCAGCCCTATGCAGCTGCGAGCTTGCTGCGAGGTGTCCGTGGCCTTTGCAATAATATATGCGCATTAAAAATGTGCACAAAATCTGATGCAGTCTTGTGGTTCTCTCATAACAGGGAGAATGAAAAATGACATTGTTGACGTTATAAAATATATAAATTTATTGTAATCCAATTTAATGACTGTTTATACAAGTAAGTACTGATTTTTATTCTTATATTACTTTTGAGTATATTCTCGTGATGATGGTTTAGTTATTGTTTTATTTTAATAATATAAATGAATAGATTGATATTTTATAATAATTATAACCTCAATCTTATTACAGGAAAATGAACAATTTAATTAATGATGGAGTCAATAATCATCAGGAATTGATACTTCAAGCCAAGGAAAATATGAACAACTTTCAAAAAGAATATAAACTTATTTGACGCAGTTTAAACAACATGCAAATGGCATATAAGGGAATTATCACTAGCTATCAAAGTAAGACAATATAAAATTAATTGTGAGATTGTAATAAAAATTTTTAGTTTTTCTTTTTATCAACTTCTATTTGTTTTTGTTTTTTTAGCCTTGGGAGAAGCTTACTGGCAGCTGTTTTCCAAATCGAATAGCACTGAGTGTTCAACAAAAGTTCGTGATACTGTTGATAACGATGATAAAATAGTAGCTTGAACTCCCATCAAGAAGAAAATAAAAGTACAACAAAAATATATTATAGCAGCAAAAAAAGAAACCTAACGACTATAATAGGTTAGTAATGGCATTATTATAATTCGTATTTATTTTTTTGAACAAAATATATAAATATTTATATTTGTTTTCAGTAGTCCAAAAAAAACCCCACCAGGCTTTTGGAATCCAACATTCTCACAATCATTATCATCATCTAATGAAAATTAATGTGTTTAATGTATTTTTAAAATGAATAAAAAAAATGTTTCGTTATTAATTTTATCATTATTATTATTATTATTATTATTATTATGAAATTTACCCCCTAATCTCACCTAACCAAACCTGACTTGTCTATATCGCATGCGACTTCGCTGCGATTCAAAACATCATTACATTGCGGGCTCGCCACGAGCTTTTTGCGTTTTTTTTTGCGATACTGCTGCGACATTGTATATCGCTCACAAACATTGCAGCTATATCGTTGCGAGGACAAATTTCTACCTGGGATGTATTAGATTTTTTTAAGATTCACTGAATGTAAGTGCTTATTATTTTGTCTCATTAAATTCGATATAACTTTTATTCAAAGAGTTTTTAAGATTTTATATGTTTCTATAAAATGTGAAAAGAGAATACTTTTCCTATGTCATTTTATGGGGTGAATTTTTTTTTTCTGTGTTTTATGAAATTTTAAGAGGCACAAAATGAGAATTGAATTTTCTATGACATTTTATAAAATGGTTGTATTTAGTGAGATTCTATAAATCGTCAAATGAGATCGATTTTTCAAGAATTTATATGACCACGTATTTTTTTGACCTCACATTAAAAGATTGTTTTTTTTTTTTTTTTTCGTGTAATAACACTTTCGAACTTCAAATAGTTATAGATAAATTGAAAAAAAAAAACTACAAATTTAATATTTAAATAGTTAATTTTTTTATTTTTAATTATCAAAACTGTATGTACGTATGAGCTTTTGTCATACGCAACAGCTCAAAAAACAATTTTCAACTTAAATGAGCTAAGGTGACCTGTTAAATAATATTAGAAAAGAAAAAATCTAGCTATACGACATTTACAGATCGATTTACACTGTGACAATGCTCTCTAGAAAATGCTGAAAGATTTAAATCATAGTATATCAAAACTTTTTTAACAAAAACCAATATGAAAAAATCAATAATACATTTTTGTAGAGTAGATATCATGGATTTAGCTCTTACCGAAATTGGAGAACTTCCGATGATGACAATTATGAAATTTGGTTATCACCAAATAGATAAAATCTGGGGCAAATTATCTGTGAAACAAAAGAAGAATCCAACAATTTTTGGATCAAGAAAATGTACTCAACATTCTCTACAAAAAGATTTGGGTTCTACAGATGACTCCAGATGTTTTTTACACATAGCGACTAAAGATTGTTTCAAATGTGAAGAAGGAAGTTCGAAAATCGATTTATAATGTGAGGTAAATATTGGAATAAATAAATAATTTCGAAGTATATATATTACTTTTCATTTAAAACAAATATATATTTTGATCGTTTAGATTTAGATTGAGCTTATATATGAGCAACTCTACAAATTCCGAACGTCGCCCTCTCCGAAAATTGATCAGTCGCAAGACTAGAATAAAACGGTAAACCCGTATTTTTGTTTTTAGTTTCGAAAAAGTTTTTCATAAATTGTCGGCCATTGTTATTTTCATGTTTTGAGCATTATTACTAACCGATTGGGCCTGGTTGCAATCGTTATGCGATGAACTAAGTTGACTTACCTCAATTTAATTATTTTTTTCTGTTAGAACTTGCAGTTTTTAGGTCGGCCATACAAAAAGTTTCCTCCAAAAGGTCTGCCATTGGTCTTTCCGTATTCAGTGCATCATTAATTGATTGAGCCTATTTTGAATTGTTATTCAATGAGGTAAGTTCATTGAGGTAAGGAAAAAAAAGTAAAAAGACCAATTGTTTATTTCATTTTTTTTTACTTTTTTATTGATTCTGGCCGTTTTTACGGGAATTTTATCCCGAATTATTCACCGATATAGTGAAATTTTCCTGGCTTTTCAATAAAAAAGTTTAAAAAAAAAAGAATTTATGGGCAAGCCCACAAATCAGGATTTTACATTTTGAACTCTAATTTTGGAGTTTTTTTTATCAATATACGAAAAAACTAATGTTTCGTATGAGAAGCTGAGAAAATTCTACGAAAAAAAAATATTGATGAAGCTTTGCTTTCGTTCTCAAAGTCTGAAAAAATGATTTGAAGAAAAAAAAATTTGTGTGTGGTAGCAGTACCCGCGAGGGAAGTGAAACTTCTTTCGCAGTTCGTCAAGATATTTGTAACGACTTTAATAATATTGACAATCAATTAATTAATGATAATATTATTGATGATATTAATAATATTGATAATGTTTATAGTATATGGGTCTTCGATTCTTGGCGATTTTTTAAGTACTCGAGTACTGGATGGATTCAGTACAAATATCCGATTCTTGTCAGAGCCAAACAATTGATTCACGATTCTTTATCACCGAATATCGTTAAAAGAATCGGTCTTGGTTTTCGCCCTTACAAAGCGCATTGTTCTAGGTTTTATAAACCTAGGCCATCTTTTGTATTTATTTTAAACTCTTTTTTAATATAAAATAAAAAAAGAAAAAAAATTAGAAAGAAACAACAAAGTTCGATTGACACTTGATGATTGGGCTTCTGACAGTTCTCATATAAATAATGAATAATTATTTTATTATTAACAAGAATAATATTAATATTAAATAATAAATATTAATATAAATATGAATATTATTTAATATTTAATATTTAATGAATAATAATAATATTTAATTATTTATTATTAATATTTATAATATTCTCTTTTTTAACATTATATTTTTCATTCAATTTCATTACTTTTTTTCTATTAATATTGTGTATACATAAAAAATAATGTATGATCAAAAAAATTAATAAAAAAATAATTATAATAACACGAATTTTTAATCGATTCTTTATGAATCGAGTACTTTTTGTGGCGATATATCGGCTGCCCGATTCTTACAAATTCAATTTTTGAAGATCGATTATTTTTCTAAGAATCGAAGAACCCTATTATAGTATAAATGATGATATCAATATGATATTTATAATAATAATATCGATCATATCGCGATAATATCCAAATTATAAATATTGATAATATTATCAATATTATATCGTTATTGATATTATTATTATTATTAATCCCATTGATGTTATCAAAATTATTTTCAATATTTTTATTTGTTGGAAATTGAACTTAACGACGCACACAAATACAAACAGTTGCCTTGGTGACATCACATACACACACATATACATTCATGCACACACAAAGTACATACACTTTCTGGCGACACCTCAAGCGAGGATGTCACACATTCCACCTGTAATTATTATACTTTTACTCTTTATTAAATATCAATAATATAATTGTTGTTGTTACATTATTGCACCATTTTCCTAATCATAATCACAATAGGTTATGGGCCCAGGACACAATTCAAACGGATTAATAAAATTGGAGCAATAAAATTATTTAATAAAAGTGAGTAAAACGTGGTATCGTGGAAAGTTCCAGAAGCGTCATATTGAAAAGAAGTATTAATAGAACATTGAAATAGTGAATAATCAAAATAACAATTGAAAATAAAAATGGGTTCAAATAATGCATCAAGAATTGAACTATTAAATAAAGAGAATTTTGATACTTGGAAAATGCAAGTTGAAGCAGTGTTGGTGAAAAATAATTTGTGGGGTTATGTGTGTGGTGAAGAAAAAGAACCCGAAATAGATCCAACATCAGAAACAACAAGAACAAGCTCAGAAAAATTAATTAAAACATGGAAAGAAAATGATAGAAAAGCAAAATCAGAATTAATATTGTGTATTCAACCGTCTGAATTAAGACAAATCAAGAAGTGTACAACATCAAACGATGTCTGGAAAACATTGCATGAGATATATCAATCAAGTGGACCGGCAAGAAAGGCCACGTTATTGAAAAAATTAATCTTGAATAAAATGGATGAAAATCAAAATGTAAGAGAGCATATAAGTGAGTTTATGAGTTCAGTGGATAAATTGTTGGACATGGACATAGTCATCAACGAGGATATGTTGTCAGTTATGCTATTGTATAGTCTTCCGGCAAGTTTCGAGAACTTTCGATGTGCCATAGAAAGTCGTGACTCATTGCCAAATCCAGAGGCTTTAAAAATAAAAATTCTTGAAGAAAGTGATGCAAGACAAGTTAAAGATTGTGAAAATATAAATAATAATAAAACAAATGCTTTTGTGTCAACATGTAATAATAAACAAAGTTGGAAACAAAATAGATACAACAATAATAAAAACATTGAAAAAACTCAAGGTAAAAATAATAATCATAATGCATCAAATAATTATAATAAACACAAGTTTCAAATAAAATGTTACAAGTGTGGTAAAGTTGGTCACAAAATTGCCGACTGTAATTTTAATGTGAATCATAATAATGAAACGACACAAATGGCGGATGAAACTGGATGGTATTCACAAGTCGCTACATGTGAATCGTCAATGCATACATACAAAAATGAACATAAACAATACAAATGGTGTCTTGACAGCGGGTCAACGTCACATATGAGCTCTTATGAAAATAAGTTTATAAATAAAAAGGGATGTATTGGCACAAGTGTAAATATGGCTAATGATACAACTGCAGCTATTGATTCACAAGGAACAATAAAAATTAAGATTAAAAATGATAATGAAAACAGAATAGTGAGATTGGATAATACACTATTGGTACCTAACCTTAGAACACAGTTATTATCAGTTGGAAAAATTACAGATAATGGTTTTACAATATTGTTTGATAAAGATAAAGCAAAAATATTGGATAAAGATAATAAGGTTGTTGTTGTTGCAAGAAAAGAAAATGGTTTATATTTTATTAGTGAAGAAATTGAAAAAGCAAACTTGTCAAGTGAAAATAAAAATAAAAGTTTGTTGTTGTGGCACCAAAAACTTGGTCATGTTAATTATAAAGATTTAAGATTGTTGTTGAAACAATTAAATATAAATTTTAATGACATTGAAACACCACAATGTGAAATTTGTATTAAAGGAAAATGTTGTCAAAAGTCATTCCCAAAGAAGTCACAAAGAAAAACAAAGTTACTTGAAATTATACATACAGACTTGGCTGGACCTTACAGGGTACCTTCCAAAGGTGGTATGAGGTTTGTGATTACGTTTATCGATGATTTTTCTCGAATGTGTACTGTAAAATTTTTAAAGCACAAGAATCAAGCTTTAAATGCATTCAAAGAATATAAAAACATGGTGGAAACACAAACAAACATGAAGATTAAACAATTACAATGTGACAGGGGAACAGAATATTTAAATAATGAATTTGATAAGTTTTTATCCGATGCTGGAATAATTAGAAGATTGACTGTGGCACATACACCACAGCAAAATGGTATTGCAGAAAGAAAGAACAGAACATTATATGATATGGCAAGGTGCATGCTATTACAAGCAAATTTAAAGGGACACTTTTGAGCTGAAGCAATAGCTACTGCCAATTATTTAAGAAACAGGTGTCCATCAAAAAGCATCAATGGAGAAATACCTTATAAATTGTGGAATGGTAAAGCACCATGTATTAAACATTTAAAAATATTTGGATCAAAAGGTCATTGTTTGAATAAAGATCCAAACAAGGATAAAATGGCTGAAAGAACAAAAGAATGTATTTTTCTTGGATACGATGATGACAAAATGACAACAGGAACAAGTGAAACTAAAGCATATCGTGTTTGGTTAACAAATGAAAACAAATTAAAAATAAGTAGAGATGTTATTATACTTGATGATGATGTTGATAATAACAATATAAAAATTATTAATGAAGAACATTTGTTGTCAGAAAATGAGTTTATAAACAATGAAGATAATGAACATGAAGAAAACATGATACAAAATTATGATAATAATACCAGTATAAATGATGGTTTTAAAGGATTCAGTCCTGCTTCAATAAGTAAAAGTAATCAAAATGTAAATAAGCATCAAGAAAAGATGAACAAAATAATAAATTTAGATCTTGAACAAGATAATGTAACACCAAGAGGCAAAGGACGTCCAATGATAATTAGAACTGGTGGACGTGGTAGACCACGTAAAGTATATCAAAATGTTCAACATCAAAAGACGTTAAACTATGAAGAAGAGTCAGCATGTATTGGTGAAGTACGAGTTGAAGATGCACTAAATGGTGATGATACAAATGAGTGGAAGATTGCCATAAAAGAAGAATTTGAGGCAATGCTCAACAATAAAGCCTGGAATATTGTAACTAGACCAAATGACAGAGAGGTAGTAGAATAATATTAAAAAATAAATATGATGAGTCAGGTAAAATAAATAAAAGAAAAGCACGTCTTGTAATTAAAGGTTATTCACAACGTCCAGGGTTGGATTATAACAATACATTTGCACCAGTAGTGAGGCTGAGCACAGTAAGAGTGTTCTTGTCACTATCAGTACAATTTGACATGAAGGTACACCAAATAGACGTGAATACAGCGTTTTTAAATGCTAATTTGGAAGAAAATATATACATGGAAATACCTGAATATATACATGAATCATTAAAAATGATTGTACAAGAAAATAATAATTGTTCATATCAAGCAAAACAAATGTTAAACAAGTTGAAAAATGGTAACCAAGTATGTCACTTGAACAAGGCTTTGTATGGATTGAAACAAGCCAGTAGACAATGGTACAAAAAGTTAAATAGTGTGTTAACAAGCTTGAATATGGTACAGTCAAAGTATGACAGCTGTTTATATATGTCAAAGAGAAATAAACAATTATTATTAGTAGTGGTATATGTAGATGATATATTGATATCATCCACAGATGAAAGTTGGACACATGAAATTAAAATGAAGTTGAAAAATTGCTTTGAGATCAAAGATTTGGGTAAAGCAAGTTATTGTCTTGGTCTTGAAATAAAGCAAGACAATGATGTAATGACAATAACACAAACAAAATATATAAGTGACATGTTGAAAAGATTTAACATGGAAAATTGTAAACCTGTTAAAACACCAATTGAAAGAAATCTACAATTTGATGATAATAAATTGCAAGAAAATCAAGTGTTACATGAAGGACACAAGTATCAAGAATTGATTGGAAGTCTTATGTATCTGGCAGTGGGTACCAGACCAGATATTATGTTTGCTGTAAACTTCTTGAGTCAATTTAATAATAATAACAATGCACAACACTGGTCAGCAGCTAAAAGAATATTAAGATACCTACAAGGAACCAGAGATGTTGGTTTAAAGTATATAAAGGGAAACAAATCACTTGAGGGATTTGTGGATGCTGACTGGGGTCAATGTCTTCAAGACAGAAAATCATATACAGGATATATATTTTTGTTATCAGATTGTGCAATAAGTTGGCAAACTAAAAAGCAAAAAATGGTAGCTAGTTCGTCAACAGAAGCAGAATATGTGGCTTTGTCACAAGCGACAAAAGAAGCAATGTATTTATCAAGGTTGGTAAAAGAGATTACAAATGACAACGTTTACAACACAGTGAATTTATCAAATGATAATCAAGGTGCTCATGCTTTAGCATATAATCCAATACATCATGCTAAAACCAAGCACATTGATATACGTTATCACCTGGTAAGAGAAGCAGTGGAGAAGAAGTTGGTAAACTTGAAATACATCAAATCTGAAGAGTTAATGGCAGATGTGATGACTAAAGGACTGGCAGGGCCAGCTCACAACAATTGCATCAGTAAATTTGGACTCACCAATGCAAGTTTGAGGGGGCGTGTTGGAAATTGAACTTAACGACGCACACAAATACAAACAGTTGCCTTGGTGACATCACATACACACACATATACATTCATGCACACACAAAGTACATACACTTTCTGGCGACACCTCAAGCGAGGATGTCACACATTCCACCTGTAATTATTATACTTTTACTCTTTATTAAATATCAATAATATAATTGTTGTTGTTACATTATTGCACCATTTTCCTAATCATAATCACAATATTATTATTCATAGAATTATCGTTATTGTTATTATTATGCATACCATGAATTAATATATATTAATAATATTATTAATAACAATTATTTCAATAATATTATACAGAATAACAATGTCAATAATAATTTAGATAACATTATAAATTAGGAATAATATCAATATATATTAGTCATAATATGAATGATATTTGAAATATGAATACTAATAATTATTAATATTTATACTTGAATATTAATGTCAGTATTGATCTTACCATTATCAATATTATATCGATATTATTATTATTAATAATATGATTCATACCATTGATATTATTAATATCGATGATATTATTGAAATTATTGTTGTTATTTTTATTTATACTATCGTTATAGATATCAATAATATTATTATAAATAATAATAATTTCAATAATATTATGAAGAATAATAATATCAATTTAATAATAGTAATAATATCATTGGTATTCATTATATCCATAATAATAATATCGATATTAATAATAAAATAATAATTATAATAATAATATCAATAACAACATATACTAATAATAATTTTCAATTGAGTATATGTATTAATTTATAATTTTTTGATGCATTATTTTCATAAGCGCTGCGAACCGATCAGCTACACTATTGGCAACGCACACACACACACACACACACACACACACACATCCATTCAAAGCATATCTTTTTTCTCGCCCGTAGCCACTCACTCACTCACTCTTATTAGTTATATGGGCAAATGCTTGCTCGTTCCGAGCGTTCGCTTGCTCCGAGCGTTACATGGCCGACACACTGATTTTTTTTTCACTACCCTGCGAAAAGAAGTTTCACTTCAAAAAAATATATGAATGGATGGAATTCCTTATACATTAACTTCGAAAATAATGACAAAGAAGAAAAAAAAAAGTTGAGTTTACCGTCTTATTCTAGTCTTGCGACTGACCGATTTTCAGACAGATACAAGATAGTGAGGTAGATAGTGAAGTAGATATGCATGGGTGTGATCTCTGAAAGCGTTGGCGATGCGAATTGTAAAAAGACTTAATTTAACTTTTGAGATAATAATAAATTTAATCTTTTACGTTTAAATTATTTGAAACATTTATACACACTTTTAATTTTAATATTATTTAATAACAATTTATTTATAAAAACGAAATATATCAATATGATGTAAATTATTTAAATACAAGACAACAAAATATATATATTATTATTTTGTGAGGTGGCAAAGCCACGTCACGAATACAAGTTTAATTAATATTTTCGGACACACCGTTTAGCTTGGTGGCCGGACAAGAAGTAATTATATATTTTATATTTTTACATGACGAGACACACCATATTACTAGAGTCCCGGTAGACGAATGTAGTGGGGATTATCGAAATATTTATGTGAGCATTCTCACTCGTTACAGAATAGTAACGTGAAGAATAAGAATTTACTACTGTGAAGAAAACTTGCTACGTTAGTAGTGAGAGTCATCATTTCACAATGCCTATGATATTTTTGAAATAACAAAGAAATAAAAAACAAAAATTAACGCTTTTCACTGTCTACCAATGTTTTTTACAACTACTCAATAGATTATTCAAACCATTATATGAATGATTTAATGAAATAATGATATAGAAAAATTAATTAAACACAAAAAACAGAAAGTGAATCCTAAAGAAAAAAAAGCAGTCCTGTCATGGCGTAGCATTCTGCGTGCGCATCCAAATTTGAACTTGGCGCTTCACTTTTTGAACTTAGCGCCTCATTTTTAAATTTACTAGATTCTCATTGGCTGCTGGTTGGATTTGGTTGGGTTTCGATAAAAATGGCCTAACCTCCACAGCCGCAACGTCAGTATGCGTTCGCAAAACGACGATGAGTTTACGAACGCGCGCGAGCTTAACGCGTCACCCAAGCCAAGCATTGCTAAGCATCTAGCCGGCAACCAGCAGCCATTATCGTGGCGGCTTCCACCGTGTATTCATCAAGTGTCAATCTTATATAAAGAAAAAAAAAAAACTTGACCTTATTTTAAAATTATTAAATTAAATACATTTTACATTTAAATAAAATTCTAATTTATTTATTATATATTATCAAAAGAAAATAATTAAAAATAATATTATTTGTTTCAATCATTATTTATTATCTAAAAAATTATAATAATGGAAAATTATGATGAATACACGTCCAACGAAGAGATGGACAGTTTTCAAGGTGGAGACAATACGATGTAAGTTAAACTATATTTATTCTTTAATTTTAATTAATTCTAATAATATTTAATCAATTTTTTTTTTTAATTAACGCTTATTTTCTACATATACTATTTTTTTTTTTTGCTATGCAAACCGGAAGTGATGGTTAAAAAAAATCTTTAATTTAATATAATCATTATTATAAATTTTAAATTATTACGTGTTACATGCAAAAAAAAAATCAGCAATTCAATAGTGTATGTATATGGTGGTTTTAAAGTCAATTAATTTGAAATAATAATGTACAGATTGCCTCGTGTTATTTTTTGGGGTTAGGTTTTTTTTTTAAGTAAAAAACCAGAGCGTCGTACCGCGTGTTCTAATAGGGTTAGGTTTTTTTTATCGTTTTTTGCCTGAAACAGTTGGAATAATTTATATTGTTTATAATATGCAATTACAATTATTATTAAATTTTATATTGTTGATTTATAATTCTTTATTTGTATTTGTAATTGTTAATTTAATATTACAGAGTCGTGACAGGCGCTGTGGTTCGTGATGACCCACATCGCAGACGTGCCAATGCACCACAACCCAGAGTTCGTGTTCTACGTGTCATCTTGAGCAACATGCAAGGACGTGAAATGCGAGTTCTCTTCTGGGATCAACGTGTTGCGGAATTTGAGAACAGAATTTTACGACAAGTACGTAACATGAATTTTTTATTCATTTATTTAAATTGAATATTTGATGATTAGTTATTTTACTTGAATTTTTTTTCTGTTTCAGATAATCAGAATCAGTGGTCCACGAGTAGTCGTTGCGAATCCACTATATGTTGATTTGACACAAAATTTAATGTCAATTGAATTGTCTATTCAACAGTCAACAACTGTCGACATTCTTGGACCAATTCCAGCTGTACGAGGTCCAGCATTACCAATGGCACCAAGTGTTGAGCTTCGTAATGCTGGAAACATGCTTGGTCAGGTTCAAATAACAGCATTCATTAGGCATCCTATTCAACGTCAAATAATTGGCAATTTTACAAGCGCAAGTGGTGCTATTACTGATGGAGTGTATCACCTCTGTGTTAATGTTGCTGTTCCTTCAGCACAAATGATTCCAGCTGGTTCTCATGTGACAATACTTGGTGAACTTCGTCGTAATAATCATGACACATTGATACTTCAAGTTACTGAAATGACAAACATACAAATTGTTGACGAGCAAATAATGGATCCAGCTCAACTTAGAAATGGATTCCATATTATTCCAAGGATTGCAGCTGGTGAACAACTTCCAGCAATACCAAATGCTGCACCACAGATGCAACGTCATCAATTTAATGCACCAGTAATAAATCATGGTAACTTGCTTAATGTTTTGATTTGATCAATAATACTTTAATCTTTAATCAGTATAATATTATTATTTGATCTTTTTTATTGTTTTATTATTTTCCAGGACCACAACCTGTTGTACAACCGCAACATCAAGTTGCTTTGCAACCTCTACATGCTGGTGTACAAGCACAACATCAAGTTGCTGTTCCAGCAGTACCAGCAGCACCAGCTGCTTTGCAATTACCACATGCTGGTGTACAACATCAAGTTGCTGTTCCAGCAGCACCAGCTGCTTTGCAATTACCACATGCTGGTGTACAACATCAAGTTGCTGTTCCAGCAGTACCAGCAGCACCAGCTGCTTTGCAATTACCACATGCTGGTGTACAGCCACAACATCAACTTGCTGTTCCAGCAGTACCAGCAGCACCAGCTGCTTTGCAATTACCACATGCTGGTGTACAACCACAACATCAACTTGCTGTTCCTGTTAATAGTGTTCAGGTTCATACATCAGCAGTGCCAGAACAAGCAGCTGTACAATTGCATGTTGATCCAGGTAGATTATATTAATTTGTATTTTTTTAATAAATTCATTAATTTTTATTAAATAAATAAATGTGTTTTTTTGTTTAGATAATGCATCAGCATTATTGGTAACAAATGCCAGTCAGGAACATCATCAGCCATCTTCATTTGGTAATCAATTACTTAATAATAATGATGACCAACATCAATTTGATTTGGAGTTTCCACCTATAAATATACACAAAAGAAAATCTGAAGGCAACTTAAATCGTGAAAATAAGCATCAGTTATTATCAAGAAAACGTGTTCAGCCATCAATATTACGTTCTAAAAAAAAAATTATTAAAACACAAGTAAATTCTGATGACGACTCATCTGATTATATAATTGAGCCTTCACAATCAATTTTAATTGAGGACAGTAGTAGTGGTGAATCAGACTGTGATGGTAAGCGTTCATCAAAGAGCAGAGATTCATCTGATGATGATTAAATATCTGTTTCTTTCATTTTTTTATTTTTTCTAAACATTTTTTTTTTCTTTTTAAATCTAACCACTTTCTTTAATTATTAATTAATGATTGCTAAACTATTAATTCATTAATTATAAATGTTAATGTGTGACACAAAAAAATTTTTAGTACTTTTTTTTTCATTTCAAAGTTAAAGTGTCAATTAGTATATATTGATAATATAATTCATGAATAATATGTATGAGTAGAATACATAGTAACTTTAAATAATTATTGTTTCTTATTTTATACTAATCGTTTTTATAATTTTGAAACATTTCGTCTGGTAGAAAAAAATAATTTTTTTTATCAAAAAAAAATAACGTGTAGTCTTGATGCCAAAATATGCATAATGCAAAATAATATTGTTGTTATAGTGATAAATATAATTGAGAAATTATTGATTATTGGTCAAGTATTAAGTATACTAACCAATAATGATGACTGATTATTTGATAATCGTGTACTTTAGATAACATATTATTACATAACAAAGTATAAATCTGATTAATACTCATATATTATTAAAAACCAAAAAAAAGTAACATGCAGTCGTGATGTCTGAGTAGAAATAATAAAAAATAATATTGTTATTATAGTAATAAATATAATTTCATAATTATTGATTATTGGTTAAGTATTAAAGAATAATGATGACTGATTACTTGATAATTGAGTTTATATAACACAGTATTAATCTGGTTATACTAATTGTTTGCTAGAAAGACGTAAAAATGCTCTGTACTTGATAATAAAAAAAAATTATTTTTATAAATTATATAATAATATAATAATAAAAAGAGAATATAAAAGAGAGTTGAGCTCCATCGGCATGTGTATTGCCAACTTATTATAAGTTTATATATGACTTAAAACAAGTACAAATAAATAATTTTATAGTATTATTATTCTTATTAAAAAAAAATGTAAAAGAGCTGAGCGTCACAAGTGTATACCAGTTTACATATGACTTGAAACAAATACGAATAAATAATTTTATATTATTATTATTATTAATAAAAAAAAAAAAATATGTAAAAGAGTTGAGCGTCAAATAAATAAAAATAGTTATAATGTGTTTTTGAAAAATTCTTTTGTTGTTTATTGCCTTTATTCTTCCTTATTATTTTCAGCTTTATACGTTTGTTTAAACCATGATAAAACAAACAACAAAATATACTTAATATGAAATCCTGGGCACAAGAGCGAGTAAATTAAATTAAATAATAATTAAATTATATAATGAATAATAATAAATTTTGTAATTGGTTTTTAGTCCACATTTCTTTAACTTATATATATAAAATAAATAAAATATATATATAAATGATATATGATAATTGTTGTTTGTTGTTGATAATAAATTTTATTGTAATATATAGGTTGGTATCATTTACATCCTGGTTATGGTCGTTGGTATTGATGTATCAAAACCAAAATTTTCAAGAGCCATTTGTTGCTATTGTTATTGATCCAGTTAGAAGAATATCTGATGGTAAAGTTTGTCTCGGTGCATTCAGAACATATCCAAGGGTAAATAAATAATTCTAACATAAAAAATAATAATAGACGATCTCATTAGCCAAGTTATAATATTAACTGTTCAATTATTTTCTCATACGATGTTTTAATGCTAATAGAATTTTTCAAACACGTTGATGAATT
The DNA here is from genome assembly GCF_014905175.1 of Aphidius gifuensis. NCBI lineage: Eukaryota > Metazoa > Arthropoda > Insecta > Hymenoptera > Braconidae > Aphidius > Aphidius gifuensis. Next base: position 12,525,399 of record NC_057792.1, read on the forward strand.
TGTTTGTTAATTTTCGTTGTTTGTTTGTAATAAAAACAACAATTTGACAACTGTGTACAGTGGTGTGTAGTAGTGTGAGTAAGTTCAATAAATCTTTTACTTCATTTTATAAAAAAAAGAGGGCACTTTCAACTATCATACACTTTATGTAGTATCATACGTATCATACGTATGATTGTATGTTACCCCGAAAATCGTCGAATTACCCATCACTGCAGTCCAATTCACAGCAGTCCAATTCACAGGGCAAATTTTTTACAATTTAGGGCTATTTTTTGCCGCTGATGGCGCTTGTAAAATTTTTTTATATAGATTTTACATACAAAAGCTTCACAAGCGCCGCCAGTGGAGGAAAAAAGCCCCAAATTGTAATGCTCTGTGAATTGGACTGCAGGGCATTACAATTTAGGGCTTTTTTCCTCTACTGGTGGCGCTTGTAGAACTTTTGTATGTGAAATCTATATAAAAAAATTTGACAAGCGCCGTTACCGGCAAAAAAAAGCCCTAAATTGTAAAAAAATTGCCCTGTGAATTGGACTGCCGGGCTTCCGAGTGATTTTGGGAACGCACTTCTGAACACTGAGTTCATCATGAAGAAAACAGCCATTAGCAAATGGAGTCATGGACCGCCATAAGTATTGCTTATCAACGCCCTCTTTAATTTAAGTACTAGAAGTATGTAACTGGCAATTGTATTGGATTTCCATTCAATTGCATTATATACTTCATGCTTATATATACTGCAGTATACTGTAATTGTTTATAATAATTTCAGTGTCGTTATTTCAACAATATTGTTAATATATTGTTAATATAAATTTATCAACATAATTATTCAACAAAACATTAACTATCGTCAACAAAAAATTATAAAGCGTTGCGGATTTGTTGTCATCAGATTATCCAAAGGAGGCAATCAAATAACTCATGTTCATAATTCTAACCTCAATAAGGTAATTGTTTGTTAGATTAACTTTATCTAATTATTCTCTGTAATAATATTATTTTACATTTATTACACACAATTATTAATATACTTATTTATTTTATTTACAGAGGAAAGCTGAACTGAAGGCCAAAAGAGATTTTGATTGGTTTTTGTCTAGGTGTTGAATATTTAGCGGAAGAAAATTGTATTCATTGTTTATTCAATTATAAATACACTATAAACACTGTGTTCATTCGCTTTACTTCAATAAAAAGTTTTTTACATTTTCACCTTTCCTATCCTATTATTCACAAGTTATAAGACAATCAGATAAATAGAAAAAAGATAAAACCAGACCAAGAGCAAAGAATAAGAGTAGATAAAGATTCAGACCTAAGATAAAAGATAGTCAAAGAAAGTTATTGGATTAGCAAATTACAGTATCAATAGTTGGATTTATATCCATAATAGACATTAACAGTTTATTTAATTAACTAATATTTTTACTATTAACAGTTTATTGATTCAGCCAATATTTCAGAGCCTGATACAGACTTCTAATTTATTTACAGATACTAGATAATTTATATGTTTACAGATTAGATAATATACAATGGAAAAAAACACTCAATGTTCTATTGACATACAAAATCCTCTTCGTAAAAAAAGAAAACAACAATTAGTAATTAAACAGGATAGCCAAGAATTTAGTTTTATTGATAATCATTATCGTCAAGCAGATGTTTTTACAGAAAATTCACGTTTATCTCGTCAAAGAAAAAGAAAACAGGAGTTAAAAATCAAAGTAGATAGTTCTGTATGTACAATTGAAACTGGCATAAATAAAAGTATGCAGCCAAGACTTAAATCAAGGAAGCAACAATTTAATGTCAAAAGCGATCATTCTACATTTCCTGAAGTCAATAAAGTAACTGAAATTGATTTAACTAGACTGCCTACAATAACTGACATTTCTATATTACAAAACAATCAGGTGCAGATAGTTAGGGCTCCTTACCAAAAAAGATGTGATTCATCAACCCCTGTTCTCTTATCAGCACAACCGGATAATAGCCTAGATGAATCAGTAATACTTGAACATTATCTCGGTCCGATGAATATACTTTGTATACATTGTAAAGCAAAACATTTTGAATCAGAAAAAGTTTGGCATAAAGGCAAATCATTCAATGATTGTTGTAGCCATGGTAAAGTTAAGTTAGATCCTTTGCCTGAGCTTCCATTAGTATTAAAAGAATTATTTACAGGTGCACATCCATTGTCGAAACATTTTTATGATAATATCCGCCTGTATAACAGTTCATTTTCAGTTGCGTCATTCAATGCTAATTTAGTTGCGTTCAGAAATCGTCGACCCGGTCCATTTTGTTTTAAAATCCAAGGTCAAATTTACTATCAGATAAATACGTCTTTATATCCAGCTAATAACGATATTCCAAGAAATGGACAACTTTTTATCGTTGATTCTAATGAAGCAGTTGACTATCGATTGAGTACTCATAGAAGTTTAAATAGGGAAGTTCTTGAAGCTATTGATAATATAATGCGCCAACATAATGTATTCGCTCAATCATTTCAAATGATGAAAGATGAATTAGACACAATGACAATAGAAAATAATGGTATTGAACCAGAGTTAGAATTACGTTTCTCTCTCAAAAAAGGACTTGACCGGAGACGTTATAATTTCCAGCGTGTCAATGAAGTTGCTGCAGTATTTTCAACAACAGCAGATGGCGAACTTCCAGAATCATATGTAACTATACGTAATAAACATACCAAAGAACTTCAATATGTTAGCTCAATGAATGAGAATGTTGAAGCTTGGACTTATTCATTATATTACCCTTACGGAACCAAGGGCTGGCATGATGGAATAAGAATGGAAAACAGCGTACGTAGAGTAACTCGAAATGCGTACATCAAAAATCAAATGGCCATTCGAGAAGACCATAATAATTACATTATAATGGGACGTCGACTGTTTCAACAATGGACAGTAGATAATTATGTAAAAATGGAAAGAGATAGAATGACGGTTCTACGCAATAACCAAAAACAAATGAGAGCTGATTCATATCAAGGTTTGCTTGATCATTTACAAAACAGAGCAAATGATACAAACAGTCAGATTGGAAAAGTAATCATTCTACCATCATCTTATCAAGGATCGCCACGTAATATGCTTCAAACATATCAAGATGCAATGGCTATCGTTCGAAAATTTGGCAAACCGGACTTATTTATTACAATGACTTCTAATCACAAATGGAAAGAAATTACTGAAAATCTTTTGGACGGACAAACTGCTTCAGATAGACCTGATTTAGTTGCACGTGTCTTTGAAAATAAAAAAAAAGAACTTTTAAACCTGATTAAAGATAAAAAAATTTTTGGTGAAGTACAAGCTTATGTTTATGTTATTGAATATCAAAAGCGTGGCTTACCACATGTTCATCTATTATTGACTTTGAGACAAAATTCAAAAATAACAACTCCAGCAATTGTAGACAAATTCATTTCAGCTGAAATTCCTGATCCAAATAAATATCCTCGATTGTACGAAATTGTAAAAAAAAATATGGTTCATGGCCCATGTGGTGACTGGTGTTTAAATGAAAAAGAGAAGTGTTCTAAACACTACCCTAAAGAGAATACCAATGAAACAATTTTGGATGAAAATGGTTATCCTGTCTATAGGCGCCGTGATAATGGTACTCATACTCGCCAAGATGGTTTCAGATTTAATAATAAACACGTTGTACCTCATAATAGAATATTGTTATTAACACTCAATTGTCACATTAATGTTGAAGTTGTTTCAAATATTAAAGCCGTAAAATATTTATATAAATATATATATAAAGGTCATGATGCTGCTGCAATTGTTATTCAAGAATCAGACCCAAACAGCGGCCAAGTTCAACAGACAATTCAGCATGACGAAATTCGTGATTACATAGAGACCCGGTACGTTAGTCCTCCTAAAGCATGTGCGCGAATCTTAAATTATTCTTTGCATGGTAGAAGTCATGCAGTTGTACGATTGCCGATACATCTACCAAATCAGCAGACTTAATGATTGAAGACATTAACAATGATGACGCAATTAGATCAGCACTTGGTAAAGAATCAATGTTAATTGCATATTTTAATTTAAACGAACATGATCCACAAGCAAGGCATCTTACCTGCTCAGTATGTATACAAAAAATTAGCTCATGTCCAGAAGAAATAGAATTTGCAAAATATTTGTTAACAGTAGGTGATGGAACAGCAAGTAATAATGATTCTGATTTGAGCTTACCAGAATACTGTATAGCACCTCGTGACGCTGATATAGCAGAAGATATTTATGGAGAGGTCATAAGAAATAAAGAATATGATAAATTAGCAAATTGGGCTATTTTATCAGCAAGAAATGTCGACGTCGATGATATAAGTATAAGAGTTGTCGAATTATTAGACAAGTCAACGGAAAAAATTTATACAAGCATGAATAGTGTCAAGAATTGTGATAATGGTGAGATCCGTGAAGCGCTTTTACCCGAATATTTGGAAACTTTAAATCCACCAAATTTACCTCCTCATGAATTACGATTACGACAAAATACTGTAGTCATGTTAATTCGAAATTTATCGATTAATAAAGGTTTATGTAATGGAACAAGACTACAAATATTAGATTGTTCAAATCATTTATTGAGATGTAAAATTTTAACCGGTGATAAAAGAAATGAAATTGTTTTTATAAATCGTATTACTTTGTACAGTGATGACACGTATCCGTTTGAGTTTGGAAGACGACAGTTTCCAATTGAATTAGCTTTTGCTATGACAATAAACAAATCTCAAGGGCAAACTTTCGATAAGATCGGAATAGATCTCAGAAGAGATATTTTTAATCACGGTCAATTGTACGTAGCTTTATCGCGAGTTCACTCATGGGATTCTCTCAAAATCTATTTGGGTAACCAACGAGAGTCTAATACTGTGCAAAATTATGTGTACACAGAGTTATATGATTAATTTTTGAATTTATAAACCAACTTCTTCAAGAGCAAAACCATACAGTATTTTTTATCGAGAAAAAAATTTATCTGCATATTATTTCTTATAATTATTTCTTATAATCAAAGAATAATATTGCACAATTGTTTAAAAGCATATAATTATGGAATTTGTTTAATTTATTTAAATACTTAATAAATTGATTTAATTAATAAATAGTTAGTTTAGTTTAGTAAAAATATAAAAACACTAAAAAAATAAAGTATTGCACGATCGAAGCGAATCACTGATCTGCGCATCGAATGTAAAATTGGTCAACGATAGCGGCCGCTTGCGGCCGCTGGCGGCGCTAGTTACTAAAAAAAGTACAGAATATGTATAATTTTTGAATCGATGACAGTTATCTCAAAGTAATTCATAAAAAATTCGTTTTTAAGAATTATCAAAATTCAACATTTTGACGTATTTAGTTCAAGAGATTCTTGTGATATTTTACGAACACAATTCGACCTTTGATTCACAGAGATTTGAACAAAAACGTTGATGCCACATGCTCTGAAGATACTCATATTTTTGATATTTCGATTTTTTCTCTCCAGCTGTTTTCTCATGGAATCTTCTTGGCATGCCACACATGGATATTTACGTATTACGTGTGTCCCAGTAACAAGCCCTGACATGTATAGACATATTTTTGTGAGAGCAAATACGTTCGAATGACTTCTAAGGAACCTTCCTATATTCCCAGGTTGATACAAGGCTGGATATGAGTTTAGCAGCATTACCGAATTAAGTTAGTACTCAATCATTATAATTAATTCGTAACTATTCCATTGTTTTTAAGACAAAAGAAGTAAGTAAAAATCTTAAGTTTAACTTTGCCGACTCATTTATTTATCTTTTTGATCTGGTCATCTTAATTTTATAGAGATTTTGCATTCTTTTGAAATCATTGTGCTATTATACTAATTTAACCTAGTAAAAAATAAAATCAAAAATATAAAAAAGTATAAAAATGAAATATACATGACAGGCAGGTTATTCAAAGTATAATCCATTTGAGAAAAGTCCCTAGATATTTTACCCCATGTTTCAATCAATATTATTCGACCTCTATTTTTATTATTATGTATATGCAATAAACGAACAGTCGAATTTAATGTTGTCAATACAATTGGATATGTTGTACTTAATAAAAACTGTCTGAAACCGAACAGTATTTTCGTGGAGCAACTTATTTTAAAAACATTATTCATTCGAACAAAGTACTTTTCCACTCCAGCCATGAATATTGTTTCTATTTGACGGAGTTTTTTATGTGTAAACATCTTTAGGCGTGGGTGGCAGTTGGAGTTAAATGGAAAAAGCGAAAAAAGAGCGTCATATCCTTCGATGGATATGAGCTTGAGTCTATCACTATAATAAGCGTAATAATAGTATTATTTATAGTATGCTAGGTTAACCAGCGGTCGGTAACTGTTACCATGAGGCAATATTAAATGTAAATGAATTAGAAATATAGCTGGAAAAAATTTGGTAATTACTTAATTCGTTGCCTTCTGGATAGATTAGAGTTTGGTCAAGTTTAGTCAATGAAAATTAGAATTTAGTAACCAATAGTTAATTTGATAATTGTCAAATAAAAGTGGCCGTATTAGCTGGCACTATTATGGAAAAATTAATATTATGGTTCTATTCAATAGGAAATTGCTCAATTAAGTTTAGTCAATCGAAATTAGAGTTTAGTAAATTGTCTAAATAATTTTAATTAATTATTTTCAATGAGCAATTGCAAAATTAATTATCTACATGCACAATAAGTTTTGCGCAATTTATTTTTGTTATTCTCACGGCCAAAAGGCGACGTCACAACAATCCACTAAATTGAAATTTATTTATAATGATTTAATGATAATAATAGGCTTACATGTCCAATGTATTTATCACTAATAATACCTAAATAAATTTCGATTGTTGTTGTCGATTGTTGTCGATTGTTTATTACGGAGGCTAGGAGCCATAGGCTTAGCCGTAGTATTGTATTTTATAACGAAAAAAAAACGTTCATAACTTACGAACTAATTGAAAAAAAATCATCGTATTAGGCTTAAATGATGCGTCTCAAAAAACTCCATCGCCCGCATTGTGTGTTTTTCCCAATTTTTAAGAGTTTTTGAAAAAAAAAAAAAAACTTTAAAATAGAAAAAAAAAAAAAAACAGTTTTTGAGAAAAAAAATTAAATATCCTATTTGAAGCCGAATAAAAATCCAAGTATTCCAGAGCTTTTTAAGAGCTTTCAATCGAGCCTAATATAATTTATCCTTTTATCTCCATTATCCTGAAAGTTACAGAACATTTAAAAAAATTTTTGATCAATTTTTTAACAATTTTGAAAAATTAGGCAATGAATAACTCAACGTTAAATAGACATACAGACATCGTATTAGGTTCAAATGATGCGTCTTCGAAACTCTATCGCCTGCATTGTGAGTTTGTACCTCCATCTATAATAGTTTTTGGAGAAAATAACTATATGGTCACTTTTATTTAGCAATTACCAAATTAACTATTGTTAACTAAACTTTAATTTGCATCGACTAAACTTGACCAAACTCTAATCTATCCAGCAGGCAACAAATTAAGTAATTACCAAATTTTTTCCCAGCTAAGTACATTGAGCCATGAATTAGTAAATGTCATTTACAGTTTATTAGTAGTTAGCAGACGAGTGACGGGCCGACAGAAAAACAATGATTGTAGCTCATTGTACTTGGATTGTAGATGATTCTCATTGTTAATAATTTTTATTTTTTCAAAGATTAACCAAAGACCATTGTACTATTCATCCCCTTGCTGATCACTGTTAATTAGTACTTGCGCATGCGCGTGTAGAGTGATGAAAAATAACAAATCTATTGAAGTTTGATTTATTTGATTTTAATTAAATATTAGAACTAATTGATAAGATAGTATTCAAATATTTACTTAGTTGTTGATTATTTAAAAAATATTATTGTACACATTTTAGTAAGCTTCCTCAACATTGTCCAACATCAACATGACATTTGATCTCTATTTTTTGGCATGAGTTAAGGGAATGATGAAGCTACAGAATTGATGCAGCCAAAAAAATTAAATGGTGATCAACATCAATTCCTTTTTTGCTAAAATAATTTTACCTGCACATGAGTTATTTGGTAGATGACTTCTTGTATTTTTTCAATTCGAAATTAATCTTTATTATATTTTCATTTTTCTCATCGTCTTCGAATTTTATATTAGCCTCTGTTTATTATCTTTTGTTTATTAACTTTTCTCACTAATCCTTCAGTGATCATATATATTTTGTTCAACTTGAATATTTAATAATTTATCATATGTTAATAATTTTCCTTTTCGCTTTGTACATTTTATTGATAACGGTACCTCAATCAATCCATGATCTTCATTTGCAGCTTCTCCAAAAAAAAAATACATCTTATTTTGTCACTCTCATCACATACATCCATCGTAAATTTTTTACCAGTTCCTCGTTCGTTTTTCCATTCCTTTATTTCACTTTTATTTATAATTCGTGCTCGAATTGTATCACTGTATTGAATTTTTGATTTAATTTTTTACGTCATTTATATTCATTTCTAATTTTTGACTTACCATATTGTGTTTAATTTTAAATCTGTTATTTTTTTAATTTTCTTATTTATCAATGTATTTTTTTTTGTGTTTTTATCACTCAGTTTTATTTTTTTTCTTCATTTTTGGATTGTTCCCATCTTGTTTTCTTTTACCCATTTCGATTTTATTGGCTTATGATTTCAAAAATTTCGTTGTATCTGTTCTTAAATTGGTTAAAAATGATAGATGTTTTTTTTTTTTCTATTGATGATGTGATGTTGTTGCATTAATTTTGTTTTTATTTTTATGTCATTAATTTTTGGTTATTATATGTTGTTTTTAATTTGACTAAAATGGATTCTGATTATTCTCCACATTATTATATCTTAGGTCACATATATTGTATTATTTTCTTCTGTTTTTTTTTAAACTTGTCATTTCATTTTTTTGTTTTTTTTTGTGATTTATTTGATAATTTCTCTTAGATTTCCATTCGCATATTAAGAGAGGGTAACATAATTGAAATCATATTTTTTTTTATATATTCAGTGGTTTTTTTTCATATTTTTCCATATTTATAATATTTTTCGTTATATTCAGTGATTTTTCCATAATACTTTGCTATATTTTTCTATATTTTCCTTTATGTTTACTGATGTTTCCCCGATATTTTCCCATTTCATCGTGTTTAGATTAATTAAGACACTTTCGAGGGATCTACTATGATTGAAGGGGGGGGGGAGGAGGAGAAGTTAATTAATATGTTCCTATATTTATCGTAATTTTTCTTATATTTACTGATTTTTCTTTGTTATTAACCTATTTTTTTCTACATTTTCTTTTATATTTACTGATCCCATATTTATCGTTTTTTCTTTATATTCCCTGATCTTCTTTGATATTTTTCTATTTTTGTCTACATTTTCCTTTATATTTACTGATATTTTCCCATATGTATCATATTTTTCTTCATATTCCGTGATTTTCACTAAATATTTACTGATATTTCCCATATTTATCCTATTTTTCTTTGTATTCAGTAAGTTTTCATTGATATTTACTCATATTTTCCTGATATTTTCTCATAATTATCAAAGTTGTCTTTATATTCAGCGCTTTTTTCTTTAGATTTACTGATATTTTTCTATATTTATCGGTTTTTCTTTATATACAGCGACTTTTTCTTCATATTTACTGATATTTTTCCATATTTATCAGTTTTTTCTTTATATTCAGTAGCTTTTCGTTCATATTCACTGATATTATCCCATATTTATCGTTTTTTTCTTTATATTCAGTGATTTTTCTATATTTTCCTCATATTTAATGATGTTCCCCATATTTATCGTATTTAGATTAAGGTACTTAGAAAATTTTCGGGGGGGGGGGGGGTCCAGACGAAAAGCGAAAACAATAGGAAATTGAAATTCCCTAAAAAAAAATAAAAATCAGTTTCTTTAAGCTGAAAAAGCGTCAAGTTTGTACAGTGTTCGTCAGAATCACTGTTCATTGACGTTTTTTTATACGGTGAAAATATTCCAAACAAAATACAGAAAAGAAATTGAGAATGCAGTTTTAGACAGAGCCAGTAGTCTAACAACCAGAGTTCTGGACCAGCGGGCGGTCAGAGGAAAGGTAGATCGGAGGAGACGGAGGACCGGAACCCTGTCGGTAAAACAGAGATGATAAAGAAGTTTGAATATATCATTTGAATGTATGAATTTCCAAGTGCCATGTCCCATGTTTCATGTCTTATGACTCATGCTTCATGTCCCATGTCCCATGGCTTATGTCTTATGTATGAATATATTCAAAATTCAATTTTGGTAAAAACTTTCTGACGCTCAATACGTGTAATTTTCAATTAAAAACTAATAAAATGTTGTAGTAGTATTTAATTGTTTATAATGAAAAATAAATTCTATTTGCAAAAAATTGATATGCACGTGGGAATTCGCTGACTCTAAATACGTGTCATTTAAATGGGTACTTCTTCACTATTCTATTGTAATTATCCTATATAAACGAGAAGTTTTTGTGAAATTTTATCATTCGAAAATCAAGACTGTAAGGAAAAGTAAGAACGCAATCTAATAATAACGTTGCTGAAATGGAGAGCAAATTGGATCTTAAAAAAATGTCTGAGTTAAAGTTTAAGAGAAAGTACAAAGTAACAGCTCTACAGAAGATTCATAATGAATACAGTGGATTTATGGCTACATAAAACTGATAAACACCAAGACTAAGTGACTTTCGAGAGAATATAAATTATTGAAAGATTTGACAAAAGATGTTGTGACAAAAATTCAAAGTTACTGTGAAAGAAAGTCCGGTGCAAGACTAGTCGAAATAAATAATAAATATACTGTTTTCTTACCAAAAAGATGCTGAATATTATTTTTGTAATAAAAAAAATTCCTTGAATTAAAGGATAGTATTAAAAAATAAGTTTCAACATTGCAATGTATTGGAGAAAATAATCAAGTTGTATTATTAGAAAATTGGTCTAAGCCTATACACAATATTCAATAGATAAATTACATTTGAAAAATTCATTTTGTCATAATTTTTTATTAACAAATTCTCATACCTTTATACATTGTAAGTATAATTATTTATAATTCTGATTCATTTTCCCATGTATCATGTTCAGAATCAAAACTTTACCATCTTACATGTACCTTATTCTTACGTTATGTTAAAATTTTTTCGACGAGATCTATATCTCGATAGCGTACTGGACTCAGTTCTTCTCGATAAAAACATCCTTCAACATTGTTTTCTTGATAGTCAGCAAGCTTGTAAGTATTGTATTCAATACTTTTGTGGTTGTAAAAACTTCAATTACTAACGGAAGTTGTAAGTTTAACTAGATGATGTAGTACATAATCGGTTTACATTTTTTTGAGGGTAGACAAATCTGTGACGGAAATCAATGAATTAAAATAAATTGCATGTATTTTATTTGTTAAATGAATAAAAGTCTAAGGTAAGACTTTGTACTTTACCTTCCACATTTATTTATTTATCAAATAAAATACATATGATTTATTTTTATAAATTGAAATGTCTAAAAACAAGCAGTAGTTTCAAAAAATGTAGCTAAGGAATTAACGTAGCCGAAAAATAGAAATGGTAAGCTACATCGATTCCCCCTAGCTTGATCTCTTCCTTAACTACTGCTCTTCATTAGTATTTTATTTTTATATCAAATAGAATGCATGTAATTTATTTGTTAAATAAATAAATGTTCATCAATTAGTAATCTCAATTAAGTCTTCAGCTTAATTGCCAAAATGAATCAAAATAATTGTGTTGAATGCCATAATAAATTAAAATACATTTGGCAAATGTGAAAGAAAATGATGAAACTAAATAAATTGTATTTTCATATTCATTAACTACTAAGCCATTTGCCACAATTATTTTTATATATAACCAGAGCCGGAAAGTTCGTCTGTTATTTCAGTTTGCAGTAAATACCATGGCAACATGGTGAAATATAGTTAAAAAAAAAGACGATCTGAACCTAGTACATAGAAAAATGGCCTAATTTTTTTTGGCCTCTTAAAAATGGCCTTATATTTTTGGCCTTTTTAAATGGCCATATGTTTTTGGCCTTTTAAAAATGGCCTTATTTTTTTGGTTTAAAAAATTATTTATTTAAATATATTTAATTCTTAATATATTAGATATATTATATATACATTTAGTTTAAAAATGGCTTCGTTTTTAGTTTAAAAAAGTCCCTTTTGAAGAGGCCGAAAACATAAAGCCATTTAAAAAGGCCAAAAATATAAGGCCATTTTTAAGAGGCCAAAAATATGAGGCTATTTTAAAAGGCCATTTTCAAGAGGCCAAAAAAAAATAAAGCTATTTTTTGAGGCCGTTTTTTCCATGTACGAGGTTCAGATCGTCTTTTTTAAAAACTATATTTCATCATGTTGCCATGGTATTTACGGCAAACTGAAATAACAGACGAACTTCCCGGCTCTGTATATAACAATAAAAAATTTGTACGTAAGGTTCTAGCATAGAGTAAATTCAAGTAGAATAAAAATCTTCTTTTGTCAACTTGCGTTCGTTATTATGAATAAAAATAAAAATATCGTCATGTCTACTAATAAAGCGTCGTTGATTAAAACCTCAGCCGATTTGATTGGCTATTATGAACCATTAGACCCTGTGAAAAAATGTTAATATTAAATCCAACAAGGTTTACAAATGAAAGAAAATTATAACGATTGTTTTTGGGAAAAAAAAAAGTCAATATGATTTAATGTTGACCCATTGGGTTCGTCGGTTCGAAAAATATTTCAAAACAACGAAACTCGAAACCTTAGTCAACATAGTACATTAGTTTTCGGTTGTGGTCCTAGCTCTAAAATGAAAATGAAAAATTTCTTAAGGCCCATATATTTGAACAAAAAGTTCCATCGTTTAAAAAAAAAAAAAAAAATCAAAATGACCATCTCAAAAGCCGATTTGATCAAGCAATTTGATAAATATTGCAAAAGAACAAAAAGTCTCGTGAAAAACGAAAATATAATCGTTCTACGGAACCTTCAAAATCAAGATTATTCGTTAAAAAAAAGGTGTGGAGTTTTACCGCCGAGTATAAGTAAGAAGGAAATTAGGAATTAATTCAGTGCCACTCAGAATCAAGACTATCTGAAGTAACGTAAAATGGCCCATGCACATATGTTCTTCTGATGAATTCAATTTTTATGCATGTTTTATGCTATTCAATAAAAAAAAACTCATTTTATTAATCATTTTCGGGAGTTCATTATTCCATTTAACTATTTGAAGCAATCAGAATTCAAGTTTACTACTTGAATTCATGTTTTATGATTTTATAAGAAAGTAAGAAAATTAAATCATGCAGACATATGCAAGCTATGACATTTGTATTGGTTACTTTACCTATTTGCTGTGGATTAGACTTTCTTTTATTCTTATTACCTTTAATTTATTAAATCGTTTTCCGTTTATTTTGAGTCTCAATGTGTTTGCTCGAAATCAGTCAACGAAGATTCTAAAGTTTTTTCTTACAATAAAATATATTTTTCATTATATTTGCGAACCAATCAAAATCAATCACTTTAATCAATTATATATTGCAATGATAATTACTATTTATATTGTTTAACCTTTTTTTATTTTATTTCGTTAATACGTTATTCGAATGCTTAATGTATTTTTGTTATAATAATTTTAACATATGATATTTCGTAGTATTGCTATCGTTACTGTAAATTGACACCATTTACCAGAAAGTTGAACATCCTAGCCAAGTTTTCTACTTGTCATTTTTTTTCAATCGTTATTTTTTTTTTTGATTTCATAATAAGTCGAACACAAAATGGCTGCTGGCTCTTTGTCTTCAAACGCCCACATCGTTTTTATATAATATAACTGGTTTTATTATAATCATCATATTTGAAAAAAAAAAATTAATACTAAATTCTTTATTCTACTGATACGCAGTAGGAAATAATGATAAATGATCAATACTGTCAACGAAAAATAAATATTATTGAATTAAATACTATTCTAAATTTTTTATTTTAGTCCTTTTTTTATACAACTTTCGAATTGCTTAAAAAACTAAAAAGTATAACTCTTGTTATTGAGTCATTGCTATGTTTTGTAGCTATATGGCAAGTTTAGAAGCATTATCATTCGGTAACAACTACTTTAAAATAGTAGAAGTTCAAGATTTCTAAGTTATCACTATGTTAGCAATTTTTATTATTTTATGTCTTGTTGATTGATTCATAACCTAATATATAACAATTAATTGAATGTGAATAAGACTCCTACAATCATTTCCTTTCTTTATAAGCTAAAGATAGTGTGTTAGTCATAAAATCAACAATTATTCTTGTTCATCTGGGATAAGGATACTTCATTTTTCTTGAAACTTGAAATGAGACATCTTGGAAATCGGTAACGAACTAGAGGTTTTTGAACGGACGCCTATAATGCCAGCTAACTATCTTACTAATATTGAATTCTTTTAGAAAAGCACTGAGAATGTTATTTACCAATTTGATCTCTTTTGAGACGACTCCAATGGTATCAGCCTCCATTGATCTGTTTTTAACTTCACTAATTACTCTAAGCATGGGGATACATAAAACCTTTATTATCAACGAAATATAAAAAATTGAATCATTGTGAGACAACTGATAAAAAATGAAAAATTAAGATAAATAACGTCTGCTGCTGCTCATTTTCGTAAATACTAGTTTCAGTATCAAGTTGAGGAAGATGTAATACAACCCTATAAATATCAGTTCCATCATGAATTTAGTTGAATTCACTTTTTTTTTTTACTGTCATTAATAGTTAAAAGTATGAATTATTTCTCGTACTGCACTGCCTTGTTTTTCAAGTTATTTCATTTGTTTTATTAAAGGTTGATTTGGCAAAATATATTGAAAAAGTCACGTAATAAAAATGAAAATGATAATACCCGAGCTGACTACACATTTTTTTTATTCTTCATTATCAAGTCATTCTTCAACACTAGGCTCTACATATTTAATTATTCATTCATATATTCATTCGATTTGTTTATTTATCAAATATTTATTTATTGATTTGATTGATTAATTAATTTAATGATTTATTTAGTAATTCATTTATTTATCCACTTATTTATTTATTTATTTATTTATTTATTTATTCGTTTATTTATTTATTTATTTATTTATTCATTTGTTTATTTATTTATATATCTATTTTTTTATTTATTCATTTATTCTTTTAATTATTCTTTGATCAATTTATTTATTTATTTATTTACTTACTTACTCATTTATTTATTTATTTATCTGTTTATTTTTTTATTTATATATCTATTTATTCATTTATTTATTTGTGTATTTATTTATTCATTTATTGATTCATTTATTTATTTATTTATTTATTCATTTATTTATTTATTTATTTATTTATTCATTTATTTATTTATTTATTTATTTATTCATTTATTTATTTGTTTATTATTATATTTATATATTCTTTTTATTATTCATTCTTTTATTTATTTATATATTTATTAATTCATCTATTTATTTATTTACTTTTTTATTCATTTATTCATATATGCATTGATTAATTCATTCATTTATTTATTTTTATTCAGTTTGAATTCATTTTATTTGTATTTCTTTTTCTTTGTTGTCTTGCTACTGACTCATCTTGTGGGTCTCCTCTCAGTTGTATTTCAAAATGGTGTTTTTTTATTGCTTAGTCTTAAAATAATTATTTTTCTCCAGCATCTAGGTGCAATTAGAGGAAATCATTATTTTTTTATTTCATCATAATTTTCTCTACATTTGTTTTTACTATAAAATTGAGTTTCCATTTCTTCTTCAATGAAAAATTTTCGTAGTTATCCTAAATTGTTTCTCATTGAGATTCCTAATATTCTTTATTTTTCTACGTCAATTTTACTATGCTAGACTACTTCACTTATGTGACTGTTGGAAGTTTTTCAAAGTAATAATAGATGATCTACCATCGTCATTATCTATTATGACACCTATCTGATTTTCATATTAAATATTTCGTTTCCCACGCATCAATCATTTATAATATATGACTATATTTATATAGAATATAATATGAAATAATATAATCTTGTATAATATTTTATAAATTTTGATGACTCATTTCTTATTTTAGTCATACTGCAGACAACCACTGGTTAAATTAATGAGATCGCCTCTTATCTTGTAGTTATTCGTGCTGCTCGTTAGTTGTACTACTCTTTGCCTTTTCGTCCATCCTGTTCAAAAAACAAACGAATCAAGGGATTAATATTAATGTTAAATGCTCCTTATTTTATACTTAGTTTATCATTATTCTCATATCAAAATTTTATATTAACTATTTTTTTTCCATGAGTATCACACAACATAACAATTATTTTCCGAGATATTATGCTGTCTATAGTTTACGCCCAAAAGTCGTCTCGTGTCCGAAATACATATATCCGAGTCTTTGTTTCTGGGTTTATGTGTAGCTTAGTAACTAGTCTTCAATCAAACCGGCGAGATTTTCATTTTCATTAGCGAATAAATAAAATCATCTTCCACAATTATACAGATAAAAGAAATTTAAACTAAACTGTCTGGCCTTATAAAGGTTTGCATTCAATACTTGCTAACATGAGCCCATGTCAAATTTGTATCAAGAGAGTAGAAAAATCCATACACTGTGTAAGAAAAAAAAGAAGCGTAGATGTCGGGGCACTCCAAGTTGTTTTACTATTTAACTAGAATTATATCCATAATATTCCTGTTTGCACACGTAATATAATATTTGAAAGTTACAAGCAACTTTGTAAAAAATACTTGACGTATAGATTTTTAATTGATGCAATGATCATGTAAAAGACCTTTCAAATAAGTGAACAAGAAAACCTACTTTTAGTTCTCTAGTTTTGCTTGCGATGGATCAAATTGTAAACGGAAGTATTATAGTACGTACTTTCTCATCGGAACAAAACTCAATGGTATCCATTCGTAAACGCTGCTGGTATCAAAGGACCCTGCAGAAAAAAATGTTTGTCCATCCTTCATTTATTTAAATAATAATTTTTTATATATATAATAATAATAATAATAAAAATAATAATAATAATAATACATTACAATAATAGTACAATTACAAATAAGCTGAAATTTACTTACAGGACTGTAGTTCAGCGGGGCACGGGATACGGCGATGGCGGGGAATCCGGTATTCGGCGGTTGTGGACTGGCTGCTGCCTGTACGTAGCTAGCTACTGCGGAGTCGGCTGCTGCGGCTGCTGCGACAGCCGCTGCACTTGAACTGTACATATCAATTGGTCCAGGTGAGTTAGCAGCTGGAAACGAACGTTGTGGACCACTATGACCACCAGCACCGTGTGGAGAGGCAGGTGGAAACCCTGCTTGTGCAGCTTGGTAGTTGCTCATCACTGTAATATTATGTGTCACTTATTTTTATGAAGTTTCAATGATCTTATAATAATATATATCTTCCAAAACTTGTTTAATTTCTATTGCTCGAAAATAATTTTATCATTATTAAGTTCCATTTATCAGAAATAAAGTTTATAAAATTCAATGGTTTATACGCGTAACCATTTTTCTCAACAAAAGCAATACAACCATGTTTAAGCGCAATTCTATAAAAAGAGCTGATACCGAATCTAGTGGCATTCCCTCTTACAGTCGCTCCAGCTTTTCGAATTTTCTTTCTAATGTATTCTATCATATAATCTACTGTTAATATTGTCATGTTCAGTGCTCCAAGCAGTTCGTAGATCTGTATCCCTCACGGAAATATTTTATAAAATTTTGGCAAACTTGTTAAGAAGTTTTTATAAAGTTTTTATAGAAATTTTATAAAAATTATATAAAAAATTTTGAACTTTCATCACATCACCCCCCCCCCCACGTGAATCGATTTTTTTGAAAAAATAACTCAAATTTTAATGAAATAAAAAATAAATCTTTCGTCGGGATTTGAACCCGGGTCTTTCTGTTTGTGAAGCAAGGACTTTACTTCAAAGCCAGAGTTTCTACGACAGATATCTATCAAAATATACATAAGAATATGACATCGTCGCTAATAACCCTGGATGTTGATGCGACGTTAAATAAAAACATTAAAAAAAAAAAAAAAAAGAATATTACTATACCCAGAAAAACCTGGGTTCAAATCGCGACAAATTTATAAAATTTTCATATAATTTTCATAAAATTTTCATATAATTTTTATAAATATTTTATAAATATTTTATAAAAATTGTATAAAAACTTTTTAACAAGTTTGGCCAAATTTTATAAAAATTTTATAAAATCTTTCCGTGGGGGAGGTTAAACTTGCTAACGGATAGGTAGTATTTCTGTAAATAACTACAGATATGTTATTATTTTTATATTATTTTTTTAGTAAAGGTTTAATAATACTGTTTGATGATAGAAGTCATGTGTAGTTACGTAGTATTTGTACTTTTTTCACTACACTTTTCGTAGTAATTCCATATAGTCACTCGTAGTTTCATGTAGTATGGTGTAGTAGTTCGTAGTGATATGTAATCATTGGTAGTTACACTGAAATAAATTATGAGGTCACAGTCTGACCCACATACGAAACGAGCCAATAAATTGAAAGAATAAAAAAAAAAAAAATGTTTTATTGATAAATACTAAAATATATTTTTGAGATATTAAAAAAAATGACAATTATAGGCAGTTTAAACACTCTTTTTTGCACGTTTCCTTCTTTTTTCCTTAAGCAACATTCCCTTCTCGCGACGTTCATGGATGCTGCCTTTTCAAATTCTACAGTGCACCGGATTTCCATGCATCGAAGGTAATCATGAAAACCTTTAGTGGTACAGTCGGTTGTCAGGTTTGAACCCGGGACCTCTCGATCACGAAGCCAAACCGTTACCGTTGCCATATCGTTGGTACTATTTTTAATATATATGTTTCCATAAATATTTAAAACATATTCATATTTAATATATATATGAATTAATTGAATTCAATCCCATATTATATAGTTATTAAAATTTTTTAGAAGATTACAATGAAGACAATTAGTAGATTCCAAAACATTTAACTTTACTATCATAACCCCTTATGAATACTCATAATATATTACTATTATTAATAATCAAAAACTCAAAAAATGTTGAAATGTAGTAAATAGTGTAGTCATAGTAGTGACGTATAAGAAGTAGTAGATGTAGTACTTGTGTTTTTTGTAGTCATGGTGTCACTAAATCTGGCTATGAATCTGGCTCTCGCCCTATACATTGCAATCATATTCAATTACTGTCTGATAGTAATCCAAGCTAGACATAATAATTTCCCATCAATGGCTGTCAGCCATGTTTGATTCCTTCTATGGAAGACACAACCCGGGACACTTCACTTATTAAAGAAGTGTTGAAACCCTGGAGACTAGTCACTCACCACGAGAAGCCGAGGCACTGGATTCGGATAGTGCCGAAAAGAGAGAAAGAAAATAGTTGAAAGTAAATAGACTGCACACTTGAAAAGTCTGATGTATTTGATAAAAGATTGCAAGTGACAAATACTGGATATCTCATATATAAAAGTTTGGACAGATTTAGAAACAAGAAAAAAAGTCAAGCATAGCTGAAGGCGTTGAGGCGTCGCATGTATCCACAATTTTTTGTCACTCTCTTTCTCTTACATTCCGTATATTTCCTCCGTCTATATGCATGTTTGTAGTGAAATAAAAAAAAAAAAAAAACGCGAACAAATTAGATGAAGATAATAGATTTATTACGAGTAACTCGTATGAAAAACTTACACATTTTCGAGTATTTATAACGTACCAGAAAGAGCTTGCGTAAGCAGAGGCGTGTTGTTGTTAGGTGTAAGTTGTCCATTGGTGATGTCCACTGAAACACAAAGCTCTAGTACACAACCAAACAAAATAATTTTTTTCAATCAAAAAAAGCAGTATGGAACGATCGTTTTCGCACTTTGCCTCTGTACAATTGACTCTTTTTTGACATCGATTTTTAAAAAATCAGAAAGAAAATTTAAATTGAAAATTTGGAAGTACCAATCTGATGTGTAGCTCCTATTTTATTGTGCACGTTTCTCTTTGTCTTATCCGATCTTTACAATTTATTTTTACGTCAGATATCGTTGCCGACTTTTTAAGTGCATTCGAGTAAGTACTAAATAATATCAGTTCAATATTTTGACCAGTCAGAGTTTCACCATATTGGTTGAATGCAGAAAAATGAATATTAAAAAAAAATATACAGACTGTCCCATTTTAATCTGATGATGGATTTTCCTCGAAAAATATGCCTCCGATTAAAAATAATTCTTAGAAAAAAAGTAGGGTTCAGAATCAACTTTGAAAAAAAAATTAAACTCTGATTGAAGTCCGGCGTCCCGGATCCGATTCCGATCAGGACAGAGTACGGAAAGCCCGATCCGATTCAAGTCCGGTTACCCAGATCCGATTCGGATCCAAAAAGAGTCAAGGTACCTGGATCCGGCTTACCTTAGCAAAACCTGACTGGACCCGGATGTTGACTTTGAAAAAAAAATCACACTTCGATTTAAGTCCGGCAATCCGGATCCGATTTGGATCAGGAAAGTGTAAGGAAAGCCGGATCCGGTTAGCATTAGCCATAACGGATGCGAAAAAGGTCAGGAAACCCGGATCCGGATTACCTTAGCCACACCGGATCCGATTCGGATCAGGATTCGGCCAAGCCGAATTCAATTTCCACTCGGGATATTAATATTATTAGAACTTACATTAATATTGATAATAATTTCCGGCACATCAAGTCAAGAAGAAGTGTGACTCAAATTCAAAAGTATTTTCCTCAATTACTATTAAAACATAATTTTTCCTGAATACAAAGAGCTTTCTGTTTAAATAGAATGCTACGGTACCGTATTTTTTTAAATAGGTTACACACTCACCGTTCGATTATTGTAGTGTGTTTGCCATATTAGGCCATGGTATAACGATAGAAACTTTCGACAAAGTCAGAACCAGTCAAATCAGTTATTGAATAATTATTCATTTTTCAATCTTATGTCCAAAACTTTATACTTCCAAAGGATAAAAAAATTTTTTATTATTTATTGAACCCTTGGCACAACTTTCAATGACAAAAAAGATGACTTTGCAGTCACTCTTGATGATCAACAAGAACAAGCAAAGAAATATCCTTGTAAAATTGCATGAATTACATTATGGTAACAAAGACAAATCAAATTTAGACATTGTTCCCGGTAAACTTTGATTAATATTCTCGTTAGAATTCTAATAAAAGTTTTAATGTATTCACTTTTACTGCTTTGCTGTGACACTTGGGGAACTGAAATATTCGGTTCGAAAAAAATTTCTAAAAAAAGACAAGTAACTGCTTAGTTTATTCCTGAATATTTTGTTGAAATAACAAAAAGGAATTCAAAATTAAAACTACCGGGCTCTAAAGCCATCAATAACAAAATTTTTCTTCAATTCCATGTGATTTTATTTGAAATTGTACGTTTTTATGCTTGAAGTAATTATCGTAAGATCATCACGTAAAAATAACTCTTCATTTCTCTCGGTGTATAAAAAATAAGTATTTAAAATTATTCTAGTTATCATTTAAGTTACAAAAGAGTTAATTGGTACAGTGGCAAAAATGAAATTTTTTCGTAATCCAATCTGGTATATCCAACTATTATAAAAGGTATACAACTAGGATGACTTCTTATTATGAAATAACATTTTGAATGTATAATGTACAATTAATGGTAAACTCTATCTTAATTTACGTTACACATACAGATAAACACATGGCTACTACAAAAATAAGTACACTGCTAAACTTTTCCATCGTAAGAATATTTAGAAGACATAAAAAGGAAAACTATTTTCACTTCAATTCTGCAACAGAGGCTATTCAGACATAAGCAATCCTTGAGTGATTCTTGAATGGGAGTCATCTTTTAATTCGCATATGAAAAATGTGATTCAAATCACATTTTTTATACATTAAATTTTCCCTACATTTAAGGATCATGTAATACTTTAGATATATGCTTATTTCTGGTAAGTGTGCAAACTATAATTAAGTGAGGAAAGGAATTATTTTTCAATCTAGGAAGCCCCTCAACACGTCAAAGTTTTAAAAAAAAAATTGAATTCTATTAAAAGTAAATATAATCTATAATAAACATGTATCTAAATTGAATTTACAAAATTTTCACATATTTAAAATGAATATAAACTTTTAATATTCGGGGTCAAGATATTCTATTTTTTGACCCAAAAGTTGTTTTACTATAACTAGGCTAGCAGTGACTCTGCTAATCAGTATGTATAAATGTTATTTCGTTTACATACTTTCTCGACCAAATATGTACAGAAATTAACTAAAAAAGCATAAAAAATTGGTTCAAAAGGTTAAAATAAATTCCAATAATGATAGTCCATGGGCTGGTTATGAAAT
This sequence comes from Aphidius gifuensis, assembly GCF_014905175.1. Classification (NCBI taxonomy): domain Eukaryota; kingdom Metazoa; phylum Arthropoda; class Insecta; order Hymenoptera; family Braconidae; genus Aphidius; species Aphidius gifuensis. The sequence continues at coordinate 12,547,994 of NC_057792.1, forward strand.
GATAAAAAGAAAGATAGAAAATAACCTAAAATAATGTCTCTTGAAATACCTGGTCACCTTTTTCTTGGTCCAATGTTGCCGGAGATGTTGCTAGCTCGACAGCATGAATTTTTGCGGTGACATGGAAAGTAAATTTGTTTCTTAATATTGTTCGTGTAAATCGACCAAATTTTTGTGAAACAGGTTGAAATATGAAAGATTTACATGAAAAATATTAAGAAGCGACTTTACTTTTCCATGTCGCCGGAAAAATTCATGCCAGCAAATAGTTGTTGCTTAACTAGCAACATCTCCCGCAACATTTGACCTAGCACTCCAATATCACTTCCTGAGTTACAATTTATAATAATAATGTTTTTTTATTTACACAATCTGAACGAACAAAATAATTGAAAGAAGAAATTCAGACGCAATGAGACTTGAACCCGGGCTAACCATCAGGTTAATGATGAAAATTGTAGTCAAAATTTTTTATATCAAGCAATTCTATTTAGCCTAGTCCTTGCACGAGCTCAACACGGTAATCAAAGTACGATAATTTTTATTTAAAAAACATATATAAATTTATATATCAAATTACTACATATTCATTTTTTTTCTATATTAAGTATATACACAAGTCAAGTCTCGAGCTACTTTGAAAATACTTGACAAGTAACTACTTCGAAAATACTCCGGAAATTCAGTGGATTTATGATTTAGCTACATCTCGCGTTCGAATTTTGAATTAATTGAAAGAACAAAAACAATTTAATCCATGGCACGTAAACAAACGTGGATTCAGACGCCATAATGATAATAATTCTCGACACTCGATTCTGATTGGTCAATTTAAAACGTTAATAAATCAGGCACAAAGCGTCGTAGATCCATAATTCAAAAACATTTATCATTTAAACTTTTATGTACAATCTCGTAGTTTACCTACTGTTCACGACTCACAAGACCCCTGTATAATGTCAAATTTTTTTGTTCTCGATTGAAAGTTAATTATTTCTTGTTTAAATTGATCATTTTAATTGAAAATATTCAAAATTACATGAAACTGAAAAATAACTTAGTCGATAAAAACGGAATCCAGTAATATATCTAGGGGCTCTAAATAACTCGTTTAAATAATTCGAGAACTGGCAAAGAGTAGTTCAATAACATTTTTAATTGGAACTAAAAAAATCAATAAAAAAAATAGTTACAAGTTGAGAAGAACAGATGAAAGTCAAACTACCGGATAAATCTACACTAGATGTAATTAGCAATAACTGCGTCACTATGTCAGGAATTTGTTGAATGGGACTGGTAATGGTTAAATTTTTTTTTTTTTTAAACTAAATTAATTATATCGATGTACGAAAAATGAATTTTCTCACATTAAAGTGAAAAAAAAGACTAAAATTAAACTAAATTATTTTTATTAAAACAATAAAAATTCATTTTTCTTACTTAAATGTAGTTTTTGATTATGCTTGGTATATATTTCGTACATTTTCAAAATTTTTCTGTTTTCTAATTTTCAATTTTTTCAATCGATTATGATGTTCTTTTGTGCTGTTTTTTGTTTATGTGAAAATATTTCTTCTAGACATGAACGACGGGCCTGAGACAAGCTTTATGACGCGGCTCTCAAACTTGTGCCAAGCCTGAGTGAAGCCGAGAATGTTCACTAAGTATAATGTTGGGCTTCGATTCCAGGTTTGTGCCCATGAGGTGACACAAGCTTGTGTCTCAGGCATGTAATAAAATTAAAAAAAAAAAGTGTGTGAGTGTTATCAGTACGCGAGAGAGAAGTGGAACTTCTTTCGTATTTCGGCTTTTCGTTTGAATAAGTTCGTTATTTTATGTACTGTTTTTTTACTACGTTTCTTTGTCATGGTGTCACTGAATCTGGCCCCTCAGGTAAATTCATCCACAATCTATTTATATTCCTAACTATATTCATACCCATTTTATGTATAATATTCCTCACTTACTCAAAACGCTAAAAAATTATACGAAAAAATATGGTTCTCTACCGTTAAGAAACCATGAAATGTGAAAAAAGAGCAGTTATGTCTTTGTGTTAATAAAATAACATTGCAATAGCACATCTAAATATTTCATTCTATTGGTATGCTAACTTTTTTCAAAGCACAATATATTTGATTAATCAATTTTTATCAAACTAATTATTAGATTTTTATTAGATTATTAGACTAATTTATTAGAAAAAAGGTATTAATATTGTAGATTACTCGCTGCAGTGGCTGAATGACATCTTGATGATTCTTCTTCTTGACTCTTCTGCTTCATCGATGTCCAATGAATATTTCACGAAAGTGGGATAGACGCGAAGCGTCCCATCATAGTATTGTTTTTACTATATGTTTTATAAATACCACACATAGCTTCTATAATAATTAAGCTAGATTATGTGTATTAGGCTTAAATTGATAATCTTGACGAGCTCTAGAGCCTCTGATAAAATTAAAATTTTTTGGGTGATTATTGAGTTTACAAATGACGAAAGAAAAATTTAACAAAATCTTCGGAGAGAAATATTAAGAAAACTAAGAAAACATCATAGATGCGAAAATTTCACAGATAATAGTAAATGATGAAATAAAGATAATTAAAAAAAGTTTATATGTTTTAAAATCGAATTCGTTTGTTTATTCAAAAAAAACTGAAACGACATTTTTTTAGAACAGACATAACTTTTTGAAAAGTCAACTAAGATGTTCTATTTTAATTTTTATGGATTCTTCGTCAAAAAATATACAACCAGAGCCATACTCGAAAATTTTTTAACAATTAGTTTTTTTATAATAAGCGATTGTTTATAAAAGCATCAGAGTGAGTAGTTGATAAAATAAAAAGAACCAGAAAGAAATCATTCAATGAGCTTAACAGCTTGTAGAAAATTTTCTAACAAATTTTTTGACTATAATATGAGATTTTTTAGTTAATTATTTAAACAATTAATGAAGATTTAAACAATTATTATTATTATTTTTCATCATTTTTTTTGCCGTACGCATGCGCACTAGTGACTGTAGAGCATAATACCCACTCATTTTTACCATTATTTTTTTTTTAAGATGGCAGATGGTAGCACTCAACAATTCTGGGAATCAATTCGGTTTATTCATTTTGTATTTATCCTGTTTTTTGAAAGTTTAAGGTTAAAGTTTTATAAATAAATTTGATTCAATGAAAAATTGTATTAATCCATTATTAAATAATAAATAAAAATTATAATTTCGAAGTTAGCCCATCCTCCCACCGGAGTTTTGAAAATTTTCAATTTTCAAAGAGAAAGCAGCCGTGACTGAATTTTTTTTTTTATTTTTTTTCCAATACATTTTTTTTTAAATAAAAAAATTAATTGTGACCTATTTCAATTGATATTGCTAGAATTAAAGATGAAAACAAAACATAAATTTACAATTAATGTCGCCAAAAAGCCTCAATTTTTAAATACCAGTCTATTCATCGTACCTTTAATAATCAAAAGACCTAAAATATCCAAAAGAATGTCAAAATTTTGAAGTATAAAGTTGAATAATTTGCTGGATAAAAAAAAATTTAAAAAAAAATTAGGCGCTGCAGTTTTTATTATTATATTATTATTATACCATGTATCGAAATAGCGCCTAATTTTTTTTTTTATTTTTTTTTTTATGCAGCAAATTATTCAACTTTATACTTCAAAAATTTGACATTCTTTTGGATATTTCACGTCTTTGGTTAAAGGTACGATGAATAAACAGGTATTTAAAAATTGAGGCTTTTTGGCGACATTAATTGTAAATTTATGTTTTGTTTTTATTTCACTTATTTTGTTTAAATTAATAATAAATTATATTCGTAATTTTTCTACTTTAAATTGACCGTGAATACCATAATAAATAATAAATAATAATCGAATACTAATTTTCTGGAATATAAAAATTTAAACGTGTATATATACTATATATATGTACGCTTTGAATAAAAGAAAAAAGAAACAAATTCTGCTATACCATCAATGATAAATAACTAATAAATGCGGCTGCATACACACACATATATGCATGTAAAAAAAAAATTCAGGAGTAGGGATAGGCGCGGGGTATACGCAACGTATCCGAAGAAATTAGACATTTCAGCTTGAAAATTTATTTTTTAGTAAGATTTAATACCTGGCTTTTACTGACTCTTATATCTTTTTTATTATTTGTTGGAAAAAATCGAGAGTAGGCTCATTGGAAAGAGAGGCATCAATATACATAATAAAACTATTTTTATTTTCTTTTTTTTAACAAATAATTAGAACGACATTTGATTAATTAAAAACGACGACGTCACGGACCACTGACTTAAAATACTTATACCCGGTAAAGAGTCTCGCTTTTTAAAAATTGAGGCGAGACTCTACCGAGTCTCTTGATGAACGTAAATTTTTGATATTCATAAGTCATTAATGAACATCCCCCGATTTTATACAAAGTAAGTTTCCAGGCTGACACAATGGCACTGCTGCAAAATTTGTTTCTCTTAATTAATTCCATATCTATACTATTTTCTAAAAAGTTACTCAGGCAGAAATTGTGCGTTATTTTGACAACAGAGCGATGTCATTTGTCGATGTCACATATCCAATCTATGATGAAACAGATACCAGAGGAACGTCTCATACCAAGGTACAAATAACATCTTTTCAGTCATAAAATTTCAAGAGACATTCTTTGAAAACGTTTTTCCAATAATAAATCTTGCTCTTACATACTTCAATGCTATACCTTGTAGACAAGAACGAAATGCCTATAACAAGGTCGTGCGCACATTGAGAAACGCAGAATCACGTCTTAACACCAAAACAGCCGCCACCAGTATTTGATGATTATAACGCAAAAAAGTGTCGCAGTAAATTGAGATGCACTCATAGCAATTGTAATCAATCTCATCACACATTACTTCATAGCATTGACATGAGAAAATTTTTTGAGAATAGTAATACAAAGACTTAAACATCAAAACCAGAGAAAAACAATAACTCTGACAACAACAATACTACAAATCAATGAAAACTTGGTAAGATTGTCGAAGGAGAGCACACCAATGAGCACATAATAAAGGACACAGAGCACAAAAGAAAGCCAAACTTAGAGCACACACAAGAGCACTTAGAGCACACGCAAACTTCAAACCAAGAGCACACAGTAGTTGTAAACTCTTTCCACAATCAAACAAAGAAAACTGAGCCTGAAAAGTCATCTGCGCACAGACAAATGATATTTTCAGCAACTGCGCAGGCTATAATAACAACTGAGATTCAAGAACATAAAGTACGAGTATTAATTGACACAGGTTCCGAATTATCATTCATTACTGAATCATTTGTACGTAATGTCAACTTGAAAGTCTTGACTTGACAGTCGACACCCCCTTCTGGCGTGCCGGCAAACCGTTGAAGCGAACAATAAATGACGTTGTTTTATAGGCGTTGTTAAGGGAGCTTTCAACATAAAATGGAAGGTTTCAGTCAGATCGTATACTGAATAATTGGATATGCGATTTTAGAAGACCACACAAGGGAGAGCTCAGGCAACTGGGTGATCTCCTCCATGGGTTCGGGTTCAAGCCCTCATGTATGCTGGGACGGTGGAAATTTGCTATGATAGAGCTGACATGTATCCGATATTGGGTTGGACTCGTGGTGGTAGAGGGGTAGAGGATGAAACATTTTTTGTTTTTGATACCAGTGCAGGTGGGAATATTATAAAATAAACTGATTCGTGCTTGACCCATTGGGGAGGAAATAGGCTATTGATTTCCCTAACAGGCACGTGACGGTATTCTGCCATATACGTGAGCGACCACCATAAGGTGCGAACTAAATTATTTATGTGTAGTATGTGCTCGACAGAGAGGGATTCGTGCTCACCAACTACCTCTTTCGAGAGTAACTCCTACACGAGCCTTCAATCACACGGGCATTGATTATGCTGGTCCAATAATCCTAAAGACACGGAAAGGCCAAGGTGCAAAAATATTTAAAGGATGGATATGTGCCTTCGTGTGTATGACCACATCGGCCGCAGACTTGGAGTGATTGTGGCACGAACTTCATTGGAGCAGAAAAGGAGTTAAAGACTATCTTTTCACAGTATACAAAAGAGAATAAAATTTTAAAGAACACTATCACAAAACAATTTACTCAGTGGCATTTTAATCCACCAGCGTCACCGCACATGGGGGGGAAAAGAGAAGCACTGACTAAATCAACTAAACATCATCTTAAGCGCACAGTTCACATAGTAGGCTTAGTCTGAGCACATGTCTGATTATTAGAATTCTTGAGCACTTCTAGTTTATCGATATATAATAAAATAAACAATCGTGAGCACAGAATTATTAAAAATAACATTCAGAACATATTTATATACCAAAAGAGCGTTGAAATCAAAGATATCATTCAGTAGTTTAATTGTTATTAGTCATTTAAGTTACGATATATCAAACCGGTCTACGGTTGATGTCAAATACAATTGACTCAACAAGGCGTTGTGGTGCACCAAGTTACTTAGTGTAATGGTTATTATCAATTAAGGTTAATTAAGTGTACAGATAGTTTAAAAAAAAAATGACATAGAATAAATAACAACGATATTTTTCAAGTTTAAAAGTGTACTTATTAGAGTCTACGAGAGGCCTTAACTATTCCTCAACCTATCCGTTAAAAACAATATAAATTGAAACATTTGTGCAACAAAGGACAAAGATCTCGTATTGGGCCTCAAAAGAGCTTTATCCCCTGTTTTGCGGTTTTATTTTCTATCAATAATAGTTATCGAAAATGAAAATTGAATAATCCTGTAAGAAAACGTGAGAATTAAATCTCATAAGGCCCACAAATGAAAAAAAACATATAACAATTGTCTTCGGGAAAAAAACATCAATAATAATAATAATAATAATAATAATAATAATAATAATAATAAAAAATTAGGCTCTTTTTATTATAATATTATTAACATGTATCGCAAGCGTTATCGTAAAAAAGCGCCTAATTTTTTTTTTTTTTTTTTTTTTTTTTTATGCAGCAAATTATTCAACTTTTTACTTCAAAATTTTGCTATTTTTTTTTATATTTCACTTCTTTTGATTATTAAAGCTATGATAAAAAATAAACAGCTCATCTAAAATTGAGGCTTCCAAGGACATCAATTGTAAATTTATGTTTTGTTTGTATTTCACTTATTTTGTTTAACTAATAATAATTTATGAAAATTCGTGAGAGAGAATATGAAGAATTATATTCGTACAATTCAGGTGCGTGAACCTGGCCTGCATAAGTCCTAGAAAAATTATCTAGAATACTCATCAGAAGCGTCTTGATTTGTAATAATTTGTACTAATTTGTACCACTAAGCAAGAAATTAGTATCTCAAAAATAACAAAAAAAAATTATTTACTCAAAAATGTTAATTAACAATTGAATATCTGCTTTAATTATTGAGGTACAAATTCTGCTCTCCCTGGTGGAAATATTACTCCAGCATATCTCCGTTTTTGGCCTATTTCCGGAGAAATTACTCCAGCATGAAGTTGATGGCGGAGAAATTATTCCGTCAAGAGATTGATGGCAGAGAAATGATTCCGGAAAAAAAATCGTGGCAGATTAATTTTTCCGACATTAATCTCATGCCGGAGTAATTTCTCCGGAAATGGGCCAAAAACGGAGTAATGCCGAAGAAAGCCGGAGTAATGGCGGAGAAATATTTCTTTCAGGGCTTGACGGTAGTTAGCTCACGTTTGCTCTTTAAAATAAAAAATAAATTATTTTAAAATATTGAATTTTGGAGGCACCATGCAATTGTTAATAAAAATGTTTGATTAACAATTGCATGGCGCTTTTAAAAATCAATATCTTTGAAAGATTTTTACTTTATTTTAAAGAGCAGAACGTGGGCTAATTTTGTACCCTCAATAATAATAACAAAGTATTGTAACCTGAAATTTTGGAGTAACATGTTTTTTTATTATTATTATTGAGGTACAAATTAGCTTAACATGTGCTTTTTAAAACAAAAAAAAAAAATTACTTGTTACAGTAAAACTCAACATTGGGTACGTTATAACAACTAAAAGAGAACAATTACAATTTTCTTTTCTTAAGTTTCTGCGAAACGAATTGAGTGTGAGATTCTTCGTTCAAATTGAAACATCGGTACTGATTGAATATAAATCATAAAACACTCTTCAAACATTATTTCTTTACTACAATTTTTCTTAACATTAGTATATTACCCTCATAAATTGTTTCAAACTTTGTTCAAAAAAACCCTGTTAAGTCAATTTGAGAACTCAATAAAATATCTTCAAAACGGTCTTCATTGAAGTTTCAGATCGTATATTCTACTCATTTTACGTAAGTTTCATATAACAGTAGTATTACAGAGAAAAAATTCAATATGGTCACATTCTTTAAGACGTCATATAACATTCATCTGTCAATCAATAAACTTACATGTATTATTATGATTCACGTATACTTTTGGGTGATTTTAGTTTTACGATGAAAATTCATTTCGAGTTATGAACTCATGATGAATATCTAATAGAATGAGGGTAGAGGCAGACGACGTTTTGCTTGACGTAGGACCACTGAGTTTGCCAGCCATGCGTCTGTGAACATTTATCGATTCAAATTTTCTTAACAGCGAGTAAATCAAGATATACATATGTTACATATACATTTTTCAACACTGACATCTCAAGTTGATATTATACTACTTTACTGCGTGATTCTCAACTGTGTAAGAGTTAATTTTTATCACTAGACGATAAGAATAATGCATGAAACTCAATTTATTGTTAGGTATTTCTTCTATTTTTTAATGCCGGAAATTATCGTTCGACATAAGTGACCAATTAGAGATCTTGCTTACAACCCATATGGAAGGAAAGTTCTTATCACGGTCTATATTTTATCAGTTGTGTCTCAATGTACGAACTTCCAAACAAATTCTAGCGCAACTGTGGAATGAAGCTACTTTCCATAGAAATCGTTCATAAAATCTCAGATTCTTAGGCAGTTGAGTATCACGCAGGAGGACATACTTTGCACAATCAAACATTCGTAGTAAAGTGCACTTTTCCAGCTACTTTTTAAAAAAGTGGTATGTCTTAAAACAGATATCGATAAATCCAACATTAAATATGAATCTACGACCTGAAGCACTCTTGGATTACCATCTTTTTCAGCCTTTGACCTCACTCACATTCAAGTGAAATTCAGCCGTATCGCGCACTTTTAACACAACGTATACTATTGATCTTTGAACATCAGCAATAACAACAATAACAAATTGGAGAGATTCAATTCGTCAGGAGCTGGCTTGAATAAACTTGACATGTTTCTCTGAAATTTTTTTCAATACAAATTTACTTTTTGAACAATATAATTTAGTTTCTAATCTTTAATTTTAGAATAACCTAAAGGGGAAGTGTTTACTAATTTTTTGAACAAAAACGATTTAGTCCTTCGGTAGAAATCACCCTTTAAGTCGGTGTTTTATCGAATTATTATCTTTTTTTTCTACTTTAACCATCTAATTTTTGAGAGAAAGTTTTCTAATTTCTAGCGATCTTTTTTTCTCAAAGAATCAAAATCAGAGCGATATTTAGAATATAAGTTGATGATCATAAACATGTATTTTTTCAAATTAATCTAATTACAATATTTTATATTATGTATTTTGTAGATTAGTTTTTTTCAAGCAATGTTTGACGAAATAATCACTTAATCACTAAATTTCAAATACTAATTTTCAACACTTAAAGCTAATGCCTTTTAATATGAATGCCTTTTAAGCCAGTGTTTTGGATTTCTCTGAGTATTATTTTCGATTATTTCCGAATATTGTAGTGAAGTTGGGAACTTTGTGTGATAAACGTTTGTCATTGGTTGGATCGCATTATCTATATAAACATGTCACGTCCTGTGCAGACACGGTTTAATGTACTAGTAATGGTAGATAGCCATCGCAGCAAGACGTTCAGGCAAATCAAGAGTGAGCACCCATATATTCCCGGTAAATGGTACCGCTGATACAGCAATACCAAAAAGTGCTGTGGCAATCAGATGTATAGTTGTATGCGCATTCGAATCATTTCAATAATTAATCATAAATAACTGTCAATGCATGAGTAAATAGAAAATGATTTTGACTTTATTAACCGGCAGTGAATACATAAATAGAAAAAAATCCACTATTGCAAAAAAACACCACAATTGGACATTTATGAATTTATAAGTATAATTTGATTTTATATTTTAATAAATATATATTTTCTCATTTTTAATTTCAATAAATTGTTAAATACCTATGCACTATAACTTCAAAATCATTTGGATCATTTAAGGGGAAAGAATTGAATTCAACAAACTGAAAAAAAAAAGTTCTACCAGATAGAGCTTTAGTTCCAGGAAATTTTTAGTTTTGAAAGAAGAAAAATAGTTCTTGTTATGAATAAAAAACTTCTTGTTAAAAGACAAAAAAATTCTTGAAACATAACAGATTTAGATTTGACATGAAACTTAATAAGTTTTGAAAAAAGACAAATTATTCTTGTAATGACAAAAAAACTTCTTGAAATAAATGCTAAAAAAGTTCTAAATTGAGACGCATACTTCTCAAAAAAATCTTTTTGTTCTCACTTTAAAAACAACAATTCTAAATTTTAGAACGAGAGTTCTTGGAAATAATCAAGTTGTGTCTTGAATTAAGAACAAAAAAGATTTCTATCGAGTCGTAATTAGATACAATTCAAGAAGTAAATTACTACTGATTTAAATTAATAAAAAAAAATTATTCATTTAATATTACTTTTGTTAATTAACAGAAGTACAGTGCAACTGTACACTGTGAACAATGTTTTTTTTTTCCTAAACTAATAACATATGAGGGGATTTGAACCTTCGACTGACGCAAACCACGATATTTTAGACCTAACGACTTTCCCATCGAGTTACGAGCGCATGTACTTGACTGGACGAAAATTTCTGTTCTCATAAAGCATGACATTTAAGAAGAAAGATTAACTCATGTTCGAATTGGAAAACTAACGTTTAATAATAAATACTCAAGAAAAAATAAAAAAATAAATTTAATAGAAAACTAATCTTTAGTCGGTATTTATTTTTTATATTATTATCATATCATTATTAAAGTAATACAAACATGGAAAAAGAATATTTTATTATGTCTTATAAGTTGTCTTATGATATATGTAAAAAAATTAATAAGCAAAACATTTTTCTTTTGACTTGTTAACAAACTTAACCTTAATTTGAATATGACTTATTTTTTTTTTTAAATGTTATGCTTTATGAGAACAGAAATTTTCGTCCCGTCACGTACATGCGCTTGTGGGTCGGTGGGAAAGTGGTTAGGTTTAAAATATCGTGGTTCGCGTGGGTCGAGGGTTCGAAGCCTCTCATAGGTTTTTAGTTTGGGAAAAAAAACATTGTTCACAATGTACAGTTTGTGATTTTTTTCAAGAAGTATGCGTCTATATTCAAGGCCATTTTAGATGATTTTCGAGACGCCTTGTTCTAAAAACTAGAACTGTTGTTCTTGAAGTGAGAACAAAACGATTTTTTTTTTAGAAGAATGCGTCTCAATTCAAGAGCTTTTTAGCATTTATTTCAAGAAGTTTTTTTGTCATTACAAGAATAATTTGTCTTTTTTCAAAACTAATTAAGTTCCATTTTAAATCTAAATCTGTCATGTTTTAAGAATTTTTTTGTCTTTTAACAAGAAGTTTTCCATCCATATAACAAGAACTTTTTTTCTTCTTTCAGAACTAAAAATTTCCTAGAACAAAATTCTATTTTCAAGAAGTTTTGTTATCAAATATAGAATTTTTTTTTTACAGTGCAATAAATTGATTTTAATTAAATCAAATAAACAGATAAATTTTATATAACATGTTACAAAAGAGCACATGAACAAAGGAGCATTAAAGATCACATTGACATCAAAATGTCCAGCTACAGCAGTAGTAAGATATCAGCTGAAATCTCGAAAGACCGTATATTTTTAATCGAAATCGGTTGGTGATGCATGCAATATCACTTTTAAAATTTCGTACCTGAATAAAGAAAATTAGGGATTTCATATCGTCTTTACTTCATAGTCATGTTTCAATAAATCAAACGATACACGTATATATTAACGTGTAATCAATGATTGTTCTATTTTTACGTAGGTTGAAGCCTGTTATTGTTCACTATGCGAATTTCAAATGTTATCTCAAATAATATAGATAAAAAGTTCGTACAGAGACCAAATTGAACCCGAGAAAAAAATACTAGAACCAATGATATAATTGAAATTAATTTAGTTTTTGATTGATCAATAATTAACAAAAAAAAGATTGTTGGAAACCTTAACAAAATATAAAAAAAAATAAAAACAAATCCCACTGAGAAAATTTATTTCGGACTCTTAGGAATAAACTTCTTGGCTAAAAATTTATTAAAATAAAAAAAAAAATCGTTTGTTGAAAATAAATAGCTGTTTGTAGTAAGCAAAAAAAATTAGCGTGTTGCGAATTCGCGCAAGGAAAGTGATACTTCTTTTAGAATAGTTGGATATCACGAGCAAATGTCCAGTGTCCAATGATTAGTGCCAGGTGTTGTGTGTGTGTCTTCAAATCTAGCAATCAAAAGTAACAACTTAATAGATTTATTATAAAATAAATATTGAATAAACATCAATACGATAATAATTGTTATTTATGATTTTTTTGAATATACAAATACATATATATATATATATATATATATGGGGCATTCTTAGTCAAATCACGGGGTCATCTGCCTGACCCCTTACGATTTTGATAAGATGAGCTATTTTTGGTTAATTTTGGACTGAAATTAAGCCTTTAATTTTTTTGGATTTTTTCATCAATTTTTCTAGACTCCATCATCTTAAATATCACTATTATTGGAATGTTGCTTTGTATTTATCAGTGACACCTAGACGATTTCTAAAATAATTAAATTTTTACTATGGCACATCGTAAATTTTCAGAGGATCTTTTTATTTTGTCAACAAATAAAACTTTGAAATGTTGCAGATACAGATGATTTTTATTTTTTTTTTTAACGGTTTTTTGGAGTTCATTTTCTTGATTAAACTCTTTTTTTTAGGCATGAGGGGGCGCTATAATTGTTTTATTTCACATGCATTTGTAAGTACCCTTGTGAACCCGAAACGTCACCCGGTCATGCGATTTAAAAACAACCTTAACGAATATATGAAGTTACATTTTTGTTAGAAATGGTATAACTTTTAAAAAATTTGACTTTGAGACTTTAATCTAGTCTCAAAGTTTGTTTTTCCAATAGTAACATCTACTACTTCATGAAGTCGCTTTGGAATTAAATTAAAGTGTTATCAGCAATTTTTTATGATAATAAGAAGTGTACACTGTGTTATAATAAAAAATAGCCATAAAAGATTGATTTTTAGAATTTTCTTATATTTCTTGACTTGCAGACATAATTTGGCATTTTTCAATGCAGGTCATGTTTTTTGAAGAAAAATATTTTTTAAGTGTAAACATCTTTAGGCATGGGTGACAGTTGGAGTGAAATGAAAAAACCAAAAAAAAGAGCGTCATATCCGTTGACGGATCTGGGCAGGAATCCATTTTCTGTCAGTCTACATAGCGCCATGCAGCGCCATGGTAATCGGTCAGCCAGCCGTCGGTAACCGTTACCATAAGGCGTTCTGTAGTATAAATGAATTTAAATGCGAGTATTCATTTATGTATTCATTTATTCATTATTATATATATTGTAACCGATTTTCTGACCTGCGCGGCGAGAACTAACTGGTCGAGAGAACCAGTAGTGAACCAAGAGAAGGTAGTGATCAGTACGAGCAGTACGAGAGCCAGACAAGTTGTGTCGTCTAACGATAGCGTTCTGCACTAAGCTACTGTGAATCCTCTGAATCCCCACTCGCGCGCTCTCCCACCTATCGTCCCGGACATGCGGAGCACGCTTTCCTAGCCCGCAACACGAATAGGTATCCGATCCAGCCTTCGGAGAGTTTGTCTTTTCGACGGATGGAGGGGAAAACTAGCACCGGTCAAGGTTTAACGTATCAAGCCAACTACGGGACCTCGAATATATACGAAACATGTGCCACACTGACACCACTCGTAAGTGGACTTGACCCTCCACAGTGCCTATGCAGTGACCCTTAGAATTATTAACAATTAACTCCTATTAATTATTAACTATTCAGTTGACAGCAAATAAATAATTAGAGCTCTTTTTGTTAATTATTTATTTCGAGAACCAGCGAAATAATAAATTTCGTTACAATATATATATGTATATGCCGTTGTATATATATATATATATATATATAATAATATAAATACAACGGCATATATATATATATATTAATACAAGTATTTTTTTTGTATTTCTTGGTTATGCTTGCATTTGTTAGGCAAAGTAAAGTTCATATTGTATATATATATGGGGCATTCCATGTCAACTCACAGGGTTTTTTCCCTCACCCTCTCAGATTTAGAAACGAATATTTTTAGGTTTGATCATGACTCAATGTACCTCTGATTTTTTTTCTTTACCATCATTAACCCCGAGCCAGAATTAAAAACACCTCCTTCACGAGAGTAAACTACGATTTCGCCATTTTTTAAAAATTCCCGATTTTTTACTGTAAGTAGTGAGCACAAGAATTAGCCATTCCAATTTCATCATGGGATAACGATGGGTTCATTATAAAAATTTTTTTTAAATGACAAAGTTACTAAAATGGCCAGATCATACCCAACAAACAACGAGGTTTTTGTTTCTTATGAAATTCCCTCGATTCGGGAAAAATACGAAAAAATTTACATCTTTATAAAGTGGTTAAAAACCGTAAGGTTTAATTAATAAAGAAACGGCTATTTTACATCGGTTGAAACTATCAATAAAATAATTCAATATGACTAGAATTTATACTTTTTCAATCAAAGTAAAGAAAAAATGGTATACTTGTTAAATATATATATTTATAATTATTAAGTTTATTATAGTATATTAAAAAAGGCACTTCTTGGTTTGAAAAATAATTTTCGATTTAAACTAAAAAGTACCTTTTTTAATAAGTATAATATATTACGTATGAAAAAACACAGTGATGTTCAAAGTTTCAATATCGATATTATTTAGATTCAACTATATATTATATTTCATTTGTCAATATTTATCGATTTCAAATTATTCAAGTTCGTTAAACATACTAAATGCGAAATAGTATTTGTACATAAAATATAGTTTTGGAACTGAACTATTGAGGTGTTGTAATATACAGGGTGTTAGCGAATTCGCGCGCGTAAGTTATACAGTGTTATTCTACGAATTCATAAGAATATAAAATTTGTTTTTTATTTTCCTGGAAGCTTCATTTTAAGATATTTACGATTAGAGTTGACCCGATCAAAACAGGCCTCACGAGCTATATCATTTATGCGCCGTACGTTAGTTTTGCCTACAAAAATTAGATTAAATATTATGTGGTGCACTTGCAGTATGTGGTTATTATTGATAACAGTTTGTTAGAATTTTAAATAACGCAATTTGTCTAAAAACACCGCACGCATTGGACTGCTGCTGACACTTCTCCATCACATCATACCGCATACTAAGTATACACAGTATACGGAATCAATGCACCGCATACTGTGTAGATTTGAGTATGCGGTATATATAAACAGAAAAGTGTCAGTAAACATCCAATGAAGGTGTTTTTTGAGACCGGTTTGGGGTTGGTACCTCAAGATTTTGACAAAATTCATTGCATCCATCTGCAAGTGCACCGCACGCCGCACAGTACCATTATTGAGCCGGGGCGTAGCGTGATAAATGTTGACCGGCAATATTATCTTGAAAATGTAGCAGAAAAAGAAAAAACAAAATCTTCCGCGTACAAAATAACGCACGATACGCGAATTATGTTACAAGGCGTATGAAAGTGGAGACGTATTAATATAAATAAAAATAAAAAAAGTTCAATAAAATAAATACAAATCTATTATATCGACACTTTCAGAGGATATTATCATATCCCAAACAACATGTTTTTTTATTTAGTTCTTATAAGAAATTTACTCACGATTACGGGAAAAATACGCGGCAAATTCATGTAGTATGGAAAAAACGCCTATTTATCTGTTATATATCGTATAGTCATTAAAATAACGAATAATTTTAAAATTTATTAATAGCAATCAATAAAGATCGTCAAGGAGAAAAAAATGTTTCGATAAAAATTTAGATAATAATTTATAATATTCAATATTTATATTTTTTTTTGCAAATATAATAATGGCAACCGATGAAACTCGTCAAGTACAAAAAAAAGTCAAAATAAAAATTTCGATATATTAACTTTTTTTTTTTTTGAATTTCAATAATGGCAGCCGAAAAAACCGCTAGTTTTTTTACTGAACCGATAAACTTTTTGCTTTGTCTCAATTATAGCCAAGCATATTTTGATCAGCTTAATTTTTCCTTAGCTAGATTTTTTACTTAGCTATATTTTTTACTGAGCCGCTTGATCTTTTACTTAGTCTCATTTATAGCCAAACACACAATATCTACATAATTTCACCAGCTTAATTTTGCCCTCAGCTACATCTTTTGTTTAGCTAGATTTATGACCTCGCTACATTTTTTACTTAGCCACTTAATCTTTTACTCAGTCTCAATTATAGCCAAACACACAATATCTACATAATTTCACTAGTTTAATTTTTCCCTCAGCTACATCTTTTCCTTAGCTGAATATTTGCTGAGCTATATTTTTTACTTAGTCTCAATTATAGCCAAACAAACAATACCTACATATTTTTACCAGCCAAAATATTTTGCTTAGCTACATCTTTCCTTAGCTCTATTATATTATAACAATTTACCACCAACACCAGAAAAATATCAATAACTCGAAAACTATTCAAGATATTGAAAAATTTTATTTGAATTTTTTTTTCTACTCGATGAGTTTTATCGATCCCTATCAAATTAGGAAAAAAAAAGAATCGATATATCGAAATGTTAATTAATTAATATTAATTAAACTATTAACTCCCAAAGAAAATTAACGTCACTCCAATATTTTCCAAAAAAACTCCAATAGAATAAGTAAAACAGCTTATTCTAATTCCATCAAACTTATGCTTATCAGATAGGAACGTCAAAAAACTCCGAAGTTCGTATAATTTCTCAATGAGAAAAATGAAAAATACCGGCATGTTTCTTGAAACTGGCTTATTAAGAATATGTAAAAAAAATTAAATCAACCCTCGGGAAAGGGTTGAAAAAAAATAAATAAAGTTTAGTTAAAAAAAATGATCATACAGTTGCTGAAGCAACTGTGCCTTCCCTGCGGGGGGAATTTTAATTTCTTCTTTAATATATATCGAAATTCGTGACTACAAATTTATTTCATTCTCTATCGTCACAATGATTATTGTTACAACTAAAATTTATTTAATTTTCATTCATTTTGCTTGTTCCTTCTAATGGGTCATCTTCATGTCCAGAATCGCTTTCTTCTAACCTTTTAAACTCTCCGTTTTTATTCATTTTGTTGTACTATGATTTTAGCCTGTCAATGTTAAATATTTATTACAAAATTGTCGAGTTCGATTGTATTTATTTTATTTACTTTTTTCTCTCGGTTGAATCAAGATTAAACATTTTAGTTGTTGCTGAAGTCGTCGTTATATTTTTATTTTTTTTATATTCATTTATTTTCAATTCCTTTGATGCTATCACATCACCCTTTTTTCCCTAGAAATTTTCTGCCTCTTCATTCCATAAAGTTAGTCCAATCTAAAATATATTTCCTTTGGTAAATTCATTATCTTTGTTTAGTTTAATCAAACTTTTTTTCATTTAAATTTTATTTTACTTCATAATCACTGTCGTCTTCTAATGTTATTGTTCTTTATTTTAATAACCATCCTGACATTGCATATATAAATTCCACTTTATTTATTGCTATTATGATTGCGATGATATCTAAATAATGTCATTATTATTATTAAATAGTTTTCTTTTTTTTTTTTTTTTTTTCGCTAAAATTATTTTGCCTGCAAATGATTTAATTGGTAGATGTACAACTTCTTGTATTTTTTTAATCTCGAAATTAATTTTTGGTATATTTTCATTTTCCTCATCGTCATCGAATTTTATATTAACTTCTACTGGTATCATTATTTCTTTATTATTTATTGATGGGTATTGTTCATTAATTTTTCTCACTAATCCTCCAGTGATCGTATATATTTTGTTTAACTTGATTTTTCTATATTTTCGTTTATTCGATTATATATTCTTTATTTTTCTATATTTTTCTTCATTTTCCATATTCATCTTGTTTAAATTAATTAAGAGACTTAGAAAATTTTCGAGGCGGGGGGAATTGATATGCTCCCTTATTTATCGTTTTGTTCTTTATATTCCGTCACTTTTCTATATTTTCCTTTATATTTACCGATTTTTCTTTGATATTTTCCTACATTCTCCTTTATATTTACTGATATTTTCCCATATTTATCATTTTTTTCTTCATATTCAGTCATTTTTCTATATTTTCCTTTATATTTACCGATTTTTCTTTGATATTTTCCTATATTCTCCTTTATATTTACTGATATTTTCCCACATTTATCGTTTTTTTCTTTATATTCAGTCACTTTCCTTTATTTTTTTTTCATATTTACTGATATTTTCCCATATTTATCTTTTTTTTCTTTATATTCAGTGAGTTTTCTATATTTTTCTTTATATTTTCCATATTTATCGTATTGGTTAAGATTAAGGGACTTAGAAAATTTTTTGGGGGGGTGTCTACCATGGTTGAGATTGAAGGACTTAGAAAATTTTTTAGGGGGGGTGTCTACCATGGTTGGGGAAGGGGGGGTCTAGAAGAAAAGCGAAAACAATAGGAAATTAAAATTCCCTAAAAAAAAACATGGAAAGAATTGTTTTACAGGGATGAAGTTTAGTAACTTTTTGTAGAGGGAAAAATTTGCAATTTTTCCGTTTTTTTATAAAAGGGTTGATTCAATATTAGGGTTCAAACGTTGAATTAGTCGCGTGATCGTTGTGAGTAGCGGGGAGAAAAAACTTTCAGGGAAAAGTTGAAGGGGAAGTATATTAATGTCGCACTCACACTCGGTCACACTCAGTCACGCGCGTTCATTCAGTTCCTACTATATCTGTCTTTTGTAAATGAATTTCTTTCTTTTTTTTAATCAATCAAACTCTGCACGGATATTCCGGCAATAGCTTGATTAGACTGTTGGACTAAGTCTTGAGTATTAAAATGGGAATGGTAAGCTAGAAAAGTTGAAAGGCCCCTTTGGCGGGGGGGAGGGGGCGATTAGAACGAATTCGTATATTTTTTTTTTCAACGGGAACAAAGTCAGATGTTCATTCTTTGTCCTTTAACGATAAAAGAGGTATTTCGTGGAAAAAAGAACAAAGTTTTTGTTTGCCTTTTTAGTCCAGTTGAAAAACTCGAAGTTCGTATGGTTTCTCAATATGGGAAATGAAAAATATGGGTAGGTTCCTTGAGACTAGCTGAATAACTAGGACTAGCCTTTCCGAATCAAACTCTGAACGGACCTAGGTAAATTCAGATTCGTGGCATCCCATGGTTACCCCCTGGGCCATTGTTTTCTGACCGTTTTTATACATTTGGATGGGCTGTACCCAAATTCAGCCCCGTGGCACCCCATGGTGCTCCCCGTGGCGGCTTATCGTGGGTTATTAGCCTTTCTACTATCCGTATTTCCCATTGCCTTCATCTTGTTTGGCTGGTTTTGCCAAGTTTCAAAATACGGGACTTAGTTTTTTTCTTGCTACAATTGCAGCTAAGTAATAAATCCAGCCAAGTAAAAAGTCTAGCTAAGTAAATACTTTACTGGTAAAATAATGTAGATATTGATTGTTTGGCTACAATTACAGCTAAGTAAAAAATCTAGCTAAGGAAAAGATGTAGCTAAGTAAAATAATGTAGATTTTGATTTTTCGGCTACAATTACAGCTAAGTCCAAAATCTAGCTGAGTAAAAAATCTAGCTAAGGAAAAGATGTTGCTAAAGAAAAAATGTAGCTAAGTAAAAAATCTAGCTAAAGAAAAGATGAAGCTAAGTAAAATAATGTAGATTTTGATTGTTGAGCTAAAATTACAGCTAAGTACAAAATCTGGCTAAGTAAAATATCTAGCTAAGAAAAAAATATTGCTGGTAAAATGATGTAGATATTGATTGTTTTGTTACAATTACACACTGAGAGAAATTTTAACTAAGAATTACAAACGTAAAAGAAGAAATTACAAAATAAATAGTAAAAACTGCGTTCCCCCGTCATTTATAAGAATTATTCGTATATTGATAGATAATTTTTACAATAAAATTATGTAAAAAATCTGGCCATTGACTATATACAATACTAAGCCATAAAATTTACACAATTTTATTGTAATTTCTGTTTAAAAAAATGACTAAATTCACGACACTCACAAGTAAATTTTAGCAGGCTGAGAATTTACCCACTACCGGTTTTAGAATTTACTAAATTTTATTACAAATTTTATTTAAAAGTTGAACATTTTTTGTGTTAAGTTGGGCAGTTGGTGCTAGATTCACGGAGAATGGCAATCAATTCCCGGCAACATTTTTTCTTTTCTGTTTACACGCTCAAAACTCGAAAACTAATTGTTAAATAGAAAAAAGTTATTCCTGATAAATTGTTTAGAAATAAATAACTAATAATAAACCTCGCTTAACCCCATACCTAGCTTCAACAGATAAGGCTGTAGAAATGCTTGAAATTACATGACAGTTCAATCATTTGTTCAATGTCAAGAGAAATCAATTAATTAATAAAATGAAATATCAATTTTGAATAATAATTTTACAATAAACAATTAATTTTATTGTTGTTTTTCAAGTTTATAAATTGTTTTTTTTTTCAAATTTTGAAGTTTCTCTTGCCTTCTTTAAAACAAAAAAAAAAAAAAACAAAATAATCAAGCAATTAATAAAATGAAAAGTCGCAATTATGAATAATAATTCTACAATAAACGATCAATTTTATTGTTATTTTTCGACTGAAATTTTTTTTCCACGGTTACCTTGGAATTTGTCTTTCCCTCTTTGAAACAAAAAAAGAAAAAAAGGAATCAGTTAGTTATAAAAACAGAAATTAAATTTTAAATAAGAATTCTACAATAAACATGTAATTTTATTGTTGTTTTTTGAGTGAAAATTTTTTTTATAAGATTATATAATAGTAAGTTTCAAGCCTTTGGAAACAAAAAAAAAAAAATATTGAAATCGGTCAACTATTGAAGCTAATATCCAATTGTTAATATTAATTTAACAATAAACAATTGCTTTTGTTATTATTCTTTGGCCACGGATGCTTCGAAAACGGATATCTGTTTAACGGGTAAACGGTAAATTCAGATTTACCAGATGTGATCAGGCACACATCCAAATGTATAAAAACGGTCAGAAAACAATGGCCCAGGGGGTAACCATGGGATGCCACGAATCTGAATTTACCTAGGTCCGTTCAGAGTTTGATTCGGAAAGGCTAGTCCTAGTTAATCAGCTAGTCTCAAGGAACCTACCCATATTTTTCATTTCCCATATTGAGGAACCATACGAACTTCGAGTTTTTCAACTGGACTAAAAAGGCAAACAAAAACTTTGTTCTTTTTTCCACGAAATACCTCTTTTATCGTTAAAGGACAAAGAATGAACATCTGACTTTGTTCCCGTTGAAAAAAAAAATATACGAATTCGTTCTAATCGCCCCCCCCCCCACTGAGCCCTTCCCGAGTGGAAATTTAGTCAAGGTTCTGACCAGAACCGGATCAGGGAACCTGATTTCAAATCAGAACCGGATCAGGAATCCTGTTCAGGAACGGATCAGAATGTAACGCTCTTTTTTAGGATTCTGATCAGAACCGGATCAGGAAACCTGGCCAGATTGTAGGGTTAGAGCCAGGATAACTGAACAGGAATGGATCAGGATTCCTGACTAGAATATAACCAGGAATCCTGTTCAGGAACGGATCAGAATGTAACGCTTTTTTTTAGGATTCTGATCAGAATCGGATCAGGAAACCTGACCAGGATACCTGATCAGGAATGGAACAGGATTCCTGATCTGAAACGGATCAAGTAATTTTTAAAAAAAAATTGTTTTTTATTAATTGATGTTTTGTAACTAATTTACTATAGCAATGTTATTGATGAAACAGATTGAACGATAAGATTGTATATACATAACATAACTTAAATTACCTAACCACTAGCGGGACGCGAACTCGGAACTTTCAGATTACAACTACGGGCCTTAACACGCGCGGCCATGCCATCTATCGATGATCTGATGTGATTTTTTGCTTTCATAAATTACATCAGCTAAAAAAAACTTAAATTAGAATTTGCGACGTTAATTTAACGTAAAAATAAAATATAATAATTTATTAAATTGTCCCTTGTCATTTTGTTTTAGAATTAAAATTATAATAATAAATAAATATTTATTATAATAATAAATATTTTTCCTGATAATATTCTGGTCAGAATCTGTTCAGGAAACCTTATTCAGGATACGTTCAGGTTTCCTGTTCCTTTCCTGAACAGGAAAACTGAATAAAAAAAATTAAATTATTTGATAAATTTTTCCTGATAGTATCCTGGTCAGAATCTGTTCAGGAAACCTTATTCAGGTAACGTTCAGGTTTCCTGTTCCTTTCCTGAACAGGAAAACTGAATAAAAAAAATTAATTTATTTGATAAATTTTTTCTGATAGTATCCTGGTCAGAATCTGTTCAGGAAACCTTATTCAGGTAACGTTCAGGTTTCCTGTTCCTTTCCTGAACAGGAAAACTGAATAAAAAAAATTAAATTATTTGATAAATTTTTTCTGATAATATCCTGGTCAGAATCTGTTCAGGAAACCTTATTCAGGTAACGTTCAGGTTTCCTGTTCCTTTCCTGAACAGGAAAACTGAATAAAAAAAATTAATTTATTTGATAAATTTTTCTTGATAATTTCCTGGTCAGAATCTGTTCAGGAAACCTTATTCAGGATACGTCAAGGTTTCCTGTTCTTTTCCTGAACAGGATTGGATAAGGTTACCTGACTTAAGGAAATCGTAAGGTGTCCTGACCAGGTTCGGGTCAGGAATGAGTCAGGTTCCCTGAATAAGGAATCCTGATCCGTTTCTGATCAGGGTTTGAGGTCAAATAGGGCATCCTGAAAATTTTTCCACTCGGGTTTCAACTTTTCTAGCTTACCATTCCCATTTTAATACTCAAGACTTAGTCCAACGGTCTAATCAAGCTATCGCCATTCGTCGTATCGATCAGTTACTAAAAAATTAATTTTCCTCACTGGGGCATTTTTTTTACTACTTTTTTCCACGCGTTTGCGGTAGTAAAGTGAACTATTATCTCACTCTCCGCTCCACACGTCTTTTTCACTTTACCGTGCGTAACTTTCATTTTACCGTAAAAATCATTTTACCGGAAGTTTCGGTTAAAGTGAAAAAGACGTGTACAGCGAAAAGTGACATAATAATTCACTCTACAACAACAAACGCGTTTAAAAAAGTAGAAAAAAAATGCCCACGTGAGGAAAAATATATGTGAGATTAGGGGGTTAAGCAGAATTTTATCAAACACTGCGAGTGCCACAGTATACATATAGCATTGGCAACGCAACATGAAACGTTGCATGAAACACAGTATAGTATAGTTTAAGAGAAAGAAAAAAGAAATAAGCATGCCCGAGCTAAAAAATCTCAGTCTTCCGAGGTCTTCTAAGTCCTAAAACGCGCTTTATTAAACTTAAACTATCTTCCAAGTCTTAAAACGCGCTTTATTAGTCTTCCAAAGTCTTTCACATAAAATTACAATTTTTTTTGATAATTTTCAAAGCTGCCGTAGTCTTCCAAATCAAGCGTTAACGCTTGATTTGGAAGACTTCGGAAGCCTCCAGGTTTTCTAAAAAATTTTCATATCACAGCGGGATTTATTTTCGGGTCCACCCTCAAATTAAATTAAAATAAAATAAATTTTAAAGAAAAACGACTTCGAAAGCCTGCGGTCTTGAAATTAAAGACTTGTAAATTTATTTTATAACAAAAATTAAGGAACTTAGAAAAATTTCAAACTACCCGATATAAAGTTATCAAGTTTCTAATTAATTTATATCTATAAAAACGACTATATCTCGCTAATTCGTATTAACATATTGCTCTTATCACCTAATTCATTTTATTACATAATTTTTTAAAATTTATATATTTTTTTTAAGATAAAAAAATCAAGTTCTTCTAATTTTAATAGATCTAAATTAAATTTTACTTTAATTATTTATTCAGATATTTATAATATAAAATTGATTCAAATAACAAAAATTAGAAGTCAAAAGTTTATAAGGTAAATAATCTCTATGAATATCAATTGAACAAATGGCTGAGTAGTCAGCCTATCCGACTTTCACACCAGAGACCTATGATCGTTCCTTCGTAGGTTTTTATTTTTTGCTTTTTTTACGGCTCAAAATAAAAAAAAAATAAAACAATGGAAGACTTCGGAAGCCTACGGTCTTGAAATGGAAGACTTCCTCTGAAAGACCTCAGACTTACAAAGTCTTTAAATGGAAGACTTCGTAAGCCTGAGGTCTTAAATTGGAAGTCTTCCGAAGTCTTCCTAGTTGGACAAATAAAGACTGTTTTAAGACTTCGACATTTTTAAGACTGAGATTTTTTAGCTCGGGTGTGCATAACTGCAAAAAAGATTTCCACAAAAAAATTTTAAAAAAATAAATTTAATATGATTCAAATAGAATAAGTGTTGAAAGTTTAAAATATGTAGTGAAGTTATACTACTCTATTGATCGTCGAGGCTCAAGTATATCATCATGATTCCGACGATGAGAAATTACAGAAGAATCCTGCGAAGAAATCAAGACTATTAAGTACTAAACGCTTACGACAATATCGTGATAGACAACGTGAAAAAAAATTACAGGAAAATCCCGATGCCATAATAGCCCTAACACCTATCATTTTATCAAGTACTGAACGTTCACAGCAATATCGTTCTAGACAACGATAATTTATAACATAATTTATAAAAATAAAAAATTTTATACTCATTTTTTATTATTGTATAATTTGAAATAATATAAAAAAATTACATATCACAAAGATTATCTTGAATTCCTAACATAATTACCGTATTATATTGATATATAAATTTTACTAGTTAATAAAATGAACAATATTATGAATACCGACCGTAATATGAATTGTCAATACCAACAAAAAAATCATTGAAAAACTTATAGTTTTATTACCGCAATCAGTCCAAAAGAAGTTTCACTTTCTCCGCGCATACTCGCAACACGCATAATTTTTTTTTTTACAGACAGACAAACAAAAAAAAAATACATATTAAATTGATAAATAATTTGAATTATTTTTTGGAGTTTAGTATTAATAAGAATTATCGTCTGATAAATAATATTTTTTGCTTATAAAAACTTTTTATTTTGTTCGTTTTTTTTATTAAACAAAAGTTTTAATATCATATTCACGTGTACGATAAGTTTTTTTATTTATAAATTCTGTTAATTGAAAAATATGTTAACTTGTGGTATTGAAAAAATTTAATTTGCATTTTGTTTATTTTTAATTAGCAGTTTAATTAAATGATTAATCTATTTTTAAATCCGAAAGTATGAGTATACTAGTTTATGGTAATCGATTCGAAATCAGCACTTTCTTATAATAAGTTAAATGAATTTGACACTTCTAAGAATAATTAGAATATAAAATTTAATTTTTCATTATCAATTTATTTTAAATTAATATAAATATTTAAATACGAAATATTTTTATTATTTTTTCTTTAATTCATTCCATTGTTTTTTTCGGATCAAACTGACTATAATGAAAATTAAAAAATGCATTCGATATCTATATCAAAAATAATTTTGAAAAGTAGAATTTTTTTTATTATTATTGTTGTTTTAAATTTTAATTAGACTCTATTGAAATACTGATATAATGAAAACAATTCTCACAAAAAAAAAATTGTGTGTGTTACTAGTAAGAGCGAGGGGAGTGAAACTTTTTTCGCAGTTTGTCGAGTTATTTCATCATGTAAATAGACTCACAAGTGTATAAGTGAGAAAGAAAGGAATATAAACACAGAGTTCTTCTCCATGGTCCAGTAAAAAACAAAAATCGAGTACGATTTCGTTTGGTTTTTTTGAATTTAATTTTTCTTTAAATCAAGAATCGGAATCTTTTAGAACATCAATTTTCTTTATTGATTCTGCCATTTTTTTTCTCACGGATTTATTAATCTTTAAATTTTTTATAATTTCAATTATAATATAAATCTAATTAATAATGAAAGCAATAATATTGATAATGATCATAATAATATGTTAATAATATAAAGAATGATATTAATATGATATTAATAATAACAATTCCAAAAACATTCCCTATTAATAATAACACGATAAATAAAGGCTCATTTTGTGTATTTTGTTTATGTTTTGTGTATGTTTATTATGAATAATGTTTATTTATAGATTTATGCAATTATAAATTAATAAAAAAAAAAAAAAAAATTCTCATAATTTCTTTATCTTAAGAATTTCATTTTTTAATTATATTTATCAATATCATTTAAATAATATCTTCAAACAAACAATTTTTGTAGGAATCAAATCTGCAGATGGTACTGAACAATATTCAAATTTGTTATTAGAGGTGAACGTATGAGACATTTTTACTAATCACTGAATATTAATAATTATTTTGAACAATAGTTATTTATTAATGCACAATTTTATATATTCATCGACTTTATTATTTTTCATCTTTTTTAATTCCACAGAAAAGAATAAATGTCAATTAGTAACGGGTAAACAACATAAATAAATTAATAAATTAAATAAAAACAAATGAAATATTCTTTCAAAAGCCAATTAAACGAATCAAAGGTTTCATTTTTTGTTTTCATTTTAGGATAATAATAATATCGATTATTATAATAGTAATATTTTTTCAAGGATATATATTGATAATATTATCATTAATTCATACTCCTGAGATGAAAAAATCAAGTATTTGAAAAGTATTATTGATATTTTATAGTGTTTGAACTATATCCGGCGATGTTTATGAGGTCTTGTAAGAATATTTATGAGTATTTTCAATTTGGTGATATTATAAAAGAAGTAAATGAAGAGCTCGAAGACTGGTTCTCGGATACAATTATCCCTGAAAGGTATTTTAAATGTTTGAGTATTTTGAAAGTCTTTGAAGAGTATTCTGATACTTCAGTTTTTGGACTTAGAAAAATTTCAATATCGTAGAACCGTCTTATATAATAAACTCCAATTTTTTTGAGAGTTGAATAATTTATTTATGAATTAATTAACAATTATTTAGTAATTTTTTCCATCATTATGTTAACATATACAATTTATTCTAGTAATCATGCTGGAGACACCACATTTTTTCCTTACATACTTTTGCCAATAGCTATTTAACTATAATAAATTATGGCAAGTGTTGATAAGGAAAGGATGTATTCAAATAAATCAAGTCGTCTTCTAAAATAACGATGGTGAATCTCTTTTTTAATTTTTTAAATAAATTATACTTGTATAGATCACCTCGTTATGTGAACAAAATTTCAAATTTCATTAACTTGTAAAAATGGTCTCGCGGTGTAGGTTTAGTAATTAGGAAATCGTAGGATCAAATCCAGGTAGAAATGAATTTATGTAAAAAATAGGGCATCCACGAATATATCTCTTGTTGAAATTATTTTTTTTGAATAATCGGCAGGTATTTTAATCGGATACAATCGTATTGTTGAGTATCCCGAGCAAGTATTTTAACCGGATACAATTGTGTTTCGAATACTCGTCAAACATAATTATCCTGCTAAAAATACTTTTCAATTGGTATTCGAAATGTACTTTTAATGGCGCTCAGAAACACAATTTCAAGTATCAAACATAATTGTGTTTTGTCAAAATACATCAATTTTTTCATCTCGGGCTATTATTGATATGATTGAAAATATTATCGAAATTATTACTGTTACTTTCCATACTATGAAAAATTATGGAATGTCATTATAATAATAACAATAATTTCAATAATATTATGAATTATAATAATATTATTATCGGTTTCAAAATAAAATCAATGATATTGATAATAATAATAACAGTGTTAATAATAATAATAATAATAATAATAATAATAATATCCAAACTATAAATATCAATAATATTATTATTAATTATATTTTAAATATTTCTGTTATTTTTATTATTATTAATTGATAATATTATTGTCATTCAATTATTATAATATAATGATATTAATATTACTATGATTATAGGTAATATTATTGAAGTTATTTTTATTATTATTATCTATACTATAAATCTTTATTATTTTATAATATACTATACACGTATACTATTTTATTTTTATCAGATTAATTATATTGACTAAATTAATGACACTTTCAACTGTATTTGAATTCGATATACTCATGCAACGCCATATACTTTTTCACAGACACCGTATTTATTTCTTTTTCACTCAATCTCATTAAGGTTGTTTTTAAATCGCATGACCGGGCGACGTTTTGGGTTCACAGGGGTACTTACAAACGTATGTTAAATAAAAAAATTATAGCGCCCCCTCATGCCTAAAATCTTTTCACTTTACTGATGCGTCATAAGTAGTGTGAGTGTTGCCGGCTTATATTTACAGACACTAATACTACTCTAGCAATAAACATTCAGGGGGAAGTTCCAAAACCGTACATTTCTTGTAAAAGAAGGATAGAAGAAGAGATGGAAGATTGAGCCAGAAGAGATAGAGAGAAGGATAGAGCTAGAAGTATAAAACCGAACGGTGGTATTGGAACGTACCCCAAATTTTCAATGTAATTCAGCCGGCTGAAACCCGTAAATTCAAAAAGTAATTAGCCAATATCTTTTGAACGGCACTGAGGAAATGGATAATTTTTTTTTCATTGATTTCGTATTTGTAAAGTGTACAAATCTGTAGAAAAAAATCAAAATTTAAATTAAGAGTTTTAAAAGTACAAGCGCAAACGTACCTATACTCCCTATGCTTGCGTGTTAAAGTTGTCAACTTTGACACTAATTATCTGGATTTTGACGCAGAGGAAAATTACGAAAAAATTCCACCAAATAGATAAATATTTCATTTAAACATTAAAAAAAAAAAATCGAAAATTAAATTACGGGAATTCCATTTGAAAACAACCTTAAGCATATGGGCGAACGCTTGTGTGCTAGCGTGTGTGAGAGAGGGGACTGAGTGTCACTGCCGCGCGTCAGTACCTCACGTAAAGAAGTTTCACTTCAAAAAAAAACTTTTTTTTTAATATGATCAACTTATTGCCCACAAGTTTATTCCCCAAATTGAGAAGAAATTTTTCACAGGGCAGGTATATAAAAAAGAGCAAAAGCTATAAAAATAGAGTAACAATGTGCAGTATAGGGATCTGACCCATTTACCCTCTTGTAGCTGAGAAGCAAAACACATGAATAGGACGAAATATATTATGGTGAAAGAGATGTTGCTATTAGCCTACTGTGAGACCGAGAGAGAATAAATCCATACTCAATAGATGTGGTATAGATCGGATCACTATATTATAACAGGTGAACTTATGGTCGAAAGTAAATAAAATTTCCCTTCTATGAATTTTCGGTTTTTTGGGCTTTAATGAAAGCCTCAATAATTATCTATTTCCATGAATTATTTCGAAATTTTCTCACTAGTTTTTTTTAAGATAGTTGATGTCAAAGTTGACAACTTTAACACACAAGGATAGGGATAGAACACATATTTACGCTTGTAATTAAAAAAATTTTCTATGAATATTGCTTTTTTTTTATCACTTTGTAGTACTTTTTAATACGGATTTTTTAAGCCCTCATAAATCATTTTCCACCTACGATTTTAAGAGATATTCAACTTTTAATTATTCAATTTTCTATCATTAGCAGTCTTTCTATTTCTTTTAGTCGTCGTGCTGTCTCATGTTTTTTGGCTATGGTAGTATGTGTGTGCCTATCCAGATGGAATACAGACACGCATACTACCAAGAACCTGTCAATATATAGTATAGTATATAGTATAGTATAGTGAATATATTTTGGACAGAGGGGCACTGAAAATATTTTTATAACCATATGTAGGTGCGCACCCTCTTGGGCCCAAAGTTTATCCGACGATGGAATTCAGTTTCGACCTTAATGAGAGGGCACGGACTTGTTTTTTCTACTGCCTTCTACAACCATGCCTCGTGAACCATTAACATATACCTATCCTGTTTTATGTATATTATTGTGAACACTCCTAAAAATGTTTCAAGCATTCAGAAAACAGCAGTTTATTCAATATTATCTGAAGAGATAGCTCTTATCAAGCCATTAATGATGATATTATTGATGATATTAATAATATTGATAATGTTCATAAAATAAATGATGATATCAATATGATATTTATAATAATATCAATCATATTGATAATATTCAAAATATGAATATTGATAATCAATATGGTTATTGATATTATTATTATTATTATTATTAATACCATTGTAAATGGTAATATTATAAATTTTGAATATTATTAAAACTATTCTCAATATGGCTGATACCGAACTCAGGCCCGAGCACCCCATGGTTCCTCCCGTGGCGGCTTATTGCAGATTATGGCCATTATGATCATCCGAATTTTTATTTTTTTTTTGACTCATTTCGTATAGTTTTGCCAAAATCGAAATAAGGGACTTAGTTTTTTTTCGTAAATTTTTTTTTTTTTTCCAAGTTTTTTGAAGTAAAAAA
The DNA here is from genome assembly GCF_014905175.1 of Aphidius gifuensis. NCBI lineage: Eukaryota > Metazoa > Arthropoda > Insecta > Hymenoptera > Braconidae > Aphidius > Aphidius gifuensis. Next base: position 12,579,024 of record NC_057792.1, read on the forward strand.
TCTAGCTAAGGGAAATAATGTAGATATTGATCGTTTGGCTATAATTAAAGCTAAGTAAAAAATTTAGCTAAGTGAAAAATCTAGCTAGGTTAAAAATTTTGCTAAGTAAAATAATGCAGATATTGATTGTTTGGCTAAAATTACAGCTAAGTAAAAAATCTAGCTAAGTAAAATAATGTAGATATTGATTGTGTGGCTAAAATTACAGCTAAGTAAAAAATCTAGCTAAGTAAAATAATGTAGATATTGATTGATTGGCTAGAATTACAGCTAAGTAAAAAATCTAGCTAAGTAAAAAATTTTGCTGGTAAAATAATGTAGATATCTAAGTTTTGTTTTTTGTAAAATTTAATTTTTTTTTCTAAGTCCATCATTTTCACTTGGCAAAACTAGACGAAACTAGGCAATAAATAAAAATGACAACGGACGGTCATGCAAGCCAGAATGAACGATAAGTCACGTTCCGCACCCCTGGAGCGCTTGGGCCTGAGTTCGGACGTTGCCCTCAATATTACTATAATTCATAAAATTATTGTTATTATTATTCATAATGTAAATGATAATAACAAGAACAATAATTTCAAGAATACTATCAAATATTAACAATTATTGATATTAATAACAATATCTATAATAATAATAATAATATTCGAAATATAAATACTAATAATTACTAACATTTATATTTGAATATTATTAACAGTCCTATTATTATTCTTATTATTCTTATTAATATTATATTGATATTAATAATATTAATATCGATGATTTTATAATTATCGATGATATTATTGAAATTTATTATTGTTATTATTATTCATACTATGAATTAATTTATATATTACTAATATTATTATCAATAACAATTACTTTAATAATATTATATAGAACAATAATGTCAATAATAATTTTAATAACATTATAAATTAGAAATAATATCAATATATATTAGTAATAATAGAAATGATATTAATTTTATTAATAATAAAATTTAAAATGATAATTTGTTAACAATATACTTGAATATTAATGTTAGTATTGATATTATTATTGTCAATATTATATCGATATTATTATTTTTAGTATTATTATTATGATGATGATTATTATTATTATTTTTAATAGGATTTATAACATTGATCTTATTATTAATATTATATTGATATTAATATTATCGATGATATTGTTAAAATTATTGTTGTTATTTTTATTTATACTATTGTTATAGATATTAATATTATTATAAATAATAATAATTTCAATAATATTGTCAAGAATAATAATATCAATATAATATTAGTCATAATATCAATGGTATTTATCATATTTATAATAACGCTGCACAATAGTGCCAATAGGCAACGCACACACACACACGCACACACTCATGTAATTTCTCGCTCGTGGCCACTCACTCACTCACTTTCATTAGTTAAGCTACGGTCTCCAAGGAGCGTCTGCGTCGACTGTCCGACTGTCGCGTTCAGAGACGCTCGTCCCGAGAATACAAGTTTTATGTTATTGGTCTCCAAGGCGCGTTCGCGCTCGGAGCGCTGCAATCAGAAGTCGTGTCTGAACGCTCGACTGACCAAAGTCGGGTCAGGCTTCTGTAGACGCTGGGCAGTCACGCACATATATAGAAGTTCTTTAACTGTATGTGTTTAGCTGGTAAAGTGTTAGTGCAGTATACTAATGTTTTTATGTTTACCATAGTTTTTTTTTTCAATTTAATTTAAAAAATAGTCAAACTGATGTATATTAAGGCAGAAAAATCGATGAAATTTTTTATCATTATTGTTTAAATGGCCATTTATTAATATTTAGAAATGTCCCTCATTTTTTATTGTATGCAAATCGCTAACAGGTTTTCATTTCATTTTAATTTTTCTGTCATTTTCTCCTACAATATTCTTAAGTAACTTTATCAGCTATTATCAAAATTAATTTTTCTCTATTATCTATGATATTTATATTTTTATTTAAAACAAAAGTATATTCATCATACAGCTGCTCAACTGTTTAGAAATTGTGAGCGCGCCTTGGAGACCACTCGGCTATGAGCGTTCCAAAGCGCTTGATCAGAACGCCCGAACGCGACAGTCGGACAGCCGGCGCAGACGCTCCTTGGAGACCGTACCTTTATATGGTCAAACGCTTGCTCGGTCTGAGCGTTCGCTTGCGCTGTGCGTTGGCTCGCTCCGACCGTTCGCTTGCGCCGAACGTTAGATGGTCGACACACTGTTTTTTTTCACTAGACTGCGTAAAGAAGTTTCACTTTAAAAAAATAGATCTTAACTGATCAGAATATTTTGTAGTATTTTGTTTACAAATATTGGATTTTCACCTAAAAAACAAAGACAAAAAAAAAAAAAATATTGAAGAAGCTTTTCTGATTGTTTTTCCATGAAAAAATTGTGAAAATTACCTTTTTCAAAGATAATAAGTATATTACAGTATATTTACAGTAAAAAAAAAGAAAGTAACGTTTATCATAGTAAAAAAATCTCTGACATTTACGGTATTAAAACGTAAAAAAAAAAAAACGTTTAAAGAGGTAAAAAAATTGTTTTTTTCTTTTAAAACAACTTATATATTGTGTTTTTTTTTAATTTGTTTTTAACCGTCCTGACCAGGATTCGAACCTACGACACTATTTAAACCTATTGAACCTATCTTTTAAAACCCCGTGCGTTATCCCCTAAGCCATCGCGCGCTATTGTGGAAGCAAGAAAATTTGCATACTTATTAATTATAACCACAATAAATACCAGAAAACTGGTTTGTTGATTATTAGGATAAATGAATCGAGACATAAATGTATACAAAAAAAATTGAATGATTAGAAATGTTAAAATATTAAAATCTAACCCATTACTCAAGATATTTTAGTTTATTGTAGCTGATGTAGTATAAAAAAATGATGGAATCAAATTAATCAATTTGTAATCTTTATATAAACTACCGAGCCATCTGACACATTTATTTTTATTAACTTGGGCAATTACAGCTGAGGAATTCATAGAGATTTGTGAGATATTTATTAGCCAACAACTTTTTCTTCGCTACTGCTTTTCCTTGGTATTTTAATTTATTCAATAAATTAAATTATTGCAATTTTATTTTAATAATTCAAAATACCAAGGAAAAGCAATAGCTAAGGAAAGATGGAGCTAAGAAATTAATGTAATCAAAGAAATTAAATGGTATCAAGCTACATTAATTTCTTAGCTTCAATTTGTCCTTAGCTACAACTTTTCCTCAGCTACATCTTTTCCTTAGCTATATCTTACCCTTAGTCTTTTTTTTTTTAACAGATAAATACACGTCATTTATTTTTATAAATTAAAATACCAATTGACACATGCTTTTTCTTGGAATGTCATAATTAACTTTGAAAAAGGATATCTCACGGGTTCTGTTTGTAACTCATCAGTAATCGTAGTCACCCGATAAATTATGCCTACCAAACGGACAAAAAATAACTTGAAAAACCGTATTTTTTACCTTTTTAGAAAATTAAAATTACAAGCTTCAAATTCATTTTAAAAAAGGTAAAACTTACGGTTTTTATCAGTAACTTGTCGGTAAGCATGGTCACACGATAATGTATGCTTACCGAAGGGGCGAAAATTCACTTGACGTTCAATTCAATTTCAAAACTGTAAAATATACTTGTCATATCGTTATTATTTAACTTTCTATCAGGCTGTCACGATTTTTATCTTTAAAAACGTAAATTTTAACTTTTTTTTTCTCCGTATACAACTAGCTTATTGCGCCACAAACTATACCGACATTTCGTTACGACTATCGAGATAATAATAGAAGACTGTTGAGCTTAGAATATGACCGATAATCAGGCGTTACTGAAGACTTCTGTAAAAAAAATCTAGATGCAGAGTAAAAAAAATTATTGATATACGTAATTATGATATATTACGATAATATATACGATACGATAATATATACGATAATATATACGGAGAAAAATAATTGGTAGATTTTACCTTTTTTGTGTACGATTGGGAGACGCCAGTCAAAAAAATGCAACTTTTACCCGAAAAAAAGGTAAAACTAAAAAATACTATTTTATTCGGTAAATTTTACAATTTATAAGGTCAATTTTTAATTCTTTGAGAGTTAATCTTACACTCTTTTTTTGTAAAAAATATATGACAAATTAATCAGGCGAAATTTACCTCTAACCATGTGAATTTTACCTGACAAAATAATGAATTTTGTTTCACATTTTTAAAAGGTAACTTGTGCATTTATAGAGGTAAATTTCGCCTGATTAGTTTGTAATATATTTTTAACAAAATAAAAAAGTAAGACTTACTATAAAAAATTTAGAATTAACCAAAAAAATTGTAAATTTAACCTAATGAAATTGTATTTTTACGTTTTTTAATAACTTTATTATTAACGTAATAATAACGAAAAGCAGTAGCTAAGGAAAAGATGTAGCTAAGGAATTGAGGTTGCCAGAGAATTATGTTTTAAGGAAATATATCTACTTGAAAAATTATTCTTTGGCAACCTCAATTCCTTAGCTACTGGTTTTCCATGGACATTATTATTTTTAAAAAATAAAATTACATGAATTTCAATCATCGAATAAATAAAAATCCCAAGGAAAAATTGTAGCTAAGGAAAAGATGTGAATAAGGAATTAATGTTGCCAAAGAAATTTTTTTTTAAGCAACATTAATTCCTTAAAACATAATTTTTTGGCAACCTTAATTCCTTAGCTTTATCTTTTCCTTAGCTACTGCTTGTAAAAAGTTATCAAAATAAATTCAAATAATTGTGGTAAGTGGCTGAGGAACTGATTCATTTTACAACACAATTTATTTAGTTTCACTTTTTCCTCAGCTACATTTGCTATAATAATCTCAAATATTATTGGGAAATGTGTAAGAATATGATGATACTCAATAAATTTTATTTCAATCTTTATTAACTACTAAGCCATTTGCCACAACAACTTTTATCGATAATAATAAAATTCTCATACGTAAGCTTTTAGCATAGAGTCAATTCAAATAGAATAAAAATCTGTTGTTTGTCAACTTGTGTTCGTGGTTAAGTCGGTTAAAGCACGGTTTTAGTATTAGGTAGAATTAGGTAGCGTTTAGGGCAGAGGGGTTCGATACCAGGCAGTGCCATAATTGCCAAAAAAAAAAAAAATAACTAAATATCCTGTTGTATTAACAATTTTATTTTGCATTCTTAACATCGAAAATTGTTAAGTTTTACCTACTAAGAGAGTAACACAAACTTTACTAATTAAAAATGTAAAAACAACTTTAACGCCTTAAAAGGTAAATTTTACCTTCTTTCGGAGTAATCGAAGCAATAACAAAAATTAAATGTAAATTTAACATTGTCCATAGGTAAACTGCAGCTTCAATCTTATAACTTTTTATTTCGTAAATTTTACCTTTTGTCTCTTGGCGTCCCTCGTTTCATCTTAAAAAAGGTAAATTTTACTTTTTTTTTTGTAAATTTTACCTTTTATTTTTCTCCGTATACTCAATTTATATTTATGGATGATTTCAAAAAAAAAAAAAAATCTTCATCGCAACATATAATAATCTTATAGTGCAAGTGAAGTCGTTCTATGAATGTTAGATCATTGATAAAACGCATACATATATCGTGGCTATGAATGATAGTAGTTCACAGAGGCATGGCATTATAAATTTTGAAATCGGGATGATAAAAATGTGCAGTTGAGGTCAGAGGGCTATGGAGTGGCAATCGTCGTGCCTGTATGTAGTTAAAGTTGAGGCTAAGCGGTGCAATATAAGATGTATTCTTGTGGTTAAGACTAGGGTGGTTACCTGCTGGATAGGGTAGTCCGAAACTGGGATATCCAGAATACCCACGACCCGCGGCGTATGCTGCATATGCTGCTGGAAAACCTATTTTTTGTAACACCAGAAAAAAAAACCATTCATTAGTTACACATTATTTGAAATTTTTTTGTTATAATTCATGCACTGTAAGTTGAGCAAAGGGTCAAGTCAATTCAAGTCTATGAATATGCTTGAATATACTAGAATATACTAGGCAGATGAAAAAAGGTTCAAACGATTTTTTAATTGCCGAATAGATAGACGGAGGAGGTTCTTGGTTCTGGTCAAGTCAATTCAAGTCTATGAATATGCTTAAATATACTAGAATATACTAGGCAGTTCAAAAAAGGTTCAAAAGTTTTTTATACATCACAGAACAATAATTATGAAAAAAGAACTTAATTATGATTGAACTTGAATGACCTAATATAATCAATAAAACAAAGGCGAAGAATTGACGATAATTATTTTTAATAATAAAAAAAAGGAATTGAAAGTTTTCGTTGTTATTTAAAGTTTATAATTAATAGTATATAGTGTACTTGCCGTTGATGTGGATAAATGTATTTGACTCACCATCAGGTAATGCTCCCAGAGACCACATAAAATCTATAAAGAAGAATAAACTGAATTATTATTGACGACTATACTATAATAGTTCTCAAACTGTTCGCATTTAATTTCAATTTCGTATTTATGGTATTATGATTTTAAATTATTCACTTATTTTTTTTTTCTCTCACTGATATTTCTCTTTGCTGTATTTGTGATTTTTTTGGCATTTTTGAAATTTAGAGTAAAGTGCATTGCTACTGGAATTTCAAATGCATGGTTATATAGAAATAAAAAGCGAATCTTGCAAATATGCTCTCCGGAGAAATTTATGGTATATTTTTTCTTTATTGTCATATTTTATCATTATCTATTTATTTTCTCTAATGTTTTGAGAAATGCAGTGCCAAGAGAAATACAAAAGTGAGAGGAAAAGTTGGAAAAAAAAGATAAAAATAAAAGAGACAGAAGCTCTCTAGGTAAAACAAAAAAAAATTAGCAACCATGAAATTTCATAATTTGGAGACTAAATTCAACATAAGGACCACACAACTAAGAAAAAATATATTTATTTATGCTTGCTATATCGCTTCGACTATAAAACTCATTAATTCGACTAAACTGACTGGTTCTTTCCAGGTAATAATCACTAATTATCTACATCGCAATTGAAAATAGATCCCAACATCTACGATAAGTTATATCTATATATTTGGTTTTTATACAATACCTATGTTTGTATATCAATACCTATGGTTAGTTTCTTTATACTTTTTTACAATCACGATTTGTTAGTTAAAGTTATAATGAAGTTAATTTTTTATGTCTATGTTTTTTAGACTTGTTCTATTTTGGTTATCTTAAATTAGAAACTAAAAGTTCAATAATTTTCTGGAACGAGAAATATGATTCGAAAAACAATCTATACAATTGACTCAAGTCAAAAAAAATTATTCTGAATTCGTATTTTAACTTTTAATATAATTTAAATACATATTGATTATAATCCAAATGTAATTTGAAGTTACTAAGTATATTAGAGAAATATATTAGAGATGTATATATATATATATATATATATATATATATATATATTTCACTGCGAGCAAGATTCTAAACACCCTTTTTTATGAATTCTTATAAAATTTTTCTAATTCCAGCAAATTAAAGACACACTACGAACATATAGATCGGAGAAAAAATACATGATTAATGTTACACTGAACCACAATACTACAACTACTGTCTCGCTATTCATCTAATCTTGAAATCTCGATCATTATTTTATATCAAGAATTTTTTCAAAACTTCCATACAAAGATGACGAATACTTAGAATTGTTTATCATCTATTCTATAGTGGTTAAATTAATACACTATGGAATATAATATATATTTATATATATATATAATATATATAGATGGCATATTCCACAGGTTTTTTTTATATTTAAAAAATTGATTTCTATGTTTTTCGTAAGTTTTGATTTTAAAGGATTTTGTCTTTAATATACCAGCTTTTGCATGTTTTTTACTTGAAAACTGTTTACTCAATTGAAAATATCATAGAGTCGAAAAAGTTTTACTTTTATTTAGAGTTCAAAAGAAAAAAACTTTGGGAAGTTGTTTAAACGAATTTCCTACCATAATTTATTAAATAAGCATTTGAAATAAATTCTTCTCAAACCTTGCTCCCTTTTTTTTTATTATTTTTTACCTTAGTATTTAAATAATTCTTTGAGATTATATAAATAAAAAGCAAAAAAAAACGGTCCTACGCGCTGTATGAATATATATATGTTACAATAACAGTAGGTTTCCTGGTAAATCTGCACATTGACCGATCAAAGTAAACGTTGTAAAAAAAATGGGGGCAAATTCCAAAAAATCCGGTTTCAGTTGTTTATTTGATAAATTATGATAGAAAAATTGTTCGAACAATTTTCCAAAGTTTTTCATTTTTCAAACTGTGAAAGAAAGTAAAATTTTTTTGTCTCCATAATTTTTTTGATTAATTCAACAGGTTTGAGTAAAAAAGATGTAAAGTTGGCATATCAAAGAAAAAGTTCTCGAAAATCAAAACCTAAAAAAATTATAAGTTTAAACTTAAAAAAAAAAAGGAAAAATGCCTCGCTTATTTTTCACTGGAGAATAATGAAAAAATGATTTGGACGAATCCATTTTTCAAATATAAAGACACGTGGAATCAACCATATATTATATTAATATATACATATAAAATATAATATATATCTATATATATATATATATATAAATACATGTTGAATATACGTATATGTATTTAATAGTTTGAATGATATTCATACCTAAAAATTCTCTACTGGGCTGGTTTTGAATACATCAATCGTCTGTTTTTTTTGATTATTGATTATTTGAAATTTTTCGAATCAAAAAAGACAATAGTTTTTTTTTTTTAATGATAGAAAGACAAAAAACTTTCCCGCATTTATGAATCTTCTTAAGTGGTAAGAATAATATAAACGTTGTTTAAACAGTGTTAGGTTTATATTTGGAAATATCTCAACATTGTTCAAAGTAGTGTTAAGCGATGTGAATGACGGTCTTTTTTTTCGTCATGTCACAAGAAAAAATATTGTTTGTGACCGTCATTTATTTTTTGTCATTTTGCTCTTACAATCCTTCTGCTTACAATTGTTACAATTTTTTTTTTTTTTCAAATTATTCAGTAGTTGTGAAAAAAAAACGTCAGAAAACATTTCGTTTTTTTTTTTTTAACAGCTACATAAATATGTGAAAATCTATGAACGTATGAATTAGCTAGAAAAATGTAAACGTAATTTAAATATTTGAATGTTAGAAGTTAATGAATCAGAATTTGAATTGAAAATAAAAATAAAAATTATAAAAATTTAATGCAGTGATAATGTAATATAACTTTTAATGTAATCTTTGTTATACCGAGTGTCCTATTTTAATCTGGTTAAAGATTTTTCATGAAAAAAGTGCTTTGAATCGAAAACGATTTAGAAGGTGTAAAGTTCGGAAGTGGACATATGAAAGTTGCTACCTATTCAGAGAAAAATGTAAAATAGTGGACTTGGAAATGTAAACATACTTCTTTTGGAAGAATGACCTTTTTTTTTAATAAAAAGTTGCTTACAAACTAACACTTTTTAAAACAAAAACTTTTTGATTACTATAATATTGCTTTGGCTACAACTCACTTAAAATAGTATTTTTACATTTTTAGATGACAAAATGGTGTAAAAAAAAATAATCCAAAATCATCTTTTTTCTTGTTTGTAATGGTTTTTTAGGCGTGATTGATTGTCGTTGGAACAATCTTTGTTAGAACAACATAACGTAAAAATTTCGTGGAATTTTGAATAAATTCTTCCGAAACAATATACACACAAAATACAGGAGACATGAACTCTTCGTTACACAATTTATGGGATGTTTCCAAAAAGTATGTTCGCATCTTTAAGCCTACAATTTTTAATTAAGGAAATAATTTTTTTCTTTTCCTATCATATGCCCTTCTCCGAAATGCAGAACTTTTCAATAACCATTTCCAGATTTTAGGCATAACTTAAAAAAAAAAATTCATGACCCAATTGAAATGAGACACAAAATATATACAAAACGAATATTAAAGAATAATTGTAAATGGATAAATCGCATTTCTTCGATGAAAAATAACGGTTAGTCAGTAAAGTCGTCACAAAGTTTGTCACAATATTTTCGTTACCAAAATTCTCTCATTTTAACTCGCATCATTTTTTCGTCAAGGAGGCGTTATAAAACGGTCAGGTAATGGTCGGAAATTTTTTCGACATTTCCAGAAGTCTCTTCTAGCGTAAGAACATGTAGACAATTTTATTTGGGTTGGTCCAATTTTCGATTTTTCTATGAATGACTCGAATATGTTATCTCTAAATTGGCAATTTCATCCACTCGGTTGATCATTTTAAAATCATGTTCAAAAATGATAGATTAACTCATAATCCAATAAAAAAACAATCAACGAGCGAAACCTTTTGTGTTTGTAATTCTACTTACGTAGCTGTCAGTAATGAGTCCTCAAAATATACTTTTAAGTTTACTTCTCACGTTTTGCATAAATCATAAAACACTAGAAAGTACTGTTATTACTTGATCATTTATTTAAGTTTTAATTGGCGGCTTATTGTTGTGTACAACTAATATACCATATATCAATTGAAATAATGATTCTAGACGACAAAAGTATGCGTAATTTGTCATTTATAAGTCGAGTCAGCTCAGCTTAAATCTTCTAATCTCATTACTTATCAACAAATTATAAATATTTCGTAATAAACAATTAATGATGATCGTTTATTGCATAGAAATTTTTTTAAAGAACTAGAATTTAAAAATTAACATTTACTTTATTTTAATTTTAAATCTAATATTAGTTTATTTCAGCTATTGTTATTTTGGTAAATTCCCTGAATCCCAGCTACGAACATCACACACTGGAACGGTGTCTGCAGCTCAAATTTCTTCTCGAACTTTAATCTTGCATTCCCGTGCAACTAAAATCGCTAATTCTCTCTTAAACCCCTACATATACGCGAAAAAACCACGAGACTAAAAAAATCAATATTCATTTATTTTACATTTCCTTTTCATTCTCCCCACCCCCCAAAATAATTTTTTCCGCGATTTTTCATCATAGCCATTCGATTTTTAACCTTCGAATACTCCATATAAATTCTGTTAAACTTTTCACACCCATGGGCGGATTTAAGCTAAGCTGACTCGACTACATGTATAATTCAATTAATATCTACTACATGGTATATTTAAAGTTATCTTCAATTGCTACTTATTTAAGCGTTATTTTATAATTTTTAATATGGAGCATAATTTGCTTGTTCTGAGAGAAAGTATTTTAACAATGCTATAATATGTTACTAATACTAAATTCAGATTGATATTTTTATGTTATTTTTTTTAACTGCAAGCCCTAGTAGAAATCAAACCCGTGTGCACGAAATAGCCAGTCAAAATAACACGATAACTCATGAAAGAAGCCTGATTCAAGCCTAAATTGGGTCTTGATTTCTACCCGGAAGTCCTAGTAAATTATTCGAGTATACGGTATTCATTGCTTCTCACAATTATTAATAATTAATCTAACTAAGAATAATAATTAATAGAGGCAAAGGTCACAAGATATAAGTAGAACCTTCTTAGTTAATAGTTTTCTTAGATTTCTAATGAAGGTTCCTTCTCAAAAATTGTAACTTTTAACTCTTTTTACCATGTTTGATTGTAATCATAAGACATTGATTACTTTTTTCAATATTTTAAACTAAAAAGTTATACAAGTATTCATTTACCTATTAGCTAGATTATAAGTTTTAATATTTTTGTTATTTTAGGTCCATTGTATACATAATTAATGGTAATAAAAATACAAAATAAAATAGTATAAATCATTAATCTAATTAATATTGAAATTTCCATAAGTTGAATATTTTGATAAAGTTCTAACTTTTTTGTAATAAAAAGAATATTAATACTTTTTCTTAAATTTTACAGTTTAAATTTAGCTCAAGCTGAATTTTCTAAAATTTTTCAGTTTTGCAGATACTTATACATAGTTATATGGACATGTATGTGAATAAATGACAATTTATATTGTTTAACCATTTAAGCAAACAACATTCTTATAAATTTATACTCAAGTTAATTATAATATGACCACATCTATAATCATATTCGTACATTTTAGAGAAATATATCTCACATTCGAGTTTCTGAACAACACTTGTTTCGGAATCGTTTGTTTCAGCTATTTTGTTAATACATCCATATTGAAACAAATTTTTCCTTATAAATGTTTTTCCAAATTCTGGCCGAAGAATCAGTTGGTTTTACATGATGCTTTTTTTTTTGTATGGTTTTTTTTTTTTTTTTTCTCTAGCTCTTTGTGACTAGAGATACTTTTAAAAAGCTTTTATACTAACCAATTTTTTTCGGAAATGTCTTGTATTGCTCGAAGTTTTCGAAAAATCAAAAATTAAAAAATTACCCCCATCACTCCTAAAAAACGCAACATCTGTTAAAAAGAAAATCATTAAACGTATATAATTTTTTCAAATCCTTCTCATCTATAGTCTAAATATATTGAAGGGTGCACTAGAGAAATTTTTTGTCTTTATGTTTATTTCTTTACGAGTTATGCAATTTTCATAATATAATCTATAATAAATATGATACTCCGGCCAGAATCTTTTTTCTAAGGTGATACACATCCCTTCACAAACTAAGTAACCACTGTTAAAACTTATTTTTTATTATTATTTTATAAGTGTATTATGAAATTTCATGAAGTTATAAACGTAAGTAGAATGATAAAAGAATCTAATCGTAAATGTTATCTTACTGAGTTTAATTTTCTCATTTGCACGAATAATTAGGCTACCACGTATCACTCCTGGAATAAATAATGGGAATTTCATCGTTCAAGAAGTCATGAAAAACAGCACAAATTAAATCTACCAGTCTCGTGTTCTATAGTGAATAGTCGATTTGGTTTCAAACTTAATTATATCTCCATGGAGAGAAACTAAAAAGTAAGTTCTACCATGTTACTATAGTACCAGTGGAAATTTTTATATATATATTATTTCTGCTTTTATTGCGGGCGCGATAGAGGCGTGAGAAGTGTAGGTCATAGACCAATAGTTGGGATATGGTGGTAAACTGTTCCTACATCTAGACCTTGAACCCCAAGAAGATCACTCATTGAATAGGTTAGAGTAGCAGCCCTGGTCGCAGCAGCAGCTGCGGCAGCTGCCGGATGTGGTCTATAAGCTGCTGCTGCTGTGGCCAGTGCTCTTTTAACATCGTAAACAGCAGGAGCATATTGATACGTGGTGCCTGTATTTGGCGCTGTCGTAACGATTGGTGCGAGAAGGTGATGTGGAGTGGCAACGCTAGCGGCTGCAGCTGCATGAGCGTGCGCGTGCGCATGAGCAGCAGCTGCAGCCCCTGGCATAGGATACGGTGCGTAACGATAGGTGGTGGGGGGTGTTGCGACCATCACCAACTCACCGTATGCACCTCGGCCAGCTGCTCGCGTCTTTGCCAAATTTGCCGGGAGCATCACTTCTTTTGGTTGCGCTTTTTTGCATTCGACCTAGAAAATCAAAAGCAACAGTTAGTTTATTGTTTTAAGGAAGTAAAGAATTTTTTTCCTATTATTCATAAGTTTAGTATTGCTTGTTGCTTAAGTTAACAGTCAAAATCGCTCTCAATAAAGAATACATAAACGTCAGTGTAAGATGCAATATAAAATTTGAAGCTTGAAAAAGGAGGGGATTCCATAGTGAAATAGTTAATGTACTTGCCCGAAATGCAAGGTCGCAGATTGTAATCCCCTCAATCTCCGAAGTTCTCCTTTAATTAGGCTTACTGAGTTCTTAAAAAAAAATTGGCCAGTCATAAGAATCAATTTTTCTGAAAGAGTCACGATCTTCTGATACTAGTTTGTATTGTCTGGTACCTACATTTCTAGCTTTGACAACAACAAGAAACTAACAATGACCAATATCATTTTTTTTGTAGTATTTAAATATTTAAATATTTAAACAAATAATCGTTAGTAACGAACATTTTGAGGTTTGAAACGAGTAGTTCATTTTTTTTTTGTTATAAATCATTGACGGCTTGTAACAAGAAGATACAGGGAGAGAATTCACCTCCGAATATTTAGGAGCAATAAGGAGAGAAGGAAATTTGTGAGCTACACTGGGTTTTTCGCGAATAAACTTTCAGAAATTCACACGGGCCAACCTAAGGGTTTGAGCTCATGACTTTCTAGTAACTTGTAATTCATTCATTTTTATAAATTAAAACACTGTGACAAAGTATAGCTAAGGGAATGTAGCTCAAGAATTAATGTAGCTAGAGGAATTATGTGGTAAGCTACATTAATTCTTCAGCTCAGTTCTCCACAGTATTTTTTTTTTTCAAACAAATTAATTCCAAGCAAGCTTGAACGAATCTAGCCTGAGAAAAAATTTATTTGCAAGAAATTAAAAGATAAAATGAAAAAAAATCTTTAATTCTATTTTCATCAAATCGTTTTGTTTCTAGTTTGTGTGTCAGTAGGATGGTATACTTTGAGAATTCTTCTTTTTGAAGTCAAGCAGCTATCATTTAAAAAAAAACAGAATATTGCTCAGTTAAAGAATTTTTTTTTTTGTGTTACCAAACAATTATTGTTTCTGATGAACAATCATTCCTTCTTTCAATAACATATTGTCAAGAAGTTTCCTTCTAGAAAATAGAAGAACATTTTCTCATTGCAACCAAGATGAGTGTAAAAAGAGGCCGTTATTCACAAACCAGGATGTAGAGCAAAAACTTCACTTTCAGATTGAAGAAAAATTTTCGTTTTTGAATGATGAAGTGGGAGCAGCACAAAAACATTTTTCATGTTTAGGAAGTTTCCTTTGACTTTTAAATAGTCACTTTTTATTTTATGATTTCACTCGATCATGAGCAGGGCTGTCATATGCCATTACTGAAAATTCTTCTTTCAATAATTACTAGTTAGTAGTAGCTTTCTTCAGAAAAAATTTTAGAGGAATAATGAAGTAAAAAATTAAAGATCTATTTCTCCCTGCAAGAAAATGACTAACTGTATATTTTTTTGATTCTTTAACTATTTCTCCCAGAAATTAACAGGTTAGTCACATCTGTTCCTCAACCATTTGCCATTACTAATTGTATCACACCATGTAACCAAATATACCATGATAATTTCACAGGGGTTGTAAGGTCTTGAGTTTGATGTAGGATGATAGGTTGTAAATTGAAATAATAGAAATAACACTTTGAATAAATCCAAACACTGTGGCTTAAACTCTAATAATATTCACTTTTATTATTTCACTAGAATACAATAAATTTTTTTGTTTATTGTATTGTGACGCGATCTGGCTTGACCGCATCACCTTAAATCTATTATTATTTATAAAAAAAATCGATATTCTCAATCTCAAAATTTCTTGATTTATATTTTTCATAATTAATTATAATGAGAATAAAAATTATTCGAAAAAAAATTGTGTCCCTTCTTCTGTAGATTACATGACCTTGACGATGAGGAGAGGGCTTATGTGACTTAAAGACCCAATGGGCTCTACCGGTCAAGAGCACATATTATGTGAGGAGCTTCTTCGCGGAGGCTACCTATACTAAGCGAGCCGAAGGAGAGAGATCAGTCTGACAAGTCATTTTAGCGTAGGAAAAGTCACATACGTGTCGCTTGAGTTGTCTCACAATAGCCGTGCTGGTTGCTAAATGACACTTGGCCGTAAAAAGTGTCAAGAATTTTTCCGATCGTAGGAACACTGTTAAAGGGGTCTGGTAGTAGTGAAAATTGAGACTGAATCAAGTGAGTCCGAATCCTTGGTGGTGGCCTTGATCCATATGTCTTACCTGATGTACCTCCTTTAAACGAAGCATGCTCTGATTAAGGGCTGCAGAGATCGACAGTAGAATCTTGTACAAGCTGAGGATGTCAGCGCGAACAATGTTGCATGAGCCAGTGATGATATCAACAATCAGACCAAAGCTCTGGTAAGCTTTGTATCCACCAAAAACCTAGAGGTTATCAATAGAGGTAGGGAACCCAAGATGCTAAATGACATACAATTTAAGAGTGCGCGCGAGACTTCCGTAACTCCCACGAAGCCAACTGGCATGCATTTTAAGAAAGAGTAGAAGGAAAGAATCACGGATTTTCTGGAGAAATTGAACATTTCGATTTAATTGAGGATGTGGCAACATTTCTGCGAGATGGAAGTGTATCAGCACAACTATCCTATCAAAGTGATGAGGGATAAAAGCGAGTGGTTGATTTGCTGACCACAAATACTTAGAATCAGGGTTGTTTTTTTTTAACAAGTACGTATGTTAAAACCACCCTGTTAAAGATACCTGGCGCAGATCACGCGGGTGGGGTTCGTGATCGAGAAACAGCGTCCAGAATATTGAACGCCAATAGAGTTAAATGGGGAGTGTATCGGTTAAACCTTCCAATAGCCCGAGGGCTGATGGCGTGCTTCCGGTGATGCTCCAAAAAAGACCGAATTATACAGTTGTACTACTGAGTAAGACCACCAGAGAGTATATTGCGTTAGAATATATACGGGGAAAATGGCGCACAAAGAAGGTAGTGTTCGTACTCAAACTGAGTAGGGCTGATGAAGATCAACTCGGAGTGTATCGACAGATCAGACTTGTGGATAGATTTTTAAAAAATATGATATAGACTAGCAGACCTTTGAATGGTCTACAATTCACCTACCAGCCAGAAAAGTTGGTTGATGTGGCATTTCATAGACTTGTAAGTAAGTTGGCTGAAGCTCAAGTACCCGACGCTGTCTTGAACGAGTAATTAATACTAACATTAAAGCTAATTGACAAAATTATACCGATGACAGTTTGAGTAGAATTTGATCGTGGTTTGGGATATGTTAACGTTTACCTGACACTATCCTGCACAAAAAATCACTCGATCAAGTTACCTTAGTTTAGAATGTGTTAAGGCAAACCTGACGCTATTATTTTCCGATTACACTAAATACGGATTCAAGAATACATCCTCGTCAAGATTCAATCAGGTTTCCTGAAATAATCTATTGGATCAAAACTGTACGTTAAACGAAGGTCACTTAAACACTTCTTCACTTAGATGTCACATGGTTTGATATAATAATGTACTGCGAATTCAAAATAATTTAAAAATAAGAATTTCATTTGAAGATAGCCAAAACCAGGCCATTCATTGGCAACCATGCTTTAACAACGAAGGCGTAGAAAATAATTGGAAAACACGCTTTGTCGATCCATGATGAAAAGAGAGAACATGTATGGTATTAATATATATAGTATGAACATTAATTCAAAACAGTTTTTCAATTTTTAGAATCGTGGATAGTGTTATGACATGTAATTCCAAGTGGCTGTTCTCTGTATTCATTAAAGTATAACGCTTACCATTTTGTTGTTAATTTCATGAAAGTGAATTTCACAGACTTTGTCAACTACATCTTCACTTTGAAATGTCACAAAGCCGAAACCTGAAACATAAATCATACAGCTGTGTTATTCCGAACTTTAGATAATTGCTCAAAAATAAAACTTAGAAAACTAAGTCATTTCATCAAGAATATATATGTAGATTTATATAACAAATTGTAAGTTGAGGTAAACTACTGAACAGTAAGATTTTTGGGGAAGAGTAATAAATAGTATATTGTTTCACCAACATGGCCCACGAGTGAAACATACTAATTTCTGTAATTTATACTCGAGAAAGGTCTCTGCGAACTTCATCGCGAAAAAAATCTGGAAGGCCCATGAAAGGGGTCTGGGAGGTCTGCCCTTAGAATAGGAAACGTATAAAGCGGAAAACGGGGGAGGGGGTGGAGCATCCAGCACGGCAGTCACTTGCGTATCGGTTTAACTGCTACACGCACCACCCAATTTTTGTTATATATATATATATATACCCGAGGAACGAAATTTATATATAACTTTATATAATTGTATAAAATTTTATAAAGTTGTATAAAGTTATATATGGTTTTATATTGCCACTTTATTTATAAAGCTATATATAACATGTTGTATAAAACTTTATATAACTATATAAAACTTTATACAATTGTATGAAGTTTAATATAAAAATCAATAACTATTACTTTTATAAAATTTTATACAAGTGTATAGAGGTATTTAAAATTGTATAAATGTATATGTAACTGTATTTTACCGGAGGTTCAGAAAAGAAAACAAAATTTACTTCAAATTTGTTTTGACATTTTTATATTTCATCACAACCAATTATAATTTAACATTTTCATTTTTATCTCCACCAAAATAACCAGATATTGAATAACATAGATATCTTCATGACTCATCTAGCTTAACTCGAAAATCTGAAAAAAAAATTGAAGCATCTACTTTCACAAACATAATCATTAAACATACTTTCTTTTTTTTTTTTTTTTTTCTAATCCGGAGAAATCATGAGAAATCCGGAAATATCCAGAGAAATCCGGAGAAAATCCGGAGAGATCATTTCTACCAGGGACAAAAGACATTTAAAGATAACAAAAAAAACTAAATCAGGCGTCATGTTCCCCAAGTAGAAATTCAGCCTCGAATCGACATCGACCGAGGCTCATTTCCGAGCCTTCCGCTCGGATCGACGTCGGGAGCGAGCTCTATTCGATGTCGGAATGTAACGCTATTCGACGTCGAAACGAGACTAAAACGAGGCTACAAAAAAAGAAAGTGGGATAGAACCTAAAAAATGTTATTATTTAATTGTTTTATATAGTTTTATTGTAAATAATAGTAAAACTAATAATTATTATTGATAAAACAACATAATTAATTAATTTTAAGGTGTTTTTCTATTCAGTCTTGGCGTAACCGCTTTTTAGTCTCGATTCGACGTCAAAAAGAGACCGAAACGAGGCTAAAAAAAAAAAGTTGGAAAAAAACTTAAAAATATTATTATTTAATTGTTTTATATAGTTTTATTGTAAATTATAGAAAAACGAATAATTATTATTTATAAAACGAAATAATTTATGAATTTTAAGGTATTTTTCTATTCAGTCTCGGTATAACCGCTTTTTAGTCTCGCTTCGACGTAGAAACGAGACAAAAACGAGGCTAAAAAAAAAAAGTTGGGAAAAAACTTAAAAATGTTATTATTTAATTATTTTATTTAGTATTATTGTAAATTATAGGAAAATGAATAATTATTATTTATAAAAAAACATAATTAATGAATTTTACGGCACTTTTCTATTCAGTCTCGGTGTAACCGGTTTTTAGTCTCGATGCTGCTCTACTGCTTTTCCTTGGACATTTTTATATCTTTTATAAATAAAATACATAAAAATTTATTTTTTAAAAATAATGTCAAAAGCATAAAGAAGAAAAAGATGTAGCTAAGGAATTGAGGTTGCTAAAGAATTATGTTTTAAGGAAATAATGTTGCTAAAAATATAATTCTTTGGCAACCTCAATTCCTTAGCTACATCTTTTCCTTAGCTACTGCTTTTCCTTAGCTACATCTTTTCCTTAGCTACTGCTTTTCCTTAGTCACATCTTTTTCTTAGATACATCTTTTCCTTAGCTACTGCTTTTCCTTAGACATTATTTTTTCTTACATAAATATATTACATGTAATTTCCTTGAAAAAATAAAGTGGTTTAAAAATAAGCAGTAGCTGGAACAAAAATATAGCTAAAAAATGAATGTTGCTTACCGCATCATTTTTCTGGCTCCATTAATTTCTTAGCTACATCTTTTTCTTAGCTACTGCTTTTCCTTAGACAATTTTTTTTTTAGCTACATTTTTTCCTTAGTTACTGTTTTTCCTTGGACATTGTTTTTTCTTACATAAATATATTACATGTAATTTACTTCAAATAATGAAGTTGTTCAAAAAAAAAGCAGCAGCTGGAAAAAAATGTAGCTAAAAAATAAATGTTGCTTACCGCATAATTTTTCTGGCTACATCTCTTCCTTAGCTACATCTTTTCTTTAGCTTCTGTTTTTCCTTGGACATTATTTTTTTTTACATAAATATATTACAGGTAATTTACTTTGACAAAAAAGCTTGTCCGAAAAAAGCAGTAGCTTAAGAAAAGATGTAGCTAAGAAATTCATGTAGCCAATTGAATTATAGGACAAGCAACTTTATTCTTCTAAGTACTGCTTTTCCTTGGTATTTTAATTCATTAACAAATGAAATTGATGTTATAACTGAGTTGAAAAATTAACGAATATAAGATGCGCAGTATGAATCGTCGCATGTTTGTGGCTTGTTTTATTTAGCCTTGTTTTAGTCTCGTTTCGACGTCGAATCGTGGCTAAAAACCAGTTACACCGAGACTGAATAGAAAAGTACCGTAAAATTCATTAATTATGTTGTTTTATAAATAATAATTATTCATTTTCCTATAATTTACAATAATACTATATAAAATAATTAAATAATAACATTTTTAAGTTTTTTTCCAACTTTTTTTTTTTAGCCTCGTTTCGGTCTCTTTTCGACGTCGAATCGAGACTAAAAAGCGGTTACGCCAAGACTGAATAGAAAAACACCTTAAAATTAATTAATTATGTTGTTTTATCAATAATTATTATTAGTTTTACTATTATTTACAATAAAACTATATAAAACAATTAAATAATAACATTTTTTAGGTTCTATCCCACTTTCTTTTTTTGTAGCCTCGTTTTAGTCTCGTTTCGACGTCGAATAGCGTTACATTCCGACATCGAATAGAGCTCGCTCCCGACGTCGATCCGAGCGGAAGGCTCGGAAATGAGCCTCGGTCGATGTCGATTCGAGGCTGAATTTCTACTTGGGGAACATGACACCTGATTCAGTTTTTTTTTTATCTTTAAATGTCTTTTGTCCCTGGTAGAAATGATCTCTCCGGATTTTCTACGTAATTGAGGCTTCCGGAAATATTTACGGAGTAATTTCCAGACTATTTCTATAATATTTCTGGATTTTTTCCGGAATTTTGACTTAAAAAAACAAACACAAAAAAATGGAAAAATTAATAAGAAAAAGTAGAAATAAGAGTTTACGTACGAAAAATAAAAAAGAAATTTAAAAGAGAAAACCCGAAAAAACTCCGGAATAATATCTCCGGAAGTCTCAATTGCGTAGAAAATCCGGAGAAAGTCGGGAGAAAATCCGGAGAAATCCGGATAAAATCCGGATAGATTATTTCTACCAGGGGTATCGAAGAAAATCTAAAGCTTTTAGTTTTGTATGTCAATACAATTGTTTTCTTCTTTTCCTTTTGTCTAAACTCTATTTACTTTATTATACCTTCTTTGCTTACATACTTATTATACTTATTGACCTTTTTTCGATAGTAGCCTATCATTTTTCGTTAATGATGCTGTTGGAATCCGAATAGAACACATTATTATCCAATTAAAAAAGCCAGCGAATATATGTTGATCAAATTCAGTATGATACAGAACATAAGACTTGTCATACGGGTCGGTGACTGTGTCTGTAAAATACCACGTTTCATTAGAAAGAATATGTGATACATTTTTTATTAAAATAATATTTATTTTGTAATGTGATTTACATTTTAATAAATAATAAAGAATCTTTGCTATGAATGAATTAACCCGTAGAACTCGCTCTATATTATTATTTGTAACTTTGGTTCACTAATTTCTAAATATTATGTTCTATGAAGGTTAATATAATTATATAAAACTGTCCATGTATAAAACCTATTTATACTGCTATATATAGCTATATATAACCAAATAAAGGTATATAAAGTTATATATAGTTATATACAATTGTATATAACTATATATAACTTTATATACCTTTATAACGATCGTTTCTTGGGTAAAAATATCTTCTAATATTCATATACAAGTTTATATACTTTTATAAAACTATATAAAACTTCATACAGCTACATATAGAAATATATAGCTTTATATAATTATATATACTTATACACAAACTGTTCACAACTTTGTACACATTTATATATAACTTTATAAAATTATATATAGCTGTATGTAACCTTATAAAGTTGAATAATTATATATAGAGAGTTTAAAAATTCTTTAAATTTTTATATAATTATATAAAATTTTATAAAGTTATATGTGAATATGTAAAGGTATATAAAGATATATATAAATTTCGTTCCTCGGGTATATACATTAGACCTGTCCAAAAAAAAAAGAATTTCTTTTTTTGTGCCCTCCTGAGGTCTCAATTTGTTCTTTATGATGACACAAAAAAAAAAAAAATAAAAAAATTTTTTTTTTAGGATTTTTTTTTTAGCCTGCTCATTTTGTATTTCTCATTTAATTAATACGCGCGCGTATGGCTGTATATCTTTGACTTTGCATAACTCAGTCAGTTTTAATTCTAGAAAGTTGATATTAGTCTCATTTTGTAGCTAACAAAAATACCTTCAAATTAGCACTGTACATTTTTTTGTACTGTTTTTTGTTTTTTCGTCTCAAAAAAAGCTTAAAAATCATGATTTGCAATTTAACTGCACTGTAAAAAAAAATTTCTGCAAAATAGAAATTTTTGTCTAGGAAAAAAAAACGTTTGAAAGAAATAAAAAGCGGTTTGATTGATCCTCGACTATATATTTTTTAGGTTCAATTCGAGTATTAGAAACCTCAAATACAGTATAAAAAATAAATTTATTTCAAACGACTAATATTCTTCATTTGAAACAATTGCAGGAATTGAATTAATTTTTTTTTTTCTTATTTAATAAATATATTTGTCTTGAAAAGAAACAAAAGTGTCTTAATTTCAGGCAATGTTGTCTTGCTTTATAACATACTTGGTTTTATTAAAATAATATTGTCTAAATTTTAGACAATGTCGTCTTGCTTTATAACAGATTTAGTTTGTAGTATAACAAAATTGTCTAAATTTTAGACAATATTACGTCATGCCTTATAACAGATTTTGTTTCCCTGAAAACGAAATTGTCTAAATTTTAGACAATATTACGTCTTGCTTTGTAACAAATTTAATTTTTATTAAAACGAAATTGTCTAAATTTTAGACACCATTGCGTCTTGCTTTATAACATGTTTGGTTTCATTGTCGACAAAATTGTCTAAATTTAAGACAATGTCGTCTTGCTCTATAAATGATTTGGTTCTATTCAAAACAAAATTGTCTAAATTTTAGACACTATTGCGTCTTGCATTATAACATGTTAGGTTTCATTGTCGACAAAATTGTCTAAATTTTAGACAATGTCGTCTTGCTTCATAAATGATTTGGTTTAATTCAAAACAAAATTGTGTAAATTTTAGACACTTTTTGTCTTGATGTAAATACTTGTAAGCCTTGATTCATGAATAAAGTCCCTCAATTTTATATACAATTTGTCTTCTTACATGCAATAATATTCTTTGAATAAAAATAATAACATTCTTTTTTCATGGACACATATTGCCTCGAATCAATACTTGATTTTTTTTTTTCAAGACTTCATTTTCTAAATTAAAAGCAATAACTCAAGACGTAAAAAGATATTTTAAAAGTTTAATAATAAAAAAAAAAAAAAAATTATTTTTTTTATTGTTAATTACTCTCTTTTATCCTAATTGTTTATTTTTATCGTCATTGTTTATCCTAACTACCTATCCGAAAACTTAAATCTATTTGTTTTTTTCAACCGAGAACCGAACCTACTATCTTCTAATTTCTAAACGCATATCTTAGCCCGCGCGGCCATCGCAAGATTATAATTTCAATGTGATTTTTGTAAACTTAAAGTACACGTTGGCTAACATAGAATAAATTTGCAAAGTCTTGTAATATAAAAAATATTTAATTATATTTTATTGAACAAATTTTGAATCCATAAATGTCCCAATTTGAATTTATAAATTCGTTTAATCAAATATTATTTCCAGACTATAGTATATTTCGTTACAAGTGCCCACTCAGAGAGTGTGCTCTCAACGAATTTGGAGTGGCAAGCACGAGCCTTGGCGAGTGTTTCCCCTCCAAATGAGTTGTGAGCGGGCTCTCTGATTGGGCACATGTAACAAACTATATTTTATGTTACTAGGGACAGTGGTAATAATGTGTGAATTTCCAAAAAGCGCACTACCCCTCTTACGCTTTGGAAATTCACACATTATTCCCACTGCCCTTGTAACATAAAATTTTTTTTATTATTTAAAATTTATCCATAAATTATTTGTCATTGTTGAGTTAAATTATTTGTTAATGACAAATTTGTTTTATTGAAAGAACTATTCATTTATGATCAATTATAAATATTTAGACATGGGTAATTCTTTCAATTAAACAAATTTTACTGTAATATCATAAATATACAATGAAACAAATTTGACATTAACAAATAATTTAACTCAACAATGACAAATAATTTATGGTTAAATTTGAAATAATAAAAATATTTAGTCTGGAAATAATATTTGATTAAACGAATTTATAAATTCAAATTGGGACACCTAACATTTTTGGATTCAAAATTTGTTCAATAAAATATAATTAAATATTTTTTTTATTACAAGACTTTGCAAATTTATTCTATGTTAGCCAACGTGTACTTTAAGTTTACAAAAATCACATTGAAATTATAATCTTGCGATGGCCGCGCGGGCTAAGATATGCGTTTAGAAATTAGAAGATAGTAGGTTCGGTTCTCGGTTAAAAAAAACAAATAGATTTAAGTTTTCGGATAGGTAGTTAGGATAAACAATGACGATAAAAATAAACAATTAGGATAAAAGAGAGTAATTAACAATAAAAAAAATAATTTTTTTTTTTTTTTTATTATTAAACTTTTAAAATATCTTTTTACGTCTTGAGTTATTGCTTTTAATTTAGAAAATGAAGTCTTGAAAAAAAAAAATCAAGTATTGATTCGAGGCAATATGTGTCCATGAAAAAAGAATGTTATTATTTTTATTCAAAGAATATTATTGCATGTAAGAAGACAAATTGTATATAAAATTGAGGGACTTTATTCATGAATCAAGGCTTACAAGTATTTACATCAAGACAAAAAGTGTCTAAAATTTACACAATTTTGTTTTGAATTAAACCAAATCATTTATGAAGCAAGACGACATTGTCTAAAATTTAGACAATTTTGTCGACAATGAAACCAAACATGTTATAAAGCAAGACGCAATAGTGTCTAAAATTTAGACAATTTCGTTTTAATAAAAATCAAATTTGTTATAAAGCAAGACGTAATATTGTCTAAAATTTAGACAATTTCGTTTTCAGGGAAACAAAATCTGTTATAAGGCAAGACGTAATATTGTCTAAAATTTAGACAATTTTGTTATACTACAAACTAAATCTGTTATAAAGCAAGACGACATTGTCTAAAATTTAGACAATATTGTTTTAAATAAAACCAAATATGTTATAAAGCAAGACAACATTGCCTAAAATTTAGACACTTTTGTTTCTTTTCAAGACAAATATATTCATTAAATAAGAAAAAAAAAAATTAATTCAATTCCTGCAATTGTTTCAAATGAAGGATATTAGTCGTTTGAAATAAATTTATTTTTACTGTATTTGAGGTTTCTAATACTTGAATTGAACCTAAAAAACATATAGTCGAGGATTTTTTTTTTTTTCAAGAAGACATATTTTTTTCTTCAATCAAACCGCTTTTTATTTCTTTCAAATGTTTTTTTTTCCTAGACAAAAATTTCTATTTTGCAGAAATTTTTGTCTTAATTTCAACTAAAAATTCTTACAGTGTGCTAACATTTTATTGAACATAAAAATTTTTTTCTCTATCGCGCTCAACAATTTTATACTTTCGAATAATAATACTCATCCTACTAATAATAATAATAAAATACGTTTACAAGTTAAATTTTATATCCCTGCAAAGTCATGATTTTTGAGGTTTTCTTGAAACAAAACTATTAACATTACAATAAAATGTAAAGTGACAATTTGAAAGTATTTTCATGAGCTAAAAAATGAGACTAATATCAACTCTCTAAGATTAAAACTGACTGAGTTATGCAAAGTCAAAGATATACAGCCATACGCGCGCGTGCTAATCAAATGAAAATTACAAAAATCCGATGAGCAGGCTTAAAAAAAATCCTGAAAAAATAATTTTTCTATTTTTTTTTTCCATGTCATCATAAAGAACAAATTTAGACCTCAGAAGGGCACTAAAAGAAAAAATTTTTTTTTTTGGACAGGTCTAATATAAATATATATTTATATACTTGGTGATACACCAAGCTTTTACAGATTATATTTATACGTAATATCACCCGTTTTTACATATTTTTTCGTATTAAATAAACATCATCATTTAACCACAAATATACCGTTTCCTGACACATTTATTTCACCCCTTTATACAGTCCACATCCTAGCGTAAACATGTAGTCCTTCTTGAGCAAAAGTAGACATACAAGTATCCATGGTGGAGAAATATTATTTCGATAATCAAGAAAATGAGTGAAAAATGAGTGTGAAAAAAAAGAGAGAGAAAGAGAGAAAGATTTGGATATTTTTTTTCCACGCAGTTGTTTGTCTGTTTTTTTTTTTTTTAGATTAAACGTGATGCTTATGTGTGTTAAAATTCCAGACCATGTCATCTAGTAATTTATCTAACATCCAACTATTTTTGTCATTTGTTTATCATGATTCTGAATGATAAGAAAATAAGTAGTTGGCATGTGAAAATATATTGGTCAAAAATAAAGGGTTATTTTAAAATAATGTCTGGTAACAAATGAGTTTTTTTTCAATAGATTTTAGGTTATGGAAAGTCCTGGTCTATTAGGTCAACCAGGATCATCAGGCAAGATCGACACCTCTGAAGTGAAATCGCCAACTTTTGAGACAGCCTCAAGGAGCTGTCAACTCTGAAGGAGCTCTTGGCAAACCAGCAGGCAGCCACCACCAAGAGCTACGTCAGTGACGCCTACCTCACCCAGCAGGTCCTGAGCGGGCTGTTACCGAGTTCGCTTCCAAGCCGGATTAAGGCCTACAAAAAATCCGAGTTCGCTCCGAAACGCGATATTTTGGTTCCCGAGTTTGCTCCCTTCGCTCTCTTTCTAATATTCCCCTACTTTCGTTTTGGGTACCCCCTCCCTTTACATTTCCCTTCACATTAAGGCTGAGTAAAATAATGTAGACATTGATTGTTTGGCTACAATTACAGCTAAGTAAAATAATGTAGATATTGATTGTTTGGCTACAATTACAGCTAAGGAAAAGATGTAGCTAAGTAAAAAATCTAGCTAAGTAAAATAATATAGATATTGATTGTTCGGCTACAATCTAGCTAAGTCAAATAATGTAGATATTGATTGTTTGGCTACAATTACAGCTAAGAAAAAAATCTAGCTAAGTAAAAAGTTTAGCTAAGTAAAAAATCTAGCTAAGTAAAATAATGTAGATATTGATTGTTTGGCTGCAATTACAGCTAAAAAAAAGATCTAGCTAAGTAAAAAATCTAGCTAAGTCAAATAATGTAGATATTGATTGTTTGGCTACAATTACAGCTATGAAAAAAATCTAGCCAAGTAAAAAGTTTAGCTAAGTAAAAAATCTAGCTAAGTAAAATAATGTACATATTGATTGTTTGGCTATAACTAAAGCTAGATCTTGAGTATAAAAATGGGAATAGCGAGCTAGAAAAGTGGAGGGGGAACGGTAGGGGAAGCGTATGGAGCGAACTCGGATGAACCGGTTTGCCCGAAAAATTTAATCCGTTTATTTCTTGGGCTTGGGAGCGAACTCGGCAATTGCCCCTGAGCGACTGGTTGGTACGCATTTACAACTGGGTAACGAAAGGCGTGGCAGAAAAGGTGAGCTGTCACAGATGCAGAGGCCAACCGTATTTACCAGCAGCACAATGATGCACACTAGTCACTGTAAACACAGCTAGCTCACCCCCCGAGAGCTGCAGCTACTCAAGTGGGCCACAAGGGTCAACACAAAATACCTCACAGTTGAAGAGGGGTACTATTAGACATCAGCCATGCTGAAAAAGAAGCTAACTCTCTTGAAGCTAACACCTCCCAGCGTCGTCCTAGTGCCAACATTTGAAGTGGCTGATATGTTTGACCAGGTTTATACCTGGGCTATCAGAATCACAAAATTCCACCACTTGCTAACGGCGCTAGATGAAAAGACCAAGGAGAAGATCAGTGGCATCTCAGTCACTGGTGACAACTTCTCCTTAGCCTGGTTCAAAAAGGACTTCGGTAATCCTAGGACAGATAATTGGTGACAGTTGAACTCTCAAACATGCTCAAACATTTGAAAATGACGGCACCAAGTGCTCAACAGTTGTCAAGAATAATTTCTTGTGTTGATCACTCGACAGCTGCTTTACGCAAGCTGGGACGACCATTAGAATACTGGGATAAGGTCATTGTCTGAAGAGTTGGGAGATTATTACACAGCTCCTTGGCAGCCTCTTGGTAGAAGAAGCCAACACCACTAAATTTCCATTCTGGATAGAGTTTTGTAAACTATCTCACTTCTTAGGAAAGAGCCTTAAAGTTAGTAGAGCAATTAGATGCTTCACCAATAGCAGAGAATTCGGTGAGAACGCACCACGGTGCAAAAACATCATCACCAGCTCTTACATACCACTGTACCATCGTCAGCTATTGAGAGGCAGCAACTACAAAATTCGACATCTGAAGCTGGCTGATCCCGAGTTTTATTTGCCAGCGTCAATTAACGCCATCCTTGGTGCTGACGTATACAGAACAGTGTTGAAAGAAGGCGTCTTGAAAGGCAGAAAGGCATTCAACAGCCCAGTAGCGATACTTCTCTCCTGACATCGAAGAATAATCACCATGTATATCATGACTTCATGCATAAATACGAGTCACAAGGTCACATGGTAAATGCATCATCTGTCAAAGACCATTCTAGATGCTACTACTTACTACATCAGAGTTTCACCATAAGTTCAAGGACATCGAGTACATCAAAATAGTTGAGAGTTGTATTCAATTGTTCACAGAAAACAAATCTTCCAACGACAATTTGTACGAGGGTCCTCAGTTGTTGAATTCTTTGGTGTCTGTCCTCACACAATGGAGAGCATTTAGGTATGTTTTTTTGTGTGACATAAGACGAATGTTCAGGCAGATTTAAAACAACACTTTGGAACAACTTAAACTGGAAGAGGGACATAGATTTCCGTTGGTAAAATCAGCAATTTTATAAGGATCATATATAGATGATATATATGTGGGTACTGATAAGATACAACAAGGTATTGACAAGGTGATAGAGATACAACAGATGCTTCACTCAGGTGGCTCCGAGCTAAAGAAATGGATAAGTGAATTCGAGTGAATTACTGAGTAAAATTCCAATGGAATTTCATGAGAAATTCACCACCTCGAGTGATAGTAACCAAATTTTCAGGACACTTGGTCTCAATTGAAATACGACAGCTGATTATTTTAGTTATATTCCCATAGTATACAAGGAACCTAAAGCAATCACAAAAATAGTCGTTTTAGCACAAGTAGCTCAGCTATTTGATCAACTTGTTCGGATTTTACCAGTCATAGTTGAAAGTAAATTATGATTCACGGTATTTTTCCCGAATTGGTTTTCCCGAACGGCCTTTTTCCCGAATGACCTTTTTCCCGAAAATCTGTTTGCCCGAATGCTTTTTGCCCGAATGCATTTCGTCTGAATATTATTGTGCCCGAATTTAAAAAAAAGAAGAAACTATTTAAAAGAAAAAGAACTAATAATAAAATAAAGTTTATGAAAAAAAAAGAAAGTACTAATACTAATTTCATTATTTACCGTCATTTGTTTTATTTTATTTGATTTATTATTTCCGTTTTTGAATGTCAAATTTTTAAGTAAATTTTATTTAAATTTTTATTTCTTTTTAATATTTTTAAATGATGGATGATATCAAAATTCTTGGGGAAACAAAATTAGTTCATAATGGTTTCGTTTATTTGCGGTCTAAATTACCAGTTAAAGGTAAAACTTATTGGGAGTGTCAAAGGTTACGTCGTAAAGAATGCAAAGCAAGAGCGGTTACTGCATTCAATGCTGAAGAAAACAAACATTACTTTATACGTGAACCAACATTAGGCGATCATGCTCATGTTCCCAACCAAGAACAGGTTGAATCTGAGATTTTTAAAATTTCTTTGAAACGGAAGGCTGAGGACCATCCACAGCAACCCCCATCTCAAATATTACGTGTAGAGCTAGCTGGACTGTCTGAGGGCGTCCTTAGCCAGCTACCTGAGCGCGATAATTTAAAAAAATCAATGCGAAAAATCCGGAGGTACTTCTTTTAATTACCTTTTTTAAATACAATATTTATTTATTATTTTTTTTAAGAAAAAATTTGCCACCAAATCCAAAAAGTCTTGCTGACTTGGGTA
Organism: Aphidius gifuensis; assembly: GCF_014905175.1. NCBI lineage: Eukaryota > Metazoa > Arthropoda > Insecta > Hymenoptera > Braconidae > Aphidius > Aphidius gifuensis. Next base: position 12,609,442 of record NC_057792.1, read on the forward strand.
CTCTTCCTGATCGATATCAGGAAACACTCACGGGTGATAAATTTTTAATTTATGATTCACTTGATGATGATTCTTTGAATGGAGGAAGAGTTATTGTTTTTTCGACTCGGAGGAATTTAGAATTATTGGCAAGGAGTGATATCTGGTTCTTAGATGGAACGTTCAAGGTGACATGTTAATTATGTGTTAATTATAATGACAATTCTATAACTATATTGATAATATTACTATCAGGTCAGTCCAACTATTTTCACACAACTTTTCACAATTCTCGGGACGTGTAAACAACTCGGTGGAAATAATGATGCAGTTGTTGCTGTACCGTTTGTGTACGCATTGTTTTGATCCAAAGAGACTATTCAGTATGCTGCTGTACTCAAGGCTGTTCAATCATCTTTCAATGAGTAAAGAATTGATTGCGGTCAGCCTAGGATCATGACAGACTTTGAAAAAGCAATTATAAATTCATGTGAAGAAGTTTTTCCAAACTATCCTCTCAGCTGTTGCTTTTTCCATCTTGGTCAGTCAGTATATCGACAGATTCAATCCGCTGGACTTCAAGTAGCATACAATGACCCAGATAATCGTTCAATCAAAGTCTATACCCACATGATGCTAGGACTAGCTTTTGTACCGGAAGAAGATGTTCCTCGCATTTTTTCTCTTCTGGAGGAAGATGCTCCTGAGTAGCTGTGGGGTAACAGCGCGAGGAAGAAGAAAAGGAATTAATCCCCGTTATCCACCATCTGTGTGGAACCAGCATGAAGCGGCTTTGTCTGGTTCTCATAGAACAAATAATATAAGCGAGGGGTGGCATAATCGCTTTCAACTTGTTGTTGGAAAACACCATCCTGACTTGTATTCTGCACTTGGTGAATTTCAAAAAGAACAAGCTGACGCAGAAATAATGATAGCAGAGCTGAGTCTGGGAAGAAAAGTCCGGGCTATGCCGAAAAAAAAATGGATAGATTTCCAGGAAAGAATAATGTCCTTTGTGGCTGGTTATGAATCGTTCCAAGAGTTAGAATTTTTAAAAGCTATCGCACATAATATTGTAATCTAATAAATAAAGAGATATAAATAAAATAATACACTTGAAAAAAATTTATTCGGGAAAAAAAATACTCGGGAAAAAGGTTATTCGGGAAAAATGATATTCGGGATTTATAGTTCGGGAAAAATGCATTCGGGCAAAATGTATTCTGGAAAAAGGTCATTCAGGACGGAGGTCATTCGGAAAAAAAGCCATTCGGGGAGTTTGATTCGGGATAAAGAGCGGCAACCGTAAATTATTTATGCAATCTCTATGGAAGAGCAAGCTTGACTGGGATGAGCCAACTCCTGAAAATTTATTGGGTCCATGGAGAGACTTTGTTATTCAACTGGGTCATCTATCTGGTGCTGTAGTGTACTTGGTGTCTAGTGATACTCTTGGTGTAGCCAAAAAGAATAAAATAGTACCTATCAAAACCGAATCTAACAGCTCCATTAAAACAAAAATAAAAGATTCAACACCGAGATTGGAGCTGTCATCTGCAGTGCTGTTAGTAAAATTGGTGAGAGATATTTAACAGAGGGTGTCAGTCAGCAAAAACACAATTATGGACTGATTCATCCATTACTTATTATTGGACTGAAGGTGACGTCAATCGTTGGAAAACTTTTGTCCATATTAGAGTAGTATTTACATGAAATACACTTCCGCAGGCAACCGTAAAAATCTGGCCAGTCTTCTTGCTAAAGATGGTACAGATTGGAGTTTTATTGTTGAATGTTCCTTATAACAGACTCAACAAGTGGCGATTGTTGAGGAAATTTATGGAATTATTTTGGGACAGATGGTCCAAGGCGTACTTGCAAAAGTACTTAGTCAGGTCAAAATGGTTGAAAACATCTTCATGCATTAAAGTGGGTACAATAGCTTTGGTCATTGATGAGAGATTGCCACCCGGTAAATGGGCATTGGCACGAGTAACTGAAGTGTTTCCTGGAGCTGACGGAGTTGTCAGGGCAGTCACTGTGAGGGAACAAACTGCTGATTATCAGAGACCAGTGGCTAAGTTATGTGTCTTGCCAGTCGAGGTCACTAAGGTTGACAATTAATTTGTCAAGGGGGAGGGGAGAATGTTTACGCAAGCTCTTATAATGTGTGTCGTCACAGATATGCTCAGTATCTAGTGCGCATCTCTGTTATTCACTGGCCAATCAGCACATATTAGAAAAGCTCGCATGTCGTCACAGCAACGCTCAGCTCACACTGTAGGTTGCCGTAACCGTTCGAGACACGTGTACACCATCGAGCATCATTGGCCAACTTCAACCTCAACATCTAATAACCGTTCAAGCATCCAGCACAAAAGTCACTTGCAATTTGGTTTTACTGCTACACGCACCACACAATTTTTGTTATACATATATACTTGGTGATACACACCAATATTAATAACGATTTTATCATGAAAATTGAATGTTCTTATCAATGCTGTATCAGAATTTTGGTTGATGTTCTATTTCTTTGTTCAATTAGGAGTTCTATTTGATATTATGATATGATTATGTCATTAAGAATTCAGAGGTTTAGGTAGAATAAGGTTCAAATCAAGGTCAGGACATCGAGATACAAAAAAAAAAAAAAATATTTATGTATATCTGTTGTCATAATTTGTTAAATTCTAAAAATAATTTTTTTTTTTGATTTTTTTAATGGTAACCCCGAGATGTTTTCAGTGCGCCACTGATAAAATGTCATTGTTTACAAGACTCAACTGAGCCGAACTATTCTAAGGGGTTACCCCGAGATTATGTCGTTGGACCATTACAGAAACTAAGTGGTGGCAACAAATTCCGCCGACTCGGGCTTACACTGAGATTTTATAAAAAATCGCATTTTGATAATATATCGGAAATTCTCTCCGTGCACGGCTAGGGCCATGCTTATATTTATTGCTCAAATATAATTTCATGGTTTATTAATAATAAAATTATTCAAAACATGTGACGTCAATAACGTCTGCGCAGATTGTTTAGATGATCAATCAACTGTCAATTGTAACAATTGTAACAATTGTAACAAATCGTAATATAAATTTAATAACCGTCAACAAACAATTTATCGTCGTCGAGGTTATCAACAAGCTAGTATATTGTCAGTTGTTTTTTTGTACACTCAGAGAAGGATATGTTAACAGTTAACATATCCTGTTTAATGTTAACATATGCCATGTTTAAATGGGTGGTGGCTGATAAGTTTACATCAAAGATATATATATTAACATTAAACATACGTATCTTAATAGTTAATATGCGTATGTTAACTATTAAGATATCTGTAATTCACACAATTTGAAGGTTAGGTAAGGTCACTTTACAATTTTGAACTAAGAGAAATCGTCAGCCTGAGCGTTGTGCTGAGAGCTAATTGGTATGCACCGTATCAGCGCACATCTCAGGTTGACGGTTTATGCTCGAGTTATCCTGCAGTGTGTTGGCCCAACAGCCAGCACATTGAGAAAAATCAAGGTCAAACAAAATAACATAAAATAAAATTTCCAAGAACCACAACGAGCTTGAGAAAACTCTCAAGCGTCGTTGTAGATATTTCTAGAATTTTAGCAATTTTGCACGTACACCAAGTTGCCAAGGGCTGTGTCAGTACTTTGGGCCTTTAGTCAAGTTAGTTGCGTTGGCATCTTGATACTATACACATCTATCTTGTATTAGGAAAGTACATTGAATTTATTTATTGAATAAATTGAATTAATCAATTTAAGTGAATACGATCACCAGTAACAGTAATACATAAATTATTAACATTGTTTAAATAAATAAAACCAATTAATTGTCTCTTTAAGATTAAAAATAAATGTGTTGTTGAATTTGTTGTTTTTAAAAATTATAAACATTACCCAACCTATTTTTCTGAACTAGATATAAAACCCTTAACGGGCAAAATATCGAACACATTTGTTGACCATGTGCGGGAATATTCGAGATTGTTAGAATAAGACTATTAAAAAAGTACATACATTAAATAATCGTCGTTTAAAGTATTTTAGAAAAAATATAAAATTAAATTCTTAGTTACATGTTATTCTAAATTTTATTTTGTAGCCAAAAAGATCAAAGTAATATATAAATTAAATTTGAATAATTAAAAGAAAAGAAGTAACAAAATCTGGTCAGTCTGAGACCAACAGACAGCTGAGTTTCGACCCGGAACATAATATTTATTCATATTTAATACCATTAACAATACTTTCATTATTGTTTAAAAAAATGTCAAACATTAATAAACCAGAATATGTTCTGGATGATATTTAACAAGCATTGAATGATATTTCACGTGACAAAACATATGATAAGTATATGAAGATAAATTTACAAGATTTTATGAATAGAAAGAAAAATATAATACTAAAAACAACCGATAAAGTTATTTTTCTATAAGCTCATGAATTATTGTAATTTTTTTCTTTTATAAACAAATTTAGTGGTTCCTTTGAATCTTTTTGTAGTTACTGTATCTTAATCAACATCTTTCTTTGCTATTCATATTGAATCATCTTAAATAATAACTGGATGTCTACTTCCATTAGTAAACGAAGATATATCCATATTGATTATTCAATAATATATTGATAATCAATTTACATTTTATTTTATTAGACAAGCAAATAGCTCAACGACTCGAGTGACTGACTTAATCAGTTGAGGTGAGTTGACAACATTAAAACATTAACTTTAGAATTGTTTTGTTTCTCCCCATTCGTCACTATATTTTATATAGTAAGCAACGTAAGTTAGTACGAGTATTGCAGTTAGTACACTCGTGCCAAAAAGTGGAGCGCTTAGAGGCACTCGAGTAGAGTGGGTATAAGCAGAGTGAAGCCATAGATGATTTTTATCTCGGAAGTGACGGAACCCTCTTATACCCACTCCATACGGTGAGCTCGGAAGTGACGAAAACCTCTTATACTCGCTCCATACGGCGAGCACAAAATGTCGGACTAATGGGACCTCGGTGGCTTCACTCTGCTTATACCCACTCTACACTCGAGTCTTGTCAGTACCTATTAGTGCGCCACATTTAAGTACTCTTTCAAACTAAACTGCGAATCCACCACTGGTTACGCATAATACATATATACATATATAAATAAATATATATACATACATATTGTTCCGAGTCGTCACGCAGCAGTCGGTCGGGTCTCTTCTGGGCCCACGATTTACCTCGTGAATTTTTTTATTACTGTTAAATAAGAACCCTAAAAATTAAGAATAAATATTACGTGGTTTTCGATCTTTAAGGAAACAATGAAAACTAGACCAATGTGTAAGCCATAAATTTAAGTTTTTTTTTTTTGTTAAATTATAATAGATTTTTTCACGCATTATTTTTTTCAGAAACTTTTTTTCAAGGAAAACAAGGAATGATCGTGAAATCAATAGTACTATCAACTAAATAAATAGGAATAAAATAAATTGATGAGAACGTTTCCGACTTTCTAGTCGTAGAAAATTTCTAATTTTTGTCTAGACATTGTCAATTTATACCACCCTATGGACCACATAAAGCCTAACTTTAGATTTCTATTCCTTACAATCTACGCGTGAAAACTACCTTCTCTAAATTAACTTCGACTAATTACAAATTTAGTTATTGACAGAAAAACACACTTAACTGACACTTCACTGATTTCAAGAAAATTTTAGAAAAAAAAATTTAGGTGCCTTATAACACTTTTTCACGTTATGTTAAGAAACGCGGTAGAGTCTCAACTCATTTTTTCCCAGCGCGAAACGACTTACCGAGTAATAGTATAAATAGGTTGCATGGGTATGTCGTCATGAATTTTTCATTATTCAATATATATACTGCTTTAATATTAAATATATATCCAAACTACAATTACTTTTCTTATTAATATCAGTAAGCCTAGCCTCAAATTTTTACGATGTAAAGTAAAATAGATATGATAACCCGTAAAAGCCAGGTACAAGATTTGACTGAAAAATAAATATTTTGTTGAAATTGCACGATTCTCATTTTTCTTTTTTTCACGTTCGCGCTGTCTATCTCTTCTTCGCCTTTTATCCACTACTTACACATACATGTAAAAACACTCATGCGTATTAGCAGCGGTGGATACCGGATAGTTTGGTGGGTATTTGATTGTTTTAAATAATATTCTATAATTTTGTTCTTTCAAAAATTGAAAACTTAAGGGAGTACTTTTAAGATAATCCAAATAGAAAGTTTAGGAAAAAGCGTAGTGTTAATTGCAACAAAAAGTCTATATCGGAGCCCGAAATTTTTGCCTGATACTGTACAAATCCCAGCCAATCACAGCCAAGTTGTGTTCGGGAAAACGCTCGGATTAATGTGTACTTGTGTTTGTGTGAATCTATGATGCTTGTTGTGACAGCTGTTTATTTAGTTGTAAATTGAGATTATCAATATTGGAATATGCATTTATTTATTTATTTCATTTGTTAATATAATCAATTTGTTTAAAAATAATTGGAAATTTTAATTCAATAAAATTATAGTTTATTTTCATCTAGATGTTTGTATGTATGTGTGTGATATATAAAATACGTGGAGAGTTGCGCGCGACGCATCATTGCCACTCGGATACACTCGGCCTCACGTTCATGTCAAATATTAATAAATATTGCAAACTTTAATTAACAATATCTCTGATTCTAGAAAGTTCAAGCGTTTAATTTTTTTTCCAAAGTTTTCTAAATTATATCAATTTTGACATATTAATTTTTTATCAAATTTGTAAGAACCGTTTTTTTGTTAGAACTAAAAATATAAAAAAATAAAAAAAAAATCCTATACCTCCAATGTTAAGCCACGTAAAAAGTTCACCTGTTTAGACTCAATTATCTCTAATACTAGATTGTTCATGATTACAAAATTAGGATCATTAGATGCAGGGGAATTTCAAGATTTATATATCCAAAAATTAGGAAAATTGTAAGAAAACTAATCGATGGAAGTACTCCCTTAAGATCTTCCCCAGAATAGTTTTTTTACACATTGCGATTAATTAAACAAAAGAAGTGAAATAACATCGAAACAAAAATTCTTTATTTTTATATAGAAAAGTAACTTATTTTTTCCTTTTTTGATAAACTAAATATGTAAAATAAAAATATGAATAAAATAAATTAGGTTGTTCTTTTAAAATTAAAAAATCAAATTTACAAACTATCGTAAGATATAACCACCTTATTTTTTTTATTCATATTTTTATTTCACATATTTTGTTTATTAAAAAGGGTGAAAATGAGTTACTTCTGTATATAAAAACTAAGAATTTCAGTTTTGATGTTATATTTTACTATTTGTGATGAGCGTACAACGAGCCTTCTTCATATTTATATAACAAACAATTGTAAGGTCTGTCTTCCACAACACTTTAAGAGTCAACTCGGTAAACGATAAAAGAAAAAACAATTTATAATGAAGTGACTTCACGGAGAAAAATCCACAGCAAATATTACAGTATTAGTATAGTTAAAATCATAGCCAAATATTTGAAGTCTTGAGTTAGCAGTATACCTTATGCTAAATATATAAAAAAAAAAACGTTTTTATTATTGGTGAAGAATAGAAAACTTCGTAGGTTTCCCAAAATAGTCTTTTTACATATTGCGACTAACTGAACGAAAGATAGGAAATGAAAAATATGAACTTGAAATTAAAAAAATTGAAAAAATATGTATTTATTTAAAGTTAAGTCAATTTGATAAAATGTCATAATTTCTCTACTCTGTCGATAAAAAATAAGATGTTCATGTCATTAATATATATTTATATCGTATATATTGTAACCAATTTTCTGACCTACACGGCGAGAACTATCGGCCAAGGTTAACAACGAGGATTTCTTACCATCCTCCTCTAAATCACCGGGGGGAGCCATGTTGGTTATCTCGGAAGCCAACAGCCGTAGGAGTAACGAGAACAAAATACGGGAAGTTAACTCAGTCTTAGAAATGGTAGAGGGTCAGGTCAACCAAACCTGAAGGAACTATCTTGAACCAAGTATAGTGTGTTACATACGCCTATATTACATTGCGACTATACTATAGAAAAATACTGACGTCACAAGTATCATAAGTGTAGGAGCAAATATTCTACCTATGAAATGATTATTTTGTATAGGGAACCATACAGCGAGCCATCGTGACCTGGTCTTACACATACGTTGCCATTTCAATAATAATATATCTCAATATTTATTATTATTGTTATTATTTACAGTGATCTATTCGTGAACTCACACATACACATTTATGTATGATGATAGTCTAACCATCACATACACATTGCGTAGTGAGAATATAATTATAATTATTATTATAATAAGAGAGCTATATAGCGTGATCATTAGTATTAATCTGTCATTGAAAATTCAGACAGAGTTTCACCAGGACTTAACTTTTGATATCTAGAGAGCCTTTACGAGAGATCCAACGATGTAGAGAGAACCAGTAGTGAACCATAGAGAGCCAGTCAAAAGAAGATAGTGATCTGTCGAGAGCCAGACAAGTTGTGTCGTCTCTCGACGACGTTCAGTGCTCAGCTGCTGCAAGCTTTAACCCCACTCAGGTAGCACTCTCCTACCTATCGCCCCCAGACATCCGCAGCACGCTTTCCTAGCGTGCAGTTCGAATAGGTTTACGATCAGGCTTCGTACGCAGCCTTCGGCGGAGGAGTGGAAGTCATCGCCAAGAGGTTTACGTATCAAGACATGTTATAAACATCGAACAGGCGCCCCATCCGACGTCATGTATAACTGACTTGACCCTCTACAGAGCTTCTAACACAGTGATTCTTTTAATTATTAATAACCAACTAGTTATTAACAACGCAAGCGGTAATGATTAAATAATCAGAACCCATTACTCCATAACAAGCTCTTTCTAATGATTATTTATTTCAGGACCCTCGAAATAATAAATTTCGTTACGATATATATTGTAACTAATTTTTCCACCGATAAAGTAGAAGCGTCAGTTACTATGGGATCAACGAGGATTTCTCACCATTCTCCTCTCTTACCGCCAGAAGGGAGTCAGCTGGTGTATAACGGCAACCAACGGACCGTGGGGTAGTTTCGGGAGTAATGGCCACCGACGGCCATTTCGGTAGCGACTAGTTCAGCAAGAAATGTTAGAGGGGCGCGGTCCACCATATTGGTTTCAAAGCGTCACTCGGGCACCATTACTAAAATGTCTATGGATTTTAGTTTTGGCCGGGAGCGTAATAACCTCACCCTGGGGCGGCGTTTATTACCGTGAACATTAACTTTGGTTTAACTCACTCGCACAACCTAATTCAATACGAGAACGAGGATATTCGTACCTCGCAGGCTTTACCAAATATCCTCCTATTGCCTACTCACTCTAGTGCACCAAGTAGTCAAACATAAAGTCCATCCGCAGCCACGCTGGTCTTACGCCGGACCACTCTATGCATCTGACTACTCGATTATAGGTTACCCTGACAGTAAGTTACCACACTAGAGCGAGAGAGCGAGTGATATACAACGTCCTACCTATGCAGCATAGCGACATCGTAAATCACCCTCGGGAGCATGCACCCCGCATCGGGAGCTTGGTTGGACTCATCAGTGACATCAACTAGTTCCACCCTAGTACTCAGTCGATTTCATCGTCTAAGTCAGCTAACTCCACCGAGGAGTCATGCTGCTTCACCAGTGATATCATCTAGCTCCTCCATAGGAGCATGTCGACATCACCAAGTCACCAGACAACTCCACCAAGGAGTCAGCTAGCTTCATCGGAAGCCAACCACGGACTGTCACCAGTCCCGGTGACATCAGCCAGCTCCGAGAGCCGGCCGACGACTGGCAGTGAGATGCCAGCGATCACCAGTTTTATCGATTCTCCATCCCCACTCCCGTTTGACCCACTCCATACGACCATCTGTGCGCACACCCGATGCGACTCTCCGGTGGGAGTGTCGAAGCAGGGGATACGAATCTGACGTAGCCAGGGTAGGAATCCGGATTATCTGCTCGTGGCGGATGTCTACCAAGTCAACACTGGCATTGAGGCGAAAATGGATGTCACTACCGAGGCCACTCACAAACCGGTGGTATTAATTAGCGTCTTAGTCGACAAAACCCCTCAGACCAGACCTCTAATTATTTTCGGGAGCGCCAGATCTGCCAAATCTCGTTACAATTTATATGCATATATTCCTATATATCATATAGATCATAACGAAAAAAAAAAAAAAAAACCTAGTTTTTTGTACAAAAAGATGGGTCAAGTATTCGAAATCGTTCAGTAATTTATTTTTTTAATACAAAAAAATGTGGTACAAAATAATTATAAAAAATAAACCTGTCTCGTAAAAAAATTGGTGTCAAAAGTGGGATACGTAGTGAAATGTGTAGAAAACTTGATCAATAATTCGTGATTGGAAAATAATAAGTGTTTTAAATTGTCATTAATACTTTATATTTTATATTTCGAATTTATATTATCAAAATTTTTTACAAGAGTCATTTAAATTCATTAAAATTGTTTATTAAAATCATTTAAAATGTCATTAATTGAAATTGATAAGACCTCCGGGAGTTCTCATATTTACGAAGGAATAGAGTTCCCTAATTTACAAAATTTGACAAGACAACTAGACGACGACAATTTATTGTTACAAATAACTATTTTAGAAGCTAATTTAATGGAATATTCTACTCAAATTCAAATTCGTTTAATCAAATACGCTAACGAAGAAGAATCTACAGAAAACCCAAAACCTTTATATGAAACATTTTTTGAAGATATAAATAAATTAAAAAAGTGTGCTAGAACTCATCAAACGTGATAGAAAGAAAATAAACAACAACAACATGTGACTTGGAAACATAGCTTCGAGTATCATTATTAAATTCGCACCATCGATGCGATATTGAAAACTGAAGTAAATATAAAGGTCACACCATCTACTTGCTCAATCTACACATCATTCTTGCTCAATTTCGTTTTTATAATGTTGCGAGATTGCTCTGGACTCTAAAGACATTTTAAGAAAAACGCAATCGTGAAAAATTGAAGTGATTGTAAAAAGTATTCATCTAAAGATTTTAATTTTTTTTTTTAAAAAAAAGATTGATATTGTTTTATAGGATCAATACAAAGAATTTTTTTATCTCTACGAGATCAAACTTTAATGAATTCGTAAAAAATTGGAGCGGGAAGGGGTTAGCTTTGTGTCGTGTATATATAGGCACGGTAGTTATGTTACGTTTCCCCACTTTTTTTTTTTTCTCAACTTGACGCGAGGCACTGCTGTGCCTCTTGATGTATGAAAAACTAATCTACAGATCGCAATATGTTTCAGCACATGCACATTAACTTTTCATTCGAAAAAATATTTCTATAAAAAAAAAAACGGTGGTAGTTGGCAACAACATTAATTTTTTAACGAATCAACGTGAGAAATTTGAAGTAGTCCTAAAAAATTTATTATAAAATTTTCAGGAAAAAAGGCTAACCGAACAGTTTTTAATCCAATTTTTCTTTAGATTACTTAAGAATTACAAAAATTTGGATAATATAAAACATTATAAACCTCCTCGATTACAAGAGATTAATTTAAAAATTTTAGAGTATATCTTTATAATTTCTTGAGTTCATTTTCAAAAGAGCTATAAAATTTGCGAAAAACATCCTAACTCCGTTGTTCGGTAAAGTAACGAATTTCTAACATTGATTCAACAAAACTTTGAACCCCATTTAGGAAGATCTCTTCGGGACATAATCTTATCTGGTTCACAGATCGATGTCAGACCGAATATGGCACCAGGGGAGGAATATGGCTCTAAGGATCGACTAGGGAAACCAGGGTTTGTGAGTTCTGTATCCAGAGGGTTTGTAACTATTCCGATAGTCAAACGGCTTTGCTGGCTGTTGATGCACCAGCATATCAACCTCAATGAGTCAGGAGAAATTAGACATACTGGTATTGCGAAACGAAGTTAGTCATTCGGATATCGCGAGAAATGAGACTGCCGACAAACTGGCACATTAGGGACTAGAAATGAGACTCTATGGGCCTGGACCTACGGTAGAAGTAGCGGAATATTATGTCAAGGCAGAAATTCATGCACGTCAATACAGGTTACATAAGAAACTTCAGAGAAAGAAACCGAATGCGAGGCAGACTCACTGTTTTCTAGGTGAATATGACGAAAAATAGCTTAACAGTTATGACTTATTACAGGGTGCTGTAGGCTCAGAGCACATCTTGGAAAGGTTGACCTAGTACGGGACGACACTTGTCGCAAATGTGATGAGGGTGTTGAACAGTCGGCGAGCTGCATTCTGTATTAGTGTACGGGATTCACCGGGGTCAGACTATAGTGGCGCAGCGGGTAGAGATGCACACGAGACGAGACAAGACGAGATTTGATCGAGTCTCGTCTTGGTCTCGAAAAATAACCAAAACAACAGTCTCGTCTCGGTATCGTCTCGGCTGAAAAAATTGGAGTCTCGTCTAGTCTCGGCTGTATAAATATAAAGTGAACAAAAGTAAACTTTTTTTTTTTATTATCAATACAACATTTTTAAATATTCTTGTAATATATGCATATAAAATATTGTTTTTTTCTTTTTTATTCTTTTATAACGTATAAGTACTTTATTAGTATTTTTTCAATTATTAATTAACAATGAATATTGCATTTATTTTAACTCAAAAATTACGTATCGATTGTACTGAACAACAAACAAAAAAAATATATAAAATGAATATAAATTAATAATAAATAAATCACGTTTAAATTAAAAAAAAAATGCTTATTTATACTTTGATTTAACATATATAATGAAGATGTTCTTTATTAATTTCGTACGTCTAAATCAAAATATAATTTACCATTATTTTTTTAAATTAAGCTGGATTTCAATTTAATTTTTATTCATTTTATATATTTTTTTGTTTGTTTATAGTTATTATATAGATGCAATATATAAGAACTTACTACTAAAAAAGGCACCACAAAAAAAAAAAAAAAAATTAAGAAAACCAAATTTGATATTATTGATGACACGGCGAGAGTCTCGCACTATTGCTAGTATTGTCTCGGTCTCGTCTCGCCTCAAAAATTGTCACTCTCGTCTCGGTCTCGTCTCGAGTTCGCGAGACGAGACGAGAAAGTGCCGAGACTGGTCTCGTCTCGTGTGCATCTCTAGCAGCGGATACCGCGGAGGATTTGTATCCGGAAGGTATGGGGTTCAAGTCCTTGTCTTGGACAGTAGTTTGTGAAAACGTATTTATCGTAGAAATAAAAAAAAAGAAAAACATTTTTTCATTATTTTTTTACGAGCGTTTATAAGCAAAGTAAATTTTGCGTTTGACCACCACGTTTTGCAAGAATTACTATGACCCACCGCGGAAGGTCACACTGCCAGTATAGGTGGCGTTTTCTAATGTAAATTGCTATGGTCTATCTCAATTTTGAATATGATGCTCTTTTGAATATGGTACCTGCTTACTGTAATACAACCCAAAAAGTGCTATGGTATTATATTTTAAAAAAATGTAAATTTTTCTCCGTGTACTGAGCATGACTTAATTACAACTATATGATCGAGAATAGCCAGAAATAGAAGTTCCCATTACACTTCCGATACTGAGATGACACTAAAACAAGCCTTAAAATTTCATTTTTCACTGTATTCTGTTCTGAGACCGAGACAAGACGTTATTACTTTTGAAAATAGCGAAATTAGTAGATACCGAGATGATAATTGTTATTCTATATACTATTCTATGAAAATCACCCCGAAGAAAAACTTGAACTGCATTCCAAATTAAATTTATTTCATTTGCCTCATAATTTATTTACTTTTATCTTTCAATTTTGAACATTAAACTTTTCTAATTTTTATGTTTTTTTACGTTTTTCTGGAAATAAATGAAGTTGTTATCGTAAATAATGTATATAATTTGAATAATCTAATTGCATTGGAGTTTTATCTATTTACCACCAGTTTTATGAAGGATGTCAAACAAGCCTCTTTGCTCTGGGTTAAAAATATCGTGTGCGATTTAAATTTTTCTACTATAAATTCTATTCTTCTTCTAACACGGTTATAATCAATAATCAAATTGTTTTTAAGGTTGGTGGTAGTACCCGTTTTAATTGAAAACTTTAGGAAAGTTGAAAGACTCCTGACCGCAATTGAATCCTCAACCATCGCATTCCAGGCTAGAACAACCACTTGGTTACGGAAGCCTCTATTTTTTTTTAGGCTAAACATCTTTTAAACATCACTAATAATCATTCAGAGTTACTTAAAGTAAAAAAATATAACAATGACGAAATTACAAATAATTTCCAAAAAAGGAACATGCAACTTCATGTCAAGGATTTACTAGAAGAATTCAAAATCATTGTTCATTCACTCAAAAGTCAATTTGAAAACTTTGAAAAAATGAGATCAAAAGAAATTTCGAAAAATTTGACTAATTGCAATTTGACTTACCTCTGTGTCTGCTGGTTTGTTTATCGAACATAAGCATAGCATCTTCAATCTGCAATATATAATAAAATATATAAATATAAGAGCCTCTTATTAGTAATAGAAATGTGGGAATGACGTAATTCATTGTGTTTCACATGTTTCAATTCGTCACCACAAATGTTTCTATATTGACCCGAGCGAAATTAGACAGGTTAGATCTGGCTTGGCTAAGGATAAACAGATTATGTTTTTCTGGATCTTTCCTAATCTGAATCGGACCCAGTATATCAATGGCTAACATAAACTCATGTATTTAATTTCTATTTATCTAAGCATTATTAATAAATAATGGAAGTTAATTTTTGATATGGATAAAAAGTTTTCGGCACGGTACGGTAGAGGGTCAAGGTTCAGCATCTGTAGTGTCAGATCCGGCAAATTGTTCGTGTATATTCGATGTTCAGTGGCGGACATGATATTCAAACCTTATTATGCTAAAAGGTTTTCTATTCTTCGTAGATTTCAAGTCTGATCGTATACCTATTCGTACGCCGGGCTAATACGGTGTACAGTGCATATCCTATTTTCAAAATCTTTGCGTTAACAATTTTCACCTTATATTAATCAATATTTGACAAAAAACTTAATTCCGTCTTTTCCCAATATTTTGGGACATAAAAATTGTTTATAAAATTGTTGTTTTTAATGGCATTTGATGTATTCTCTTCTGACAATTTTTTTACAGTTCACAGTCATTAATACCTGTTTGTTGTTCAATCCCATAATATTTTACTTTTCTATTGCTATGGACATCTTGTTTTAAAACATACTTCTCCAAATGAGATGATTATTTTTCTTCCAATGAATATTTTTTCGGTTTCCAAAACCTTGGATATAACCAAAGTAGACCGGGTTTAAAAATTTGTTTACTGGAAAACTACTCACAACTAAAGTTTTGCTTAAACTGATAGCTCTTATGAAGAAGCAGAATAATACACGATCCTTGCAAATTTATTAATCTGAGAATTCGTCGTGAATCATAACCCGAGAAATCACAAAAAAATTTACTACAAAACTTTACCTGGTAAAAAATTGGTAATGTGCATACTAATTTGCCTGTTTCAAGTATCATTATTAGGATAATGAACACCAGAACCATTGTGATGCACTCAATCAATATCATATCTTCAAAATTGTATATTTTCCGTACTTGGTGATCTTACAGGTACTGGTTGTAGTGCACTCCAGTGGAATAAGTGTTCGTTTATTTGATGGTAATTCTTGTTGAAATTCTTTTCAATTATTAATTTTTCTTGTTGAATAAATATTTACCATTGTTGTTGTCTATGTTTTTGTGAAAAATTAGTTACTTCTCCTACTACTTCCATTTGGTGACATATTATTATCAATTTGTATATCTGGAACTGTATTTCTATTACTATTTTTTTTTTTTTTGAATTCTATCATTATTATTCATGTCTTTTTGCGTGTCATCATATCGTAATAATTGTAAACTTGGTGGAAGATTTGCAGGAAATAATACTTAAGCGTCGATTTTTTAAAACGAAGAGTGAGACAACATTTTTCCTCTGTTTTTTGTCTTTTTCGCACTCATAGAAATATTGTGTTTCTCAAAGTCATCCACAAGAGGTCTCTAGTGATTTTTCAATAATTCCTCATAAAAGTCAATTTTTTCATACTTTAATTATCAATTGTAAAAAAACTTAGCTCCAAACCTCTTTTATTTTTTTTCTATACGTTTTGTTTTGTCTCATTTTATAACCCGAGTGTTTTTTTTACGATGTCATATTGTCGATCAGAGATATTGGTATTTTAATGGACTTTTTTTTGACAAAAATCGCATTCTCCAAAAGAGCCCATGTTAAAAGTTGTCAACTTTGAAAATTAATAAAAAAATAACGAGCTTCCGAACAATTACCAAAAAATTACATAAAATGTATTAGTATTTCAAGAATCTACTGTATAAATTTCAAAGCATTCTCATATTCGGAAAAAAATCGACGAAATCCCTTAATTGACCTAATTCTCTATATTTTGTTGATTGGAAGCTGAAAATGAAAATTCTGATCCATCAGTACATTTTTTTTTCGTATCATCATCAGTTTTTTAACAGAAAGTATTAAATATTGTTATTACTGCTGTTGCTGCTTGACTAATTTATCCAAAACATCATACAGCGAATGTGGTTTCCGTGACTTTACTAGTGCCTTTTTACCACAACTTTGTAATTCATGCTTGGTGTACGACCAGGTTTGTATTTTTTTTTGGACGATCACCAACTACATGATGAGTTATGCTGGATGATGATGATTATTATAGTGATTTAATTTTATTCGAATGTGCATCATCATGTCTCACAATTACACTGAGAAAAAAAAATTCTAAAACTAATACAAAAACTTCTTAATAATAGAACTTTTGTTCTTGCAAAAAAAGTTCTTGGATTATGGAAAAATTTTCTTATATTAAATAAAAAACTTCTTAATTCGAGAACAAAGAATTTCTTGAATTATGGAAATATTGTCTTGAATTATAACAAATACATCTTGAATTATGAAAAAAAATTCTTAAATAATAACAAAAATTTCTACCTGGGAATCTGAATTAATATTTTTGTTCAATCGGTTAATATATTCTTGTACTTACCGGGCCGAACTGTTCAAAATAATTTTTCACATCTTCGAGCGTCGTTGGTGCTGATAGGCCACCGACAAAAATCTTTTTAGTCCTTGTCACCATCTGTAATAAAGGTGCATCATATTATTTATTTATATCTTTGACAAATGGGGTTATATTACTGATTTCCGTGACATTCTCTTCTACTTTTGTACGAGCATAACTCATTTCTACCGCTGCGAACGAATATTTCGCATATACATTACTTGTACAAACCAAATAAACACTGGCTCGGTCACTTGAAAACTTTGTTGCAGCTTGTATATACCTACTGGGGTCTAGATAGAGTGATATCTTCAACTGATCACAAAAAAAGATTCATGGAGCACCTCATGCAATCAAGAGGCACGGTAGTGCCTCGAGTCAAGTATGAGAAAAAATAAAAAATATACTGAAAAAGAAAGCGAAAACACTACCTATACACCGAATAGAGGTAACCTTATCCCTTGCTAATTTTGAAAATTTAATTAAATATAAAAGATAAAAATAAATAATTTTTATAATTTTAAATTTCAATATATCAAGCTTAAAAATGAAAAAAAATAAAAAGTTAGTTGATAGTTGATTTAGATTTTAATAACTAAATAAATTTTACAATTTTGCGTTTTCGTGTGAAAAGCCAAATTTATTTTTTTGTCTCTTATACTTTTTTTCTTATATCTTCTTTCTTTTTAATATTTTAGAATTGATATATTTCCTTAGTAACGAATTCTTGTGAAGTATATGAGTCAAAATTACAAACCAGAAATTTTGTGGCCCAATTTATTGAATTATCATATGATCAAAAGACGTGACTTTTATTAAACTCCACTTTATATCAGAATTAAAAAAAAAAAAGATTATCGCAACATATAACATCAATTATATATTAATCTAACATATCCCCATGTCGGGGTAATTTCTCCAGAAATGGGCCAAAAACGGAGTCATGCCGAAGAAAACCGAAGTAATGCCGGAGAAATATTTCTACCAGGGATGGTAGATAGGCAAAATTTACACTCAATTTGATTATTCAAATTTATAAAAGCCGCCAACTTCTCATGTCTTTTCTATTTAATTCTCTATGTATAAGTCATGTTATATTGTGCCTTAATTGAAAAAAAAAAAAATTATCGCCGATAATGTCGATCATACACGATACGATACGACAATGCCTATGACGATACGATAATAAGACGACACGATAATCGACATGATTTATAGTCGAATTTTTAGATGGCACGAGACGATAATGACAATCAACTTCTACGACATGGTACGATATTCAGTCAATTATCGTATCGTATCGTGGCATCTCAAATCGCCACAGTTTGATGTATTTTTTTTTTTTTTCAAAAATGTCAAAATAGTGTTCAAAATAGTCTCAAATTCATTAATTTGCTATTGTCCACAAATTAAAATGACATTTATTATAAATGAATAGATTTTTGACAAGTCTGGTTTTGCTCTGGTTCTGCTCTGGATTTACTATTGCTTTATGTAAAGGACATCGGTTTTCAGTTGATCTGAGTTAGGAGTTCCATCTGTAAGCAACCTCGAAACGTCATAATTTTTTAACTTTTTAATAATTCACATTTTATATTTTTGTTTAGTGATCAATGTGTACAGAGGTCGAAATCACGTTTGGTCTTATTAGTATTGCTTTTTTATTGTCTCTGGATTTTTTCTGGTTATGCTATCGCACAGGCAGTGGAAGCGAAACTGTTTTGCAATTGAGGTTGCCAAAGAATTATGTTTCATGGAAATAATTCCTTAGTCACATTACTTCCTTAGCTACATCTTTTCCTTAGCTACTGCTTTTTCTTGGACATTTGTAATTTTAAAAAACAAATTTACATGTATTTTATTTATAAAATAAATAAAAAATGTCCAAGGAAAAGCAGTAGCTAAGGAAAATATGTAGCTAAGGAATCAATGTGACTAAGGAATTATTTCCTTGAAACATAATTCTTTGGCAACCTCAATTCCTTAGCTACATCTTTTCTTTAGCTACTGCTTTTCCTTGGACATTTTTATTCATTAATAATAAAATAATATGTATTTTGTTTATTAAATAAATAAAATATCCAAGGAAAATCAGTAGTTAAAGAAAAGATGAATGACTTTCTCACGCACACATGTTTCTTACCAGGCTTCCGAGAAATTAGACAACCTCAATTTTTTACAATAAAAAAATGTAAAATCTACCTCTCAAATTTGTTAATTTCTATAAACTTATTTTTTCAATATACTTTACAGTTTTTAGATGTAAAATTTGCATTTTATTTTTGTGTCTTTTTTTTTTTTCTGAATTACAATTAAAACCTGCAGATTTTACCAAAAAAATTTCTAAAATCGTTAATGTTTATTTTTTTTGTTTTTTTCACCGCATTTATTTGTAATATTCGCATTTTTCAAAGATATATTTCAAATTCATTTTAAGTAAAAAAAAAAAATCAATTTTTAACATTTTTATCGTTAAATTTCACCCAATAAAAATGTAAAATTTACAAAAAAAAAATGTTTATTCAGTTTTGTTTTTAAAAATGTAAATCTTACCAAAGAAAATGTAAATTTTTAAATAAATTGTGTCGGATTCGTCAATCGCAAAAAAAAATGCCATGGCTTTTATCTCATCATTAACGCGGGAGGGAGGTTAGGCATGGACACGGGCATTATTAGGTTTACCAGCTGATAAAATACATCTTTGCGGTAAAGCTAGTGCTATATATTTAGTACGTGCATTATGTTTTACAACTGGTGATATTGTTGATGTCAATTATAAACGTTTGACTGAGCTGGAAATTCAAAATGAAGCAATTGCAAAGTATAAAAATATTCAACCAGGTGATTGTTTTGTTTTTTTTTTTGTAAAAAATGGTATATTTTCAGTATCAAGAGAGCTAGAAATAAATTGTATTAAAGTTGCTTGATTATATAGTGGTTCACCATTAAACACAAAGCAGCTAAATTTAATGATCCAAATAATACATGTTATGGTTGCAACTGATGCCAACTGTATCGGTTTAAATCTTCATATAAGACATGTTATATTTTACTTAATGCTTGAACCAACAGTCACTACATGAGGTAAAAAAGAAATCGCTAAATTATCAGTATCATCAGAATTAATATTGCTGGACGTTATGGTACACAATAAGAAAAAGAATGTGTCACGACATTTAAAGCTGAAGGTTTACAATTATTCAAAAGTATATTATCAGAATAACCAGAATCACTAACACAGGCTGGTTTACGGCTGATCAAATTGAGCTATCTTAAATATATATTTTTAATCTTTTAAGTAAGTTATTTTTCTTTTTAATTTTGATATATAATCTGAGTGCCTGAGTTGTCTGTCAGGTGCTTTCCCTAATTCATGTTCAAATGCATGTGTTGATGGTTGGTGATCTTGGTTAATCACAAAATGATGACATTCTAACTTGTAGTGACTAGGGTTATGAGTCTGAATTTTTTACCGGTTATTAACCGGATTTTTTACCGATTAACAAAAAAAATTTTTTTAACTGTTTTTAACCACCAAGAGTCGGAGCCACAAACCTGCGCTGACTCATACTGCGCACATTATGTTCGTACATTTTTTTTTCACTTGCTACTGCTATTTACAATTAATTTATTAATTTATATTGCAATTAATTAATAGCAATTGATAAGATTCACAACAATTATTTCAATTTAGTATGGCAAATATCGCTAAGGAATTAATAAAGATTACTAATTAATTTGGTTGGCTACATATTTTCTTTAGCTATATTTTTTATAATTTAATAATTAAAAAGCTTTTGACGAATGGCTAAGGAAAGGATGTTGATTGCCTGTTAATTTCTTTGACCAAATAAATTGTTTAAAAATAAACAGGTAAGCTTCATCCTTCCCTTAGCCATTTTTCATATAGCTTTTTATCGATTTGAATAAATAAAAAGCTATAGGAAGAATAGCTAAGGAAAGCATATTGCTAACCTGTTAATTTATAAAGAATTAATTTAGACAAAGAAATTAATACGTAGGCAATATCCTTTCCTTAGCTATTTTTCCATAGCTTTTTATTTATTTGAATAAATAAAAAGCTATAGGAAAAATGGCTAAGGAAAAAAATTTGTTTACCTGATAGTTTATAAAAAATTAATTTAGCCAAAGAAATTAACACATAGGCAACATCCTTTTCTTAGCTATTTTTCCTATAGCTTTTTATTTAATTTATCATTTAATTTAAATGAATTAATAAGTAACATCCATTCTTTAGCCATTTGTCAATAGCTTTTTATTTGTTTGAAAAAATTAATAAATAATGAAATTCTTCCAAAATAACAATTTTCTCGAATATACTTATTAAGTAATGTAATATAAACAATAACCTTTTATTAATTAGTATATATTCTCATTAAAGATAAAATAAAGTATTTAAAATCACCTGCGTAAACGGTGATTAGTTCTGGTAAGCCCCGTCTTTTTTGGTTAAAAATGATTTTTTACCGGTAAAAAATCCGGTTAAAAATGCTAAAAAAATAAAACACCGGTAAATTAACAACCCTACTAGTGACAATGTTTGACATCTGAAAATATGGCGAGTAGATTACGATGATTGGTGCATTATCTAGTTTGAAGAATTACTTTATTTTCGTCAAAAAATTCTATCGGGCGCCATATATAGATATTGTTGCCATTTATTTGTTTTTCAAGCGAAGCTCCTATTGCAGTTATTGATGCATCAGCTAGTATTTAAACTCACTGGTGCATTATGTGATCATTTTTGCTGTAATAAATTTTGTGTTTTTAAAAGCTCGTCTAGATTTAGGTGTCCAGTTGATGGGTGTTTTATAATTTTTTTTAGATTCCCATCCATATAATAAATATGATAACATATAAAATTTAGTATTTTTTTTTTGCCATCAGTCCTAAGCCTCCATGAAACGTGAAGGGAATGTTAAAAAAAAGGTACCCGTAACTAAAATAGGGGAATATTAGACACTTAGTGGTATGCTTATTCTAAATCAATTGTTAAAAAGATAGTTTTGTTGTGAATAAGAGGAAAAAGATCTTGAATGGAGGATATCTGATACAGTAATTACGTTTAGTTCTTCTTTTTTACCATGTGTATTGGACTTAAGCAACAGCTGTTTGATGGTCTTATGATTTTCTCCTCAAGTAAATTTCGGATCTCTTTTCGTTCTGCTTGAGTGTTAACTCCTGATAATTCACGACACCACTCTGTAACAGGTGGTCCATCGGTGATGATGTAATGGAAATAATTAATATTTGTTGAATTTGGCTTTGATAATGGTTTTGTAATTTTAATATACTGTTATAACAAGTTGCAGTGTTCAATTCCTGGATTTGTTGTTGATCAATCCCAGGTAGAAATCCAACCTCGTTTCGACGTCGAACGTGGCTATTTTCCAAGGTTGACGTTCGAATCGATGTCGAAGTCAAGCTCAATTCTATGTAGAAATGTAACACTATTCAACGTCGTAACGAGGTTGAGCGGAGGTTAAAACGAGGCGGAAAATAAAAGATACCCCAAAAGACTTAGATACTAGATATTATACTGAAAAATCAATAGCATTGGTTATATTAAACAAAAATATGATAATAAAAACCATAATAACGGTAAATTTATTAGGTTTTTATGTATTTTATTTTCTATTCTATACATCAATTCCTTAGCTACATCTTTTTCTTAGCTACTGCTTGTCCTTGGTATTTTTTATTTTTTTAATAAATAAAATACATGTAATTTATTTTTGAAAAATAAAAATTTCCAAGAAAAAGCAGTAGCAAAGAAAGAGATGTAGCTAAGAAATTAATGTGGCCAGAAAAATTATGTTTTAAGAATCATTAACTCTTTAGCAACATCTTTTCCGTAGCTACTGCTTGTCCTTGATCTTTTTCCTTGTTTTAAAGAATAAATTACATGTAATTTTATTACTAAAAAAGCTATTTAGCTAATGAACCAATGTGGCCAGAAAAATTATGTTTTAAGCAACTGTAATTCCTCAGCTACATCTTTTCGTTAGCTTCTGCTTCTCTTTGGTATTTTTTATTTATTTAATAGATGAAATACATGTAATTTTTTTTAAAAAAATAACAATGCCCAAGGTAAAGCAGTAGCTAAGGAATTACGGTGGCCAGAAAAATTATGTTTTTTTTTTGAATAAAATTACATATATTTTATCTATCAAATGAATCGAAAATACCAAGGTCAAACAGTAGCTAAGAAAAAGATGTTGCTAACGAATGGATATTGCTTAAAACATAATTTTTCTGTCCACTTTCTTTCCTTATCTACTGCTTTTTCTTTGAATTTTTTATTTTTTAAAAATAAATTACATGTATTTTATCTTTTCAATAAATAAGAAATACCGAAGACAAGCAGTAGCTAAGGAAAAGATGCAGCTAACGAAATAATGTTGCTTCAAACATAATTCTTCTGGCCACGTTGATTCTTTAGCTACATCTTTTCCTTAGCTACCGCTTGTTCTTGTATTTTTTATTTAATTAATAAATAAAATACATGTAGTTTTATTTTTAGTAAATAAAAATGTCTAAGAAAAAGCAGTAGCTAAGGAATCAATGTTGCTTAAAACATCATTTTTTTGGCCACCGTAATTCCTTACATCTTTTCCCTAGCTACTGCTTTTCCTTGGACATTTTTATTTTTTTAACGTATTCGAATATAGTGTATATTATCTTATTCTATTATTCATTCATTTATTTTAGTATTTATTTCAAAGATATAAGCTATAAAATATATCATTATATATTTCGACATTGATATTTACTTTAACTTATATTTAAAAAATGTGATTTGTGCCAGTCCTAAGTCGGGATAAAATGTAAAGGAAAAAGTTCAGGTAGGGGGTACTCAAAACTCAAAGAAAAGTATATTTCCTATTATAAAAATAAGAACTGTAATGCCGGTTGTTCGTTGTGTGATTGGTTGTCTCTCGGTCCCTAGCTCGATATTGTTTCTCTCTCTCTCTCTTTATTTTAATCAATAAAATAAATTTATCATACTGTTTCTTCGTCTGTTTTTTTTTTGTTAATTTTATAATATTCTGGTTGGCAACAGTTGCTGTGGGGTCAAATATTTTATCTCTTTTTTTTAATAACCAGCTCATACCCACGCTTCGCGCGGGTTTCTTTATAAGTTTTTTTTTCAACCAAAAATTATAGTCGAAAATAATAGTAAAAATAATGTTACAGAAATTTGATTCAATTCATTGATATTCAAAAAAATTGTAAAAATTGAAAAAAAAACCCTATCATCTCGAAAATTCAACAACTGATGATAGCTGAATGGAGACAGGGGCGAACGAGAGGTCTCTGGTAGCCTGGGTTTTCTGATCACTGAATTTTTGAAAATTTTAGATTTCATGATTTTCAGTATGTACATTGTGGTAGGTTTAGACTTTAGACGCGGTTTTTCCGGGAATTTTCAAAGATATAATTTTTTTTTCGTCAGATCAAGGGCCGATTATATAAAAATATTTACAGGAGAAGGTTCAGAAATAAATAAAGATGACATCCGATAAAGGGCCGATTATGTAGAAAAATTCACCGTAGGTGGTTGAGAAATGAATAAAGATGATGTAGGATTTTTTTTATAATTTTTTACGCGATCGGTCAGGGGTAGATTGCGTAGGGTTAGACTTGAATGCGGTTTTTCCGGGAATTTTCAAAGATATAATTTTTCTTTTATCCGATAAAGGGCCGATTATGTAGAAAAATTCACCGTAGGTGGTTGAGAAATGAATAAAGATGATGTAGGATTTTTTTTATAATTTTTTACGCGATCGGTCAGGTGTAGATTCGCGTAGGTATAGACTTAAACGCGGTTTTTCCGGGCATTTTCAAAGATATAATTTTTTTTTTATTCGATAAGGGGGTGGTTATGTTAGGATTATTAGATGCAGAGGAATTTCAAGATTTATATATCCAAAAATTAGAAAATTGGTAAGAAAACTGATCGGTCGAGGTACTCCCTTAATTAATATAATCGTCTTGAATAGAAAAAATTAGATTTCTACTCAGATATATTAAGGTCTTGGTTGATGCTTAGGTCAAGGCTTGGGAATTGACACCAATTTGCTTGGCTATCAATACTGGACCACGCATTGGCTGCCAATACTCGAACAAAACTTCCAAAAATTTAATAATTTGATAAAAACATTATTTTATAATTATTCCATTAATTCAGTTTTTTTTTAATATATAACCATTTATTTGTTAGAATGATTAGTTGAACTCGGTACTTCTTGCGTGACATCTCCCAACCTTTACCTACTTAAACATAGCAGAAATAATTAAAGACAACGAAAATTAGTTCTATTTGAATATTTGTTCCAATCATGACAACCTGAGAATCAACCGACACTCGCGAGTTGTAAGTTATATGCAAGGAAGAATATACATAAACATAAATATAATATTTCATTTGTATTTGATTTATACACCCCGAGATGTCTTTTCATAATTAAAAAAAAAATTTTTTTTTTTCTTCAAGTTTTCGTTGATATAAATATATGTAAAGAAAATTTGAGTAGCTGGTATATATTATTGAAAAAAACAAAAAATTCAATATTGAATACATAACAGCAACTTTTGATATATTTATATATGTCAAGAGGATAAAAAATATTCAGTCTTGGTGACCCGAAGAACAACCGACACTCGGCTGATGAATGACAGGTCATAGGTTGACCAGTCTTTAATGAGTTAAGTATATTCCTAGACCCGGCCACCCAATGATTTACTGAAGCTTGGCTGACGGGTGGTTGATCATAGGCTAGCCAGCCTTTAATAAGCCTTGGCTTGATCATCTGTTTTTAGTCTTGGCCACCTGATAATTTACTAAGGCTTGGCCGATGACCGGTTGATCAACAGCTGGTTAATCCTCGATCAGCCAGCCTTTGCTTAGACATCTATCCAGTCTTGGCCATCCAAACATGAATTTACTCAGGCTTAGCCGAAGAATGGCATGAAACGAGCTGGCTGATCATTGAATGCCATTATTAGGACAAGGCTTGGCCGTGTTGTGAGTCTTGGCAATTCCTACACAGGAATGTAATAATGTAATGTAATGATAACCTTTTTTGTTTACCACGCGATATATTTTGCGAGTGAATCTAACGAGCTAGATTGCTATCGTGGCTATCCAAGTTTGCTGAAATATTGAGCCAGCTGGTTTGATCTCTCAGCGGGCTAAATTCTAGTTACTATACAGCTAAAAAATTTTTTCAATGCGTAGTCTTCCAGATATATATCGTTAAAAAACATCAAATTATTTGCTATAATAAAAAGAGTACTTTCTCACATAAGCAAATTAGTTGAAAGTTGTCAACTTTAAGGTTGATATCCAGATACATCTACTATCAAAACATTGGGAACTAATTTTTTTCCGTAATTTTGAAAAAACTACCTTATTTCTATTATCCCTATTTTTTGTCCATAAGAAAGAGAAACAAAGAGTCACTTTTTCATACAAGAATTGATGATTTTTGTTCTGATATTATTTGACTTTCTAATTTAATAAAAATTGTCGTTTTATGTTTTTTGGAATCATGTTGATAATAAGTTTAAAGATATAAAGAAAACTGAAAATGATTGAATATTTAATTATCAAGTTTCGAATAAATTGGAGTAAACCAATAATTTTGAATATTTATCAACTTCAATAAAAAAAAAAAAATTATATCAGTTATGAATTTATAAATACACATTCCGAATTTAAGAGTAATGTTACAAGCAAAGTGAAAAATTTGAAAAAAAAAGAGAAATTTTTCTACAAAAAGCCAGTGTAATTACACTCCCAGTTTGTAAATACTTTAAGTGTAATAATTAAAAAAAAAAAATTATTATAAAAAAAACTCATTTACATTAAATAATAATAAAAGTTAATAAACTGATTAATAATAATAATAAATGAGTAAATGAATTTTGAACGAAATAAACGTATACTCAATTAAATTCAATAGTTAGGTAATATTTAGGTAGAAATATGGTTAGCATTTAAGAGAAAAAATGGGTACCTGTCCGTGCTGTACTTCGGTGCCAAAAAATATTTCGCGTTACACTTATAAGTAGGCAACCTATTGAAGCAAGACATTGGTATCTTATCTTCACCTCAGCAGCAGCCAGATTAAGGTACCAATGAAGCCCTCAGAAAAATTTCCGGGCTGGACATCTTATAGTGGACGGTAGATGACTTGATTTTTCGGAAAAGAGGGGGTGATTTTAAATTTTATTTTCTACATGTAGTGTGCAACCGTAGTAATGGCAAGTCACTTATGACAATTAGATATTGATTACAAGTACTTGGAATGACAGTTATTACAGTAATTATCACTATTACTTCGAATAGTGAAACATTAAGTACACGGAGAAAAAAAAACGACAAATATTGTTGAGAAAACAGGACAAAAATTGTCGTGCCGCACAACAAAGTAGAGGCGAAGTTAAAACTCTATAATATTTGTTCTGCCGGTAGTACAGTTTTTGTTCATCTGGCAGAGTAATAATTGCCGTGCTGTTTAACAAAATTTGTCATGCTCCAAACAAAAATTAATAGACATACAACAAAATTTGTTATGCTCCAAACAAAAACTGTTGAACATACAACAATTCTTGTATTCAGTTTAATAATTTTCATTATTCCACATAACAAAAATTCTAAAACCATATTAAATTTATTTTTTTCAAAATTACGGAATAAATTTTCATTATGATAATTAAAAATAAGAAGGAAAATAATTGAGGAACAAATTAATTCAAATTACGATGCTGTGATTTATTTTTCATATTTATAATTATTAAAGATTAAAATAAAAAATCTCTGCATTAAAATGACAGATGCAGGTTATATTTGTCATTTTCATATAATTTCATACTTTATTGTTGATGTGATTTGTTAAATATCAAGTTTTGTTATTTATCTAGGTGCTCACAAATATTTTAGTCTATAATTCAATTATTAAAATGTTATTGCAACCTGACATCTTGGGATTAATTAATTTATTTTTAAAACGTCAGTCACACAAAAGCTGATCTCAACATAGACTGACTCAGCCAATTCCACACAATGCCATGTAGATATACCGAGGCACACGAACAAGACCGAGTCTTACCGATAACACCCGAAAATCAAATTGTTGTGCAGCACGGCAATATTTGCCTTGAAACTGGACAATATTTATTGAGCAGCCGAACAAATATTATTGAGCAACACAACAAATATTATTGGATGGTAAAAATTGTTGTGCAGCTAAATAAAATTTGTTCAACGATACAATAAAATTTGTTGTAGCACGACAAATTTTGTTTAACGATAGAACAAATTTTGTTGCAGCACAACAAAAAGTGACGGGATAGGATACCGCCTCTAGTTTGTTGTGCTCTCACAACAATTTTTGTGGTTTTTTTTCTCAGTGTACGGAAAGAATAAGGTACTGAAATGGTGAACCAATAACCTTTTCAATAGTTCATTTATGAGTTTGTTTTAAAATATTATTTAAAAAAGTATGAGTGCAAATTTATCAATGTTATTTATTATCATGTTATAAAATATAAATTAACAAATTTTTTTTAACAGTCTTTTTTGAATATTTTGAAATTCTTAGCCGGATACAAACAAAGGTTACCTTCTCAGAGGTGATAAATGGTGTGATGTACGTGGTGACGGCCGTTGTGTAAAGTTTAGCTGTACTTATACTCGACGTTGTCAACTTCCACTAAATCACTTTGTTTCTTGGAAGAATCCAAATTTTCGAACTTTTGATAATCAATTATTGTTAATGAAGTTATTAATATTTAGTTCAAGAATTGAATTATTCACTGTATCGAGTTGATCGTGAACATTTGACTATTAACGATAATGCTTCTCAAGTAACGTAGAAAGCAAACGAAATATCTTACACTAAGAAAAAAAAATGCTTTTAGAATTCACTTTCTGTTTATGAACTATTTCAACGTTTTGCTACGAATTATCAAAATAACCTTCTTTAATGATATCACTTTTAATTTGTCTCGCACTAGCTCCCACAATCATACATGAAGTAGCAAGATAAATGATGAAAACGCTAAAAGAAAATTGCCCGAAAAAAATATCAAAAAAAAACACCAAGAAACAATTTCATGTATATAGATAGACTTATGTAATTGTGGTACGGTTGTTGTGTAAACATGTATATCCAATGTATTCGTATATCGTCAACAAAAATAGAATGAGTATATATTTATATTAATGTAAAGAAGAATATAAATATATACATATGTAAATCAAAGAGTACACACGGTAATTGTTCAAACTTTGATAGCAACAAAGGTAGCGTCGTACGTACTCGAATTTTAGTAATGTTACACACTGTGTCACCGAGAACGGAATGGGGCGGTCGCGGCAGCCCGGGCAGTTCTTTTTTGTGAGCTAAAGGGGTGGTTAAGCAACCCTAAAAGTGGGGATTCAGTACTGCTAGAGAAAGCATAACAATACTGTAGAGGGGTGGAAATATTAGTCATGAGCTCATGACTATATCTTTGAGTACAATAACTTCCCACGCAAGCGCTACGATTCTCCTACTCCGGCAATATCTTGTAAGGACAAAGATGTTATCGCCATTTTTCCCCAACAGAGAGTATGAATATGTCACGAGCTGGAAATGAAGTGCGACAGAGAATGGACAAGGAAAGCAGAATCGACCAAATTTACCCTCATTGCGTCAACTCAACCCGATAGAAGTACTCAATGCTGCTCGGTAGTAGTACCTTACAGTCACTTGGCGACAGTATAAGAAAAAATGGTAAAAGGAATTGTATGATATGAAGAATACTAGACTACTTGCTATTGGTGGTCTAGAGAATATCTAATATCTACCCAGGTAGAAATCCAACCTCGTTTCGACGTATATCATGGCTATTTTCCGAGCTTGACGCTCGAATCGATGTAGAATTCAAGCTCGTTTCTACGTAAAAATGTTACACTATTCGACGTCGAAATGAGGTTGAGCGGAAGTTAAAACGAGGCAGATAATAAAAAATACTCAATTAGACTTAATTAATTGATATTATAGTAAAAAATCAATAGTATTGTTTAAATTAAACATAAAAATGATAATAAAACCATAATAATGATGCTTTTATTAAGTTTTTAGGTATTTGGTTTTCCAGACCAATTCAACCTCGATTCAAGATCGTTTTGACGTCGAATGGTAACGTTATTCGATGTCGAAACAGAATTGAATCGAGGCAAAATCGGGTTAGAAAATAAAATACATGAAAAATTAAGAAATTTATTATTATAATTAAAACTACTCATTACGTATTGATAGAAAATGTGAAATTCGACGACTAGTCTGAATTTGAAAAACTGAAATAAGCAGACAGTGCGTCTTTAACATTTACGAACCGATTATCATGTAACGGTATTGTTGTTGAAGATTGAGGCTTTTTTTTGGCAGGCTAACTTTATCTACGAAGTTTTATTACGGAGGCTAGGAGCCATAGGCTCAGCCGCAGTCTTGAATTCATCGGCGAAAAAAAAAAAAAGCTCATAACTTACGAACTAAGTAACCGAGAGACTTCGTACTAGGCTCAAAAGAAGCGCATTAAAAAACTCTATCGCCCGCGTAATAGGTTTTTTGCTCTATTGATAATAGTTTTTAGTCAAAAAATTAAAATGTAAATTTTGAAAAAATTTTTTTTCTTACTTAAAAATTTGTGGTGTCTAAACTATCCATCGGAGAGTATTCATCACCAGAGGTTTTTTGTTCGTAAATCTTTTCTGTTTTATATTTCATTATTTTTAAATTATTAATTACGTAACTTAAAATAGTACATACGTTTTTATGTGAAAATTTTACTAGTTATAAAAATTGCGCAATAAATAACTCGACGCAAAATCATAGTAGAGACTTCGTATTAGGCTCAATTTATGTGTCTCAGAAAACTCTATCGCCCGCTTTGCGAAATTCTTTTCCATTTGAAATAGTTTTTGAGAAAAAAAAAAAAAACTATAAAATTGAAAAAAAAAATTCTGATATTTAATTTTTTTTCTCGAAAACCGTTATTAAGAGAGAAAAAAACCTTTCATGCCGTCACTAGATTTTTTCGAGGCGCATAATTTAAGCCTAATACGAACTCCCTATCTTAATTATAACAAAAGTTATGGCTCGCCGAAAAAAAACTGAAAAACGGCGCAATGAATAACTCAACGCAAAATCAAAAGAGAGACTTCGTATAAGGCTTATTTTATGCGTCTGAAAAAACTCTATCGCCCGCATAATGGGTTTTTTCCTCTATCTATAATAGTTTTTGAGAAAAAAAAAAAAAACTTCAAAATTTGACAAAAAATTCGGATATTTAGTTTTTTTGCTCGAAAACCGTTCTCGAGAGAAAAAAAAACCCATAATGCCGTCACTAGATTTTTTTAAGGCACATAATTTGAGCCTAATACGAACTCCCTATCTTGATTATAACAAAAGTTATGGCTCGCCGAAAAAAAAATCGAAAAAACGGACCAAAAAATGTCATCATCGAGTTGAAATAAAATGTTTATAAGGCTCCAAAAAAAGTTTTGAAAAACTCTATTGCCCGTTTTTTTTTATTCTTTTTCGGTTGTAAAAAATATCGAGGAAAAAAGAAAAACCTTGAAAAAGAAATCTTCTTTATCGACTGTGTATAGCTAGTTATAATTTAAATCTAGTAATAATTGGTCTTACATTAAATCGTACAAACGGACAGTGTATATCAGCAGTCCAATTCACAGGGCAAATTTTTTACAATTTAGGGCTATTTTTTGCCGCTGATGGCGCTTGTAAAATTTTTTTTATATAGATTTTACATACAAAAGCTTCACAAGCGCCGCCAGTGGAGGAAAAAAGCCCCAAATTGTAATGCCCTGTGAATTGGACTGCAGGCTCAATAACATCCATGGTTATTTTTCTTTTCATTTTTTTTACCATTGGTAGTATTGCTTGTTCGTCGTTTCACGGTCAATTTTTTTTTTTTCTTTAATATTCTTTGATGAATTTTTATTATTATTTTTTTTCTAAATCGAACATGTATTTTTGGTTTATAGTTTAAAAATATCTACAAATGTTCAGTTTTTTATTAATTGTAACTCGTATAACTATGTATTTTTTTTTTTAGATTCAATTATTTAAATTATATTCAGAACTATATATTTGTTTTTTATTAATTATAGAATAATTCCAAAATAACCATATTTTTTTTTTTTGTTTTATTTTAGAAATTTTATTGAGTTAGTAAAAAAAAAATTGCAATATTGACCTAGAATAAAAGATTAGGTGACTGTATTTTTTAAAATTTATTGATTCGTAAAAAGACTCTAAAAAATAATATTAATTATGCAATTTTTGAAATCATTAAGGTAATTAATTGTTTTTTTATTTTTAAGTTCATAACATGGTAATCTGTCTTACATATATCAACACTACGAAAATTTACATCATGCCACAAGACAATAACTACCAAGAAATTAGAATATTTGTAAAATACTATTGATCACGATATCAGCAATATGGTCTTTACATAATACTTGAAAGATGGAGTAATTCGAATAACACTCAGTTTTTAAAATGTTTTTATCCATCACCAAGTTTTTTCACGAGAAAGTTGAGAATATATCACAGTTAAATTTATGAAATGTAAAACTGAATTAAAAAAATTATCGATTGGAATCAACAAGCATTGAAGAAGTTATTAATGACAAGTCTTTTAATAAAATAAAAAATTTCCATAAAAATTATGATATAAAAACATAAATACAAAAAGCTTTTCGGTCAACAAACATTCACAAAGTTATCTATAGAATCTCTGAACAAAACAGGAATGTGAAAGAAATTATAACACAGACAAACATATTATACAGAAAAATAGTATTCAGTCAACGAGCATCGAGAAAATTTTATTTATGAAATTACTAATCGAAGGTAGATTTTAAAAAATTGAAGGTAGATTTTAAAGAAATTATCGATTGGGATCAACAAGCATTGAGAAGTTATTCATGACAAGTCTTTTAATAAAATAAAAAATTTCCATGAAAATTATGATATAAAAACATAAATACAAAAAGCTTTTCGGTCAACAAACATTCACAAAATTATCTATGGAATCTCTGAACAAAACAGGAATGTGAAAAAAATTATAACACAGACAAACATATTATGCAAAAAAATATTGTTCAGTCAACAAGCATCGAGAAAATTATTTATGAAATTACTAATCGAAGGTAGATTTCAAAAAATTGAAACCACCCAAGTGGAAAAAATATATTTAATTTATATTTAATGGAAATATAAATTAAATTTTATGGATATACAGTTTTGGACATACTAAAAGTAAATTTAGAAAAAATTTAGAACAAATATAAATTAAATTTAGAATATGTTCAAGTTTGGACATACTAAAATTAAACTTTTTCTAAATTTTTTCTTAATTTTTTTTTTATTTTTTGTAAATTTTTTTTAAATTTAATTTTCGTATGTTCAAAACTGTATATATTTTAAATTTAGTTTATATTTTTTCTAAATCTTTTCTAAATTTTTTCTGAATTTTTTCTAAATTTAATTTTAGTATGTCCAAAACTGTATATATTTTAAATTTAATTCATATTTTTTCTAAATTTTTTCTAAATATAAAATAAACATATTTTTTTCACTTGGGCAGAATAAAATCCACTCTGAAAGCAATACTCAGAAAATATGCATCGATTATATTCAGTAATATTCAGATACATTGAATTATTATATGTAAGCTGATTCTTACCAATGTGTACTTATAATATCGAAACGATTAGTTACACCTTCTTTGTTTCTTTTCTATAATCAGAATAAATTTTTAAATGCAAAAGTTTGGAATAAATTATTTAACCTTTTTTTGAATCTAAAAATTAAAATAAAAAATACAGTCACCTTAAGAAACGAAGATATTTTATTACTACTTATTGTAATATATTTTATAAGAAATTCAAATAATTGTTAGTAAAATATCTTTGTATCCTAATATTATTAAAGAGTTGTATTTTTTATTATAAATCCGAAATTAATTGTAAAATTATAAAAAAACGATTGAAATATTTGTAAAAATAAAAGAAAATATAAATGAGAGATGCCGCGATACGATACGATACGATAATTGGCTGATTATCGTATCGTGTCGCGAAAGATGATTGTCGTTATCGTATCGTGTCGTCTAAAAATTCGACAAAAATCGGATTATCGTGTCGTCTTATTATCGTATCGTCATAGGTGTTGTCGTATCGTATCGGGTATTATCGACATGATCGACGATAATTTTTTTGTTTGAGTATAATTTACAGGGAAATTTTAAAATATTTTTTGCATACAAAAACATTATAAAAGCAGGAAGAATTATCTTAAGGACAATAAGTAAATTACATGAATTATCTAAGTAAAAATTATTATAGTCAAAATTTATTATGTTTAAATTCATGGTTTAAAAGTTCATTGGCAAATAATATTGAAAAAAAACTTGAAAACCAAATTAAAAAAAAAATATAACACATGCAACAACGGTTTATATAATTCATATAAAATTATTATTAGTTATCATATTATTATAATTTATATTACTTTCATATTGTTAGATTAATATGTATCTAATATTATATGTTGCAGTAATCTATTTTTTCTTTAATTTAATATTTTCTGGAGTTCAACAATATGAAAATATTGCTTTGATTTAAATGTATATTTTTTCCGACATTATCGCGATGACACGATAATTTTATCGGTTATCGTCAGTCAAATATCGTATCGTGTCGTGACGACGATACGATAAAAAATGGCATTATCGTATCGTTGTCGTCATTATCGTATCGCCTTGTCGCGATATTATCGATTATCGCGGCATCTCTAAATATAATTAAATGTTTATAATTTTTATTGATCAATTAATTGAACATATCTGGAACCATGAAAAATGAAATCCCTTTTTTATTTTAGTATATGATCTATCTTACGGTAAATTTCGTTTTAATGATCATCTAAATATTTAACTAAAATTAAAATACCCAAGTGGAAAAAATATATTTAATTTATATTTAATGGAAATATAAATTGAATTTAATGGATATACAGTTTTGGACATACTAAAAGTAAATTTAGAAAAAATTTAGAAAAGATTTAGAACAAATATAAATTAAATTCAGAAAATGTTCAAGTTTGGACATACTAAAATTAAGCTTTTTCTAAATTTTTTCTTGATTTTTTTTTATTTTTTGTAAATTTTTTTTAAATTTAATTTTCGTATGTTCAAAACTGTATATATTTTAAATTTAGTTTATATTTTTTCTAAATCTTTTCTAAATTTTTTCTAAATTTAATTTTAGTATGTCCAAAACTGTATATATTTTAAATTTAATTCATATTTTTTCTAAATTTTTTCTAAATATAAAATAAATATATTTCACGTTTCCAATAGATATATTTTTTCCACTTGGGTATCTTTCTTTTAAATATACTTAATGTTATCGTTACTTAACAATTAAATTATATCTAAGCAATAAAAACAACAATGGCCCTAGCCGGAGTATTGAAAATTTTTAATTTTCAACGGGTAACGCGGGCCACACGCCCCAACAAACGTTACCAGATCTTTTTATTATTATTATTATTATTATTATTATTATTATTATTATTATTATAAAAATTAAGGATTATGGATTTGATCAAGGTCCTTTAAAATATGAAAAAATATACGCTCAAAGGCGCCCCCACAAAAATATAAAATAGTATATTGTGTATCAACGGCGCAATGTGAGTGATTGTCGCCCGCACGAAGCACACACACAGATGATGCAGAGTCGACGGGGCACGTAGAGAGGGCGGCCGAAGGCAATACATCAAACACAGGTCTACAACAACAAATGATCAAAAGATTCCGAAACTCCGCCATTTTGAAGTTCGTACGAAAAGGGTTGCCACGGAACATACCCCTTATTTATTTAAATAAAATATTGGCAGATTAAGATAGAATCGAGCTCGGTCTTCGACGTCGAAACGAGGTTCAGTGTCGAAGTTTGAGACTAATTTCTACCTAGGTAAACTACTCATTACGTATTGATAGAAATTGTGAAATTCGACGACTAGTCTAAATTTGAAAAAGTGAAATAAGCAGACAGTGCGTCTTTAACATTTACTAACCGATTATCATATAACGGTAGTGTTGTTGAAAATTGAGGCTTATAATTTGGGATTCCCGTTTTGGCAGGCTAACTTTATCTACGAAGTTTTATTATTATTTTTATTATTATTATTATGATTATTATTATCATTATTATTATAAAAATTAAGGATTATGGATTCGGCATGCTGTTAGATCGACACATTGAAAATTGACACGGGCTAGTTAGACACATAAAATTTTCACAAATAAAAAAGACACAAATTATTTAGATACAATTTAAAACGACACAAATTAAATTCACACGTATTAATCGGACACATAATATTTTAATTATTTTATAAGACACACAAAAATTCTACACTTATAATTAGACACAAAATAATTCGACACAAAATAATTAATAAAAAATATAATAGACACATATTAATTATTATTAGACAGATAAAAATACGACAAAAATAAATTAGACACATTAAAAATAGAAACATTGAAGATAGACACATAATAAATCGACACGTAATAATCGGACACATTGAAATAAAAAACTTCAAAGAACGACACAATAAATTAGACACTATTTAAAACGACACAAATTAAATCTACATGTATTAATCGGACAAATAATATTAATTATTTTATAAGACACATAAAAATATTATACTCATGATTAGACACAAAATAATTCGACAAAATAATAATTAATAAAAAATATAATAGACAAATATTAATTAATATTTGACACATAAAAATACGACAAAAATTAATTAGACACGTAAATATAAAAATGTTGAAGTCAGACACATAATATATTGACATGTTTTAATCCGACACATTAAAATAAAAGAACGACACAAATAAAATTCAAACTTAATAGTTGGACACATAGATGAGTTTGAGTCCCACATAGACAAATTCGTCTATCACAGTGTGTCGGTAATTCAGAAAAAAATGAGAGATGGCACTGTATGTGTTTTTCTCTTTTTAAATGGTCAATGTTTCGAAAATTGAATTGATTTAATTAGATTACATAATTAAATATCACATATTCTTTGTCTTTCAATGATGTTATTCAATTATTTTTGCAACTAATTATGCCCGTGTTAATTTTCAATGTGTCGATTTAACAGCATGCCATGAATTCGATAAAGGTCCTTTAAAATATGAAAAAATATACGCTCAAAGGCGTAATTTAAAATAATAATAATAATAATAATAATAATAATAATAATAAAAACTTTGATTTCGTATCGTTCACAAAATACTTGAACTAACCTCGTCATATTATTGAATTCTCTTACCTTTGGATGAGTCCTCCTAGGAAAGGCTACTTTAGGGTCAATCTGCAAAAAAAAAAATTGCATGTAAATTAATCAGTTGATAAAAAAATGATTTTTATAATATCATTACGCAGACTTAAATTATTCCTTAAGTTTTTTGGTATTACGTTGAATAACTTATAAAATTTTGATTTATTTCGGAAATATACATAGGTTTATTACAAACTTTTTTAGAATTTTTTATGAACGTGGTCAACTTCATTGAAATATGAATCACAAATTGACCCGAACACACACAGTGATAAAAAAAATCAAGACAAAATTAAAGAAGAACTTTGCAACGCGTGTTGA
Organism: Aphidius gifuensis; assembly: GCF_014905175.1. Taxonomy (NCBI): domain Eukaryota; kingdom Metazoa; phylum Arthropoda; class Insecta; order Hymenoptera; family Braconidae; genus Aphidius; species Aphidius gifuensis. The sequence goes on from NC_057792.1 coordinate 12,647,448, forward strand.
GGCCTACGTAATATGTTGCATTTTTTCGTTTTCCCTTTACGTCGATTTTATGAAAGCCTTTCTTTGATAAAGTTACAGTGTAGATCTATATAGATCTATTTAGATCTACAACTTTGCGAGTTTAATAAATAATCAAAGTTTTCTTTATATTAATTACATTCAACAAATAACTAATCATCAGAGCCGGGAAGTTCGTCTGTTATTTCAGCTTGCCGTAAATACCATGGCAACATGGTGAAATATAGTTTAAAAAAAAGACGATCTGAACCTCGTACATGGAAAAAATGGCCTGAAAAAATGGCCTTTTTTTTTTTGGCCTCTTGAAAATGGCCCTTTAAAATGGCCTTATATTTTTGGCCTCTTTTGGCCATTTTTTGAGGCCATTTTTAAGAGGCCAAAAAAAATAAGGCCATTTTTTAAGGCCATTTTTAAGAAGCCAAAAAAAAAGGCCATTTTTTGAGGCCATTTTTTCCATGTACGAGGTTCAGATCGTCTTTTTTTTAAACTATATTTCACCATGTTGCCATGGTATTTACGGCAAGCTGAAATAACAGACGAACTTCCCGGCTCTGCTAATCATACAAACTGTAAAAGAATAAAAACATAAACAAAAAAAAAATACGCTAAGTTATAATTTTTAATTTATTTTTTCAATTATAAAATTAACATACAGACTGTCCCATTTTAATTAGATAATGAATTTTTTCTTGAAAAATATAGCTCAAATTGAAAAATGATTCAAGTAAAAGCCGTAGGGTTTGGAGGGGGACAAATAAAAAAAAAAAAAAAATTCAAAAATTCAAAATGGTGGAGTTTCAGGTATGAACATAGTTTTTTTAAATGGATACTGTATTTTTTTTTTGCACCAAAATGTTTCTTACTCCAAAACTAACAATTTTTATTTGAAAAATTTTTCGATAAAATCACTTTTTTTTCGGCCCGATTTTATCTGTTGATGGATTTTCCTAAAAAAAAAATGGCTTTGATTTGAAAATGATATTCGGAAAAGTTGTAGCGTTTAGGAAGACAAACACGAAAAAAAAAAAAAATTTGGTAAAAAATTTAAAATAGCGGAGTGAGAAGCATGGATAAAAAAAATGGACTTAGCCAAAAAAATTTATTTAGAAAAAGTGTTTATCTTGATGCGAACAATTTTTTAGTAAAAAAAAATTACACCTAACCTCAAAAAGAAAGATGTTTATACTTTAAACTCCGCCATTTTGAACTTTTTGAAATTTTTTTTTTTCTTTTCATGTTTGTCTTCCTGATCGCTACAACTTTTCTGAATATCATTTTTAAATTTGAGCCATATTTTTTGAAGAAAATCCATCAACAGACAAAATTGGGCCGAAAAAAAAAGTGATTTTATCAAAAAACTTTTCGAATAAAAAGTGTTAGTTTTGATGTAAGAAACTTTTTGGTGCAAAAAAGAAATACAGTATCCATTAAAAAAAACTATGTTCATACCTAAAACTCCGCTATTTTGAATTTTTCGAATTTTTTTTTTTTTTTTTTTATTTGTCCCCCTCTAAACCCTACAACTTTTACTTGAATCATTTTTCAATTTGAGCTATAATTTTCAAGAAAAATCCATTATCCAATTAAAATGGGACAGTCTGTATATATATTATATACATTTCTTCATTGCATTTAAAAGAAAGGTTTGAACGTATCCGTTGAAATCGTTGTACTGTCTAATAGCACAACTTTGCCGTAAATTCTTGAATCATTAAATGTTTTTTTGTCGATAGTGCCGTCAACAATATATTTTTTAAATCTTTTCGATATTACATTTTAAAGATAATAAAAAACATATGTCCTACCAATATTGTTCAAAATAATATTATTAATTTTTTAAGAAAAAAGAAAAAAAAAAGAAATTTCTTTTGAACAAAATATTTTTATCTTTCTAAACTTTAAAGTAATCTTACCGATCAAAGTTTTAGCTACTACAAAAATCATGAAACTCACAATTAAAACTTTTTTTTACAGAAAAATTATTATTGATTGATTTGTTTCTAGGAAAAACTAGTGTTGCCATGATCGACGATAATCACAATACGATACGATATGATAATTACGATAGACGATTCGATAATACAAATTTTTATCGTGTCGATATGGCAACTTCCATTCCTTAGAACATTTTTTCCATAGCTTTTTAATTTTTTAAAAAGACAAAAAGCTATGGGAAAAATGTTCTATGGAATGGAAGTTGCCAAATAATTATTTCCTTCGAGAAATTACTTTTTTTAAAAATTAACATTTGGCATTAACACAAGTGTCAAAATAAAATATTTGCAGCTATCAGTAAAGTCACTCACTGGACAATTCCAATCTAATTACTTTTTTTTTTATTCGTAAATTTAGGGTTTATTTTCATGAAATATTACGTTTAGAATTTTTCGATCTGTCAATTGAGGTTGAAAATAATAAAATAAAAATAAATATAAGTCATAATTATTTTTTTATCAATTGTTTAGATTGAATAGATTATAAAGAAACTTAAGACTATTGTGTTTGACTATAACTATTCTCTGGATTAAAGAATTCCAATGGACCATAGCAATGTTTGAGACTTTGATTTTTCACTTTGTATAAAATAAAAACTGTAACGTAACATGAAATCTTTACAAATTGAAGTTGAAAAAGGTCTTATGCTTCTTTTTAAATACTACAATGTAATATAGGATTTTTCATAAGTTTTCAATCTTTACTTGCGTATATCATTAAACTTGCTGTGCATAATGTATTTTTTACAATAGTAATGTTGGAAAAATTCAAATTTGTCCATCTAAAAATTACAATTTACCATAGTTATTTTTTAACTGCTACTTTTTACGATGCTTGTTGTTGCCGATTGCAGTATTTAAAAGTCCATATTCAAATGTGTTCAGTGAAAATTCATATTAAAAACCACCCATAGTAAAAACAATCAAATGACTGCTCGTCAGTTATTCTGCGCACTGGGAAGCCTTTTCTCTCTCAACGTTTCCGTGAAACATCCGCCACTTTCGAAAGAAAAATCATTTACGGCACCACTCGGCTTATACCCTCTCTATCCACAGAGCTTTAGCAGTGACTCATTTGAATTATTAACAACAAAGTCCCGATGGTACAAGAATAGACCGAACTGAACTATTTTACGGGTTGACCAAAGATTATCTTCATCGTACACTAGAAAAAACAAAGTGGTGGTCACAATTACTGCCAATCCGAGGTTGCCCTGAGATTTTCTATGATTTGATTGAGTAACAAAAAATGTTGTGGGGTTCAACGATAGTCAAAACCAAGAAAAGAAAAAAGAAACAAAAGATAGCAGTTATCAGTCAGATGACGGCTTGAAGTTTTTATGTGAATTTGTTATTTGCGAGCTAATGTCTTTAAAAAACAACGATTATCAATTTTGTTCAGAAGAGTTTCGTAACTTGAAGAAGAAAAAAACTTTAGGAAATCAGCTAAGATCGAGTAATCTGAAGAAATTCCACGATGAAAATCCTATTTACATCTAATTTCCCGTGTAAGAGACTACAACACGGCCGATACATGGCGAAATTCTGCCATTAATGGGCCACTAATACGCCGGGCCCGGCGCGTTACACCGTTCTAATATTGGCTGCCATTAATGGCCCGTTAATACTTGCCAAGATTGGCCCATTAAAATTTGCCAATATTGTCCCATTAACGTTTGACAAGATTGGCCCATTAACATTTGCCAAGATTGACCCACTACTTGCAAATTCAATTATTTGTATAAATAAAAAAAAAAATATTTTTTTTTTGAATTGCATTCATAGATTCTCGAGTCCAACTCAGTTTTTTTTTATCACAAATGTTTTTTTTTCCTGCCTCTCGCCGGGCGCGAACCTTCGACCTAATACCTAAATCTACACTAAACCTATGCTTTACTAACTGAGCCACGAGCGCGATAAATATATATTTCGAAAGTTTTTTGTTTTCTTGTAGTAATTAAGTTCACTCGTAGACTTCGTAAACTTTTTTGAAGATGACTATTCAAATACAAACATATTTATTTATTCATTCAATTTTAATGCTCCATTGTTGATTTTTTTTTTTCTATCGTTTTGTTTTTTTTTTTTGTCAAAAATTAGCTGATGGTTGGTAGCCATTAAATGGCCAGCCATGAATTTGCCATGAATTGGCCGATGAACGATAGCCATTAATGGGCAGCCATGAATTTGCCATGAATTGGCCAATGAACGGTAGCCATTAATGGCCAGCCATGAATTCGCCACGAATTGGTCGATAAACGATAGCCATTAATGGCCAGCCATGAATTTGCCATGAATTGGCCAATAAATGGTAGACATTAATGGCCAGCCATGAATCCGCCACGAATTGACCGATGAACGGTAGCCATTAATAGTGAGGGAAACGAGATTAACTACCGTGCCTATATATTATTGGCATAGAGCTAACCCTAAACCTCCAATTCCTTGGGAATTTATTTTAAAATATGATTGATTAGATAAAAATATTATGTCTTCTGATCATTTCATTAAATCAATATCAAGCTTTTTAATAAATAAAAAAACAGATTTTTTAGATGTATACTTTTTTTTTAAACTTCAAAATCAATTTCAGAAATTGCGTTTTTCTTGATATTCCCTTAAAAACTCAGAGCACTCTGACAAACATTAGAAACCAAAATTAAATCAAAGGAATATGGCTTCCAAGTCGAGAGCAATTCGACAACATTATAAAATAAAATTGAGCAAGAATAGTAGAATGGTGTGAAAAACCTTTAGGTATATTTACAGTATTCAATATCGCATCGATGGCGCGAATTTAATAATGATACTTTTAGCTATGTTTCCAAGTCACATGTTGTTATTGTTTATTTTTCTTTTTATTGAGTTTAATGGGTTTTTTTTTTTTTACATTACATGTAAAAGGAAATATTTTTAAATATCTAAATCATCTGCCAGACGCATCTGTCTATAGAGCAAAAAAGCTAACATATTTTAAAATACTATTTTTGACTTGTTCATCTTTTTGTGATGATTGATGCACAACTATTTTGTAAGTTAAGTAATAAATATTAAAAATCATAAAAGGTCAGATAAAGTTAATAATATACAAAACAATGATTCCCTAAGACATCATTATCAACGAATTTCTCGATGGTATAATGGATGGACATCTTAATTTTGATGACAATGAAAGTTGGTTGCTGTCAGTGAGTGACAGAATATCATCAAGTGTCGAAGATCTTAAAGCTTGGTTAAGAAAAGATTTATCAGTAAGTTCACTTAATGATTTGTCAAATGATATACAACAAAAACAATTAATCTAAGAACTTTTGAAAGACCGAAAAAAGTGGAAGAATAAGTTTGGAATTAATAATGGAAATAACATCACCAACAAGTAATAATGTTTGGAAATTAAATTATCAACAAGAATCATCAATAAAAATAAATAATGAAAATGATAATAAAAATCAAAAGGACAAAGAACATGTGTCAGCAACGTTGTAGTCCAGTCGAAAGTTGTCTGAGTTTGCTCAATTGTGGGTAAACTTTTGAAAAAAATCATAGGTATAGATGAGAGGGTGGGAAATTGATTGGGATAGAGGAAAAATCGCGGAAAAATTTTTAAAGGGGGGAAAAAAAATAAAAAGTTTTTCTATTTTGAATAGCGGGTAAGATATAGGGTTTACGGAAAATTTGTAAAGGAGAAAGTTGTAGAGAAAAAAATTAGCTAAATTTTATTGTAGGTCATTTTTGGGGTTTATAGAAGGGTTTAGAATATATAAGGGTTTTAAAAATTTTTTGGGTGCGTTCGATTGGAAATCAGGGGGAAATAAATGACGTAGGAATGAGGGTCGCGGTCTCCGTTTTGTTCTGTCATTCGTCGCAGTTCGTCGTACTAGTTTGCGGGCTGAAATAAAATGATGATAGGCTGTAAATTACTTTTTTCATTTAGATCATTTACTTTTAGGTCATTTCTGTGATTTTACCCCTTTTTTTCCGCCCACAGTCCCTCAAACTCGGAGAAAAGAAGAAAACCGTATTGTAGTTAATATTTTCGCTGTTAAATGAAATTGTTGTTAAATTAAAAAAAAAATCTTATCTTTTTATTATTTTATCAATTTATATATTTATAATTTAATTGTTTAAACAAAAAAAAAAAAAAAATTTTTTTTTTATTTCATTGTCAATTTTTTTTTAAAATAATTTTAATATTCATTAATTTTTTTTAGTTACAATTATTAATACTTTAAACAATATATTATTTAAACAATAAAATATGTTGTAAATTAAAAAATCTGGAAATTAAAATATCCCTCAATTTTATTTTATTTTATTTTATATTTTAGTTATTATTATTTTATTTCAGCCCGCAAACTAGTACGACGAACTGCGACGAATGACAGAACAAAACGGGGACCGCGACCCTCATTCCTACGTCATTTATTTCCCCCTGATTTCCAATCGAACGCACCCAAAAAATTTTTAAAACCCTTATATATTCTAAACCCTTCTATAAACCCTAAAAATGACCAACAATGAAATTTAGCTAATTTTTTTCTCTACAACTTTCTCCTTTACAAATTTTCCGTAAACCCTATATCTTACCCGCTATTCAAAATAGAAAAACTTTTTATTTTTTTTCCCCCCTTTAAAAATTTTTCCGCGATTTTTCCTCTATCCCAATCAATTTCCCACCCTCTCATCTATACCTATGATTTTTTTCAAAAGTTTACCCACAATTGAGCAAACTCAGACAACTTTCGACTGGACTATTGAGACCATCAGTGTCAGGCACGTTATTAATATCATTGTCATTATCAAATGGTCAAGAAAGTTTTGATGCAATTTTTAATATATCACAATCAAATTAATTCTTTTATCAATTGAACGACTGATTTTAAGGATTCAACAATTATGAACACATCAAGACCATTTTCTTTTAGATACATCAACAACAGATATTGATAAAATTAATGAAAACGAAAATAACAATAATAAAAAAGATCGGGTAACGTTTGTTGGGGCGTGTGGCCCGCGTTACCGTTGAAAATTGAAAATTTTCAATACTCCGGCTAGGGCCGTGTTAAATTTTATGTGTTAAATGATTTTTGAAAGTAACAATACAATAATAGTACATTTTTTTTTAATTTTCTCAAAATCAATTTTTTTTTGAAGTGAAACTTCTTTAGAATGGGCAGAAAAAAAAAAAAACAAAAGATGGATGCAACGAAAGTAACGGTATGAAGGTAAGTAATTTTAAATTATTTTTTATCTTGTTTTATTTATTTATTCCCTTGACAACGATACAAAAAAATTTGTTTAAAATTTTAGTTTCATGAAAGATTCAAGAGACAAAGGTGAATCACTTTTATTATATACAATATATAATTTATTATTTTATTTTTGATCAAATAATGAGTATTTAAAATTAATCTGTTAAATAAACAAGTAATACACAAGATAATAGTTATTCAAGTGCTTGATATAATACGACAGCGACATCATAATCACAATACCAAACAACAATAAATAATATGTGGATGAAATGTGGTACCACGTGAACGTAAAGATAGTAAAGATGGTATTTTAGATTGTATAGGATTTCAAAAAACAATTAATGACATTGAAATATTAGCAGAAAAATGTGACAAATGTACTGGTAATCCTAAATTAGTAAAAATTAAAATACGACGAGGTGCTATACCAATGTCTGATAATTTTGATAAGACTTGTAATGGTTTACTTAATAATTGTATTATTCAAATAATAAGTATCTAAAATAAATCTGACTAAATAAACAATTAATACACAAGATAGTGGTTATTCAAGTGCTTGACATAATACGACAGCAACATCATAATCACAATACCAAACAACAATAAATAATATGTGGATAAAATGTGGTACCACGTGAACGTAAAGATAGCAAAGATGGTAATTTAGATTGTATAGGATTTCAAGAGACAATTAATGACATTGAAATATTATTAGAAACATGTGATAAATGTACTGGTAATCCTAAATCAGTAAAATTTAAAATACGTCTAGATCTTATACCAATGTCTGGTAATTTTCATGAGACTTGTACTGGTGGTTGTAATAATATTTTTAATCAAATAATGAGTATTGAAAATGAATTTGTCAAATAAACAAATAAAACCCAAGATAGTGGTTATTCAAGTGCTTGACATAATACGACAGCAACATCATAATCACAATACCAAACAACAATAAATAATATGTGGATGAAATGTGGTACCACGTAAACGTAAAGATAATAAAGATGGTATTTTAGATTGTATAGGATTTCAAGAAACAATTAATGACATTGAAATATTAGCAGAAAAATGTGACAAATGTACTGGTAATCCTAAATAAGTAAAAATTAAAATACGACGAGGTGCTATACCAATGTCTGATAATTTTGATGAGACTTGTAATGGTGGTTATAATAATATTTTTAAACAAATAATGAGTATGTAAAATAAATCTGTTAAATAAACAATTAATACACAAGATAGTGGTTATTTAAGTGCTTGACATAATACGACAGCAACATCATAACCACAATACCAAACAACAATAAATAAAATGTGGATAAAATTTGGTACTACATGAACGTAAAGATAGTAAAGATCGTATTTTAGATTGTATAGGATTTCAAGAGACAATTAATGACACTGAAATATCATCAAAAACATCTGATAAATGTACTGGTAATCCTAAATCAGTAAAATTTAAAATAGGACCAGGTGCTATACTAATGTCTGGTAATTTTCATGAGACTTGTACCGGTAGTTGTAATAATATTTTAAATCAAATAATGAGTATTTGAAATAAATCTGTTCAATAATCAAATAATACACAAGATAGTGGTTATTCAAGTTTATGTGCTTGTTATGATCGTGCTTGCCATGATCGAAATAAATTCAAGATCTTGAATGAATTTGTTAAGGACAAAAAAATTGGAACAGATGATTAAATATTGAATCATTCAATGAAACAACAACAACAGGAGTAAATAATAATTTTATAAATGATGTACCCAGTGGAAATCAAAATAACAATAACAATATTGATCATATATAAACAGCAGCAATCATAATAGAACAAATACATGGTGGTGGTGGTGGCGGCGATGAAGCACCATCATGTGTTTGTGGTTAATTCGCTCATAAAAAAGATGTTAAAAAAATCGATCATTATTTGACATTAAATTTTTTTAACATCAAATAGTTCGTTTTGTTTTTTTTTTTTTTTTTACGGAGGCTAGGAACCATAAGCTCAGCCGCAGTCTTGAATTCATCGGCGAAAAGAAAAAAACGCTCATAACTTACGAACTAACTAACCGAGAGACTGTACCACCAGGCTCAAAAGAAGCGCATTAAAAAACTCTATCGCCCGCGTTATAGGTTTTTTGCTCTATTGATAATAGTTTTTGATCAAAAAACTAAAATGTAAATTTTGAAAAAGTTTTTTTTTCTTACTTAAAAATTTGTGGTGTCTAAACTTTCCATCAGAGAGTATTTATCACCAAAGGTTTTTTATTCGTGAATCTTTTGTGTTATATATTTCATCATTCTTAAATTATTATTTATGTAACTTAAAATAGTACATACGTTTTCATGTAAAAATTTTACAAGTTATAAAAATGGCGCAATATATAACTCGACGCAAAATCATAGTAGAGACTTCGTATTAGGCTTAATTTTTGTGTCTCAAAAAACTCTATCGCCCGCTTTGCAAAATTCCTTTCCGTTTATAATAGTTTTTGAGAAAAAAAGAAAAAAGCTATAAAATTAAAAAAAAAAATTCTGATATTTAATTTTTTTTCTCGAAAACTGTTATTGAGAGAGAAAAAAACCCCTAATGCCGTTACTAGATTTTTTTGAGGCACATAATTTGAGCCTAATACGAACTTCCTATCTTGATTATAACAAAAGTTATGGCTCGCCGAAAAAACTTAAAAACGGCGCAATGAATAACTCAACGCGAAATCTAAAGAGAGACTCCGTATAAGGCTCATATTATTCGTCTCAAAAAACTCTATCGCCCGCTTAATGGGTTTTTTCCCCTATCTATAATAGTTTTTGAGAAAAAAAAAAAAAAACTTCAAAATTTGACAAAAATTCGGATATTTAGTTTTTTTGCTCGAAAACTGTTATTGAGAGAAAAAAAAAACTGTAATGCCGTCACAAGATTTTTTTTAGGTGCTAAATTTGAGCCTAATACGAATTCCCTATCTTGATTATAACAAAAGTTATGGCTCGCCGAAAAAAAAATAAAAAAAACGGACCAAAAAATGTCATCATAGAGTTGAAATAAAATGTTAATAATGCTCCAAAAAAAGCTTTGAAAAACTCTATTGCCTTTCTTTTAAATATGAATAATGTTTTCGTTAATTCACGGTCAAAATATGTCTAAGCAATAAAAATAACAATGGCCCTAGCCGGAGTATTGAAAATTTTCAATTGTCAACAGGTAACGCTGGCCACATGACCCAACAAATGTTACCAGGTCTTTTTTTTTCATTCAAATATTGAAGAGATAGCTACTAAATTAAAATCAACTTTATTTCCATTATAATTTGTATTAATTTTATTTATATTTTTCAGGCTGTAACATGTGAGATTACGAGGCTGAAATTGACTCAATATTCAATAATATTGAAAGCTTAAGTCATCTAAAGTTGATATATCGGGAAAATATTAAAAGATATCATCCCGACAAAAATCCTGAAGATAAAAGAGCAACTGAAAAAACTCAGTATTTCATGAATATATACATAAAACAGAATGAATGTATACATAAAATAGTAATAGAAGTGTTCAGCTGACTAGTGGTTCAATAAATAAATATTTATATAAAATTATATTCTGTGTTAAGTTTTTAAATTAGAATTTCATTTACATAGAACCTTAATATTATAACTAATCAATAAATTTAAAAATTTCTATCATAATTGTTAATGACTGAATGAACATAATAGTACACTCGGAATGAGAGTGAAAAAGACAACTAGTCAAAAATATATTAATGCAACGAGAGATCTTTCAATTACTATTTATTAGAATTACTAAAGAAGTTTCACTTCCCTGTGCGTACAATAACACACATCTTTTTTTTTTTTTTTTCGCTCAAATTACGTAGAGTCAAGGCAAGCTATAACTTTTGTTAGAATTAACGGAATGACTTCAAATTAGGCTCAAAAAACATGGTTTTCAAAACTCTGTCGCCCCTCAAGAGGTTTATCCTGATTCAAATGGACAATTTTTTTCTATTTTTGAAAAAAAAATTGCAAAAATATTTTAAAAATTCTATTTTTTACAATTTTATAAAAACTATAATTTTTTTTGAAAAGAGTTTCGAGTAAAAAATATAGGATTTTACCACACATGCTTTTTAAGTCTTATACAAAGTATCTAGCACGATTTTGTCGAAAGTTAGAGCGTTTTTCAGAAATTACTGGAAAACTAGAAAAGCAATAACTTTTGATAAAATTGTAGTAGAGACTTCGTATTAGGCTCAAACGACGCGTCTTCTGAAACTCCATCGCCCCTCTTGAGAAAGAGCATTATGGGTTTGGTCACTTTTTTAAAAAAAAAAAAAAACTAAATTAGAAAAAAAAAAAAACGATTTTTTAAAATTTTTTATGAAAAATGTGATTCATAAATCAAAATTTTCTTGGAGAGGCGATAGATTTTTCGAGTACGCATGTTTCAAGCCTAATATGAAGTCTTTAACACAATTTCATCACGAGTTATTGTTTGCCTAAAAAATGAAAACGGCACAAGCTATAACTCAAAATGGAGTAGTCGCAGAGGTTTCATATTAGACTTGAAATAATCGTTTTTCAAAATTCTATAACTTTTTCAAATAAATTTTTCGCGTACGAATAGTATTTTTCGTAAAAAAAAAAAAAAAAAAAACAATTTTTTTTTTTTCATTTTCTGGGAAAAAAAAAAATGGCCGAATAGATAATGTTTTTTTTATTAGGGGCGATAGAATTTCTAAATCCGCGTCTTTTAAGCCAAATCCGAAGTCTTTACGGCAATTAGTTTAAAAGTTATAAACGTTAATCTAATTTTAAAACTTAGAGAAAAAAAAGAAAGAAGGGCGTAATCACCTTTGATAAAGGATAAAGGGCGTATGTCAGGGACTTACACCTTTTTTCCATTATCAAAATCATTTTTAATAATAATTAAATGTCGCTTAATTTTAGCAACTTGTGTTTTAACTAGATCGCTTTTTGTCTTGAATTGATTCATAATTTTTTTAAATTAATTCATTTATCATTTGTATAAAAACAATTTTCTATTAATTCAATCAATATTATCCTTAAATTAAACGATTTACCCATTAAATAAAATCAAATGTCATTTAATTTTAGCAACTTTTGTCTTAACTAGACCGCTTCTTCGCTTGATTTGAAGGATATTTTTGCTTCCTTTTTAGCAAAGTTTCTCTTAAATTAATTCTCTTTTCTCTTAAATAAAAAAAAAAACTGTCTTAAATTAAAGCAAATAAATTGCTTTAATTAAAAAATATTTTGCTCAAATTAATACATTTTTTTTTTAAATCAAAGCCTAAAACTTTCAAGCAAAATTTTGCTATATTTAAGCAACTTTTCTCTTAAATGCAGACATTTTTTTTCTCAGTGTAGGCTTAAGAACTCGAAGGATGATATTCAGGAGAAATTTTTTTTCAAAAAGCTTGACCTGCACTGGAAGTCAGCGATTCATGGTCAATTATAAAATCTAAAAAAATGAAAATAAACAATTAAGATTTAAAACTTGAAGAAAATATATATTTGGATGTTGTTCCAATAATAGATTTATAATCTCATATGATAAATGGATTTTAAAATATTCTCTTCACGGGCAATAGTTGCAGTGTATAATGCAAAATTCGATTCACAATTTATAGTAAATTATAAAATTCATAATAAATGGAAATATTCGATATGAAGTACTAAAACTTAAAGAACAATAATATTCAAGTGTTTTTTTAATAATGGAGAACATCAAATCCGTCACGACGAATATAAAGATGCATGGAAGATAAAAAGCGTGATTAAAAGTCAGAAAACTTTCAGGACATTATTATTGAGGGGTTTTTTAAATATATTAATGATAGTATTACGAAAATTTTATTTAAAAATATTTTTTTTATGTACACCACCTAAAACGAAAACCATCGAATTTTGTTTACAAGTCATGGCAAATATAAAATTGCATAGAAAATGAAAAGAGTTGAAGTTGATTAAAAAAAATTTTATGATGAAGTTCAATCATGTCAACCCGACGAACTATCATAAAAATTGTATTGAGAAATATTTTTGTTGTGTGCATGAGTAAATTTACAATTCTCGAAGTCTGACAAGATTTCATGCATCTACACGGAAAAAAATTTATAGTTTTTATTACTATACTTATAGTAAATTCGGACAGCGACAAAAGTATGGTTGAATTTACTATACAGTATAGTAATAAAAACTATAAATACAATTTTGGTTACTTACTATACTGGTATAGTATATACATTAAAAAACGTTAAAAAGTACAGTTACTATTACTATACTGTATCGTAAATATTACCATACTGTATGGTAAATATTATTGTACTGTATTAATACAGTTACAATTATAATCATTATTATACTGGTACAGTTCTTTATTTATATAAATAAATTTATTTAATAAAAAAGAAAATTTTTACCAAATAAATCATTTAAATAAGTTGCTTAAAGAATACAAAAAATAAATTTAAGGCAAGACATTCAAAAATATTTAATAAAATTTAAATTTATTTATAATAAAAAATAAAAAATAACTATAATGAATAATTACTCGAATTTGTAGTTTTTTTTTTTTTTTCTTCAATTTTCTTAGTTTTATTTATAAATTATCTCAATTTATTATTTGATTACGTAAAAAATTACAAGTGAATTTAGAATTCCGTGTCTCAAAAATTCAACAATGTTATTTCATATAAAAACACTTTGTAAATAGGAGAAATTGTTTAAGTGGGCTGAATTAAATTGCAATAGAATATATTGGTCACATCATAGTTTTGAAAGACATCGACTGAGTGATCATGACACTGATCAACATATTGAAAATATAAATAGCCATATATAAAATCTGTTTCAATAAAAAATTCATCAATATAGATACTGATAAATTAGAAGAGGATAGCTCTGATGAAAGATGTGCTGAATCATTAGAAAATTTTCTATTTAGATTTAGATAAACAAGCAACCTTATGCGTTTCTAAATTATATAATCTTTATGAATTACCACGAGTCAAAATTACTGAAATTATTATTGAAGTGAAAAAATTATTAAAACTGGAAGCTACCAATATTTGAAATCAGTTAACTAATAAAATATCAAAAACTGATTCTCTATGGAAAAAAAAAAATTCAAATTCATATATTTTTTGACGTATATCTGAATTACTCAATTACAAAAAAATAAAATAAATTATTTCCGTGCTGGGGGCAATAATTCCTGAATTTATTAACAATATTCATGACAATTGGTTTATTCACCACTGGACAAATTTGAAACTGAACAACGTGCTTTTGAATTTCGTAAACAAAATAATATATATTTTCCTCGTAATGATTTCGTTTAAATTATTCCATCAGAAAAAGGACCATGTTTTTATTTGGTATACATTGTATATCATATTAAAAATTGAAAATAAAATTTGTATTGTAGTAAAAAAAATCAATTGATATTGAATGAGATGAAATTAAATGAGATTTTGTCAGGTAATGCAGTTATTACGTACGTCATAAACTTAAACAATCAGAAAAATTTTATACCTAAGCTGTAGTTATACATGTATAAAATGTATAGTTTTTTAACGAATATTTTTTATTTTAAAAAGTAAATGGAAAATATATATTTTTATATTTGATTTAAAAATTTATCGAATCCCATATATTATTAACATTGTTTTTTCTGAATATTAATATTTATTGAGTTTTATCTTCATTATTATTTAACTAATAGAAAACATTTCAAATATTGAATATAATTTTTTTTTTTTCAATAAACTATAATGTTTTACTTTGTTAAAATATTTTTTTTTTTTTAATTAATTTTTTTAAAAAAAAAGCATAAATTTACTATACTGTATGGTAAAAGATACTATAAGTACAGTTAAATTTACTATACCAGTATAGTAAATCTGTATAAAATTTTTTTTTTTGTTTTACTATACCGGTATAGTTTTAATTACCATACCAGTATAGTAACCTTAACTGTACTTTCTAGTAAATCTAATTATACTTTTGCCGTTGTCCAACTTTACTATAAGTATAGTAAATTTAATCATAAAACATAGTAATAAAGACTATAAATTTTTTTCCGTGTAAGCGAGGCAATTTTTATTATAAAGTTCTCAAACATTTTGTTGACAATTAGATGACAAAATATTTTTTTGCATCACAAAACTAAGAAAAATTGAAAAATAAAGTAATCAAGAGTTTAATAAATGAAGTATCATATGTATAAAGAAGAGTTTTTTTTTTAATACATAAGAACATTATAATTTGCTCTATGTGTGAAAAAATGACTACTTCATCAAAAATCCCTTGAAAACGAAATAGTAAAATGGAAGGTGTTTGAAGTAATCACCAAAATTTTACAAAGAAATGGATTTTGATTCAACAGTAGTTGCAAGAAATTTCATTGTTTTTTAAATTATCTGTCATTCGTGAAAATATAATGTTGAAATTTTTTAAAATTGCAGAAAGAGTCAAAATTGATTTTAAAACTTTTTAGGATAGTTGTACTGCAAGGAGTAAAATAAAAAGAAAATTTATTTAAAAAAAATAAAAAAAAAATTAGGCGCTATTTCAATACATGGTGATAATGATATATAATAATAAAAACTGCAGCGCCTAATTTTTTTTTTATTTTTTTTGATCCAGCAAATTATTCAACTTTATACTTCAAAATTCTCACATTTTTTTGGATATTTCACGTCTTTTGATTATTAAAAGTATTATGAATAAACAGGTCATTAAAAATTGAGGTTTTTTGGGGACATAAATCGTAAATTTATGTTTTGTTTTTATTTCACTTATTTTGTTTCTATCATTTATATATTATATATATTGAACCAGGTGGGGTCAAGTTTAAAATTTCTTCAACAGTTGAGACTCAATTATATGCATTAAAAATATATTGAATTCTTGACTTTTTTTGGTACCACATCTTTTTGTATTAAAACAATAAAATAGCTAAACGATTTCGAGATTTTTTTGTAAAAAACACATGCACATCGTTTTGTAAAGTTTAAATAATAATAAATGTTTTTTCATACGTTGACGAATTAATTTATTATTTATTCTCATGGAGTTTCATAAGGAGGGTGTGACGTCACATTGTGTATTAGCTTTCGGCATAGGCTATTGAAGCTCGCAGAATGAAGCAATCGGAGCAAGACAGTGCATATTATCACCAGTAATGGTGCTAGTAAGTCGAATGCACAAAGTCACATGTTGTTTTTGTTTATTTTTTTTTCCATCAAGTTCAATGAGTTTTTTTTTTTTTTGCGTTGATATATACAATTAATTATAGACACATGTACAATTATATATAAACACATGTTCTTTGTCTTTTTTATTTTTATTATCATGTTCATTATTTATTTTTATCGGTGATTCTTGTTGATAATTTAATTTCCAAACATTATTACTTGTTGGTGATGTTATTGCCATTAATAATTCCAAACTCATTCTTCTATTTTTTTCGGTCTTTTAAAAGTTCTTAGATCAATCGTTTTTGTTGTATATCATTTGACAAATCATTAAGTGAACTTACTGATAAATCTTTTCTTAACCAAGCTTTAAGATCTTCGACATTTGATGATATTCTGTCACTCACTGACAGCAACCATCTTTCATTGTCATCAAAATTAAGATGTGATGGATCCATTATACCATCGAGAAATTCATTGATAATGATGTCTTAGGAAATCATTGTTTTGAATATTATTAACTTTATCTGACATTTCATTATTTTTAATATTTATTACTCAAATTACAAAATAGTTGTGCATCAATCATCACAAAAAGATGAACAAGTCAAAAATAGTATTTTAAAATATGCTAGCTTTTTTGCTCTATAGACAGATGCGTCTAGCAGATGATTCAGATATTTAAAAATATTTCCTTTTACATATAATGTAAAAAAAAAAAAAAACCCATTAAACTCAATAAAAAGAAAAATAAACAATAACAACATGTGACTTGGAAACATAGCTAAAAGTATCATTATTAAATTCGCGCCATCGATGCGATATTGAATACTGTAAATATACCTAAAGGTTTTTTCACACCATCTGCTATTCTTGCTCAATTTTATTTCTATTATTTTGTCGAATTGCTCTGGACCTGGAAGCAATATTGCTTTGTGTTGCTTTGATTTAATTTCATTTTATTTATAATGTTTGTTAGAGTACCCTAACTTTTGAAAGAAATCTCAAGAAAAACGCAATTTCTGAAACTGTAATAATCCCAACAACATATGGCGCGCGCATCATCGATGCGATATTGAATACTGTAAATATACCTAAAGGTTTTTTCACACCATTCTACTATTCTTGCTCAATTTTATTTTATAATGTTGTCGAATTGCTCTCGACTTGGAAGCCATATTCTTTCGATTTAATTTTGGTTTCTAATGTTTGTCAGAGTGCCCTGAGTTTTTAAGGGAATATCAAGAAAAACGCAATTTCTGAAATTGATTTTGAAGTTTAAAAAAAAAGTAGACATCTAAAAAATCTGTTTTTTTTTTATTAAAAAGCTTGATATTGATTTAATGAAATGATCAGAAGACATAATATTTTTATCTTATCAATCATATTTTAAAATAAATTCCCAAGGAATTGGAGGGTTAGAGTTAGCTCTATGCCAATAATATATAGGCACGGTAGTTAATCTCGTTTCCCTCACTTTTTTTTTCTCATACTTGACGCGAGGCATCACCGTGCCTCTTGATTAGTAACATAAGCACATCTGATGAGCAGGTTTCGCGCCCATGTCCTAACGACATATGGCGCGCGCACCATCGATGCGATATTGAATACTGTAGCAACATCGATGCGATATTGAATAGGGCTTCATGCGGTACCGAGACTAGTCTCGGTCTCGCATGCGTCGTCTCGCGAGACGCGAGACCGAGACCGAGACCGAGACCGCCTTGAATCAATAAAACGATACCGAGACCGAGACTATCGTCTGAAAGTCTCGCTAGTCTCGCGAGACTCTGAAAATTTTAAATAATATTTTTTTTTTTTTTTTTTTTCCCTCTTACCGTATCGAATCATATTTAAAAAAAGGACTGTTATATTCCTGCACAGTAAGACACTGCACAGTAGGGCACTGACGCCAGAGTCACAAGATATTTACGGACGCACCCGAATTCAGTGCCGTGGCTCCCGTGGCGAGGGACGTGACTTATCGTCCATACCGGTCTCCATGACCGTCCGTTGTCATTTTTATTTTTCGACTAGTTTCGTCTAGTTTTGCCATGTTGAAAATAATGTACTTAGAAAAAAAAAGGAACTCAGCTTAGTTTTAGATGTAGCAAAGTAAAAAATCTCAAATAATGTAGATATTGATTGTGTGGCTACAATTGAAGCTAAGTAAAAAATCTAGCTAAGTGAAAAATCTAGCTAAGTAAAATAATGTAGATATTGATTATGTGGCTACAATTACAGCTAAGTAAAAAATCTAGCTAAGCGAAAAATCTAGCTAAATAAAATAATGTAAATATTGATTGTGTGGCTACAATTACAGCTAAGTAAAAAATCTAGCTAAGTAAAATAATGTAGATATTGGTTGTGTGGCTACAATTACAGCTAGTAAAAAATCTAGCTGAGTAAAATAATATAGATATTGATTGTGTGGCTATAATTGAAGCTAAGTAAAAAATCTAGCTAAGTGAAAAATCTAGCTAAGTAAAATAATGTAGATATTGATTATGTGGCTACAATTACAGCTAAGTAAAAAATCTAGCTAAGTAAAATAATGTAGATATTGGTTGTGTGGCTACAATTACAGCTAGTAAAAAATCTAGCTAAGTAAAATAATATAGATATTGATTGTGTGGCTATAATTGAAGCTAAGTAAAAAATATAGCTAGATATTGATTGTGTGGTTACAATTACAGCTAAGTGAAAAATCGAGCTAATTACTTAGCTAGATTTTTCACTTAGCTGTAATTAAAATAATGTAGATATCGATTGTTTGGCTATAATGGAAGCTAAGTAAATAATCTTGCTAAGTAAAATAATGCAGATAATGATTGTGTGGCTACAATTACAGCTAAGTGAAAAATCTAGCTAAGTAAAATAATCCAGATATCTAAATTTTTTTTTTTTTAAGGGACTTAGTTTTTTTTGGAAAATTTAATTTTTTTTTCTAAGTCCATTGTTTTCAACATGGCAAAACTAGACGAAACTAGTCAAAAAATAAAAATGACAACGGACGGTCATGGAGACCAGTATGGACGATAAGTCACGTCCCTCACCGCGGGGGCCACGGCACTGAATTCGGATATTCCCATATTTACAAGCCTTATGTATCAATGAAAATTGTAAAGACTTAAGTTACGCCAATTATATTTTCCTCAACTGATATTTTTTGTATTTGATGTTTCAAAAGCAATGATTTACTTCTTGGAAAAAAAATACATATCGATGAAGTAAAAGAAAAAAAAAAAAGAAAATATACTATTTGTTTATGGCATTTCTAAAGACTTTTCTCAGACTAATTTAAAAAACTTTGGTTTAGAATCGGAAGTTCAAGGTATTACAACTGATAACGCCTCTTCAAATATGACATTTGTTGAAGAACTAGAAAATGAGATGGAAAAAATAGGATACTCGATAAAAAACAAACGTCGTATATAAAAATAATTCTCGTCATAATTTTGTATGATTAATCAATTTTATTAATATTAAAATTAATAATCAATTTATTAATTAAAATAATTCAATATTTATTGCATTATTTTATATTTTATAATTTTAAAAAAATTAGGTAATACAATATTAATTGTTTTTATTTTACACGAATTTGATATACATGGTATTATTCAATTACTTTTTTTACTTTACTTGGACGAATAAATATTAGTATAAAAGCGAGACCCGGCGATACTTGCGAGACGAGACCGAGACCGAGACCGAGACCGAGACCGAGACCGAGACCGAGACCGAGACCGAGACCGAGACCGAGACCTGGTGCGAACGAGCGAGACCGATACCGAGACTCGTCGAATCTCGTCTCGTCTCGTACCGCATGAAGCCCTAATATTGAATACTGTACTCATGAATAAAGGTTCTTTCACACCATTCTACTATTCTTGCTCAATTTTATTTTTATAATGTTGTCGAATTTCTCTGGACTTGGAAGCCATAATGCTTTGATATAAAATTTCGTTTTATCACGTTCGTCGGAGTGCCCTAACTTTTTAAGGAAATTCAAGAAAAAACGCAATTTCTGAAAATGATTTAGAAGTTCAAAAAAAAGTATACATCTAAAAAATCTGTTTTTTTTTTTTTTATAAAAAAGTGTGATATTGATTTAATGAAATGATCAGAAGACATAATATTTTTATCTAATCAATCATATTTCAAAATAATTTCCCAAGGAATTGGAGGGTTAGAGTTAGCTCTATGCCGATAATATATAGGCACGGTAGTAAATCTCGTTTCTCCCACTTTTTTTTTTTCTCATACTTGCCGCGAGGCACTACCGTGCCTTTTGATCGTGATTTCAGGAAAATTCTATTTAGAAATATTTTGTTATGTACGTTAGTAATTTTGAAATGAAATATTTAATTGCATCACAGAAAACAAAGATTCGAAAAATAAAGTGATCGAGAGTTTGATGAATGAAGTATTTTGTGTAAATTGTGAAAAGGGTTTTTTGAAAGACGCAAGGAAACATAATTATAATTTGCTCTTTCCGTAACTGAATGATTAAGTTATCAAAAATACTCAGCCATGAAAAACTGAATAGTAAAATAAAAAATATTAAAACTAAACATTCACAAAAATGTCATAAAGAAATGAATTATGCTTCAACAGTGGTTGCAGGAAACTCTATCTTTTTTAGAAATCGTTTTTCATTTGTGTGAACGGAGTGTTGATATTTTTTTCAAATTATTACTTAATAACATTAAAAAATAATTGATAGTGATAATTATTTTTGAAAAACTATTTTTTCATTCTCATTAAAGAAACAGTGGTTCTCATATAATATAAAAGTGATGATTACTGATGTTCCAATTTAACTTAACTTATGATTTGCTGACTAACTATTTCGTACATTTCATGTCACAACATTATCTCGGATTACCTCTTAAGCTAGATTTTGATGATAAGTAA
This sequence comes from Aphidius gifuensis, assembly GCF_014905175.1. Classification (NCBI taxonomy): domain Eukaryota; kingdom Metazoa; phylum Arthropoda; class Insecta; order Hymenoptera; family Braconidae; genus Aphidius; species Aphidius gifuensis. The sequence continues at coordinate 12,668,858 of NC_057792.1, forward strand.
CATTAATATTTATATCTATCAATTTATTACTTATTAATTCAATATGTCGTTGTTCCGTCGTCGATACAACAAATCTCAAAGTTTGCCACATCACTAGCAGGTTAGGAAAATAAAAAAGTTGACTACTGTCGATCAACATGTATTTGGTATTTCAAATAAAGATCTCGATACTGATTCTGATCATGTTATATTTAATCAAACTGGTGATCGTGAAGTTATTAATATTGTTATAACAATGTAGTGACACACTGAGAAAAAAAAACCACAAAAATTGTTGTGAGAGCACAACAAACTAGAGGCGAAATCCTATCCTGTCGCTTTTTGTTGTGCTGCAACAAAAATTGTTCTATCGTTAAACAAAATTTGTTGTGCTACAACAAATTTTGTTGTATCGTTGAACAAATTTTATTTAGCTGCACAACAATTTTTACCATCCAATAATATTTGTTGTGTTGCTTGATAATATTTGTTCGGCTGCTCAATAAATATTGTCCAGTTTCAAGGCAAATATTACCGTGCTGCACAACAATTTGATTTTCGGGTGTTATCGGTAAGACTCGGTCTTGTTCGTGTGCCTCGGTATATCTACATGGCATTGTGTGGAATTTTCTAAGTCAGTCTAAGTTGAGATCAGCTTTGGTGTGACTGACGTTTTAAAAATAAATTAATTAATCCCAAGATGTCAAGTTTTAATAACATTTTAATCATTGAATTATAAACTAAAATATTTGTGAGCAACTAGATAAATAACCAAACTTGATATTTAACAAATCACATCAACAATAAAGTATGAAATTATATGAAAATGACAAACATAACCTGCATCTGTCATTTTAATGCAGAGATTTTTTATTTTAATCTTTAATAATTATGAATATGAAAAATAAATCAAAGCATTAATTTGAATTAATTTGTTCCTTAATTGTTTTCCTTCTTCTTTTTAATTATCATAATGAAAATTTATTTCGTAATTTTGAAAAAAAAAAAATTTAATATGGTTTTAGAATTTTTGTTATGTGGAATAATAAAAATTATTAAACTAAATTCAAAAAATGTTGTATGTTCAACAGTTTTTGTTTGGAGCATAACAAATTTTGTTGTATGTCTATTAATTTTTGTTTGGAGCATGACAAATTTTGTTAAACAGCACTGTAATTATTACTCTGCCAGATGAACAAAAACTGTACTACCGGCAGAACTAATATTATAGAGTTTCAACTTCGCCTCTACTTTGTTGTGCGGCACGACAATTTTTGTCCTGTTTTCTCAACAATATTTGTCGTTTTTTTTTCTCCGTGTAACAATGCTTTTGTACGACTGCTAAGACTTTGATAAAGATACCAAAAAGTAATAATATCATCGAATTAGGAAATGGTCATATCAGTCATTATTGTCTAACAGAAGCATTGCTTGATCAACTGGGTACTTTCGATTTATCAACATTTATTTCTTATATTTTCCTTGACTTGAATATCGATATTCTCCGACTTTCTCGTAGTTAAAAAAGTGAATTATGGCATATTCTAGGACAGAAACATGATTTATTTATCAAATTTTTATTATTTTTGCTCATCATAGACCAGGTAAACGTTTACCTCTTGAGCAATATTTAAACGTTTTTTTGAAGGAATATATTGAGTTAAATACTAATGGTTTTTATTATAAGAATTGTCTTTTCCAAGTATATTTGTACTAATACACCAGCTGGAAATCATATTAGAAATTTAGCTCCTCATAATGTGTTCAGAAAAGAGTTACGATATTACATCGTCGTTTTTTTTTTCTTTGAACAATCTCTAATGTCAGATCTGATATAACTTTTAAAGAAAATATTCCAAAAAAATATACAACTTAATCGCCTCTTGAAGCATTCGGTATTAGTATAAGTACAGACTAGGGATGAGAAAATTTTTGTGACATGTCATGACGGTCTAATGACAAACGCAATGTCATTCGACGATTTCGTCATGAAATAAAATTGTGACAAAAAAGAAGTTTGACCGTCATTTTTTATTTATATAGACACTATTGACCCAATTGTGACGAATAAAAACCGTGACCGTTATTTCTCATTAATTGTCACGGTGACTAACGCCCCCCTGATTTTAGTATTTTAATTAAGTCAATTTTCAAAATTGACCAAAGATCGCCCGATACTGTTTTTTAAGAGCTTTTATTATTTGTAGACCTAGACTTTGACTGCTGAATTTTTTAGTAAAATATGACAAAAAAAAAATCTTACTGTTATTTTTCATCTATATAATCGTCACATGACAACTTCGTGACAAAAAAAAACATGATAATATTTTGTGACAAAAAGAAAACATGTCAATATTTTGTGACAAAAAAAAAAATGAAGTCATAGAATTGTCAAAAGACGGTCATTTTTTTCATCACATGACAAAAAAAATTATGATTGTCATTTTCACATCCCTAGTAAAGATCTTCCCTCAGATCTTTGTGATCATGAAAAAACTCTTGACTATGTGGTTTTTAAAAACTAATGAAATACATAAACGATTATTCAATGACATTGATCGGTTATATTGCAATATAGGACCATATATACCTGAAGAATTCGTACGAAAACCTCGTACTCTTAGAGAAATTGAGCGGTGGAAAGCAACAGAGTATTAACTTATTTTTATTGCATACTGATCCTTGGTTTTTGCGTTTCATTTCAAATAAAAAAGAACTCCATCATTTCAATGTTATTAATTGTGCTATTCGAATTCTTTTTGATTGGTTACAATGCTTAAAAAAAGACCATCAATTGATAATTTACTACGTTGAAGAAATGAGAAAAATTTATAGAGACTTTAATATAATTTAGAACGTTCATAACTTAGTCCATCTAGCTCGAAACGTTCTCTTATTGAATGCTCTATTAGATTTCTTTAGTTGTTATCCATTTGAAGACTTTTTATTTGTTTTAAAAAATAAGATTGGGAAATTTTGCTCTACTGATAAATAAGGCTGTTGAGAATGCTGTAAAACCTACTAAAGACCCCAGGTATAAATTGACTTGATATTGCTAAAACAATTAGATAATCTATGCTTGAGCATCATCGAAATATTGAACAGCACAGTAAAAAAAGTTCCGAAAAATTTGATAAAAACCAAAAACAATATGACATACAATAAATTGAACTGCAAGTTATGTCTTAAAAAAAGAAACCAAATATAAATTCAAAACCAATGAAAATGATTTGAAAAAATAAAAGTATTCCTGGGAACGATGATTAGTTGAGCGATTGAGTGAATTACCAACTGAATCGAGGACATGAAAAAAATCAAAGAGAATCATCAAAAATTCTTCAACAATCATCAAACGACCCTCATCTCACTGCATGTAATATGAACTATTTCAAAACACAGTCAGATTTGTCTTCACAAACAACATCAACTAGTCTTCATGTTGTTGCACCATTTGACATTTCTACTCAATCGGAATCACTATTGTCTCAACAGAAATCAAATGATCATCGAAACTATTCAACTAAAATTCATTAGTCACCAACACTATTAAATCAAGAATTTTTAAATTCTGATTATGAAAAAAATCAAAATATTTTGAGTAATTACAACCAGATTGTGCCTATTTCAACATTGTCTCTCCAAAGTGCATCAACCAGTTTTCATGTTAATGCTTAGTATGACATTGCCACTCAATCAGCATTTCTAACAGAACAGTTTTCTTCTGACAACTTCAATCAAGATATTTTTATACCACGAAATCTATTGAAATGAGAAAGAACTAACTCACGGACTTCAGGGCTTATCAATTAATAATTGCTCTGATAATGAAAATCACTATCATGATTATAGAATATCATCATATTTAGTTTTAGAATCATCAGATTTATGAACTAATGTTTTTTTTTTTTTGTGATATTATATAATTTTATGTATCGTAATTATAAAGAGAAATAAATATATTATAATCATGATACTTTTATAATTTTTCTTATTCCAATTTTCAGTAAGTGAACGTGCTCTTATCAGAATTATAGAAGAGTAATAAATATACAAATATAATATACTATAGTTTTATTATTTATATACCGTATACTAATATATGCCCGTGCAGCCAAACATATTTCTCATACGTATGAAAAAGCCTCTAGAAAAGTCTCTAAGAAGTCACGACAGAGCGTCAACTAAAAATCTATTAGCTTACTGAGAGTCTTATAGAGAGCTCAGAAAAAAAATTTTTGGTCTCATGTATTCTCAAGAAATTGTAACATTTTCAAAATCTGAAATTGCTAACTAGTAGGGAAACAGGGCCGGTTTAAAATCATCCCTTAAATAATCATCCCCTAATAAAAAGTGGTGATAAATAAATAAAAAAAATAAAAACAAGGGGGTAGTTTTTAGTGGGTAGTTTTTAGGGGGTAGTTAGGGAATGAGGGGTGTTTGTGTAGTTGCGATTGGGGGGACAGGAGTCGAGAGTCTTGAGACAGGAGACGGGGACCGGATGTCGTTGACTCATGTATGATGAAAGAGCTTGTTCATATTATTGTTATAAACGGTTTTTGTTTATATAAATATATAAAAAAAATTTATGGCTTTTTCTTAGAAAAAAAATTTATGGCTTTTTATTAGAAAAAAATATGAAATATGCGTCATTAACGAAAAATTTAGATATAAGTGGGGCAACATAATAATATCAAGTTTTACGTATATGTAAATTATTATATATATGTATTTGTTTCTACAAAACGATTTTTTTAATTAAAAACCCATTAGTGCATTAAACGTGTTCGTGACGAAGAAGTTAAAAAAAAACATGGAATTGATTGTAGATATACAAGGTTTTAAGCAACCTCACAACGCATTTGTTTTAAAAGAGTTTGCTGCAATTAATGTTCAAAACAACCAAACACATTGTTTTCTATTCAAGCCACCGAATACATGGAATCATCTACCTGCAAAATACAAGTCAATTAATCTGTGGTTGATCCACAATTGGCATGGGTTATCATGGGAGTGTGGTGGTGTATCTTATAATGACATGAAACTAATAATTTCTAACGTTTTGAAATCAGCTTGTTATATATATGTAAAAGGTGACGAGAAAAAAAAGTGGTTGGATGAAATCACTGACAATTCAAAAGTAATAATTGATTTATATTCAATGGATTCTCTAGGGATAAGAACAATAAAAAATCAAAACAAGTCATCCAGGAATTCATTATGCTATACGTTATTGTCATTGTGCACTTGACAATGTACAGCAATTGAAACTATGGTTTCAGAATTATTGGGGTGAGAAATCATCTCTTAATAAATCTATACAGTTGTACTATGCATTGAAAGATTCATCGAAACTTACAAAAGGAGATATAGAAATTTTACCAGATAACTTTATACGCCTCGGAATCAATGGATGAAATTTGGGATAAATTGCCTGAAAATTTAAAACACAACCATAAATTCATTAAAGAGCGTCGATGTAAAGAACATTTTAATTTTTTGGGTTCATATACAGATGCATTTGATGGACCATTACCAAAAAAAAAAAATTGTATTCCATATCAAAATAATAAAAAAAAAATAATTTGAAAAAATAATTATACCTCATATATATTTTTTATGTAAGCGTTAAAATTTATGATGACTAACCAATGTTTATTTTTAAAAAATTAGGGTCAACGGTTTTTACATATACGTTATAAAACACTACAGTGCATGTGCGCACGCATTAATATATACACAAAGAAGGGCCTTGTAGATTCGAAAAAAGCTTGAGTATAGAGCTCATTAATATATCAACTTGTGTGGTGTGTGAACATTAATAAAGTAAATATAAGTTATAACTAAAAATTATAATGGACCAGTGTCAAATAGAGTCTGAAATTTATCAAAATTTTTTGATGAATAATGCTGAATATAATACTCAAGAAGAAAAGCTGAAGTCATTTCTTGAAGATTTACATATACATTAAAAAAAAGTTGAACTTCTACGATTCGAAATGTTTTTGGATACGTATGATGAAGTATATTTAATGACTGAGAGTCAAATCAAATCAATTGACTTATTTGAGCTACCTCCATACGTCTATGATGAAAAGGATCTTGTATTAAAATATTTTGATAGGACTGCAATTCCAACTTTAACACCACTCATACAAGAATTATTTGAGCTATGGAATAAAAATGAAAAAAGATGAAGAACAAGATCAAGAAACAGACAGCGAAGAATAATTTTTAAAAATGTATTATATAAAAGTCAAATAAATATATTTAAACCAATGTTATATTTTAAAAAATGTTTCTTTATTTATTTTTAGTTTTACAAAATTCATTATGTTTTTTTTATTAATATTGGATCTATAATTTCACTTAATTTTTTAATCCGCATTTGAAATCTTTCATGATCTCGAGCCATTGTTTCCCATTCTCTTCGTCTTGCTGATCGATAGGCATACGCCCATGTATACATCACGTGTACGGTAGTGGTAGTAAACGATACCTGCATCTTTCGAATAATATTGATTGCAGAATTTTTTGATTAGTTTTCTCAATATCTTCTGGACATTCGAGTTTGAAATATTTTATTTTTGATTTTTGACTGTTTTCTTCTGGTTTGTTTTTATTTTTATTATCCATTTGTTTATTATTTTCTAATTAAAAATTGTAGTTAATATTTTGGTCGATGATCTCCTACTGAGCCATTTTTTCCTTGCTTTACATAACCATAATATGGTTCAGAACCTCGCAATGATTTAGATATTTCAAAATAATTTTTCCTCGATTCTTTTTCAACTTTTGATTCGTATTGCATTCCACTTGAACGCGAGGAGCTATTACCACTTGTATTTTTATCCATTATTTTTGAAGCAAAACGTTTTTTTAATTTTTTTTCTTTTTTGACCAACCAGAAAAAAATTTAGAATCTTTGGATTTTGGTTCGTTGTATTGTTGTTGTTTTCTTTCTTCTTTTTCAGCTTTTGTCTTTTTGATCAAGGGAGTTTTATCAAAATATTCATGAGTAGAATAGATCATAGATCATATATTCATAACGAATTTCTTCAAACATATGAGCAATTGACATTTTATCAAGTGAAGTTGTAGCAGCAACAGCAGTTTCATTACTTTTTGTAAATTTTCCTGTAATATGCAGTGAACTTTTACTTGGTAATAAACACAAGTCTTGATGTTGAACTCCAATTCTTATTTCATCACTATTATTAAATTTTGAAGCGCCATATGGCAAATGAGTATGAAGCTCATAATTCATTTGTATTAGCTTTGATACTCAGAGAAATTTCTGGTAATTCTTTCTTTATATAGTCTTCAATATCTTCAATTTCATAACTGCCAGTAGGTATTGTAATTATACAATCACCCACATGGAATTTATTATTGTATTCATCAATATTTGGTATTGAATTAAATGTTAATAATTCAACAAGTCTCATAACATAATTTTTATCTGGAGATAATTCTATTGGTGGAAAATATTGAGCCTCTAGAATAGAGGAGGCCCCAGACAGTGTCAATGTGAACGAATCAGTCATGACTAATGTTGAAACTATATGTACATATGTATTTATAATTTTAAACATAAATGATCACATATAACTGTATCATATTTTTGATATTTTTTATAATTATATTTAATGCTACCAACACCGAGATATTTTATAAGTTCTTCAGGAGGACCTAAGTCTCCAAAACTATCGAAATAAATAACTTGATTATTTTTTTTGAAGTGAAACTTCTTTTCGCAGGGTAGTGAAAAAAAAATCAGTGTGTCGGCCATGTAATGCTCGGAGCAAGCGAACGCTCGGCGCAAGCGAACGCTCGGACCGAGCAAGCATTTGCCCATATTACTAATAAGAGTGAGTGAGTGAGTGGCTACGAGCGAGAAAAGAGATATGCTTTGAATGAATGTGTGTGTGCGTTGCCAATAGTGTAGCTGATCGGTTCGCAGCGCTTACAGGCGAGCTACTGAATGTTTGGATCTGAGTATTTTATCTTGAAGCCTTTATTTCCCCTTCCATTCGTCTCTTAAGTCACACATACATTTATAAAAAAATAAACGATGCAAACCGAGTGCTGCCGAGCATGCACGAGCATGTTAATTTCAGCTGATTTCGGCTATCTCGAAGTAAATTCGGAAGCACTCGGATTACATCGTTTATTTTTCTTTTAATTGTGCGTGTGATAAATTATTATTATTATATTTATGTTATTGATATTATTATTATAATTATTATTTTATTATTAATATCGATATTATTGTTATGGATATAATGAATACCAATGATATTATTACTATTATTAAATTGATATTATTATTCTTCATAATATTATTGAAGTTATTATTATTTATAATGATATTATTGATATCTATAGCGATAGTATAAATAAAAATAACAACAATAATTTCAATAATATCATCGATATTAATAATATCAATGGTATGAATCATATTAATAATAATAATAATATCGATATAATATTGATAATGATAAGATCAATACTGACATTAATATTCAAGTATTAATATTAATAATTATTAGTATTCATATTTCAAATATTATTATTATAAATGTTATTATTAATATAATTAATATCATTTATATTATGACTATAGTCATTCCTAATTCCTAATCCTAATTTATAATGTTATCAAAATTATTATTGACATTTTTATTCTGTATAATATTTTTGAAATAATTGTTATTAATAATATTATTATTAATATTATTAATATATATTAATTCATGGTATGCATAATAATAACAATAATAATTTCAATAATATATCATCGATAATAATAAAATCATTGATGTTAATATTATTAATATTGATATATAATATTAATAATAATAATAAAAATATTAATAGTACTGTTAAGGTTGAATGTAAATCGCATCGGTGGACGAAGTTTGGGCCCGAGAGGGTGCACATCTACATATGGTTATAAAAAATATTTTCAGTGCCCCTCTGTCTAAAATATATTCACTATACTGGCAGGTTTTTAGTAGTATGTGTGCATGCAGTCTATCTGGATAGACACACACATACTACCTTAGCCAAGAAACTTGAGACAGAACGACGAATAAAAGAAAGAGAATGACCGCTAATGATAGACAATTTTGATTCTAATAATTGAATATCTTTTAAAATCTGTTGTAGAAAATGATCATTGAGGGCTTAAAAAATCCTCATGTTAAAGAAGTACAAACTGATAATAAATTGAGTAAAATCATATAGAAACTTTTTGAGCTAGAGAAGAAAATATGTGTTCAGTCCCTATACCTACGTGTTAAACTTGTCAACTTTGACATTAATTATCTAAAAAAAAACGTTGTGTAAAATTCTGAAAAAATTCAACAAAATAGATAATTATTCTGGCTTTTATATGAGATTAAAAATTCAAAAATCGTATAGTTAGAAATTCTATTTACATTCAACCTTAATAATATTCAAATATAAATATTAGTAATTATTAGTATTTATATTTCAAATATTATTATTATAGATATTGTTATTAATATCAATAATATTGTTAATAATTGATAATATTATTGAAATTATTGTTGTTATTATTATCATTCATATATATTCATAGTATAAATAATAATAATAATAACGATAATTATATGAATAATAATAATATTGATAATAATTTTAATAATATCAATGGTATTAATAATAATAATAATAATATCAATAACGATATAATATTGATAATATTATCAATATTTATAGTTTGGATATTATCGCAATATGATCGATATTATTATTATAAATATCATATTGATATTATCATTTATACTATAATAGGGTTCTTCGATTCTTAGAAAAAATCGTGTTTTTATAATTATTTTTTTATTAATTTTTTTAATCATACATTATTTTTTATGTTTACACAATATTAATAGAAAAAAAAACGAATGAAATTGAATGAAAAATATGATGTTAAAAAAGAGAATATTATAAATATTGATAATAAATAATTAAATATTATTATTATTCATTAAATATTAAATATTAAATAATATTCATATTTATATTAATATTTATTATTTAATATTTATTATTTATATGAGAACTGTCAGAAGCCAATCCCCAATCATCAAGTGTCAACGAACTTTGTTGTTTCTTTCTAATTTTTTTTCTTTTTTTGATTTATATTAAAAAAGAGTTTAAAATAAATACAAATGATGGCCTAGGTTTATAAAACCTAGAACAATGCGCTTTGAAAAGGCGAAAAACAAGACCGATTCTTTTGGCGATATTCGGTGAAAAAGAATCGTGAATCGATTAATCGGCTCTGAAAAGAATCGGATACTTGTACTCGATATGAATCGATCCAGTACTCGAGTACTTAAAAAATGGCCGAGAATCGAAGACCCCTACACTATAAACATTATCAATATTATTAATATCATCAATAATATCATCATTTATTAATTGATTGTCAATATTATTAAAGTCGTTACGAATATCTTGACGAACTGCGAAAGAAGTTTCACTTCCCTCGCGCGTACTGCTAACACACACAAATTTTTTTTTTATATGCAACACAGTGTGTACCGGGACCATCCTTATCATCAAGATTGATTATTGATGACTCATACTTCCTAGGATCTGACTTAGGTAAATCATTTCTCATAAATACACCTCGGAAATATGGAATTCTCAAAATTTTTGCATATTTGATGATATCAATATCAGTCAACGCTCGATGTGGTAGCTCTACATGTTTTTTGATGGCTTTAAAAATGAACCAAATCCTTTTTTATGAGGCTGCAAAAACATACCGTTTCCCAAAGCAATTGATTCCATTTTTGTATTATGACGTTTAGTTTCTTCAAGTCTACTTTTTGCAGCATTTGCCTCATTGATAGTTTTTACTATTGTAGCAGCTCCACCTGATGAAGCACCCACTGCACTAAGACCAGCAAAAATAGGCATTAAAAACGGTAAAAATCCTCCAATTTTTGCTGGTAATGATAAAACACGAGGCAACTGAATATTTTTTTTACCACGAGATTTTTTCACAGCATCACGTGCTCCCTTTATATTTGATTTGATAGGATAGCCTCCAGGCTGAGTAAGTTTTTTTGTTAAATTGATAATTTTTGTTAATGATATCGAAGGTCCTTTTTTCTTTTTTAACTTTCTAGTTCCTTTTTCTTTCAATGTCATACCCATTTTTACTTTTGCTTTTATAGCGTTTGTTATAAAAAGCTGCTGCTTTTTCAGCAATAGAAGAGTCGTTAGCTAGAACACGTTGCCAAGCTTTTTCAGCAAGTTCTCTGTCAGCCTGATGTCTAGCGACTAAATTATCTGTATTTTTTTCGTATTGTATATCGTGTTCTTTACATGATTCGTCCAGCGGATTTATTTATTGTAGTTTATTTAAAAAATAAAAAGAAGTTCTAAGTCACATATTGTTCTAAATTTTTTCGTTTCACGATCTAGCCATAAAAACAAAGTAATATTCAAAAAACATAAATTTATTGTAGTTTACTTGAAAAAAAATTTTGTCGTTTCACGATCTAGCCATGAAAAAAGAAGTAGTATTCAAAAGTCATGAATTTATTGTAGGTTTTTAAAAAAATAAAAATAAGTTCTTAGTCACATGTTGTTCTAAATTTTGTCGTTTCACGATCTAGCAATCAAAAACAAAGTAATATTCGAATATTATAAATTCATTGTAGTTTATTTAAATAATGAAAAATGGTCTTAGTCACATATTGTTTTAAATTTCGTCGTTTTACGATCTAGCTATACAAAACGAAGTAATATTTAAAAATTATAAATTTATTGTAGTTTATTTAAATAATAAAAAAAAAATCTTAGTCACATATTGTTCTAAATTTTGTAGTTCAACGATCTAGCCATAAAAACAAAGTAATATTCAAAAATTATAAATTTATTGTAGTTTATTTAAAAAATAAAAAAAATGTTAGTTACATATTGTTCTAAATTTTGTCATTCAACGATCTAGCCATAAAAAACAAAGTAATATTTAAAAATTATGAATGTGTTGTATTTTTTTTAAAAAAAGGTACCCTCAGGCAAAATGGTTGCGTATACTTCAGAGGGATGTTCTATGCGGGGGCGGTCGCTCTATAGTCTAGGGCGCTATGCCGGGGGCCGTTCCATGAGAAGTCGAAGAGTGCCCCCGGCAGGGCGGTCCCACTAGCTAGTCTAGGAGTGTCACTGAACGAACCCAAAAAAGATCTACTATGGTTTTATGTTGCCCTGATACTTGACTCTGATTTATTTTTTCATTTATCAATAATAATTGTTATTATATTATTTTTATAGCTTTTTTATTTAGTTAACATGACATAATGGGTTACTTCATAAATATATATTTAAGAAATAAAAAATTATAGCTTTGTATATTTATTGGTGACATTTTTTATTTTTTTAAATAAACAAAACACTTCAGATTTATGACCTGAAAAAAAAATATTGGATTTATCATAAAAATTTATTTCTAAGAAAGGAATAAAATTTTAGAAACAATTATAGCTGAAAATTTCTTACTCTTTACCCTTCTACTCCTACAACACATATACGTAAAACTTGATATTATTATGTTGCCCCACTTATATCTAAATTTTTCGTTAATGACGCATGCTTTTATTTCAAATTTTTTTCTAAGAAAAAGCCATAAATTTTTTTTATATATTTATATAAACAAAAACCAATTATAACAATAATATAAACAAGCTCTTTCATCATACATGAGTCAACGACATCCGGTTCCCGTCTCCCGTCGCCCGTCTCAAGACTCCCGACTCCCGTCCCCCCCATTTTTTTAAATCTCCATATTCTCAACCCTCACCCCCCCCCCCAATCTCAATTACACACACATCTCTCAATCCTCAACATCTTATCTACACCCCCTCCCAACTACCCCTCTAAAAACTACCCACTAAAAACTACCCCTTTGTTTTTATTTTTTTTTATTTATTTATCGCCACTCTTTATTAGGGGATGATTATTTAAGGGATGATTTTAAACCGACCCTGTTTTCCTACTCTAACTTATTTCAATCGAAACCTCAGTCTTTCAGAGTGAGATAAGGGAGGCCAAAAATCACGTAAATTATCTAAATCTACGATCGAAAATCATTAACTGTTATTTTTTGAATTTTATAAGTTTCTGGTTTCTGGCACCCAAAGACATCGTCTAGACCTTGTCAAATCTCCTGAGTGTTTCCAATAACGTTGTCAATAATAGGCGCGTGGATGATTTACTTCGACGCTGTCCTACAATAGGCAGAATGTCGAAGATTTTTATACGAGTGTTTGGAACCCTTTGTCTGAGTAACCTCTAACGTAGTATCTAAGTGGGCTGAGGTAATCTGCCTCGAAGCCATGCGTGAAATTACTCCGCTCTAACATTTCTTCTGCGGTAAGAATCGGGAGATGATTCGGTAAAGCAAGGTGGGTACGAATATGTCTCACTCTCGTATTGACTAGGTTATGTAAGTTAGCTAAACCAGAGTCAATGATCTCGATGTTGATGCTTTTCGTGCATTACAAAATACAAATTATTTTGTAAAGGCTACTGTTATTATCTAAGTTTAAGATGGTGGCCCGTGCCTCTTTACCTTTTCTGACTAAGCAATAGATCGCTAGCAAATGACCGTTAACGGCCTTTCATATACTTTTCTCTGTTTGTTGGTTATAGATAGCCGGCTCTCCCTGGCAGAAAGATAGAAGGATCATCAGAAATCCGCGTCGAACAGCATGCAACTATTATTTTTTTCTCGTCGGTTGGAAAAGTGGTTTCAATATGCAAATTTTATTTTTAAGTTATATAAATTACCTTTTTTCCGTCTAGCTCATGGTTGCCATGTGATAACACTTTGTCCACACTTGCTGGATCAGCAAATGTAATGAAACCGAATCCTCTGTAAACATAGAAGAAATACATGTACATCATATGCCACAAATATCTTTTATATCCCTTGAAACCAACAACATTACAAAAATGGTATTAGTCCTTATACAGTAAATGGAAAAGACGACCGAAGACATGGCTAGTGATCTTCGATTTTTACCAATGTATCGACAAGCCGATTTTAAATCGGAAAGTATCGAGTACTTTGACTCGATACTTTTTTTGGGCCGATGTATCGATTCTCGATACTTTTTTTCAAGAATCGGAAAAAAATACTGAGCCAAGAAATAATATGAAATCACTTGGTTAATTTTTTTATTTTCGGGTTTTTTTTTCTATTTTTATTTGTTTGCAAACCATGGTTCTATATTATATTATTATATTAAAAAAAAAAATAATGCTTTTACCATTTTTCACTAAAGTGATGATCTGAAAGTGGTTCTTTACTTACCGATTAACGTATGGCCTACCGTAAGATGAAATTTTTTGAGTTTAATAAAACTCTCTGGTATACGCTTGGTCACACGCTCTCGTATACTCTCTGATATACGCTCGGTCATAAGCAGATAAAGAGGGGAGAATTACATAGAGAGAAGGGAAGCCGGCAAGCATTCTACATGTACTATATATAGCGTATAAACTCGGAGCGTCAGCTGCTATGTGTGTATGCGTGTGCGACTTCTTTTAATTTAAATATTATTAAACAGTATAACTGATTATTGATGATATTCGAAATATTAATATTGATAATATTGACAATATTATATCGTAATTAATATTATTATTTATAAAATTATTGTTATTATTATTACTCATACTATAAATATATATAATCGATGATAATTATAACAACAATAATTTCGATAATATTATCAATTACTTATAATAGTATTAATATTAAAAATAATATCTATAATAATAATATTTTGAATATAAATACTATAATAATTATCAATATTTATATATGAATGATATTGTCAATATTATTATTAATATTATTAATATGACTGATATAATTATGAATCGATAATATTATTGTTAATATTAATAATAATTATTAATATGGTTGATACCATTGTTATTATTACTAATATTATATTGATATCGATGATATTTTTGGAATAATTTTTTTTATTTATACTATGGTTATATATGAATAATATTATTATAAACAATAATAACTTCAATAATATTATGATATTAACAATAATATCAATATAATATTAGTAATAATATCGATGGTATCAATTAAATCATCGCATTAAAGGATGAAGGGCGTGAGTGCCAATAACGTCAATTTTAAAGGAAAAAGAGCGTCAGTGCGGATTTATAAATTTTCGGGTTTTCCATGTAATTTCAATACTTAAAAAAAAGAGGAAAATGGGCGTAACAACCTTTGATAAAGGATAAAGGGCATATGTCCAAGGATTTACGTTTTTTTTCCGTTATCAAAATAATTTTTGATAAAAGATGAAGGGCGTATTTTCAATTTTATTTGAAATTTATTCAATGGCAGGATTTTTTAAATTATTGATTGTTTACTGATAATTATAAGCAATTTATTATTAATAAGAGAAACATAAAAATAATTACAAATCTTCATCTTTAGTGATGCCGCGATATGACGATACGATACGATATGGAGGTGACGATATCCGATACGATATGGGGTTTCATATCGTATCGTCAAACTCGATACGATACGATATGGTCAAAACGATATATCCGATATATCGTCCATATCGACGATATGACATTAATTTTTTCATAATACTTAAAAAATTTTATTAAAAATTACAAATTTAAATTATAAAATAAAATAAATTCAAAGAACTCAACGGAGGATTTTTTTTCACTTTTTTTAAAGAAAAAAAAACCATTTCATTAAAAAAACAACACTTCGCCTATAATTTAAAAAAAATATATAAATCTAGAATAGTTTAATAATTAATATTAAGAGGTCTTGAATGTAAAACAACCCAATAACTCATGTCGAAAGGTTAAAGAAAAAAAAAATGAGACATTGACGGGAGAGTTTATTTAAGAAAATGACCTTCAAAAAACCGTTAGAAAAAAAATAAAAATCATCTGTATCTGCAACATTTCAGAGTTTTATTTGTTGACAAAATAATTTTTCAAGGAAAAAAAAAAACAGAAACCGTGTTTAAACAGCAGGGTATTCACAACTACAGTATACAAAAATATATGAAAAAAAGATAAGACAGCATTGTTTGAAAATATTTTAATGGGCCTTACTGCCGGAAAACCAATTTGCACGCCTTGACCCTGAGACTCCACCGAAGTTTCTCAATTCTACTCTTTGAAAACTTTGTATTTCCTCGAAAATATATTGATCATCATTAAAAACATTTTTAAAAATCCAGATGCCGAAGTATACACATGGTAAAAGTAATAAAAAAAATACATAACCAAGTATAAAAAATATATTTAATGGAAATATAAATTAAATCTGATTATCTGAAGGACTTACAGTTTTGGACTTACTAAAATTGAATTTAGAAAAAATTTAGAAAAGATTTAGAAGATATAAAATAAATTTATTTTATATTTCCAATAAATATATTTTTTTTTCCACTTGGGTATACAGGCGGTTCTGTACTAAGAAAAAAAATATATAAAATTTCGAGAAAGTACAACAAAAACTGAATTTTTTTATACAATATCGTCGATATGACGATACGATACGATATGGAGACGATATGACCACTTGACGATACGATACGAGACGATATGGCCCTTAAAAAATCCGATACGATACGATATGAGGCCTCATATCGTATCGTATCGTATCGCGGCATCACTATTCATCTTTTATTAAAAATGATTTTGAGAATAGAAAAAAGGCGTAAGTCTCTGAACATAGGCCCTTTTTTTTTCTTTAAGCCATAAAATTAGATGCAAAGCGCGAAAATTTACAAATTTGCACTTACGCCTTTTTTCTTACAGAAAAAAAAAAAAAATTCCCAAAAATGGCGTTACGCCCTTCTTCCATTAATGAGACGATATGAATAATGAAATTTATCATAATAATTTTCGAAATATAAATACTAATAATTATTATTAACTAATAATATTTATATTTGAATATTATTGTCAGTATTAATATTATTATTATTATTATTATTCAGCGTGACATGCAACTACTTCGAAAGAAGTTTCACTTCCCCCGTGCGTACTCGCAACACGCTCATTTTTTTTCTTTTTAAATATTACTAATTTTCCAATGAATATATAGTTAAAAAAAAATTGAAACATTATAATTAAATAATAATTGATTCGAAAAAAAAAAAACAAAAAAGTACTCGATACTTAAGTATCGAGTACTATTTTTGGCCAATGCATCGATTTTCCGATTCTTAAAAAAAAAAGTATCGATACTCTGATTCCGATACTTTTTTCAAGAATCGAAGACCACTAGACATGGCAGTGTGAGAAAAGATCGGATTTAAAAGTAACCGTTTTTTTTACAGATTTTGCTAAATTTTGAAAATAATGAACTTAGAAGAATCGTTCAGCAATACCTCCATGGATGATATAACAGCATCTATGAATCGCGCGGGTTTAATTCTTCGTCGAGTCTTAAATTTTTGTTAGATTGATTACGTTTATTAAAAAAAAAAGACCTTGTAACGTTTGTTGGGGCTGGTGGCCCACGTAAACCCATTGGAAATTAAAAATTTTCAATACTACGGCTAGGGCCATGGTGGCCGTGTTACGCGATTTTGTAAATAAAATTATGTTTATAAGTTTTTTTTTTTCGGTTAATGAAGTATCTAGAAAAAGCGATGGAGAAAGGCTCACGAAAATGGCCCTTCAGAATGGCTTTTCAAAATGGGCGGTTTTTTTTTAATACGGCACTTTCAATATCTTCCGATAAAATACTCGTGGAGACTTTAAATTAAGCTTAAACTCAGCGTCATTCAGAACTCTATCACACTCTAACAGAACCCGCTCGTTATTCGTTTTTGTTTTCAATATAAAATACATCGAAATCGAAAAATGAAAAAAAAAAATTTGTATTTTATTTTCTTCCTCATAAACTATGAACCATAAAAAAATAATTTTATAAACAGGTGATGAGTATTTCAAAGACGTATCTTTTGAGCTCTGACATGAAGTTGCTGCGATTATTTTATCGAGAGTTATCGATTGAGTAACGTTACGCTAACAATGTTATATTAACGGGAACCTCGATAGCTCTTGATAGAATTGTCGTACTGTTTTCGTATATAGCTCAAAAATCGCGTCTTTCGAATACCATATATTTTTCTATGAATTTATTTTTCTTAGAATCATATTTTTCGTGAAAAAAAAAAAAAACTCGTTTTCTCGATTTTTAGTTTTTCTTTTTTTTTTTAAAAGAAAGTATATCTAATTGAGAAAAAATTTTGCGAGTGGGTAAAGGGTATTGGAAAGACGCTTCCTGGGAGCCTAACAACCTCGCTACGATGACGATATCCAGAGATATCGTGTAATATCGTATGAAAATCGTATAGTAAAAAAACTATAAATTTGATAACTCTCCATAAGATCATCGGAGAGATTTCATTCTAGTCTCAAAGAAAACGTCTTCAAAAACTTTAAAACCGCGTTTAGGAATTATTTTTCTAGGCATAATTGCTTTTGACAAAAATAATTAAAAAATAGAAATTTTTAGAATTTTTTTTTCTCAAAAACTATTTCGCCTAGAAGAATAGTTTTTCAATGCGGCTCTAGAGTTTTTGAAAACGCTTTTTTTGAGTCTAAAATGAGGTCTCTATTTTAATCCTATCGAGAGTTATCGAATTTATAATTTTTGCATAATGTGGTTTTTACACGATATCGTCTTTATAACATAATCCTAGGAAAGTTATGTTAGGCCTATAAAAAGCGTCTTTTCAATACCTTCCACTCACCTACAAAATTACTTTTTAATTAGTTATACTTTTTAGTGAAAAAAAAAACTAAAAACCGAAAAAACAGTTTTTTTTTTTCTTGAGGACTATGATTCCTAGAGAAATAATTTCATAAAAAAATATATGGTATTTGAAAGACGCATTTTTTGAGCTATATACGAGAACTCTACGACAATTCTAGCAAGAGTTACCGAGGTGGCCATTTGAGAATCCCTTAATTTCCTTAAAACCGTCATTATTGCATCCATTCCTATCTAAAAATATTTTTCAAGTCCTTATTCGTATACAGCTGAATCTCTAGAAAAAAAACATATGATTGATAGTCTAACTTCAATAGGTTTCACTCTATAATTTTTCGAATGATGAAAAAAATCATCTAATTTTAAGTTTTCGTAAGTTTTCTGAAAAAAAAAAAAAAATGGACAAATGTTTTTCATCACGTGCGATAGTGTTCTCAGAGACGCATCTTTTGAGCCCTCAACGAACTCTCTAGGACAATTACTTTATAAGTTATAACATTTCTTTTTTTTCTGGTAATAATTTCAATACTGCGACTGAGCCTTATGGCTCCTAGCCTTCGTAAAAAACTCGATGTTATAATATATGAAGAATTGAAATAACAACAATAATCGTTCACCTAATTTTGTTGTATGCTTGAGACACAGACTCGTTTTGAATATTAACAGATTTTGAATAAAACTGACAAAATTTAATACATTCTGACAATAGTAGTGAAGAAAAAGGTTTAATGTCGACAAATTTTCACTTTTTGTTAATGAATGACAGACAACATGGCACGAATAATTAACAAATTTTAACAATTTCTAACAAAATTCAACAAATAAAAGTAAGAAATTTGAAAACAACAATTTGCAATAACCAGTAACAACTATTGTATCGTCTAATTGAGTGTCCTCAAATAGTAGCTACTTTGCGTAGAGTAGGAGATAACCTCTCTACTCCTGGAATGCCCGAGATGAAAAAATTGAGGTATTTTGATGAAACACAATTGTGTTTGATACTTGAAATTGTGTTTCTGAGCGCCATTAAAAGTACTTTTCGAATACCGATTGAAAAGTATTTTTAGCAGGATAATTATGTTTGACGAGTATTTGAAATACAATTGTATCCGATTAAAATACTTGCTCGGGATACTCAAAAATACAATTTTATCCGGTTAAAATACCTGCTGATTATTTGAAATAAAAAAAATTCCAACAAGAGTTTGTTTTACATATATATTTTTTTACATAAATTCGTTCCTACCCGGGTTTGATCCTACGTTTTCCTAATTACTAAACCTACACTCTACTGCGAGACCATTTTTACAAGTTAATAAAATTTGAAATTTTGTTCAAATAAGCTACAAGGTCTATACAAATATAATTTATTTAAAAAATTAAAAAAAAGATTCACTATCGTTATTTTAGATTACGACTCGATTTATTTGACTATTCATCCTTTCCTAATCAACATTTGCCATAATTAATTACAGTTAAATAGCTATTGGCAAAAGTACTTAAGGAAAAGATGTGGTGTCCCCAGCATGATTACTAGAATAAATTGGAAATGTTAATATAAGGATAGAAAAAATTATTAAATAATTATAAATTAATTCATAAATAAATTATTTAACTCTAAAAATAATTGGAGTTTATTATATAATACGGTGCTATGATATTGAAATTTTTCTAAGTCCAAAAACTGGAGTATCAGAATACTTTTCAAAGACTTTTAAAATACTCAAACATTTAAAATACCTGTCCAGGATAATTGTATCCGAAAACCGATATTCGAGCTCTTCATTTACTTCTTTCATAATACCACCAAAATATCGAAAATACTCATAAGTATTCTCACAATACCTCATAAACATCGCCCGATATAATTCAAACACTATAAAATATCAATAATACTATCCGAGTACTTGATTTTTTCATCTCGGGTGGGTATATAAATGTGATCTCGAGCTAACTAAAGTTGTAATCTGAGCTCTTTTTGAATAGTTAGGAACTCCAACCTAATACAGTATGGTTATCGAGCCAAGTCTTCCAGCTGAAGGTAATGAAATCGTAGAAAGATTCGTATGACACATGCATAACTTGCGAGTTTTTTGAGTTGTTGATTCGTTAGGATATGACTTCTCGGGTCAGCGAAAAAAAGGCGTAGAAAAATTCTCAGCTCATCCCGAGTAGAAACTTGTTCAGGATAGCCTGAACACTGATCCAGGCCTGATCAGGATATCGTAAGGTCCGTTGAGGTCGTTCAATACTTCAATTCCAGTGTTAGCCTAATCAAGTCGATCTACCAGCCTCTAGCTGAGATTGGCTTGAAAGATTAACATTAGGATGAGCTTTCCATTTTATGTGAATCTCGAGATTATTTTTCACCGTTTGGCTGGAGGCTCACGAAATGTCACAATCCGAAAATAAGTAGAAAGTTGTAGTAGCATTTATGGAATAATTGAATAAACAGCAACTTTATTATTTTATTAAATAAAATACTGTGAGTTTTGTCAATTATTTAGTATTTTGTAGTCAATTTCAGGTTAGTTATTAGTATTAATTTTATGGTGGATTCTGAGTCTTTACCACAACCACCTATCTACCACAACCAGCACACTGAGCGATTGTTGGGTGTCCTCGTAGCCTTTTTAATCATTTATTTCATTGGGGTTATTCGTATTTCAGTTGTTTTTTCTTGATTTTGTAAAGTAAGAAATCCTGGTCGTGTACTTTCAATTGAGCCTTTTGTTGGTTTTAGCGAAGAAAATCAACCCCCAATAAATAATATTTTAAGTGTGACGCATGGAAAAAGGTGACATTCGGTACTAGCCCGAGCAGGTACGTGCATTTTTACTCAGGTAAAAATGTCATGTTACAAATGAAGCCCAAACAGGGACCTGACAGATAAATTACTCGTAAATTATTTTGTTGGGTTCCTAAAAATTTAGTTTAGTTTAAAAACTAAAAAATGTCAAAAAAATAATAAAAAAAAAAATATAGAATGTCAAAAAAAAAAATTAATTAAACCGATACAACAGATCAACATTTAAATTTAAGATTTTTGTGGAAAAATATTGCGGAATTTATTGTGTGAAATTTGTGATTTTGTGTTGAAGAATTTTGTGGAAAACAACAAATTGAAAATTAGTAAGTAAGGTAAAATCTTGTGGAAGTGTATTTATTTACCGGTGCCTGGAGGTGTAACGTCATATTGGGCAATTGATTTTAGTCTTGATCGAGTGAATTTATTTCCCATGGACCGACGTATAAATCCACTTCCAACAAGTCAAAAAAAAGTAGAAGTGACAAGGAGGCGTTGGTCTACTTGAGGAGTTGTTTTGTTGGAGAAAAATGAATTATTTTTCGTTCACGAAATGGCTTTCCCAAGCTAACCAATGTGAAAGAATTTTATTATTATTGTCAAGTGTGAGGATCATTTTGTTGGAGAAAAATTAATTTATTTTACCATCCACAAAGCATCTTTCCCATTCTGACTATTTTATTATTCAGGAGAATTATTTTTAAATTTATCGAAAGGTCATATTTGACCATTAGAAAAGAAAATAATTCGTTCCTCATGATGCGATAGTCAAATAAAAATTAATCATTTGAAATCACATGCATGGGCAAACAAAAGTAAATATATATATGGGGCGTTCTTAGTCAAATCACGGGGTCATCTGCCTGACTCCCTGCGATTTTGGTAAGATGAGTCATTTTTGGTTGATTTTAGGCTGAAAATAAGCCTCTAATTTTTTTAATTTTTTTCATTAATTTTTCTAGACTCCATTATCTTAAATATCACTAATTATGGAATTTCTCAAAAGGGACCCTTTTTTTTTTCTGAATTTTTTTTTACAAAATAAAGTACTCAATACACGCATTTTAAGCATTGCAAAAATCTGGGCCCAGAAATATAAATATGTGTTTTTGATTTTTAAAAATTTTATTCACAGCGAAGAAAATTTTTGTTTTCAGCAAAAAACATTTTTGTTTTCAGTAAAAATTTTTTTTTTTCAAAATGGATATTTTATAAGTTTTCGATTTCAAAAAATTAAAATAAAACTAGATTTATGCTCAGTGAATTTTTAGTTTCTGTATTTTTAGAAATTGATTTTGCTAAAAATAAAATTTTTAAAAATCAAACAAAAATATTTATATTTCTGGGCCCAGATTTTTCGACTCGAGTTCGAATTATATGTAGAAAAAAAAAAAAAAAAAAAAAAGAGTGAATACACACATATACTTGTCCAAATTTTTTATTTTATTTTAAAATTTTAAATATTATATTTAAAAATATAAAAAAAAAAAAAAAAAAAAAAGAAGAAAGGAAGAAATAAAATATGTTTTGAAGGGATCGTGACGAGAGTGGACGCGCATGCGCTAACCCTCTTTCGCACAGAGTTTGGAGCCCTTTCGACAACTCGGCGTCGTCTGTAACGCATCACTCGCTTGTACACATGGCTTTTTTTTTCTTTCATTATTATTTTAAATTTATCGTTTATTATAATCCAATAATTTCCGGAGTAATTAATAATAAAATCATAACAGAAATTGTTGGATGTAATTAAATTCATTATTTGACCTTGAAAAATTTCCTCTTGCCTTGCTTAATGAGTTTTCTTTGTATTCCAAGAAGACTGGTTAATCATTCCATCGATTTAATCCGTCAGCATTGGAATAAAGCAAAGTAGACAACATACCCATGATAAAATTAAATTAAAAAAAAAATTATTTTATAATCCACGATGGCCGGAGGATCTTTCATTGATCAAATCCGTCGAAGTCGGAGAAAATAAATTAAAATAATTTTATGTGTCAATTTTTAAAAAATTTATTTTATAATCCACGATGGCCGGAGGATCTTTCATTGATCAAATCCGTCATCATCGGAGAAAATAAATTAAAATAATTTTATCCGTCAATTTTAAAAAAATTAATTTTATAATCCACGATGACCGGAGGATCATTCCATTGATCAAATCCGTCATCGTCGGAGAAAATAAATTGAAATAATTTTATTTATTGCTTTTAAAAATTATTTTAAAATCCACGATGACTGGATGATCATTTCATTGATCAAGTCTGCCATCGTCGGAGAAGATAAATTAAAATAATTTTTGTCTGCATTTGTAAAGTTTTATTTTCGAAAATTTTTGACTAATAAAATGAATTATTGGTATAGGTAGATCGAGCCGGTCGACGTTGATTGGGATGACGGACATATTGAACCAGCAGACGACCTAGCCGAGGCGTTGGATAAAGTCGTGCTTGAGGGTGCAGAAAAGACAACGCCTTCTTTTCTCGACACCTCCAAAAAAGCCAGAGCGCATTGCGTAATTTACAGAGCCACGGATCATCCTTTTTGGAGGTGTCATCGCAAAAATGAAGCTAGAGAAAAAAAAAAGTTATTGAAGAGAAAGAAGGCCAAACAAAAACGCTTGGCACCCAAGGGAAAAGCAGTGCCAAAATCATCAAACATTCCTTTAGTGTTTGACGATAGCAAGTTGTATAGGCCAATTACCCTACCGGTTTCTCCAAGAGTTGCCAGGCCAACTTATCAATAAAAAACGTCGTGCGTATGAGGCCAGGTAGTGGTCTTCGATTCTTGAAAAAAGTATCGGAATCGGAGTATCGATACTTTTTTTTTTTAAGAATCGAAAAATCGATGCATCGGTCAACAATAGTACTCGATACTTAAGTATCGAGTACTTTTTTGTTTTTTTTTTTTTCGAATGAATTATGATTTGATTATAATGTTTTAATTTTTTTTTAACTATATATTTATTGGAGAATAAGGAATATTTAAAAAGAAAAAAAAATAGCGTGTTGCGAGTACGCGCGGGGGAAGTAAAACTTCTTTCGAAGTAGTTGCTTGTCACGCTGAATAATAATAATAATAATAATAATATTAATACTGACAATAATATTCAAATATAAATATTATTAGTTAATAATAATTATTAGTATTTATATTTCGAAAATTATTATGATAAATTTTATTATTTATATCGTCTCATTAATGGAAGAAGGGCGTAACGCCATTTTCGGGAATTTTTTTTTTTTTTCCTGTAAGAAAAAAGGCGTAAGTGCAAATTTGTAAATTTTCGGGCTTTGCATCTAATTTTATGGCTTAAAGAAAAAAAAAGGGCGTATGTTCAGAGACTACGCCTTCTTTCCATTCTTAAAATCATTTTTAATAAAAGATAAAGATTTGTAATTATTTTTATGTTTTTCTTATTAATAATAAATTATTTATAATTATCAGTAAACAATCAATAATTTTAAAAATCCTGCCATTAAATAAATTTCAAATAAAATTGAAAATACGCCCTTCATCTTTTATCAAAAATTATTTTGATAACGGAAAAAAGGCGTAAATCCTTGGACATATGCCCTTTATCCTTTATCAAAGGTTGTTACGCCCATTTTCCTTTTTTTTTAAGTATTGAAATTACATGGAAAACCCGAAAATTTATAAATTCGCACTTACGCTCTTTTTCCTTTAAAATTGACGTTATTGGCACTCACGCCCTTCATCCTTCAATGCGACGATATAATTGATACCATCGATATTATTACTAATATTATATTGATATTATTGTTAATATCATAATTTTATTGAAGTTATTATTGTTTATAATAATATTATTCATATATAACCATAGTATAAATAAAATAATAATTCCAAAAATATTATCGATAGTAATAATATCAATATAATATTAGTAATAATAACAATGGTATCAACCATATTAATAATTATTATTAATACTATTATGAGTAATTGATAATATTATCGAAATTATTGTTGTTATAATTATCATCGATTATATATATTTATAGTATGAGTAATAATAATAACAATAATTTTATAAATAATAATATTAATTACGATATAATATTGTCAATATTATCAATATTAATATTTCGAATATGATCAATAATCAGTTATACTGTTTAATAATATTTAAATTAAAAGAAGTCGCACACGCATACACACATAGCAGCTGACGCTCCGAGTTTATACGCTATATATAGTACATGTAGAATGCTTGCCGGCTTCCCTTCTCTCTATGTAATTCTCCCCTCTTTATCTGCTTGTGACCGAGCGTATATCAGAGAGTATACCAGAGAGTATACCAGAGAGGATACGAGAGCGCGTGACCAAGCGTATACCAGAGAGTATACGAAAGCGTGTGACGCCAGCGGGGCTTCGAATTTTGTCGCTACCGTCCGTAAAGAAAGTTCACTTTGAAAAAGGATTTCTTTCATTTATATAATTATCAATCGATTTGTTTATTAAACTCAAAAAATTTCATCTTACGGTAGGCCATACGTTAATCGGTAAGTAAAGAAATCATCACTTTAGTGAAAAATGGTAAAAGCACTATTTTTTTTTTCTAATATAATAATATAATATAGAACCATAGTTTGCAAACAAATAAAAATAGAAAAAAAAACCCGAAAATAAAAAAATTAACCAAGTGATTTCATATTATTTCTTGGCTCAGTATTTTTTTCCGATTCTTGAAAAAAAGTATCGAGAATCGATACATCGGCCGAAAAAAGTATCGAGTCAAAGTACTCGATACTTTCCGATTTAAAATCGGCTTGTCGATACATCTGCAAAAATCGAAGATCACTAAGGCCAGGGGCCGTTATGTACATCAGATGGTACCATATTATCCACGACAACCACAGTATGATCCATTTATACATGGAAATACATCTGGCAGCAGTGATCAGACCTAGGCATTTCCAGCACCAACACCACCACGGGGTCGTTGGGTATGGATTCCAGATCTCTAATTCAAAAAAAAAAAAACAACAAGTATTATCATCAGTGTCAGGCACGTTATTATCGTCATTATCTCAAATGGTCAAGAAAGTCTTGTTGCATTTTTATTCAGTTCAAATGATGCATGTGTTATCAATGAAAAGTAAACAGTGTATTATAATGAAAATAATATTAACGTTCAGAATAATGAAATTCAGCCAGTGATTACGTAATAATTTATGTGTTGGATAACCTTGATTTAGATTTTCTATTAATTCTATTCTTTATGATAATAATAAGGTATAAATATTAAATAATTTTGCGCTGCCATATTTCAAAATCTTCGAAAAGAAAATATCATTTAAAATATAAGGTTGAAAGTAAATCCCACCGTCGAACAAAGTTTGGGCCCAATAATAGGTAATTTATTTTGAGAAAACAAAAAAATACTGATGATTAATTCAACAATATATTTAGTAAAAATTTTTTTGACTATACAAGCGTAAATTCTATCTTTAGACTTATGTCAACTTTGACATCCTATATCTAAAAAAAAAAAGTAGCACGAAAATTTTAAAAACTTTAACGGAAAAACCCGAGTGGAAATTGAGATTAAGTCAGAAAACATTGATTTCAAATCCATTTTTGATCAAGATATTTAATTGAAATATTTATTCGAAAATTATTAAGATATTTAATTGAAAAATTGAAAAAAAAAAAATTATTGACAGATTATTATTTTTTTTGTTTTGTTTTACTATCATGTGTGATGTCATACAGAAGAGTAAGATAAACATTGGGCGCGAAATTTTTTTTTTTTTTTCTAACACACGGTACGCTTTAGACCGCTTGGCCACGGAGGTAAACGATGTACCGTGTGATTTTTTGAATCTTACATATTTAGACCAGTCTTGAGACATTATTAGGCCACGTTTGGCGTTTTTTTTCTTTATAAAAAAATTTTTATCAATGTTTAAAGAAAAAACGGTAATAAGAAAGATAATATAAAACAAATTAAAGAGTTTAAGTTTTCTTGATCCTACTTTGATCAAGATATATTTAAAAAAAATACAAGTAACAAAAAAAAGATTTATTGATTAATCCCGGATCAAGTTTGGCGAAGACGGCCTTATCACGAACAAGTTAAAGTTTTCTTAATCCTATCTTAATCAAGCAATATTTGAAAGAAGTACATGTTATTGAAAAAACTATTTATTGATCAAGACGGCTTTATCACGGACGGGTTAAAGTTTTCTTGATCCTATTTTGAGCAGGTTGTCCTTAATAAAGCATCTTGATCAAAACTTGATCAGGTTTCCTAAGTTAAGGCAACAATGATCAAGTATTGATCAAGATTGGGGGTCAAATCAACTTTCATTCTTAAGTTTGGAATAAGAATATCATTTGGAGCTAGCAAGTCTTTAAGTTTTTTTTAAACAAATGATAACCTCTCTAGATTGTCACAATAATGCCGAGCGAAGCCGGGTTGATCAGCTAGTGCGTTATAAATGTCAAAAAAGAAAAAAGTAATATTTTTTTCGAAAAGCTGAGAAAATTTTACATAGAAAACAATTTCTCTCTATATTTTCATTCGCCGAAAAAATACTAAAAAAATGAACCAAAAAAAAAATAAATTTCAATTTTGATAAAATGCCCCATACAATAACTGCCAAAATAATCGACGAAAAAATAAAAAAAAAAATACGTAAGTCTATTTTATCGAAGACTATAATCTGTCAAAATTTCAAGAAGTTCTGAGAATAGGTTATCCAAACCGACGTCTCGAATTGGCGTTTCTGCTCATATATAAAAACGCAAAAAAAAAAAAAAAAAACATTGAACTTGATGGAAAAAAAATAAACAAAAACAACATGTGACTTTGTGCATTCGTTTTAGTAGCGCAGTTACTGGTGATAATATGCACTGGTTTGCTCCGATTGCTCCATTCCGCGAGCTTCAACAGCTGCCTATGATAAAAGCTAATACACAATGTGACGTCACCGATTACTCTCCTTATAGAACTCTATGAGAATAAATAATAAATTAATTCGTCAACGTATAAAAAAAAAAATATTATTATTAAAACTTTACAAAAACATGTGGTATCATAACAAAAAATGATGAAACAGTTGCTGAAGCAACTGTGCCTGCCCTGCGGGGGGAATTTTAATTTCTTTATTGAAATTCGTGATTACAAATTTTTTTTATTCTCTATTGTTACAATGATTACTGTTACAACTAAAAATTATCCATCATTTTGTTTGTTCCTTCCATATTTTTTTTAGTAAATTTAGTATCTTTACTTGGTTTATTAAATTTTTTTTCATTCAAATTTTATTTTACTTCATAATCACTGTCGTCTGCTAATGTTATTGTTCTTTTTTTTAATAACCGTCCTGTCATTACATATATAAATTCTACTTCATTTATTGCTATTATGACTGCGGTGATATCTATATAATAACATTATCAGCATTGAAGTTTTTTTTTTTTTTTTTTTGCTAAAATAATTTTACCTGCACATGAATTATTTGGTAGATGATTTCTTGTATTTTTTCAATTCGAAATTAATCTTTATTATATTTTCATTTTTCTCATCTTCTTCGAATTTTATATTAGCCTCTGTTTATTATCTTTTGTTTATTAACTTTTCTCACTAATCCTTCAGTAATCATATATATTTTGTTCAACTTGAATATTTAATGATTTATCATATGCTCATAATTTTCCTTTTCGTTTTATACATTTTATTGATAACGGTACCTCAATCAATCCATGATCTTCATTTGCAGCTTCTCCAAAAAAAAATACATCTTATTTTGTCACTCTCATCACATATATCCATCGTAAATTTTTTACCAGTTCCTCGTTTGTTTGTTTATTCCTTTATTTCACTTTTATTTATAATTCGTGCTCGAATTGTATCACTGTATTGAATTTTTAATTTAATTTTTTACGTAAATTATATTGATTTCTAATTTTTGACTTACCATATTGTGTTTAATTTTAAATCTGTTATTTTTTTAATTTTCTTATTTATCAATGTATTTTTTGTTGTGTTTTTATCACTCAGTTTTATTTTTTTTCTTCTTT
Source organism: Aphidius gifuensis (assembly GCF_014905175.1). Lineage (NCBI taxonomy): Eukaryota > Metazoa > Arthropoda > Insecta > Hymenoptera > Braconidae > Aphidius > Aphidius gifuensis. Next base: position 12,698,539 of record NC_057792.1, read on the forward strand.
TTTGGATTGTTCCCATCTTGTTTTCTTTTACCCATTTCGATTTTATTGGCTTATGATTTCAAAAATTTCGTTGTATTTGTTCTTAAATTGGTTAAAAATGATAGAAGTTTTTTTTTTTTTTCTATTGATGATGTGATGTTGTTGCATTAATTTTGTTTTTATTTTTATGTCATTAATTTTTGGTTATTATATGTTGTTTTTAATTTGACTAAAATGGATTCTGATTATTCTCCACATTATTATATCTTAGGTCACATATATTGTTTTATTTTCTTCTGTTTTTTTTAAAACTTGTCATTTCATTTTTTTGTTTTTTTTTGTGATTTATTTGATAATTTCTCTTAGATTTCCATTCGCATATTAAGAGGGGGTAACATAATTGAAATCATATTTTTTTTTCATATATTTAGTGTTTTTTTTCTTTCATATTTTTCCATATTTATCATATTTTTTGTTATATTCAGTGATTTTTTCATGATATTTTGCTATATTTTTCTATATTTTCCTTTATGTTTACTGATGTTTCCCCGATATTTTCCCATTTCATCATGTTTAGATTAATTAAGAGACTTTCGAGGGATCTACTATGGTTGGAGGGGGGGGGGGAGAACTTAATTGATATTTATCGTAATTTTTCTTATATTTACTGATTTTTCTTTGATATTGACATATTTTTTTCTACATTTTCCTTTATATTCAGTGATTTTTCTTTCATATTTACTGATGATTTCCATATTTATCGTATTTTTCTTTATATTCAGTGAGTTTTCCTTGATATTTACTGATATTTCCCTGATATTTTCTGATAATTATCAGACTTTTCTTTATATTCAGTAATTTTTCTTCCATATTCACTGAAATTTTTCCATAATTATCGGATTTTTCTTTATATTCAGTAATTTTTCCTTCATATTTACTGATATTTTCCCATATTTATCGTTTTTTTTCTTTATATTCAGTGATTTTTCTATATTTTCCTTTATTTTTAATGATGTTCCCCATATTTATCGTATTTAGATTAAGGGACTTAGAAAATTTTCGGGGCGGGGGGGTCTACCATGGGTCCAGATGAAAAGCGAAAACAATAGGAAATTAAAATTCCCTAAAAAAAAACCTAATTTTTTTTTACGAAAAGAAGCGTCAAGTATTCGAAATCGTTCAGCTATTTTATTCTTTTAATACAAAAAGATGTGGCACCAAAAAAAGTCAACAATTAAATACATTTTTAATGCATATAATTAAGTCTTAACTGTTGACAAAATTTTAAACTCGACCCCACCTTTTTTTCCCAATTTGAAATTCATATTTATATATAATATATATTGAACCAGGTAGGGTCAAGTTTAAAATTTTGTCAACAGTTAAACTTAATTATATGCATTAAAAATATATTTAATCCTTGACTTTTTTTGGTACCACATCTTTTTGTATTAAAAAAATAAAATAGCTAAACGATTTCGAATACTTGACGCTTCTTTTTGTAAAAAAAACTAGGTTTTTTTTTTGTTATGATTACGTATTGATTGAGCCTAGTTATAATCGTTATGTGATTAGGTAAGTTGATTTACCTCATTTTAGCTATTTTTTTTCTTAAAACTTGCGGTTTTTAGGACGGCCATCAAAAAAATTATCTCCAAATAGTCGGCCACTGTTATTTTCGTATTCAGGACATAAGCACTTATCGATTGGGCCTAATTTCAATCATTATGCGATGAGGTAAGTTCATTAAGGTAAGAAAAAAAAAGTAAAAAAACCAATTGTTTAATTCAATTTTTCTACTTTTTCATTGATTCTGGCCGTTTTTATCCCGAATTTTTCACCAATGTTGTGAAATTTTTTTAGCTTTAAAAAAAAAATATTTTGAAAAAAATCAATGTATGAGCAAGTCCACAAAAACATCATTTTACATTTTTAACTCTCATTTTGAAATTTTTTTATGAATATAAAAATAGTATATTATATAACTAGTACGTGAAGTAGGTGATTCATGCACGATTTTGAAGGTGTCAATACGAGTCACTAGGAGTTGAGACGAGCCGAAGGCGAGTCAAAAACGACCTGGTGACGAGTATGTACCTAAAATAAACAGTCCCCTTCTTCGTACGAGAATTCTAATACTGACACGAGGTTTGTAATATAGACGCCATTTTGCGCCAATATATTGCGTAAGGAGATACTTTTACGCACGATTTATTAACAAGAAGTATTTTTTTACGCACTATAATTGGTGCGTAATGGCGTCTTTTACAAACAAAGTGTCAAAAAAAACTAATATTTCCTATGAAAAGCTGAGACAATCCTATGTGAAAAAATACTATTGTTAAAACTTTAGTCTGAAAAAATGATTTGAAAAAAAAAAAAAAAAAATCTGAATGTGATGGAATTCACCATACAATAACTCCAAAAATAATGACTAAAAAAAAAATACGAATTTACCGTCTTAATCTAGTCTTGCAACTGACCTATTTGTAGAAAGATACAAGATAGTGAGGCCTACATCGTCGTTCGAAATTGGTAGACTTGCTCATATATATATAAATAAGTATGGCTAATTTCTGTATTTGTATCGATATCTGTCAGAAATAACACGAAAATAAATTATCATCGTAGTCAAGAGAATCAATAAATGATGAATGCATTCATGGAACAAAAACCTAAAAAAAGAAGATTGACGTAAAAAATAAAAATTCAAAATTTGTTTCGTTCATATCGTTTGGATCGTTGCATCCCTCTCTTGTTTTTTTTTTTTTAACTACTTATTCTAAAGAAGTTTCACTTCAAAAAAACTAATTATTTTTCGCGGGTCCAGTTAGTTTTATTGTAAAAAAAACTGAATTTTGATTACCATGATGCTTCTATTATCTTTAAATATAATTATTTGAACACCCGTATCGAAAAATAATTCCAAATCATCTTTATTGTGAAAAAAACTAATCGTGAACCTGTAGCGTTCACGCGCTGCCTGTAAGTATACAGCCACGCTATACCCGGTTTCGCTAACTCCTGATAGGCGCATAGCTATCAGGCTCTTGTTTGAGCTCCATCGGACATAGTGACCTAAATAAAAAGTCTTGTCAATCTACTCAACGAACAGTATCTGTAAAAAAAAAAATTATTCAATCGAAAAAAAAAGTGGGCCCAACATGAGACAATAAAAAATTCAATAAGGGCCATATAAAAATATATTTTCTCACAAAACATTTGGGAAATCGAAAAACAACTGTATTTTTTCTAACATCACAAGGAAAAAAAATGTCATTTCTTAACACTACATCAATATAGGTAAATGGTACAATTTACTACCGAAGATCAATGGACTATAATGAATTCACCTTGATCGTCGCGTTGTGGGATCTTTCATGACCATGACTTCTGTGATATCTCCGAAATTGGAAAAATATTCTCTGAGGCTTTCTGGAACATGAGTAAACAAAAAATTAACTTTTTTATAAGTTTGTCGAAATCAATACATGATATAGAAGAATTTTAATATTTTCAGTCAGATCATTCACAATAACTGACTTCACTGCAATCTGTATTATAGATCGAATACCAATCTCAAATATGATAACCATGTTTTTTCTACTTTCAGAGACTTTTTATATTTAAAAACGACGTAGTTAGTAACACATTGGTATCTATGGTTACAGAATTCACTAAAGTTTATTGAGCTTGCACAGGTAAGAGTTCGTGAGCTGTGCCAAGTTTGTGTGTCTTAGGCTTGTACCTAGGCTTGCAAAAAAAGAATAAAAAAAAATATAAATAATTTTTATTTTTTACTTTATTATTTACAACATAATTATTTTCTTATTTAAACAATTGGAATAAACAATTTCAATAATCAAACAAAAATATGTGGGACGACGTGGGATTAGAAGTTCCATAGAAATGGGCTAGTATAAAGCTAGTTTCGCTAGATACTTGAAAAAAATCAATAATAATAATAAGCTGTTTTTCCTTTTTTTTTTGTCTAACTGAATGTACTGGGATCGAACCTATTTTTATATACTTAATTATGGCAAAAATAGCTAACGAAAGGATGTAACCATATATATTAATTTGTGGTCTAAATTAATTCCTCAGCCATTTGCCGAAATAATTTCAATTCATTATAGAAAATATTGATGAGGAATTAATTCATTTGGTTACATCTTTTCCTTAGCAACATTTGCCATAATTAACTAATTAAAAAACCATTGGCAAATGGATGTAGGGAAAGAATATAATCAAATAACATAATTATAGTGACTTAGCATGTCTTTTTTAATTTTTTAAATCAATTAAATTCGTGGAGATTGCCTCGTAACTTATGTGAACGTTAGAATAGAAAAATTAAAAGAATAATATGCTATCCAACAATATATAAAATACAATCGTTTTTTTCAAGCCCTTTGACCGCGAATACAATTGTATTTTTTGCTTATCGTAACGACGAATACGATCGTATTTTTTCGGTTCTTTCGCTGAATACTATTATCTTTCTATCAATACTTTTCGAATACAATTGTTCCTCTCACGAATATCTTTGAAGGACTAAAAATTGTATTCGGAAAGTATTTTTAATGGCGCTGAGGAAGGTAATATGGAATATTGAATACAATTGTATTTTGCTAAATAAAAATACTCTGTTTATTTCATCTCGAAAATATATAAGGTAGTTATTAGAGAAGTTTACTGGATAAATTTTATTTCAATTTAACTGTAAGAGAGCATTCAATTTCGAATCAATCTAAAATCGATATATATTCAAGGGATATTCATTAGAAATTTTTTTTAATAAACATGAGTTTTGTAGGTAAAATAGATATTCACTAGCCAGTTATTTTTCATTGAAACTGTATACATTTTTTAGCTATCACAAATAGCTAATCACGATATTCAATTTCACCAACATGGACAGAATTCTACCAGGGTAATTATTTTTTATTATCCTATCCTCAAGATTATTGAAATTTACTTATATATCAGGAATATTTTCGTCGATCTTCTGAAATCATAATCGTTTTTTATCTTTTTTTTTAGGCCTTATTACATTTATTATTTTCACTTCTTGGCAAGGCCTAAATCCAACAGTTCAACGATCGATTGGACTACAGTTTCAATCGTTGATGATTCATGAACTTCCATATCTTGTTTCAATTGTTAGGACCCTTTTTTTTCCATTAAAAGAAATGTTGTAGAACGATATGTTTTTTTAAGATAGTTACCAAACCCGCAAACTAAATAGGGCATTTCAAATAAGATTAATATATTTTTTTTTTCCAAAATAGATCGTGATCCTTTTTTTTTGTTGGGCCTTATCAGATTGAATATCTATATTTTTTGACAGCTCAAAGAAACGACTGATCGATTTCACCAAGGTTTTAATTGATAACGCTTCATGCGTAGAGTTCACTATCTATTTTTTAAATTTTTAATACCATTTTGTTTTTTATACAACATTATGTGGAGTCAGATTTTGGTTTTGTAAGATATTTTTTGAGTTCATGAACCAATTGAGGTCATGTTAAATTGAATCAATGTGTTTTTTTTTTTAATCGTAATATTACGGAGGTTATAGGAGCCAATTATGGCACAATATATCATGACTTTTACACGAAAAATTAAATAGAATAGCAAATTATGAGATGTTGGCAGCTTTTATAAATTTGAATAATTAAATTGAATGTAAATTTTGTCTCTACCATATAGTTCCTAACATAAATACATATATATATATATATATTGTATATCTATTAGATTAATTGAATTTATATTATATGTTGCAATAATCTATTTTTCTTTCAATGATGACAATTTTAAAAGGAATGGAATTAAAGTTTTCAATGTCGATTATCGCAGCATCTCTAGCCCTAGTCGGAGTATTGAAAATTTTCAATTTTCAATTGGTAACTCAGGTCCTAACAAACGTTATCACGGTTGGAAGCTATAATTGTCCACGTATGATTTTGTTTTTATAATGGACGTTTAAAGGATCAAATAGCGATGATATAACATGAACGAAAGACCGACGGTGAAAGCGAAAAAAAAATTAGGAACTAGCTTGAATTGAGAAAGAGTTTAAGTTGTTAAAAAGAGAAAGGAACGAATGAAAGAAATGAAGGGGTCATGAGTCTAGCGTGAAAAATCAATAACTAGTGTACTGCCGACGTACCTAACCTTCCTAGCCCTCGGTTCTTTCCACTTCTACTCACTCCAGCCGATTGATATTTTTTTACCCTCTCAACTGTATTTAGTTACAAGCTGAGTGAGGTCAAACGCACTCACCTACTGTCTATCACCTTTTTTCTCTCTCGTTTTTTATTTTCATCTATAGGTATATCTGTCTTCAGAAATACACATTCAACATAGTCAGTCACTAACAGACGCTCGCAAATACATGTTTGCGCAAAGATATATTTCGCTTAAGATACCTAAAAATTTTCCATTTTTCTTTTTTATATATTTTTCTTCAATGCTGTCTTATTTTTGTTTTGCACCGTGTCAAAGATTGTGGTTTTTTTTCAACAGCCTCCACATATTTTTGAAGAAACTATTTAATTTATACTTCTTGGGTTCGATAATTCGTTTTTTTTTCAGTCGCTATGGAGTTTGAATGATTCGATTTGACAGTAAATTACACAGATATATTTGTAAAACATCAAGAGGCACGGAAGTGCCTCGCGTCAAGTATAAGAAAAAAAAAAAAGTGGTGAAACGTAAATAACTATATATACACGACAAAAAGCTAACCCCTGCGCGCTCCATTCTTTACGAATTTATTATAGTATGATCTCGTAGAGCTAAAAAAAATTCTTTAATGTATTGAGCCTATAAAACAATCCAGCTTTTTTTTAAAAAAAAAATAAAAATTTTTCAATGAATACTATTTTCTTAACAATCACTTCAATTTTTTACGATTGCGTTTTTCTTAAAATATCTTTGGAGTCCAGAGCAATCTTGCAACCTTATAAAATGGAATATTATATTCAAGATCTTTAAAGTCCAGAACAATCTTCCAACCTTATAAAACAAAATATTATGAGATTTCAGAGCGCAGAATGCTCGTTTTTTTACACTGTATACGCTTCCAATGTCATAAAGGTCTTTTCACACTGTCCACCAATTTTTATGTCAATGCGATTAGAGAAACTATCTAGATACATTTCCGTTTATGCGTTGCGTAGTACGTTCACGATGTATGTATTTTCAGTCAGTGTATATCTTTAGAACCTGTATATAGCAAATAAATAAATAAATATATTGAACATACAAAAGTATTACATATTATTATATAAAGCAAATGTGCAGGTCAATTATCAACATAATGATGAAATAACAAGTTTAATTGTTAACTGAAGACACGTTAATAATGAAGTTACTTATATTTTGAATTCTTGTATCTTTTTTTAGTTGTAATTTTGTTGTTGCCTCTTAAATTTTTAAAATTTCGACGATCGGAACTTACCGACAGATGGTGCACGCCGGTTTTTCAACGTCTCTGTAATCTGAAATACTGCTTACTCTGATTAGCATGATTTCACAGCTTGTGAATTTGATATGAAAAATGCTGAAGAGCAGAGTTTAAAAATTACATCAAACAGAAACGTCTAATACTACCAATATTACAGGATAATAAATGTTTTTCGAAAAATCAACTTATAATGAAGAAAAATAATGATAATTTTATTTTTATTAAACCTTCAAATCAATACCCAGTTCATTATGAATAAAAATCAAAATTTTTTGTTGCAAATCTGAGCCTGTAAATTATTATACTACATACAAAGTAAAAGCAGCAGCTAGAGAAACTATATAAAACTGGACAGTATTTTGAAGACTACATCTTTTCCTTAGTTACTGCTTTCGTTTTGGATTTTTTACTTATCGAAATAAATTACAGACTTATTGGGAATTTGTAAGTTAATTCAATCGTAAAAAATGAGAAGGAATAGTTTTGATTATTGTTATTCTCAAATATATTATATATTTGGGGTAATAAAATGATTTTCTATCGTTATTTATAATATAATATTTTAATATTATTTTATTTAATCTATAACACATATTATATTATAAACTACTATATTGTAGTGTCATTTATTTATAAACAAAGATTTAAGAAACATAGTAGATTATATGGAAAATCTACTTATCGATTTCCAGAATTCCATATTTTTTACATTCTATCCCATATTACACGTATAATACGCGTATGATAAGAGTTATATCTATTCATGTTGTGATGGTTGATACGTCACAAAACTGTAGTTATAATTGCAAACCGACATCAAAAGATTTTAAAGCAGCATGTCCATCAAGGTTAGAAGTAACAGCAATTATTGATGCTGATGACGATGATAATTTTATAATAAAAGTTGGTTTAATCATTTTGGTCAAAAATAATTGATGCTATAGTTGCAACAGTAACAGTATTATCAAAAAAATCTATTCAAAACTAAGTTTGTCAAACTATTGTGAACATTAATCAACGTTGTTCTTAAAATAATAATATCAATAAGTGTTCTAATATGAAAATAATTATATGTTAAATGAAGTTTGTAACTTTTGGTAATTTTTGTAGTGGTTTTTTCGGTATTTTCTTGATTTTACTGATAGAATATCCGTTGATATTCCAGATCGTAGTGCGATAAAGAATTTTAAATTATTGAATTTGTGATAATTATTGAAATAATTAATACATCATACATATATAACAGTATTTTATACAAATATTATTGATACATAGTGTATTAGCTTACAATATCTGTACTTTTTACCAAGTTAAATCTTGATGCGATCTGAAATACCTCCAAAAATTCTCAGTCGGTATTTCAGATTATAGTATGATAAAAATTATTTATCAATCAACTAGTTTTAAAATTCAAAGTTATTGTTAGAATAATATTTATGAAATAATTATATATTTTTTGATAATAATAATATATAGAGTTTTTATTGCCCGTGCTTTTTACCAAGTTAAATCTCGATGCGATGAGAAATACCTCCAAAAATCCCCAGTCAGTATTGATACATAGTGTATTAGCTTCCAATATCTGTACTTTTTACCAAGTTAAATCTCGATGCGATCCCCAGTCAGTATTTCAAATCATGGTGTGATAAAAATTATTTATCAATTAACTAGTTATTAAATTCATAGTTATTGTTGGAATAATATTTATCGAATAATAATGAATTTGTTGATAATAATAATATATAGAGCTTTCAATGTCCGTACTTTTTACCAAGTTAAATCTTGATGCGTTCTGATTTGAAAGAAATCCCAATTTCAATTAGAAGTTTACCGAAAAATTTTGATGCCAAATGGTGTTTCAATTCATTTTCTGTTGTTACGGAATGTGAGAAGAAATTAAAAGTCCTCGACACACTGACTAACGTACATGGATTATCTAATCATAATGGTTCCTCGAGCTACGTGAATGTAGTGATGCAATGCATATTATATTCAAAAAGCTCTCAGTGAGTCATTAGAAAAATAAAGCAAATCACATGATTCAGGAGTAGTTAATATTTTTAACGCGTATAGTTTAGAAAATACTTCTTCAGTAAATGAAATCAAAATATTTGTTGGTAGAGCATTTTGTCATAATGATGAGGACGACTCAGCTAAATTTCTAACGGCTCTTTGTGAAAAATGTTATATTTTAACCAAACATCTGAGCCACGAACAATAATTTTTAGAAAAATTTGGATCCTGTTCATATGTTAATGTTTCTTTGTCAAACCAATTCATTATAAATCTTTTGATACCAAAAAAAAATGGCACATTTACGTTACAAGAACTTATTAATCAATCACTATCGTTGCGGCACGAGAGGATCGGTCCTTGTGTCGATTGTTCTAAATCAACGAAAATTTGAAGAAAAACGAAAATTCAAAAGAGTAATGATGTCATTGTTTTAAAAGTCAACTCTTTGTCAATGGATTTAAATGGTCAACTGCAAAACAATAATTTTTCAATAAAAGAAATACCAATTTCTAAAGCTGACATTTGTAGCTCTACATATAAAGTTAATTGCGCTTGAGTCAAAGACAATACATCGAATTTTAAGTTGAGTAACTTCTAATTTTGTAAGTTATATCCGCAATTATACTAGCTGAATATGAATTGATGATCTGTCTATATATAGTCAATTCATATTCATAATTGCTAGTGGAAACTGGCCAAGAAATGCAAAAAATGCTTATATTTTCTTTTTAAAACAAAGTAAAAATGATCCTAAGCGTAACAAGAAATTTTAATTAACAAACAGGAAAAATATTTTTTTTACATTTTTTTTTTCACTATATACGATAGACGAACTTCACAAAAACATGCGATTTCATAACAAAAAAAGAAACGCAGTTTTTTTTACAAAAAGGAGCGTCAAGTATTCGAAATCAGCACTAATTGTGGTCTTACTAAGTTTATAGTTGTCTTAATTTTCCAAATACAAAAAGATATGATCCTAAAATAAGTTAAGAAAGAAATATCTTTTAACCTTATTTTAGTAGTTGTATAATATAAAAACAACAAGTTTTTCGAGTAATATCTGGCAACTTGCTAGTGGATACCACTTTCTACTTTGTAAAATATATATGTACGGTGCTCGTTTCATTTGCATTCATTATTGAATCCTTCGTTGACAAAAAAAAAAAAAAAACGTATAACTAGATATATATTTTTAAACATGCCAGCAAGTTGAAAAATTTTTTAGCTGCCAGTCCTAAGCCTGCAGTCCAATTCACAGGGCATTACAATTCAGGGCTTTTTGATTGATTAATAAGTTCTTGTAACGTAAATGTGCTATTTTTATTTGGTATCAAAAGATTTATCATGAATTAGTTTGACAAGGAAACATTATCATATGAACAGGATCCACATTTTTCTAAATATTTTTGTTCCTGGCTCAAATGTTTGGTTAAAATATGATTTTTTTCGCAAAGAGCTGTTAGAAATTTGGTTGGGTCATCCTCATCATCATGACAAAATGCTCCATCTACCAATATTTTGATTTCATTTACTAAAGAAGTATTTTTTAAACTATACGCATTAAAAAATTTAACTACTTCTTAATCATGTGAATTGCTTATTTTTTCGAATGACTCACTAAGAGCTTCAGAATGTAATATGCATTGCATCACCGAATTCACGTAGCTCGGGGAACCATTATGATTAGATAATCCATGTACATATTAGTCAGTGTGTAGAGGACTTTTAATTTCTTCTCAGATTCCGTATCAACAGAAAATAATCTAAACACTTTTTAGCATCAAAATTTTTCGGTAAACTTCTGATTGAAATTGGGATTTATTTCAAATCAGATCGCATCGAGATTTAACTTAGTAAAAAGTACGGGCAGCAATAGTTCTATATATTATTATTATCAATGAATATATTATCATTTTATAAATATTTTTCTAACAATAACTTTGAATTTAATAACTAGTTGATTGATGAATAATTCTTATCACACTATGATCTAAAATAATGACTGGGGATTTTTGGAGGCATTTCTCATCGCATCGAGATTTAACTTGGTAAAAAGCATGGGCAATAAAAGCTCTATATATTATTATTATCAAAAAATATATAATTATTTCATAAATATTATTCTAACAATAACTTTGAATTTTAAAACTAGTTGATTGATAAATAATTTTTATCATACTATAATCTGAAATACCGACTGAGAATTTTTGAAGGTATTTCAGATCGCATCAAGATTTAACTTGAAAAAAAGTACAGATATTGTAAGCTAATACACTATGTATCAATAATATTTGTATAAAATACTGTTATATATGTATGATGTATTAATTATTTCAATAATTATCACAAATTCAATAATTTAAAATTCTTTATCGCACTACGATCTGGAATATCAACGGTGTTATGTTATTTCATTATTATGTTGATAATTGACCTGTACATTTGCTTTATATAACAATATGTAATACTTTTCTATGTTCAATATATTTATTTTTATATTTGCTATATACAGGTTCTAAAGATATACACTGACTGAAAATACATACAGCGTGAACGTAGTACGCACCGCATAAACGAAAATTTATCTTGATAGTTTTTCCGATCGCATTGACATAAAAATTGGTGGACAATGTGAAAAGACCTTTATGACATTGGAAGCGTATACAGTGTAAACGAACGAACAGTTTTCGATTTGAAATCTCATAATATTTTGTTTTATAAGGTTGCATGATTGTTCTGGACTTTAGAGATCTTAAATATAATATTCCGTTTTACAGGGTTGCAAGATTGCTCTGAACTCCAAAGATATTTTAAGAAAAACGCAATCGTGAAAAATTGAAGTGATTGTTAAGAAAATAGTATTCATCGAAAAATTTTTATTTTTTTTTCAAAAAAAAGCTTGATTGTTCAATAGGCTCAATACAAAAAAGAATTTTTTTAGCTCTAAGAGTTCATACTTTCATAAATTTGTAAAGAATTGAAGCGGGCAGGGATTAGCTTTGTGTCGTGTATAGGTATATAGGCACACTGAGAGAAATTTTAACTAAGAATTACAAAAGTAAAAGAAAAAATTACTAAATAAATAGTAAAAACTGCGTTCCCCCGTCATTTATAAGAATTATTCGTATATTGATAGATAATTTTTACAATAAAGTTATGTAAAAAATCTGGCTATTGACTATATACAATACTAAGCCATAAAATTTACACAATTTTATTGTAATTTCTGTTTAAAAAAATGACTAAATTCACGACACTCACAAGTAAATTTTAGAAGGCTGAGAATTTACCCACTAGCGGTTTTAGAATTTACTAAATTTTATTACAAATTTTATTTAAAAGTTGGACATTTTTTGTGTTAAGTTGGGCAGTTTGTGCTAGATTCACGGAGAATAGCAATCAATTCCCGGCAACATTTTTTCTTTTCTGTTTACACGCTCAAAACTCGAAAACTAATTGTTAAATAGAAAAAAGTTATTCCTGATAAATTGTTTAGAAATAAATAACCAACAATTAACCTCGCTTAACCCCATACCTAGCTTCAACAGATAAGGCTATAGAATTGCTTGAAATTACATGACAGTTCAATCATTTGTTCAATCGGTCGGCCATCTTTGTGTTATTTCGCCCCACAAACAGAATTTTTACAAAGCTATATAGTAAAAAATATTTAAGTCTATGCTAACTTTTATATGTGTACATGATAATTTTTATTATATATATAAGAATATTTATTAAATTGTGCAGTATTTTTTATTCAACCATATAATAATTTTTATTGTTTTCACTAAACATGTATGTTCTTTATTTAATCAACTCATAACTCATAATCTAAGAGATTAATCGAAAAAAGTAATTCTTTATAAATTGTTTAGAATTGAGTTTTCAATAATAAACTTCACTCAACCCCATGTCTATCTGCAATGGATAACGATGTATAGAGGCTGAAGTGACCTAGCAATTTTTTGACATTTTACACATTTTACATAATTTTATTGTAGAATTCCGACTCTCGCGGCCAGTCCCAGAAATAAAACAAAAATTACAAAGTACTATAGTAATTTCTATTCAACCATGATTTTAATTTTTAGTTAAAATTTCTCTCAGTGCACGGTAGTTATATACAATCCCCCACTTTTTTTTTTCTCATACTTGACGCGAGGCACTACCGTGCCTCTTGATTGTAACTAAATAAAGAAAATCATTGAGTTATATATCCTGATCGGTTTTTAGCCAAGATTGGATCCACCTACCCTATTCTGAATGAGTTAAGGTTCAAAAAAAGTGTTTTACAATTTTTTAACCAGTAGATTTATTAAAGGATGGACAATTTGGGTTTGATTCTGCCTGAACTCGAATTGGAATTTTCTGGGTGACATTCTGGAACGTTATCATCCGGCCTGCTCGAGTGGAAATTTCAGTCCGATTCGGATCCAGGACGGATCCGGTGAACCGGATCCGGTTACAATAAGGACTCCGTGGCTAAATCGGATACCAAATTATGTATCCGAAATTATATTTAAATCGGATCCGATTTTACATCCAAAACGGATCCGATTTTACGTCCAAATCGGATCCGATTTTTTATTTAAACCGGATCCGAATTTTGTTTTAAAAAAATTTTGATTTAAGAAAAAAAAATATTTTTGCTTTTTTCAATTATTTTTTTTAACAATCATTATTAACAATATTTTTATCTTAGAAAATTCAACCTAAACTAAACTAAAATTCCGGATTTTGCGGGGATCGATCTCTGGGCTATTCTGTTCAAAGTCGACAACTCTATCCTAATTGACCACGGCGGCGTACATGGAATCGATGAAATCAAAAGTCCTTTACAGGCGTAGAAAGTTATTTCAAAATTACAATAGAAAAACTTGATATGATTAATACTATATATATCCAACAATGTATTTATTATTATCAAAAAATAAAATGACATTCTGAAATTAATTTTTTTTTTTTTTTTTTTCAAATACTTCTAAGTTGGATCCGTTTCAAATCAGGGAAACCGGATCCGGCTTACCTTAGCCAAGCCTGACCGAATCCGGAAGTTAACTTTGACAAAAAAAACAAATTTCAATTAAAGTCCGGCATTCCGGATCCGATTCGGATCAGGATAGAGTAAGGGAAACCGGATCCGGTTAGCCTTAGCCAAACCTGACTAAACCCGGAGATAACTTTGAAAAAAAAAATAAATTCCGATTAAAGTCCGGCAATCTGGATCCGATTCGGATCAGGAAAGAGTGAGGAAAGCCGGATCCGGTTAGCCTTAGCCAAACTTGACTGAACCCGGAGATAACTTTGAAAAAAAAAATAAGGTCCGATTAAAGTCCGGCAATCTGGATCCGATTCGGATCAGGATAGAGTAAGGGAAACCGGATCCGGTTAGCCTTAGCCAAACCTGACTAAACCCGGAGATAACTTTGAAAAAAAAAATAAAGTCCGATTAAAGTCCGGCAATCTGGATCCGATTCGGATCAGGAAAGAGTAAGGAAAGCCGGATCCGGTTAGCCTTAGCCAAACCTGACTGAACCCGGAGATAACTTTGAAAAAAAAAAATAAGGTCCGATTAAAGTCCGGCAATCTGGATCCGATTCGGATCAGGAAAGAGTAAGGAAAGCCGGATCCGGTTAGCCTTAGCCATAACGGATCCGAAAAGGGTCAGGAAACCCGGATCCGGATTACCTTAGCCATACAGGATCCGGCCAAGCCGGATTCAATTTCCACTCGGGAGGGTGGATATAATAAAAGTCTCAGCCAATAGCTAGCCATTCATTAGCAACTGTCAAATGGCTAGTCAAGATCTTCCAAGCCCCAGGTAGAAATCTAATGTGCAGCAGACGTCAAAGGACGAGCGATTTTGACATTAAAACGTCAGGTGGATGTCTGCTCAGATGTCCCAGAGACGTAAAAGTGTTACGCTTTAGGACGTCAAATAGACGGCAAAAAAATAAAATATACCTCATTGTTAGATTGGATGGTTGATTTATACATTGTAAATTACTTTATAAGTAAACAATAGGTTTCATGAACATTTTGGAAGATATTATGATTGTGAGATGTATGCGTTATTGTTTTGAGATAGTTTTTTCATAATATTTAACCAACATAAAGCGTAGTAGTGATTTTCAAATGCATGTTAAAGACAAAAAAAAAATTTCCTATGAACATATTTTATCATTATACTACACAGTTAATAATGCAGATATGTGAATGTCGATTTATTATTATTATTATTCAACCGCACTTTTTCGGTTAAAAATCAGTCCTAACCAAAAAAAGGCCAAGCTTACAAGAGCCAATCACCGTTTGTTTCGTCGAAAGCAGGGGGGTGACACTCAATGGGATCAAGCCCCCGGTATTTGGCAGCCGGGGGCTCGGTTTTGCAGGAGCGCCAACATGACAAAATGTCAATTTTTCTAACTTTGAAATTGAATATCTAATTGAAAATGGGGTCTAAAAAATCGAAAGTTATTGTTAGGATGTTTAGAATTTTTTGTTTTATCTATTGAATAGTTTAAAAATCGGTTATTGATACTTTTAATTTAATGTTTATGTGCCTGGTGAAAACTAGTTACAACCGACATTTTAAACGAAAATGACTTTACCGATTGTAAAATTATCGACTTCTACCTTCGAAAATAAATTTTATAATATATTTACTTGATATATTCTTTATTTTTGTCTAATTGTATTTATTTATTGTTAATCGAAAATTCAAGACAATATATTAATTTTTATTACTCTTTCCTTAGATATAATATTCTAGTTGCTTGTTTTTACAACTTGAGTAAACATAATTATAAATTTTTTTTTTTTTTTCATTCCTCATAAAAAATATATACAGTTTATAAAATCATTTTAATTTTTTCAACAATATTTGTAGTCAACTTATGTTGGATATATTGCCCGTTAAGGGATTTATATCTGGTATTTAATTTAGGATATATATTTAAATAATCAACACAATAATTTTTTGTCTTTGTTTTCGTTTAATTTCAATTATCATCATTTAAAATTATTATTTAAAATTTATATTATTATTTAAATTGGTTATCAAATTAGTTTAAATTTATTTATTAACTTGAATTGATTTAAGTTATTTTTTTTGTAAGAGCAAGTGACAAGAGAGAGTTCCGTAGGCTACGGGATTGCAAAAGCAACTGATGCTAGAAAAAGGTCCAGGACGCTAACCAGCTTCTGGGCCTTAGTAAGGAAAATTCTGGAAAATTCTAGAAGGCCAAACGACGCTTGTATAACCAAGCGTCGCTTGGACCCGACAAAACTTCCAAAATGTTTTTACATGCATTCTATGGTCAGCGGCCTAATCCTCATTGTCCTCAAACTGCAACATTTTTCTAATGGCAAACGTTGTCAGTTTGAGGGATTAGTCGGCATCGGCTCGTGCCGTCAGAGGATTAGACACGCTAGCTCCATGTGTTGGATGTTTTATTTTTTATTTTATTTTACATTTTCAACTTATTTTTTCTCAAATAAATTTTATCTTTTTCTTGCTCTCTCTCTTCTCACTTACCTCTCTTTCCGACGGAACAACTTATTATTAAAAAAGTCATGGAAAAAAATGAGCTTGTTTATTTATGTAAAATTTAATATATTTTTACTATATAACTAAATTATTTATATATTTGCTATGCTGATCACATTTTTTCACAAGTCTTATCTTCTATATACAAGAGTTTGATTTTTTTTTCTTAAATATAATAAGTTAACAATTCAATAATAATGTTATGACTAACATTAATGTAATTATCAATTAAATATTTCATTAAATACATATTAACGTCATAAAAATTTCGTATAAATACATTTATAATATTTCAAATTTATAACATTTCAATTTATAGATTATAAAAACATTGACTCTTTGACATGAAAATTGATGCATTAGTAAAAATTAAAATATAATATCAACTTTTTTAACTATTTAAGCTAAAAAATATCTCACTCAATAATACTTAATATCTTGAAAAATTGAGAGTAATATTATGAAGCATATGCTTTACAACATGCTGTAAAGCTTTACATTTACTGCTTACATTTTTCAATGATTTGTCAATTACTTAGAAATTGTGACAGAAAATTGACACTTTTATTGGCCACAAGAAATCATTTATCACTGACATTGTCTAAAAAAAAAAAATATATTCACATTATCATCACAAGTTACGGAAATAAATATTTGATAATAATAAAATACTTAGTGAGAACTATTAACAGAAAGTTCACGATGATTCACTCCAAAACGTTGACGATCTATATCACAATATGTGAGTAAATAATGTCCATGAGGTATTTTTTCTGGACTTGACTAATGCCTGATACTGTAGGAGGTAGATAAAAATCAACTTATTTCAGATCAACCAAATAATAAGATTTCTATGTAATACCAATTTACCAACTGATATCAATGGAAATCTTGTGTTTAGTCAAACTTATTATTTCCTTGTCGACATATTAGATATACTGAAATATAAAAAAATATACAAAACTGATAATTTCTTGCTCCAGCAACAGAGCAAGTTATTCTGCTCAATTAAAAAAAAATATTTCTTACCATTTGGTTTATTACCAAGCTCCAATATTTTTGGTATAAAATCATGTGTTATTTTACAGTTAATTTTTATTCCATAATTATTTCATATCAAAAATGTTGATTGCATCTTCCTCTTATGTACTCTAATTGTTCCAAAAACTGTTATTGTAAAATAAAATAAAATTAATATTATTACGTTCATTTTAATTAACAATGTTAATTGTAGATTTTTTATTTGTACCTGCACCAAGTACTCCACCGTCACCACAATTTGTCACAGTTTCTAGTGGTGGTTGTTTCAAATAAATAAATCTGTAACATGGTCCATCATTTTTCTAAACATCCGATTGTCCTTCCATATTTAATGTTACTAGTATCAAAATTTCCCAGAAAAAGCACAAGCATTCATATAAATATCTTGGTAGAACATTGTTTGTTGCATCCAAGACAACATTATAGTATTTAATGATGTCCAATACCATTCCTACTGTTTGATTAAATTTTGTATGGTATTATATTTGGACACTTGCGATATGTCTGAAATATTAATGTAATTTATTATTATAGGTAATATTGATTGTTGAATTTAATTGGTATACAATTTACCTGGCTGCAGCATTAACTTTCAAACTTTTAATATCACTTATTGTAAACACCAATCGTCTATGAAGATACTACAAATACTAACTTCCAGCTCTAGCAAAATAAAAACTCGATGAGCATTTTCATCCACTAGCTCTAACAATTATTAAAACATATGATTCTTTTTTATCTTGATTACTATGTAATTATTTAATTTCTTCATTATTTATATTCACATTAAATATATTTTTTGACAAGTGTGGTTATGCTTTGAGTTTTGATCCGGTAACGCAACTGCATTTAAACGCTAAACCGGTCCAGCCACACACATACACGCAAGTGATTTCCCACTCCTTCAATAAAATACACGTTCAACAATACAATTTTTTTATTTTATACAAATATATATTCAAGATAATTAAATACTTAATGAAAGTGATAAAATTATTTATACTATATTTTTTTTCTCTTTAATATTATTACCACGCTTAAACTAATTTAATATTAATGTGTGTATAGGCACAAGTGCATTAATTATATTTTGTAGGTGCGTTATTTAACATAAAATATGAACGAAAAAAAAACAGAATATAATTTTTATTTTGGTGATACAAACTAGCATAGTACAAATTATTCTAAATCTCTATAATTTTTTTCGTGGTATGGGCCTGAATCAACTACATAAAAAAAAAAGACTTTTAACCCTTTTTTTTGAGGTACATAATAAAAACAATTGTGATACAAGTTGGTACAAATAAAAACTTCTAATGAAATATTACATGAATAATTACAATATTTTTCCTAATTACTAATGTTAACTATTTTTATTTTAGTTATTATAATTTTTTATCTCAGTCCTTTTTGTTCCATCATTCGTCGACTTTTTCCAAGAAAATAATAATAGCTAAAATAAAAAAATTTAAAATCGGAAAATAAATCTATTACCTGATATGATTAGTTTTTGGAAAAAAATACTTAAGTTAAAATAAAAAATTTTTTATTGAATGGTTATATGGTTTTTTTTTTTTAATTATATAAAATCTTATTGAAGTTGTTACATTCATTAAGAACCTAACACTGCCTGCATGTACAACTTCTTGAATTAGTATTTAATCGATACAAATATTAAACATTAAACTAATAATTTTTCCTCCACGAGAAGAATCAACGATTTCAATGCTAAACTTTTCTATTTGAGTTATTATTATTTCTATAAAATTTCTCGGAAATAGGTCTACGAATGACGGAACAAAAAGGACTAAAGTGAGAAATAATGATAAATAAAATGAAAAAATGCAACATTGTTTCCGCTTTTCTGTAGGTGCGTGAAGCATGCCTGCACCAGTCCTAGAAAAATTATCTATAGGATACTTATTAAAAGCGTTTGAATTTGTACTAATTTGTACTGCCATTGATTTAATTTGTACCTCACAATTAAAGGGTGCAGAAAGGGTTAAAAATCGACTTTTTTTTCTAGATGACTTAGGGGGGAAAATAAATTGCTACAGACGCAGAATAATTTGTGCTAATTTGTACCACCAAGCCCAAAATTTATACCTCAAGAATAACAAAATTACTGACTCCAAAATACATAATAATTAACAATTGCATATCTGCTTTAATTATTGGGGTACGAATTTCGTTCTAATCGGTACAAATTAAATTTCGTTCTGATTTTTAAAATATAGAAAAAAATTATTTGAAAATATCGATTTTTGAAGGCGCCATGCAATTGTTAGTTAAACTTTTTTATATAATTATTTTGGAGTAAATAAAAATTGATTTTTGGAGGCACTTTTTGGTGCAATTAAAAATTTTATTAACAAATGCATGCTGCATCGAACAAGAAATTTTTTTAAATAATTTATTCTCAATCTTGAAAAGAAAAACGTAAATTTTTTTATTTTAGTTATTATTATTTTTTATTTTAGTTCTTTTTGTTCCGTCATTCGTCGACCTTTCTGAGAAATGTAACGAAAATAATAATAACTAAAATAGAAAAATACAATAGTGGAAATAAAATGTATTTCCATGATTAGTGTCTGCGAGAAAATTTAACTAAGGAAAAGATGTAGCCATATAACTTATTTTGTGATCTATATTAATTCCTCAGTAATATTTTCCATAATAAATTAAAATTATTGTAGCAAATGGCTTAGTAGTCCAGGTAATAAAGGTCCAGGTTTGCGTTTTTTTTTTTTGGTTTTGAAAAAAATATGATAGGTGTCGAAAATTATATGGGAATTAAATGGTCGGAATGAAAAAGGTTGAATTTTTGAAGGGTTGAATAAAAATAAATAAGGTGTTTTTGGGGATATCGCGGCGGTTATTAAGTTTTGATAAAAACCTAAATTTTGATATGAGAAAGTTTTAACGTAACTAGAAAGGGTTGGGAGAAAATCGCGATAGAAAATTCGGAGTGGGGCGTTTATTTTGAATCGAGGGGAAATTTCATCGCGCATAAATTGGGGTCGCGTTCTTTCTTTCATCGGTCCATTCGTAGGGGGATTTCGATACTTTGGGTTCAATAATCATAACTAAAATAATATAATATAAAATAAAATCTTTTTTAATTTAACAATATTTAATATTTCGAATTGTTTGAATAATTGTTAATAATAATTAGAAAATTTTTTCGTTTAAAATGCTCAATTTATTATAAAAAAAGAAGAAAAAATGTCAAAAAAAAAAAAAATTTTTTTTTTTTATAATTATTTGAAATTTCAGATAAATAAATTTATAAACAAATTAGTTAATTATCACGTATTCAATTTTTTTTTGTCAACGATTATTTCAACAGACGGAAAAATTTTTTTTTTTTTTTAAATTCTCGCGACGCGTATCGGTTTTGGGGGAAAAGGGTGGCTCCAATCGCGGAAATAATAGACATAAAAGGAAGGCTCCCGATGTAACAAAAATTATGATATATTATTTTTTTTTTTTTATTTCAATTTGAAATACAGTTATCAATTATTTATCCCGGAGAAATTTTTTTTTTTTTTTTTAAATTTCCGCGACGCGTATCGGCTATGGGAGGGAAAGGGTGGCTCTTATCGCGAAAATGATAGACATAAAAAAAAAGACATAAAAAATTTTTTTTTTTTGAAACAAACATTATTTTTCCAGGTCTAACTCGTCTTAACTTTGTTTATAATTAATGAATCGACTTGAAACTTGGCATATAGTTTTGTCATAGCCTAGCGATAATAAAATTCTTAAATAATATACTTGTATTGTTTTTTATCAATTGACGGTTGAAAGTCAAACAGTCGAGAAAATTTATTAAAACTTGTCAGTGGCAACATTGTTCATCTATATATCAAGAAGTTTTTCCCAAATTTTCAAATTTTTTTAGCAATAATTAACCAAGTTATTCATTAATTAACAAATTGTGAGCTGCCGCTGCGATTGTAGATGATTGTAGATCCGTAGCGAACGTACGCGCACTCTCCAGTCACTGTAAATACTGATCTCTTGCGCATGCAAACATATAAATTGTGGCGGCGGCAGCTCACAATTTGTTAATCAATGAATAACTTGGTTAATTATTGCTAAAAAAATTTGAAAATTTGGGAAAAACTTCTTGATATATAGATGAACAATGTTGCCACTGACAAGTTTTTTAATTCTAAAATTTTCTCGACACTTTTTTATCTTGAAGTTTGAAAAACGCATTTTCCGACCGTCAATACTCAATTAATTGATAAAAAAAAACAATACAAGTAAATATTATTTTTCAAGTTATTTTTATTATCGCTAGGCTATGACAAAACTATATGCCAAGTTTCAAGTCGATTCATTAATTATTAACAAAGTTATGACGAGTTAGACCTGGAAAAATAATGTTTTTCTCAAAAAAAAAAATATTAAACTTTTTTTTTTAATTCATTAAATAATGATAATTGAATATAATTTATTTTAAAGAAAATATGTCATTTTTGATTCTTCACATGAAGGTATTTCTTTTTTTTTTTTTTAATCATTTTGAAATTTTTGTCAATTTAACCTGAGCAACGTTACGTGTTATAGGCCTCCGAGCGCTCAGCATGTTATAGAATCCGGACCCTCAATTTGTACCACCAAGCCCGGAATTTGAACCTCAAGAATAACAACAAAAAAAAATTATTTACTCCAAAATGATAATTAACAATTGCATATCTACTTTAATTATTGAGGTACAAATTCGAAATTTATCGCTACAAATTAGCTCTTGTTCCGTTCTTTGAAATAAAAAAAAAAATTATTGAAAAATATTGAATTTTAAAGGCACCATGCGATTGTTAGTTGAATATTTTTATTAACAATTCCATGGCGCCTTCAAATATTAATATTTTTTAATAATTTTTTTTTAATTTTAAAGAACAAAACAAAAGGTAATCTGTACCAATAAAATTAGGAGTCGTACCTCAATAAGAATAATAAAGTATTATCAATTGATATTTCGGATTAACTTGTTTTTTTATTATTATTATTGAGGTACAAATTCTAGTTTTATCGGTACAAATTAGCCTCTATTCCGCTCATTAAAATAAACAAAAAATTATTTAAAAATATTAATTTTTAAAAGCGTTATGCAATTGTTTATCAAATATTTTTATTAACAAATGCATGGTGCCTTCAAATATCAATATTTATGAATAAGTTTTTTTCTGTTTTAAAGAGAAAACAAAATTGGGCAATACGTATGGGGCTGGAAGAGATTAAAGCAATACGTATGAGGCTTAGAAAATCCAAAGCAATACGTATGAGGCTTAAAAGAATTAAAGCAATACGTATGGGGCTAAAAAAAAATTAAAGCAATACGTATGGGGCGGAAAAAATCAAAGCAATACATATGCAGCTTACAAAATAATTATTTCTTATTGTTTCCTAAGTTAATCACACTCTATCAAGTTAACTAGCTTCATACGTATTGCTTTACATACGCAGCTTACAAAATAATTATTTCTTATTGTTTCCTAAGTTAATCACACTCTATCAAGTTAAATAGCTTCATACGTATTGCTTTATTAGAAAACCTAATAAAATTAGTTCATGCTATGAAATATTAATACAAAATAATTATTTCTTATTGTTTTCTAAGTAAATCAACATTCTATGAAATTCAGTGACCAAAAAACCTAGGCCCCCAGAGACCCCTTATTCACCCTTGCCTGTATTTAGCTATCATCAGTAGTTGAATTCACGAGGTAATAGGGTTTTCTGTGAATTCTCTCAATTTATTTAAATATTAACAAATTAAACGAATTATCTGTATATCATTATTTTTAGTATTATTTTGACTATAATTTTTGGTTAAAAAAAAACTCACGGAATAAACCGCGCAAAGCGCGGGTATGCCCTAATAATAATAAAAAAACAAGTTACTCCGAAATATCAATTGATAATACTTTATTATTATTATTGAGGTACAAATTGTAATTTTATCGGTACAAATTAGCTTTTGTTTTGTTTTTTAAAATAGAAAAAATATTATTAAAAATATGAATATTTGAAGGCGCCATGGAATTGTTAATAAAAATATTTAACTAACAATCGCATGGTGCTTGTAAAATCAATATTTTTCAATAATTTTTTTTTTATTTTAAAGAACAGAACAAGAGCTAATTTGTACCGATAAAATTCGAATTTGTACCTCAATAATTAAAGTAGATATGCAATTGTTAATTATCATTTTGGAGTAAATAATTTTTTTTTGTTGTTATTTTTGGGTACAAATTCCAGACTTGGTGGTACAAATTAGTACAAACTATTCTAAAATTTTTTTTTTTTTTTTAAATTCTCGCGACGCGTATCGGTTTCGGGGGGAAAAGGGTGGCTCTAATCGCGAAAATGATGAATATGTAAAAAAAGGCTCCCGATGTGAGGAAAAAAGTGATTAATAATTTATGATTTAACGATACGTTAATTTTGCTTTGCAGAATAATTAATTTATTTTTTTCTAATTTATGAGTTATAACTAATAAATTATTTTATTTCATTTTTTTTGACTGTATAGCCCGTATTTTTTTTTTTTAAATTGTTGCAAAAAAAAAAAATAATAATATCAAAATTTTCGTTACATCGGGAGCCTTCTTTTTTATGTCTATCATTTTCGCGATTAGAGCCACCCTTTCCCTCCCATAGCCGATACGCGTCGCAAGAATTAAAAAAAAAAAAAAATTTCTCCGGGATAAATAATTGATAACTGTTTTTCAAATTAAAATAAAAAAATAATAATAATACCTTAATTTTCGTTACATCGGGAGCCTTTTTTTTTATGTTCATCATTTTCGCGATTAGAGCCATCCTTTCCCTCCCATAGCCGATACGCGTCACGAGAATTTAAAAAAAAAAAAAAAAATTTCTCCGGGATAAATAATTGATAACTTTTTTTCAAATTAAAATAAAAAAATAATAATAATACCATAATTGTCGTTACATCGGGAGCCTTTTTTTTTATGTCCATCATTTTCGCGATTAGAGCCACCCTTTCCCTCCCATAGCCGATACGCGTCACGAGAATTTAAAAAAAAAAAAAAAAATTTCTCCGGGATAAATAATTGATAACTTTTTTTCAAATTAAAATAAAAAAATAATAATAATACCATAATTGTCGTTACATCGGGAGCCTTTTTTTTTATGTCTATCATTTTCGCGATTAGAGCCACCCCTTCCCTCCCATAGCCGATACGCGTCACGAGAATTTAAAAAAAAAAAAAAAATTTCCGGGATAAATAATTGATAACTTTTTTTCAAATCAAAATAAAAAAAAAATAATAATTTTATAATTTTCGTTACATCGGGAGCCTTCTTTTTATGTCTATCATTTCTCGATTGGAGCCACCGTCTTCCCCCCAAAACCGATACGCGTCACGAGAATTTGGAAAAAAAAAAAAAATTTCTCCGAGATAAAAAATTGATAACTTTATTTCAAATTGAAATAAAAAAAAAAAAATAATATATCATAATTTTCGTTACATCGGGAGCCTTTCTTTTATGTCTATCTTTTCCGCGATTGGAGCCACCCTTTCCCTTCCATAACCTATACGCTTCGCGAGAATTTAAAAAAAAAAAAAAATTTCTCCGGGATAAATAATTGATAACTTTTTTTCAAATCAAAATAAAAAAAAAATAATAATCTTATAATTATCGTTACATCGGGATCCTTTTTTTTTATGTCTATCATTTCCGCGATTGGAGCCACCCTTTTCCCCCAAAACCAATTTGCTTCGCGAGAATTTAAAAAAAAAAAAAAAATTTCTCCGGGCTAAATAATTGATAACTTTATTTCAAATTGAAATAAAAAAAAAAATAATAATATATCATAATTTTCGTTACATCGGGAGCCTTCCTTTTATGTCTATCATTTCCGCGATTGGAGCCACCCTTTTCCCCCAAAACGATACGCGTCGCGCGAATTTAAAAAAAAAAAAAATTTTTTCCCGTCTGTTGAAATAATTGTTGAAAAAAAAAAATTAAATACGTGATAATTAACTAATTTGTTTTATAAATTTATTTATTTAAAATTTTAAATAATTATAAAAAAAAAAATTTTTTTTTTTTTCTGACTTTTTTCCTTTTTTTTTTATAATAAATTGAGCATTTTAAACGAAAAATTTTTCTAATTATTATTAACAATTATTTAAACGATTCAAAATATAAAATATTATTAAATTAAAAAAGATTTTATTTTATATTATATTATTTTAGTTATGATTATTGAACCCAAAGCATCGAAATCCCCCTACGAATGGACCGATAAAAGAAAGAACGCGACCCCAATTTATGCGCGATAAAATTTCCCCTCGATTCAAAATAAACGTCTCACTCCGAATTTTCTATCGCGATTTTCTCCCAACCCTTTCTAGTTACGTTAAAACTTTCTCATATTAAAATTTAGGTTTTTTTTCTCTATATTTTTTATCTAAACTATTTTAAACTAAACTTAATAACCGCCGCGATATCCCCAAAAACACCTTATTTATTTTTATTCAACCCTTCAAAAATTCAACCTTTTTCATTCCGACCATTTAATTCCCATATAATTTTCGACACCTATCATATTTTTTTCAAAACCAAAAAAAAAAAAACGCAAACCTGGACCTTTATTACCTGGACTACTAAGCCATTTGCTACAATAATTTTAATTTATTATGGAAAATATTACTGAGGAATTAATATAGATCACAAAATAAGTTATATGGCTACATCTTTTCCTCAGTTAAATTTTCTCGCAGACACTAATCATGGAAATACATTTTATTTCCACTATTGTATTTTTCTATTTTAGTTATTATTATTTTCGTTACATTTTTCAGAAAGGTCGACGAATGACGGAACAAAAAGAACTAAAATAAAAAATAATAATAACTAAAATAAAAAAATTTCCGTTTTTCTTTTTAAGATTGAGAATAAATTATTTTAAAATATTTATTGTTCGATCCAGCATGCAATTGTTGATAAATAGTCCAGTCGATAAAAATAATTTCACAATAAAAAAAAATTTTTTTTTGTCTTATTCGTTAGACAAAAATCAGAAAAAAATTATTATAACTAAAAACTTTTTTTTATTTTCCTCCGGTGCGTAGATCCAATGAGAAAATGTAACTAAGGAAAAGATGTAGCCAAGTAAATATAGCTAAGAAAAAGATGTAGCTAAATACTTTACTTTGTTTCTAAATAATTTCTCAGCTATCTGCCGTAATTATTTTATATAAATTATTCTCCAAGTACATCTATTTGAACAAAAATAAGATAATCTGGATATAGTAATAATAATTGATATCATTAATACTAAAGAATAATGATATATGTATTTAGACTATATAGCAAATTTGATTATTATAAAAAATAGAAAAAAAGTAAAATTATGTGCTGTTTTTTTTAACAATTATTTTGGCGTCAACATTCTTTGTTGAAAAAAAATAAATTAATGAGTATATTTATTTTTAAATAAAAAAAAATACTTTTCACATAAATGTTTCACAAGTAGCTCTATATTTTTTAGATGAGTTATTAATTTGAAATGACTAAGTTGGTGAAATATAACAATTAAATATGTTATAAAGTTTTATCAGTAATAATTATATTTTGCAAATAGTCATTGCAATAATTTAATGTATTCATTACATAAGCTAGTATACAAAAGCTGTAAAACTTGAAACTATAAAACTATACTTCTTATTTATTCAATTAAATAAAAAAAATGTACATATATTATTTTAATAAATATGTACTTACTTTTCTATATTATCGAATGGAAATTTACTTAACTTCACTTAAGAATTTTTTTTCCAGAAATTACGCAAAATCTACCATTTCGAACGATTACAAATATATATGATTGTATGTGCACTGACACGAAACAAAAAAAAAACAAAAAAAAAAATTTCAATCGTTCATCAAAATTTTCAACAATTTTCTAATCTGTGAATGATGATTGAAAAAATTTACGTGGTGGCGCTCGAAACAAGAGAAAAAATAAAATAAGTATCATCAGTGACTTTATCTACTCCTAAAACATAAATGGATAATGTCGGTCATGGTTATCATCGAATACAAAGTAGAGAGCGAAGTACCTACAGAGTTTATCAACAAAACGGCCATTTTCCCTAATCCAAAGTCCCTATACGTGGTAGCCCTGAAGCCAAATAAGTTTACACAGAGTGTCACCCCTCTGGTCGAAAGTAACTAAATGTACATGTCAGCGTTTAAACCGTTTAAACTTTTATACAAGAGATTTCTAAAAACCTTATCCAAGGCTGACGTTTAGCTGACGCCTTGTACCCGTAACTAATTGGTAGATGAATTTCTACAGGGATGAGCGCTCACCCAACTATTTGATGGACCCCTGGACTGTTTGCAAACATGTCGAATTTTCTTTGTATTTTCTAAAGGTCAACTTGCCTCCACCCCAGAGGTCCATAGTCAGTCCAGAAGTCCAAGTCAGTCTTTTTCTCGAGCTCGAGCAAGACATAACAACCCGAAAGGGCTGATTCAGTTGTAGCAGTTTCACTGCCTGATAGATTCGTCTATAATTTTAACTTGCAACTGAATAAGAAATCTCTTGCATTTGAGTGATAAAATTGACATTTGAATTAATGTTTTAATATTTCATGAATAAAATATAATAAATTAATTATTGATTGTGTCAACAAGATTTATTTAAACCCCCATGAAATATGTGGTGAATATTAACATAGTCACGACAAAACACCGTTCATGCAAGTGATATCTGATAGTTTACTTTATCTTCAATGATAAAGTAATAATAAATTTATTAATTTGTTGATAAATTTATTAATTTATCCATTTATTATTATTTAATACTTAATAAATGGTTATTATTTGTATAATATTGATTGATAATTATATTCGATTGAATCATTTATATTAATTTTTTTTCTTTTGTATTTTCATTCATTTCAATGAATTGTATCAGTTTTATTTGTCAAATGAAAATTATGTTTCAAGCAGCTACATGAATTCCTTAGCTACATCTTTTCCTTAGCTACTGCTTTTCTTTGGACATTTTTTTTTTTTTAAGATTAAATAACATGTTTTTTAAACAATTAATAAACAAAAATCTCAAGGACAAGCAGTAGGAAAAGATGTAGCTAAGGAATTAATGTTGCCAAAAAAATTATGTTTCAAGCAACATAATTTTCTTAAAACATAATTCTTTGGCAACATTAATTCCTTAGCTACATCTGTTCCTGAGCTACTGCTTTTCCTTGGACATTTTTATTTTTTGAAAATAATATGTATTTTATTTGGACGCACCCGAATTCAGTGCCGTGGCTCCCGTGGCGAGGGACGTGACTTATCGTCCATACCGGTCTCCATGACCGTCCGTTGTCATTTTTATTTTTCGACTAGTTTCGTCTAGTTTTGCCATGTTGAAAATAATGTACTTAGAAAAAAAAAGGAACTCAGCTTAGCCTTAGATGTAGCAAAGTAAAAAATCTCAAATAATGTAGATATTGATTGTGTGGCTACAATTGAAGCTAAGTAAAAAATCTAGCTAAGTGAAAAATCTAGCTAAGTAAAATAATGTAGATATTGATTATGTGGCTACAATTACAGCTAAGTAAAAAATCTAGCTAAGCGAAAAATCTAGCTAAATAAAATAATGTAAATATTGATTGTGTGGCTACAATTACAGCTAAGTAAAAAATCTAGCTAAGTAAAATAATGTAGATATTGGTTGTGTGGCTACAATTACAGCTAGTAAAAAATCTAGCTGAGTAAAATAATATAGATATTGATTGTGTGGCTATAATTGAAGCTAAGTAAAAAATCTAGCTAAGTGAAAAATCTAGCTAAGTAAAATAATGTAGATATTGATTATGTGGCTACAATTACAGCTAAGTAAAAAATCTAGCTAAGTAAAATAATGTAGATATTGGTTGTGTGGCTACAATTACAGCTAGTAAAAAATCTAGCTAAGTAAAATAATATAGATATTGATTGTGTGGCTATAATTGAAGCTAAGTAAAAAATATAGCTAGATATTGATTGTGTGGTTACAATTACAGCTAAGTGAAAAATCGAGCTAATTACTTAGCTAGATTTTTCACTTAGCTGTAATTAAAATAATGTAGATATCGATTGTTTGGCTATAATGGAAGCTAAGTAAATAATCTTGCTAAGTAAAATAATGCAGATAATGATTGTGTGGCTACAATTACAGCTAAGTGAAAAATCTAGCTAAGTAAAATAATCCAGATATCTAAATTTTTTTTTTTTTAAGGGACTTAGTTTTTTTTGGAAAATTTAATTTTTTTTTCTAAGTCCATTGTTTTCAACATGGCAAAACTAGACGAAACTAGTCAAAAAATAAAAATGACAACGGACGGTCATGGAGACCAGTATGGACGATAAGTCACGTCCCTCACCGCGGGGGCCACGGCACTGAATTCGGATATTCCCTTTTATTTATTGAATAAATAAAAATCCCAAGGACAAGCAGTAGCTAAGGAATTACAGTTGTCAAAAAAATTATGTTTCAAGCTACATTCATAGTATAGCTGAATAATATGGTTGATATGGCTTAAGGTACAACCAAGGCAAAATTCGAGACATCTGGCGGATGTTTGCTGCGACAAGAACGAGAGATTAAAAAAGGAATACTGTTTCTCACTCCCACTCATGTGTTTAGCAAAGACAAAAATTTATTATCCTCTATTAATTAAAATTGAGTATGATAGCCGATATTAAATTTAGGTGAAGTTTTTTCGTCTTTTTTTATCCTTTAGTTTTTGGTAAAAATGGCATTATTTTTTCAAGTATTTCGATGGGGTATTATGTAAAACCGAACATCGTTTTCCATAAAAGCCTATGTTTAACCTCTAAAAAAAGGACCATCTTTAACAGTTAATTAATCAAAAAAACATCTTATAACAAAAAAATCTGATTAAAGAAAAAAGTGTATCTTTATTTCAATTATCTACTCTATAAAATTCGTGAAATCGTCATTATTTTTAATTTTCCCTGGTTGTACCTTAACGTAAGTTACTGGTACGAGAGTTCGGTTGTTGTAACCTAATTTTTATGCAGTGTAATTTTGTATAGTTGTGTCAACCAGAAGTATAGTGGCATTCTCTAGAAATTCTTTTCTGTGTTTAATCAATAAGGTATATCTGAAACTTAGGCATCCAAACAGTAAAAGCTGTGAACAAAAATCATCGTATTTCGAATGAAGTGCGGACAATTAAAAAAAAACGAGCACTTTTTTATCGAAAAAAGGAGTTCTTTGAAACATAAGTGATTTTAATGCAGTATGTATAAACTTAGATAAATAATTACAAACATAGATAAAAGAGAGGCAGGATATATAGATCTTGATCAAGCAGCCATCTTGAATACAGTATATATAGACAGATTCAGTTTGAAACTTAGGGACTGTCATAAAAATGTTGAAAGTTTTTGATTAAACGCTCTCTTTTTGTCTCAAGTAACGATCGATTTATTTGATTCAGGTTTTAACGAGATTTCAAGAAGTAGCGTTTTTCTTTCCGTGATTGTATTCAATCAGATTGCGAATCTAAATGCGACAACATATGAAAGTAGAAATTTTATAAATAGACACTAAGTAAATTAATCATTGAATTTTTTTTTTTTTTCAGCTTAATTTTTCTTCTCGAACGAAGATTCGAAAATTAAAAAAAAACCTGGGTGTTTGATTTAACAACTGCAGTTTTTATTCTTCGTATCTCAAGTATGCTGTACAAAATAATCTCACGTATATTACTTAGTAAATTGAGTATTTGCATAAAGTTCTCTATACTCAAAAACGAGAAAATTATATTTATTGCCAAGTTTTTATTCTCAAAAGAAAAAGTGCACTTACTTCAGAGAAGACGGTACTAATTTTGATTTCGCTCACAAAATATTTATTTAAAAAAAATTGCTTTCCAAGTTTTTTTCATGTACGATTAGTACAACTCTTTTTCAATCACATGGCTCCCGATAATGTATTACTTGTAAAAAGTGAAAAATTAATATGGAATTGAAGAAAAAAGTTTTTTTAAAGGCGATAAAATCTTTCAATGTAGGAATGACACTGATTCAATTGTGTAAAACTATTTCGATACAACTATTGCTTATTTAGTCTCACTTTCCCTTCACTATTTTTAATCCTATAATTGCACCTAGCAGTTTTTAATGAGTGAAGCCTACAGTTAAACGTGACTTCTAATACACACTGTCAATGGAACTAATAAATACAATAGGAATAAAATTTCTATAATATAATGCTACTAACCCAGGTAGAAATAAGAGTCAATTTTTTAATTTATATCAAACTAACGTGTGAAGTCAAAAAGTGACCTCAAATTGACATTAAATTGACTCTAATTTCTACCTGGGGAAGAGTGAAAGAAATCGCATGAAGGGAAATTTCAATCAACTGAAAATTTGACAAAAGTAAATCACTTATTTTCACTCAATTTATAGCCAATACTATATTTGGCTTATACATGTATGTACACTTGTGCTGAGGCATACATACTCTGACTTCATCAATAAATATATCTACGAGAAAAAAAATTTGAGAAAACCTCTGACTTGGTACTGATACATCGTTTTCACGGGATCAACTGGCGTCAGTATATGGCTGTATGCAGTCATCAACTACATATCTTCTTTAAAAAAAAACTTCCTAATTTATTCGTAGAATATAACCACTTACGTGGAGGATAGATATGTCCCACTCTATGATACTTTGTATAGCTTTTTTTTTTATTCTCCGATTGTTCGATATTTTTGTCAAGTTTCGCACATTTACTGTATGCATTCTTTATCCTCGTGGCTACGAGCACAGATCTGGTAACTTTTTTTCACGAATGATCTTTTCTGATTGTGTTGACAACTTTGACACACACGCTGTAGGCACCTCCTCATATTTTTATTAATTACTTTCTAGAATGCACCAGAAAACGTTGAATTTCTGTTGGTTATTAGTCCTAAGAACGACCAATTTTTTAATATAAATTTTAATTTTTCCGTGTGTCTCGTTTAATAAATAAGTAACTTTGAAAAATAAAAATTGTGCGAGAAACACGGTACACAGACATGAACACAACCATCCTGTGAAGGAGAATACAACATGGCCAAGGAATGGCCCAAGTCTGGCAAAATGTTGCCAAGTCTTGGTGGATGCTTGACCGAGGCTTAGAGATTGGCACTAATTTCAGCTTGGCCACCAATACTTGGCCATCAAAACTCCGCCAAGACTTCCAAAAATTTATTAATTTAAAAAAAAAAATATTTGACAAACGTTTCAACAATACAATTTTTTTATTAATGTAAGTCATGATTTATTAGACCGAAAAAATTACACTATAAATACATGACATCACCAGGACTCGAACACGGTATCTCCTAGTTGACACTCTAGAACCTTATTTACTTAACCACATCAGCAACAATTAAAGATAACAAAAATTTGTTCTACTTAAATATTCATTATAATCATGGCAATCTATGAAGCAACTGACACTCGGTCGATATATAAATTTTATTTGTTTTATAAAACCGGAAATGTATAGTTTCATAATTTATAAAAAAAAAAAAAAATTTCTCTTGAAATTTTCGTTGTTTATTTATTTATTTATTTTGATTACGCGGATTATGTAAAAAAAAAATGAGTTGCTGTTATATATTATTGAACAAATAATTTTTCAATATTTAATTGAAACTCTTGGCTTAATTCTATATTTCCAGTCTTGGCCACCCAATAATTAACCAAGGCTTGGTCGATGAATGGTTAATCAAAGGCTGGCCAGCCTTTAATGAGTCAAGCCTTGTCTTAATCAACTGTTTCCAGTCTGGGCCACCCAATGATTTACCAAGACTTGGCCGATAAATGGCTTGAGAGATGATTTACCAAGAGCAGGCCTGCTCTTCCTTAGCCAATGGTCGGCCAAGCATAGCATACGAGCCTTGGTAAGCAAATAACTAGCCAAAAGTCAGCCAAGCCTCGGCCCATGGATGGCGCACGATTGGCTGCCAAGCATTGGATGCCATTATTGCGACAAGACTTGGCCGTGTTGTGAGTCTTGGCAATTTCTACACGGGATAGTTTTAGTGTACGGTCCTAACTTTGCTCGTAAAGTTCGCTCGAGTAAAGGGAGGTATTTCCTCCCGAATACAAAATTTTTGAAGTGAAACTTCTTTACGGAGGGTAGCGACAAAATTCGAGGCCCTGCTAGCGCTCGCGTTTACTCTCTCGTATACTCTCTGGTATACGCTCGGTCACAAGCGGATAAAGAGAGGAGAATTACATAGAGAGAAAAGAAGCCGGCAAGCATTCTACATGCACTATATATAGTGTATAAACTCGGAGCGTCAGCTGCTAAGTGTGTATGCGTGTGCGACTCTTTTTTTTTATTTAAATATTATTAAGCAGTTCAACTGAGTTTAATATTTAAATAATTGATTTTTAAAAAAAATTCATTTAAACATATTAAGCAATAGTTGTCTTGCGGGTTTAAAGAATCATTATTATATTAACAATGAAATTATTGTTATTATTATTATTCATACTATAAATATATATAAATGATGATAATTATAAGAACAATAATTTCGATAATATTATTAATTATTCACAATAGTATTGATATTATTAATAATATCTATAATAATAATATTTTGAATATAAATACTAATAATTATCAATATTTATATATGAATGTTATTGTCAATATAATTATTAATATTATTAATATCACTGATATTATTATAAATCGATAATATTATTGAGATTATTACTAATATTATATTGATATTATTATTATCGATTATATTTTTGAAATTATTGTTATTTTATTTATACTATGGTTATATATGAATAATATTTTTATAAATAATAATAACTCCAATAATATTATGATTAACAATAATATCAATATAATATCAGTAATAATATCGATGGTATCAATTATATCGTCGCATTAAAGGATGAAGGGCGTAAGTGCAAATTTATAAATTTTCGGGTTTTTTATCTAATTTTAATACTTAAAAAAAGGGAGAATAGGCGTAACAACCTTTGATAAAGGCTAAAGGGCTATGTCCAAGGATTTACGCCTTTTTTCCATTACCAAAATAATTTTTGCTAAAAGATGAAGGGCGTATTTTCAATTTTATTTGAAATTTATTTAATGGCAGGATTTTTTAAATTATTGATTGTTTACTGATAATTATAAATAATTTATTATTAATAAGAAAAACATAAAAATAATTACAAATCTTCATCTTTTATTAAAAAAAATTTTGATAATGGAAAAAAAGACGTATGTCCCTGAACATACACCTTTTATCCTTTATCAAAGGTGATTACGCCCTTCTTTTTTTTCTTTAAGCCTAAAAATAAGATAAAAACTATATTCATATTTGTTAATAATTATCGCAAAAATAATGATTCAATCACTAATTCTATTGCTGCACCTAATTATTCTAAGTCTGCGTTTATCAATTTTTTTTTGAGTTTTTTTTTTCTTTTCTAAAAAAAATTTAAATAAATTAATAAATGAAATATTAATAATTAATTAATTAAGTATTAACTAATTAAAGTAAATCAATTTAGAAAAATTATTCTAAGTGGCAATCTTTCATCTGAAGACTTTTTATCTTCGATGAAAAGATATGTTAAATTTTTTAAGTTCAAAAGATGTCACGAATACTTTCGAATACATTTGAAATACTCGAATATTGAGAAATATAAATCAGGGATAAGCGTCTCCGACAGAGAGTATTCGTTCTCTTCATGAAAATATCACGAAATACATGTGAAACATCGACAACGATTAGGAAATATCACCGAATACTATATGAAGACTCAGAAAGAGTAAAAATACGTCTCGAATACAAAATTTTTTCATCTCGGGATGCCTTAAACTGACGTCTATCTGAGGTTCAACCTCAAAAAAGACGTCTACTTGACGTCTTGAGCACATTACATTTCTACCTCGGAGCTTCTTAATGCATTTTAACTTCATTCAAGTTAGGGAGTATTCACCTATAGTTAGTTATATTTCACTACCGCGGTTTTAATTGATTAATTAGTTAAGTCATCAGAACATTAGAGTGACACGCAGAAGGCTCGGGTTTAATCCAATTACAGTTTTTTTTCTGCAATTTTCAAAGTTGTTTTTACAAAGTCACTGGATTGTCGGGATAAAAAACTTCGAACCGTGATTTCGTATCTCATTTTCACAAGACATTCACTTCTTCAGACGATAAGGCCCTGAAGGCTTCAAAACTAATTCATTGTACGTAGTAATAAAATTATACTTTGGAATAGAAAATAGATTGTTCGACGACGCCTATGGATCACAACCACTCGGAAATAATTTGGAACGGAAGTGTCTTCTTTACCGAAGAAGTGTAATTCCTAACAATTTTTTGCTTTATACAAGTAGTATTTTATCTAGAGCCACGTGATTTAAAGATAATTGTACTATTTACACATTAAAAAAAAGAACTATCAAGGAAATAAGAGAAAAAATTAATCTAAAGCAATTTTTTTAATAAATATTTTGTGAGAATCAATGCCTTTTTATCTGAAGTAGGCACAGTTTTTCTTTTAAAAATAGAAATTTGGCAATAAATATAATTTTCTTGTTTTCAAGTATAGAGAATTTTGCGTAAATACTCTATATACTAATTAAAATACGGGGAATTTTTTTGTACAGCGTACCCGAGTGGAAAATCAGATCCGGGCAGCCGGTTCCTGATCCGAATCAGATCCAGTATGGCTAAGGTAATCCAGATCCGAGTTTTCTGACCTTTTTCGGATCCGTTATGGCTAAGGCTAACCGGGTCCGGCATTCCTTACTCTTTCCTGATCCGACTCGGATCCGGATTGCCGAACTCGAATCGAAGTGTAGTTTGTTTTTTTTTAAAGTCAATATCCGGGTTCATTCTGGTTTGCCTAAGGTAAGCCCGGTTCGGGTGTCCTGACTCTTTTCGCATCCGAATCAGATCTGGGTAACCAGACTCGACTCAGATCCGGCTTTCTTTACTTTGTCCTGATCTGAATTGGATCTGGGATGCCGGACTTTAATCGAAGTTTTTTTTTTTTTCAAAGTTATCTCCAGGTTCAGTCAGGTTTGGCTAAGTTAAGCCGAATCCGGTTTCTTTTACTTTTTCCAGATTCGAATCAGATCCGGTTCTGCTAATGTGAACTAAATCCAGTTTCCTTTACTCTATCCTTATCCAAATAGGATCTCGAATGACGGACTTTAATTGAAGTTTGATTTTTTTTCAAAGTAAGCCTCCGGATTTGGTCAGGCTTAGCTAAGATCTGAAACGGATCCAACTTAAAAGTATTTGAAGAAAAAAAAATCAATTTTAGAATGTCATTTTATTTTTTGATAATATTAAATACATTGTTGACTATATGTATTATTGATCATATCAAGTTTTTCTATTTTAATTTTCAAATATTTTCTACCTTTGTAAAGTACTTTTGATTTTAGCGATTCCATGTACACTGCCGTGGTCAATAGAATACGGTGACACAAATCAGTGACACAAATAGAATTTCTGAGAGAATCAAATTCTTGGTTTGGCACATCGTAAATTTTCAGAGGATCATTTCAATTTTGTCTACAACAACAACGTTCAATTTTATGAATACAAAGCAAAAAAAAAAAAATATATATATATTTTGCTATGGTGCAATGTAATTTTTTGGCTGGATTATTTTAACCTATAAATTTGGCCTCGGTAAAAATTTCATTATGCATTGTGATTTTTTATCTGAACATAGCAAAAAAAAAAACATTATATA
This sequence comes from Aphidius gifuensis, assembly GCF_014905175.1. Taxonomy (NCBI): domain Eukaryota; kingdom Metazoa; phylum Arthropoda; class Insecta; order Hymenoptera; family Braconidae; genus Aphidius; species Aphidius gifuensis. The sequence continues at coordinate 12,736,429 of NC_057792.1, forward strand.
AATTGCTATAGTACATTTCAATTTTTCAAAGCAAAAATCGCTTTTTTTTGATAACATGGTAGTTAATATTTTAATAGTCAGAAGATAGACCCTCGATGATATGGCACCATAGCAAAATTTTCAGAAAATTTTTCTCCGTTTCTATTTAATTAAAAAAAAAAACGGATCATCCCAGGTAGATATCTAAGTCGATTTCCGACGGTCAACATCCAGCGTACTTCGAAAAACGAGCTCGGATCGACGTCGAAACGTTACGTGAAAAACGCTCGATTCGACGTCGATCCAGAGCCCTGATACAATTCTGTAAGTAAGATTGAGAGACAAAGGGTGACATTGCGAAAACTATCATATCAATTTAAATAAATAATTTAATTTAATATAATAATGATAATATAATAATTGATTTATAAATTTAATCTTGTCTAATCTGGACTCATTTATGCATTTATTATTATTGAATATTTAATAAATAGTTATTCTTTATTACTGCAATAGAATTTTATTGTCGATTTATTTATTTATTTCGATTAATTTTATTCCTTGGTATTTCAATTTATTAAAATGAATTGTATTCATTTTATTTGTCAAATAAGTTATCAAAAAACTAAAAAAAAGCAGTAGCTAAGAAATTAACGTTGCCAAAGAATTATGTTTTGAGGAAATATATTTGCTTGAAAAATAATTGTTTGGCAACTGTAATTCCTTAGCTACATTTTTTCCTTAGCTACTGCTTTTCCTTGAAAATTTTCATTTAATAAATGAACAATTTACATGTAATTTTATTTTCAAAAAATAAAAATGTTCAAGGAAAAGCAGTAGCTAAGGAATTAATGTTGCCAAAGAATTATGTTTTAAGGAAATAATGTTGCTTAAAATATAATTTTTTTGGCAACTGTAATTCTTTAGCTACATCTTTTTCTTAGCTACTGCTTTTCCTTGGACATTTTTATTTATTAAATAAATAATATACATGTAATTTTTTTTACAGAGGCTAGGAGCCATAGGCTCAGCCGCAGTATTGAATTTATCAGCGAAAAAAAAAAAAAGCTCATTACTTACGAACTAAGTAACATAGAGACTTCGTACTAGGCTTAAAAAGAGTGAATTGAAAAACTCTGTCGCCTGCATTAGGGTTTTTTCTTCTATCTCTAATAGTTTTTAAGAGAAAAGCAAAAAAATATAAAATTAAAAAAAAAAATTCTGAAACTTAATTTTTTTTCTTGAAAACCGTGATTGATAAAAAAAAATTTGTGTGTGTTAGCAGTACGCGCGAGGGAAGTGAAACTTCTTTCGCAGTTCGTCAAGATATTCGTAACGACTTTAATAATATTGACAATCAATTAATAAATGATGATATTATTGATGATATTAATAATATTGATAATGTTTATAGTGTAAGGGTCTTCGATTCTCGGCGATTTTTTAAGTACTCGAGTACTTGATCGATTCATATCGAGTACAAGTATCCGATTCTTTTCAGAGCCGATTAATCGATTCACGATTCTTTTTCACCGAATATCGCCAAAAGAATCAGTCTTGTTTTTCTCCCTTACAAAGCGCATTGTTTTAGGTTTTTATAAACCTAGGCCATCATTTGTATTTATTTTAAACTCTTTTTTAATATAAAATAAAAAAAGAAAAAAAAATTAGAAAGAAACAACAAAGTTCGTTGACACTTGATGATTGGGGATTGGCTTCTGACAGTTCTCATATAAATAATAAATATTAAATAATAAATATTAATATAAATATGAATATTATTTAATATTTAATATTTAATGAATAATAATAATATTTAATTATTTATTATCAATATTTATATAATTCTCTTTTTTAACATCATATTTTTCATTCAATTTCATTCGTTTTTTTTTCTATTAATATTGTGTATACATAAAAAATAATGTATGATTAAAAAAATTAATAAAAAAATAATTATAAAAACACGATTTTTTAATCGATTCTTCATGAATCGAGTACTTTTGGTGGCGATATTTCGGCTACCCGATTCTTACAAATTCGATTCTTGAAGATCGATTCCTTTTCTAAGAATCGAAGAACCCTATTATAGTATAAATGATGATATCAATATGATATTTATAATAATAATATCGATCATATTGCGATAATATCCAAACTATAAATATTGATAATATTATCAATATTATATCGTTATTGATGTTATTATTATTCTTAATACCATTGATATTATTAAAATTATTATCAATATTATTATTATTCATATAATTATCGTTATTATTATTATTATTTATACTATGCATATATATAAATGATAATAATAACAATAATTTCAATAATATTATCAATTATTAACAATCTTATTGATATTAATAACAATATCTATAATAATAATATTTGAAATATAAATACTAATAATTACTATTATTTATATTTGAATATTATTAACAGTACTATTATTATTTTTATTATTATTGTTAATATATATCGATATTAATAATATTAATAACAATGATTTTATTATTATCGATGATATATTATTGAAATTATTATTGTTATTAATATGCATACCATGAATTAATATATATAAATAATATTTTTAATAACAATTATTTCAATAATATTATACAGAATATAAATGTCAATAATAATTTTGATAACATTATAAATTAGGAATAGGAATTAGGAATGACTATAGTCATAATATAAATGATATTAATTATATTAATAATAACATTTATAATAATAATATTTGAAATATAAATACTAATAATTATTAATATTTATACTTGAATATTAATGTCAGTATTGATCTTATCATTATCAATATTATATCGATATTATTATTATTATTAATATGATTCATACCATTGATATTATTACTAATATTATATTGATATTATTAAGATCGATGATATTATTGAAATTATTGTTGTTATTTTCATTTATACTATCGTTATAGATATCAATAATATCATTATAAATAATAATAATTTCAATAATATTATGAAGAATTATAATATCAATTTAATAATAGTAATAATATCATTGGTATTCATTATATCCATAATAATAATATCGATATTAATAATAAAATAATAATTATAATAATAATATCAATAACATAAATATACTAATAATAATTTTCAATCGAGTAAATGTATTCATTTATAATTTTTTGATTCATTATTTTCATAAGCGCTGCGAACCGATCAGCTACACTATTGGCAACGCACACACACATTCATTCAAAGCATATCTCTTTTCTCGCTCGTAGCCACTCACTCACTCTTATTAGTTATATGGGCAAATGCTTGCTCGGTCCGAGCGTTCGCTTGCTCCGAGCGTTACATGGCCGACACACTGATTTTTTTTTCACTACCCTGCGAAAAGAAGTTTCACTTCAAAAAAATCCCCAATTGATGTGACTAGATTTTTTTGGGGCGCATAATATGAACTCTCTATTTTTATTATTACAAAAGTTATAGCTCGCCGAAAAAAATCTGAAAAACGGCGTAATGAATAACCCAACGTCAAATAAAAATATACACTTCGGATTAAACTTATATTTCGCGCCTTGGAAAACTCTATCGCCCGCATTGCGGGTTTTTTCTTTTATTTCCAATAGTTTTTGAGAAAATAAAAAAAAACTTCAAAGATAATTAAAAACTTCGGATATTTAATTTTTTTTCTCGAAAACCGTAATTGATAGAAAAAAAATCCCCAACCGATGTCACTAGATTTTTTTGAGACGCATAATTTTAGCCTAATACGAACTCTCTATCTTGATTATAACAAAAGTTCGCCGAAAAAAAAATCAAAAAAACGGACCTAAGAATGTCATCATAGAGTTGAAATAAAATGTTTATAAGGCTTCCAAAAAGCCTTGAGTTGAATTATATTATTGTTATTATATTTGAGCAATAATTTAAAATAACTATAGCCCTAGCCGGAGTATTGAAAATTTTTAATTTTCAACGGGTAACGCGGGCCACACGCCCCAACGAACGTTACCATGTCTTTTATAAAATACATGTAAATTTATTTTTTAAAAATACAAATGTCCAAAGAAAAACAGTAGCTAAGGAAAAGATGTAGTTAAAGGATTAATGTTGCCAAAGAATTATGTTTAAAGGAAATATATTTGCTTAAAAAATAATTTTTTTCCAACTGTAATTCCTTAGCTACATCTTTTCCTTAGCTACTGCTTTTCCTTGGACATTTTTATTTATTAAATGAATAATATACATGTCATTTTATTTTAAAAAAATAAAAATGTCCAAGGAAAAATAGTAGCTAAGGAAAAGATGTGGCTAAGGAATTAATGTTGCAAAAAACATAATCTCATTGGCAACATTAATTCCTTAGCTACATTATTTGCTTAGCTGCTGCTGTCCCTTGTTATTTTATTTATTTATTTGACAAATAAAATGAATACAATTTATTTTCAATAAATTGAAATACCAACGAAAAAATTAATATAAATGAATTTTTCCATCCAATTTTGAGTGTAATTCATTTAGAACAGTAGAATTTTAGTGGAAATTATAGTAAATTTGTAATAGTTATTATGAAATTCAAATTATTGATTGATTTATAAATTTCAAATAATATAACAAAATTAAAATCGTATATTATTTATGAATTGTTTATATTTGATGCTAAATTTGAGTGATGAAACATTGAATTAAACAATTCTTTATTAATTTTTCTATAATCTTTATTCGTACCAGCATAAATTAAACGATTAACAATCAAAAAAAGCATTATAAAAATTATATACAAGAACGCCAATAATTACTAATAAAAAAATGATCATACAGTTGCTGAAGCAACTGTGCCTTCCCTGCGGGGGGAATTTTAATTTCTTCTTTAATATATATCGAAATTCGTGACTACAAATTTATTTCATTCTCTATCGTTACAATGATTATTGTTACAACTAAAATTTATTCAATTTTCATTCATTTTGCTTGTTCCTTCTAATGGGTCATCTCCATGTCCAGAATCGCTTTCTTCTAACCTTTTAAACTCTCCGTTTTTATTCATTTTGTTGTACTATGATTTTAGCCTGTCAATGTTAAATATTTATTACGAAATTGTCGAGTTCGATTGTATTTATTTTATTTACTTTTTTCTCTCAGTTGAATCAGGATTTAACGTTTTAGTTGTTATATTTAAGTCGTCGTTATATTTTTAATTTTTTTATATTCATTTATTTTCAATTCCTTTGATGCTATCACATCACCCTTTTTTCGCTAGAAATTTTCTGCCTCTTCATTCCATAAAGTTAGTCCAATCTAAAATATATTTCCTTTGGTAAAATTATTATCTTTGTTTAGTTTAATCAAACTTTTTTTCATTTAAATTTTATTTTACTTTATAATCACTGTCGTCTTCTAATGTTATTGTTCTTTATTTTAATAACCGTACTGACATTGCATATATAAATTCCACTTTATTTATTGCTATTATGATTGCGATGATATCTGAATAATGTCATTATTATTATTGAATAGTTCTCTTTTTTTTTTTTTTTTTTTTTCGCTAAAATTATTTTGCCTGCAAATGATTTAATTGGTAGATGTACAATTTCTTGTATTTTTTTAATCTCGAAATTAATTTTTGGTATATTTTCATTTTCCTCATCGTCATCGAATTTTATATTAGCTTCTACTGGTATCATTATTTCTTTATTCTTTATTGATGGGTATTGTTCATTAATTTTTCTCACTAATCCTCTAATGATCGTATATATTTTGTTTAACTTGAATATTTAATAATTTATCATGTTAATAATTTTTTTTTAAATCTTTTTGTTGAAAAATCTTGTTGTTAAATATGATTTTTCCATGATATTCTGCTATACTTTTCTTTTTGTTTACTCATATTTTCCTAATATTTTCCTATAATTATCGTATTTTTCTTTATATTCAGTGATTTTTCTATATTTTCATTTATTCGTTTATATATTCTTTATTTTTCTATATTTTTCTTCATTTTCCATATTCATCTTGTTTAGATTAATTAAGGGACTTGAAAAATGTTCGGGGAGGGGGGGGAGCATAATTGATATGTTCCCTTATTTATCGTTTTTTTTTTTATATTCAGTCACTTTTCTATATTTTCGTTTATATTTACCGATTTTTCTTTGATATTTTCCTATATTCTCCTTTATATTTACTGATATTTTCCCATATTTATCGTTTTTTTCTTTATATTCAGTCACTTTCCTATATTCTCTTTTATATTCACTGATATTTTCCCATATTTATCGTTTTTTTCTTTATATTCAGTCACTTTTCTATATTTTCGTTTATATTTACCGATTTTTCTTTGATATTTTCCTATATTCTCCTTTATATTTACTGATATTTTCCTATATTCTCCTTTATATTTACTGATATTTTCCCATATTTATCGTTTTTTTCTTTATATTCAGTCACTTTCCTATATTCTCCTTTATATTTACTGATATTTTCCCATATTTATCGTTTTTTTCTTTATATTCAGTCACTTTTCTTTATTTTTCTTTATATTTACTGATATTTTCCCATATTTATCGTTTTTTTCTTCATATTCAGTCACTTTTCTATATTTTCCTTTATATTTACCGATTTTTCTTTGATATTTTCCCATATTTATCTTTTTTTTCTTTATATTCAGTGAGTTTTCTATATTTTTCTTTATATTTTCCATATATATCGTATTGGTTAAGATTACGGGACTTAGAAAATTTTTTGGGGGGTGTCTACCATGGTTGAGATTAAAGGACTTAGAAAATTTTTTAGGGGGGGTGTCTACCATGGTTGGGGGGGGGGGGGTCCAGAAGAAAAGCGAAAACAATAGGAAATTAAAATTCCCTAAAAAAATAGTTGATGACACGTATTTGTCGAGAATGTAAAACAAGCATATACGTGTAGTGACATGCATACACTAACAAAACAACCACCGACGACTAACGTTAACACAAACACATACACACAAACAAATACTCATATAATATGGGTACGTTCCAAAAATCACTCGGAAGCCCGGAAACGGCGCAGTATACAGAACAATTTAGGAATAAAATAAACTTAAAAGTTACTGGTGGTTACTGTCGATTGCAAACAACAAAATTAGCCATATTGCATACATGCCATATTGCATACATGCCACTTGCTTTTGTTATTTATTACAGTTGTGAAACGTATTTTTATAATTATTAATAATAATTAAACAACAATATTTTTCTGACTTGCACCTATTAAAATTCATGGAAAAAAAATCATGTCTACCACAACAAAATATCAAAAATTTTCTATGATCACAATCTTGAACTTCCGGGCTTCCGAGTGATTGTTGGAACGTACCCTATAATTCACGTACTCCCGGTAGACTTTCAATGCGCAAAATTTCTGACGCCAATAAATAAAGTATACAATTCAACTATTTTCATACTGTCTCAAAAAAAATAAAATAATTGGACTAAACGAGTAACGCCATTTTCCAGTCATGTCATAGCGCTAAATGTTAAGTGTATGTATATTGTTTGTCACGATATGATGTGACGCAAGAATAATATATAAATATATATAAAATATAATAGATTTGAAATTCAATTCTCTTATATTTTTACGTAGGTGTCAGCCTACTAGTATTGTTTTTTGTACGACCAAATGAAAAAACGATCATATCTCCTAAAGTGAAGTGTATAGAAAGTTCGTACTAGGACCAAATTAAACCTCAGAAAAAATACTATAACCAAGGACAAAAGGAGATTGTTGATAAATTTCTAAGACAAATTATTAAGAAAACTAAAAACAAGTTATGGATGCGATTTTTTTCCAGAATACTTGAAATTAGAAAATCTATCCAATTGAGGAAAAACAATTTTTTTACTATTGTTAGAAATTTTTCAATTAACGAAAAAACAATTTTAACGTTTTTTTAGATTTCGTATAACTTTTCAAAAATTGAACCTAAAAACTTTAATTTAGTCTCAAATTGTTAGTTTTTCGAATACCGAGAGCCACGCTCCAGGCTTATATTAATGTGTAATCAACATTTGTTTATAACAATCAGTACCCTGGCGGAAATGATAAGAGTTGATTTCGGCGCTTTTACAAGAACGAATCGATAGCTATTAGAGAGCAAATTAAAATTAATATTACAGAACCCCTAATTATAATATAAACCATCAAGTACGATAATAAAATATTAGAATATTTTATTGACAGTTTAGACACATTACTTTTACGTGAATTATCTTTTACTATTGATAATTTATATGATATAAAACATAAGATTAAGACGTTAGGGAGCGAGCTGTCAAACAGATTACAGATACAAAACACAAGACCACCAATAGCAGTAATTTATGAAAACTTACCACTAAAATCAAAAGCAAATCAATACCAAACCAAGAGTGAATCAAGAACAAAAGAAAAAAAAAAAACATGAAAATTAATAAATAAAACTATTGTTGATTTGTTTATGTAATTTTATCATATTTATTATAATTTTTTTAGTCATTTTAACCAAAGAAAAAATATATATAGAAAAAAAAAAAAAAAAAAAGTACACCAAGTCTGCGCAGTAACCAATCCATAGCAATTCAAGAGCAAATCAAGAACGAATCCAGAACGTTTCAATAGCAAACCAAGAGCGAATCAAGAACAAAAAAAAATCATGAAAATTAATAAATAAACCTATTGTTGATTAGTTTTTGTCATTTTATCCTATTTATTATTATTTTTTACTCATTTTAACCAAAAAAAAAAAATATAACATACCAATAAGTTTATTTATTAATTTTCATGATTTTTTTTTTGTTCTTGATTCGCTCTTGGTTTGCTATTGATTTGCTTTCGATTTTAGTGGTAAGTTTTTATAAATAACCGTTATTTATTAATAACCGCGTTGAACGCCTACCTACGCCATGTGTAACCTAAATTTATGACATTCGAATTTTTAAGCCACCATTATTATTTATATGTTATATACGTTCAGAAACTGAAACCTACTCGCGTTCAGAAACCATGACACCATATTTTACATCGTTCATAAACTGGGCCATCGTTAAGGGTTCACTAAATAAATTCTTATAAATGAATTATTATGTTTTTTCCATATTTATATTTTTGTTTATAAGAAAAAAAATTTCAAAAATAAATAAAAAATATTTATATTTCTGGACCCAAATTTTTGCTGTGCTTAAAATGCGTGTATTGTGTACCTGATTCTGTGAAAAAAAATTCAGAAAAAAAAAAAATGGTCCTTTTTGAGAAATTGCAAAAATAGTGATATTCAAGATGATGGAGTCTAGAAAAATCAATGAAAAAATCTAAAAAAGATAGAGGCTTAATTTCAGCCTAAAATCAACCAAAAATAGCTCATATTATCAAAATCGTAAAGCGTCAGGAAGATGACCCCGTGATTTGACTAAGAATGCCCCATATACATGCATATGCAAGTATTTTTCATTTACAAGATTAATATACCTATTATTATTGTTTATATAAAAAAATATTTCCTAAATTCAAAACATAATATTGAATTATTATACAATAATAATTTATTCATAATATTGACTATTTTTATGTTTTAAAAAAAGAGAAATAGACATTGATGACTGATGTGTTAGTTTGAAAGAGAAAATTATAATTCTAATTGTACAGAAAAATTTCAGAAGATATTATCATAACCGAGACAATTCGTTTTTTTATTCGGTTTTTATAGAAAATTTTCTCACGATTACGGGAAAAATACGGAAAAAATTCCTACGAATGCGCAGTGGTTAAAAATGGAGTTGAAATATGGAAAAACCATAAATTTATCGGTTATATATCGTATAGTTATTGAAATAACGATTAATTCTCAAATTTAATAATGGCCATAAATGAATCTCGTCAAGTAAAAAAAAAAGTCAACATAAAAAAATTCGATATCGCGAATAGTTTTCGAGTTATAATAACTTGTATATTTCGATATATTAAGTTTTTTTTTTTAATATTAATAAAGGCAATCGATAAAACTCGCCAAGCTAAAAAAAAAGCCCAATAAAAATTTTTATATCGAATAGTTATCAAATTATCGATATTTTTTTTAAAATGTATACAATTTTTTTTTCTCAAAAAAAAAAGTCGAAATTTTTGTTTTTGTTTCAAAAAAACTGCTAATTATTGATTGTCGCGTATTGTTAAGCACGAATATATATTTTTTTTTCGAAAATAATGAATATATCCAAGTTTTTTTTACTTGGTCGCTAGGTTTTTTACTTAGCTATATTTTTTACTTAGCTATATTTATAGCCAAACACACAATATCTACATAATTTTACTTAGCTATATTTTTTACGTAGCTATATTTTTTACTTAGCTATATATTTTTTACTTAGTTATATTTTTAACTTAGCAATATTTTTTACTTAGCTATATTTTTCACTTAGCTATATTTTTTACTTAGCTATTTTTTTTACTTAGCTATATTTTTTACTTAGCTATATTTATAGCCAAACACACAATACCTACGTAATTTTATCAGCTATATCTTTTACTTAGCTATATTTTTTACTTAGCTATTTTTTTTTACTTAGCTATATATTTACAGCCAAACACACAATATCTACATAATTTTACCAGCTGTATTTTTAACTTAGCTACTTTTTTTACTTAGCTATATTCTTTACTCAGCTATATTTTTTACTTAGCTATATTTTTTACTTAGCTTTATTTTTTTACTTAGCTCCATTATATTATCAATTATGAAAAAAATTATCATTAACATTAGAAAGATATCGATAATTCGAAAACTATTCGCGCGCTAAAAAAATTGTATTCGATTTTTTATTCTCCTTGATGAGTTTAATCGACTTCCATTATTCAATTAATAAAAAAAAAAAAATCGATATATCGACATTTTAAAGAATCTTATAACTCGAAAACTATTCGAGATATCGAAATTTTTTTAAAAACATTTTCTTCTCCCCGACGATTTCTATTGATTGCCATTATTAAATTTGAGAATAATTCGTTATTTCAATAACTATACGACATATAACCGATAAATAGCCGTTTTTTTCATATTTCAACTCCATTTTTAACCACTTTGCGCATTCGTAGGAATTTTTCTCAGAAACACGCCGAAGATGTTTACACATAATAAACCCGCGAGTCTAGATGGCTCACAAAATTTTTTATTTTTATTTATATTAATACGTCTTCACTCTTATACGCCGTGTAACATACATTACAGCACCTTGATAGTTCAGTTCCCAAACTATATTTTACAAACACTATCTCGCATTTAGTATGTTCAACGAACTTGAATAATTTAAAATCAATAAATATCGACAGATAAAATATCAGTTGAATCCTAATAATATCGATGTTGAAACTTCGAATATCACTGTGTTTTTTCATACGTAATACATTATACTTATTAAAAAAGGCACTTTTTAGTTTAAACCAAAAATTATTTTTTGAACTAAAAAGTACCTTTTTTAATACACTATAATAAACATAATGATTATGAATATAAAAAAAATGTTGTTAACGAAATCGTTTCCCGTTGAAAATTGAAAATTTTCAAAACTCCGGCGAATGCGGGTTTTTTAATTACGGAACCATATTTATCATTAGTATTATTATACATAATATATATTTTTTTAAAATATTTATTTGAATATAAATATTGTACACAATGATAACATTTGAACCTAACCTCAATATAACATGTATATATTTTTAACTATATACATATATATATATTTGTTGTTTCTTTTCGAGTTGCAATTTAATATCTAAAAAAATTTAAAAAAGTTAGCAGTTATTTTACTTTTTCTACTTGGATCAAAAACTTTTACTATTTTAATTTTTTTAAATTTTAATCTTACTATTCAAATGAAAGATCGATGAAAAGAAATACCGACTTACCGATCGAAATATATTTTTTGATTGGCGAATGCGTACAAACTTTTTATTTAGAAGAAATTGTTGTAAATAATAAATCGGTAATTGTTTGGACACCCGATAACTTTTGAATAAATAAACGCAAAAAAATTATGTTGCATTCAAAAAATTCTTTATAAAAATTGCCACAGCCAAGGATATGATAGAAATTCCAAGTCCAACGTTTTGAAGGCCCTTCATTCATTACAAAGTTCGCGATGACACCTATTATTATAAACAATCGTTTTACAATTGAAAATGGGTGGTTTTAATATTTTCAAATATAGCCTTGGCTGTAGAGATTTATATATATATATATATGATTACATTGTATATGTCTCGAATGCTGAAATCTTATTTGAGAAAAACCAGGTGGGGTCAAGTTTAAATTTTTTTTTTTTTTCAATAGTTTGGTTTAATTACATGCGTCAAAAATTAATATTTCTTTCTTGAATTTTTAGTGTCATATCTAAATTAATATACTTACAAGTATAGTGACAATTTCGAACACTTGACTCTTTTTTGTAGAAAAAAACTTTGTTTTTTTTTTCTTCGTTGTGATAAAATATTTACACAAATGTAAGTGATGAAATATGAGAAAAAAACGAATGTTCACAAAACATGAATTTCGATCTTAAATCTTTTGTATTCGAAAAAATATAATGAAAAACCCAATTTTTCCATAATAACCAGACAAATCGGCAACGTTTCATGGCGTCCATAACTGTGCTCAAATTTGAATGAACACTTTAATTTATACTGAAATAATTATAAAATATTAATAAATTAAAAATATAACCAAATTAGATTATCGTATCGTATCGTATCGCAGCAACACTGATTTTTTATTTTATTCAAGTTCATGCTCCTTCATGGTCCTTTTTGAGAAATTGCAATTGGAGTCTAGAAAAATTGAAAGAATCTAAAAAAATTAGAAGCCTAATTTCAGCCCAAAATCAACCAAAAATAGCTCATATTATCAAAATCGTAGGGGGTCGGGCAGATGACCCCGTGATTTGACTAAGAATGCCCCATATATAATAATAAATAAATAAAATATATAAATACGCGCATTTAAATTCATACTACAGAACGGCTGATGGTAACGGTTACCGACCGATTACCATGGCGCTGCAAGGCGCAATGTAGACTGACAGAAAATGGATTCCTGCCCAGATCCGTTACCGGATCTGACGTCTAAACTCTATGTTTTTTCCTTTTACTCCAACCCAACCCGTGCCTAAAGATGTTTACACATCAAAAAATATTAAGGCAGTATGTAAATCCCAAGGTAGGATAATTCTTTGGGTTCAAAGAGGCACCCTTGTAACCATAGCTTAAAAAAATAATAAGTGCCCTCTAATGTCTAAAATTTGTATACTTTACTGACGCGTCTTTAGAAGTATGAGTGAGGGCGCCTCGTATTTACACTCACTAATACTACTTCAGCAGATTTTCAATGCTTCGCCTGGTACTTTTTGACTGTTTTTGACCTTAAATTTTCGTCTTAAATAATTAATAACTTTTATAATTCGTGGTAGAAATCGATGATTTTTTTTTAATTATTTTTGTTATTAAAAGAAGTATAAGCTGTAGTAAAATAAAGGTTTTCTGTGAGAGCGTTTTTTTAATAGAAGTGAAAACGTGCCGATGCTTCCTATGCTTGTGTGTTAAAGTGTTAAATTGTTGTCAACTTTGACCCTAATTATCTCGGTCAAATCGTGGTAGAAAATTACAAAAAAAATTTGATAAAATAGATCTTTATTTCACTTAAAAAATAAGCCTTCTTTGATCAAAATCTGTGAGAGGGAATTTTTTTTCAATATTTTGACATACTGCCATAATAAAACAAATGCAAATCTATTATATCGACACTTTCAGAGGATATTATCATAACCCAGACAACATGTTTTTTTATTCGGTTTTTATAGAAAATTTTTTCACGATTACGGGAAAAATACGGAAAAAACTCCTATACATGCGCAAAGTGGTTAAAAATGGAGTTAAAGTATGGAAAAACGGCTATTCATCGGTTATATATCGTATAGTTATTAAAATAACGATTAATTCTAAAATTTATTAATATCAATCAATGAAGCTCGTCAAACAGAAAAAAATGTTTCGATAAAAAGTTAGATAATAATTTATAAATTTCAATATATATATATTTTTTTTGCAAATATAATAATCGCTAATAATAAAACTCTTCGAGTAAAAAAGAACGTCAAAATAAAATCTTCGATATATTCACCCGAGTGGAAATTTCAGTCCGATTCGGATCCAGGACGGATCCGGTTTACCTGATTAAATATCTGAATCGGATCAGGCTGGCCGGATCCGATTCGGACTGAAAATGTAACGCCGGCTAGGCTCCGAATCGGATCCGGTGAACCGGATCCGGTTACAATAAGGACACCGTGGCTAAATCGGATACCAAATTATGTATCCGAAATTACATTTAAATCGGATCCGATTTTACATCCAAAACGGATCCGATTTTACATCTAAAACGGATCCGATTTTACATCCAAATTGGATCCGATTTTACATTCAAATCGGATCCGATTTTACATCCAAATCGGATCCGATTTTATATTTAAACCGGATCCGAATTTTATTTTAAAAAAATTTTGATTAAAAAAAAAAAATATATTTGCTTTTTTCAATTATTTTTTTTAACAATCATTATTAACAATATTTTTATCTTAGAAAATTCAACCTAAACTAAACTAAAATTCCGGATTTTGCGGGGATCGATCTCGGGGCTATTCTGTTCAAAGTCGGCAACTCTATCCTATTGACCACGGCGGCGTACGTGTAATCCATAAAATCAAAAGTCCTTTACAAGTGTAGAAAGTTATTTCAAAATTACAATAGAAAAACTTGATATGATTAATACTATATATATACAACAATGTATTTATTATTGTCAAAAAATAAAATGACATTCTGAAATTAATTTTTTTTTTTTTTTTTTCAAATACTTCTAAGTTGGATCCGTTTCAAATCAGGGAAACCGGATCCGGCTTACCTTAGCCAAGCCTGACCGAATCCGGAAGTTAACTTTGACAAAAAAAACAAACTTCAATTAAAGTCCGGCATTCCAGATCCGATTCGGATCAGGATAGAGTAAGGAAAACCGGATCCGGTTAGCCTTAGCCAAACCTGACTAAACCGGGAGATAACTTTGAAAAAAAAAATAAAGTCCGATTAAAGTCCGGCAATCTGGATCCGATTCGGATCAGGAAAGAGTAAGGAAAGCCGGATCCGGTTAGCCTTAGCCAAACCTGACCGAACCCGGAGATAACTTTGAAAAGAAAAATAAAGTCCGATTAAAGTCCGGCAGTCTGGATCCGATTCGGATCAGGAAAGAGTAAGGAAAGCCGGATCCGGTTAGCCTTAGCCAAACCTGACTGAACCCGGAGATAACTTTGAAAAAAAAAATAAGGTCCGATTAAAGTCCGGCAATCTGGATCCGATTCGGATCAGGCTAGAGTAAGGAAAACTGGATCCGGTTAGCCTTAGCCAAACCTGACTAAACCCGGAGATAACTTTGAAAAAAAAAATAAAGTCCGATTAAAGTCCGGCAATCTGGATCCGATTCGGATCAGGAAAGAGTGAGGAAAGCCGGATCCGGTTAGCCTTAGCCAAACCTGACTGAACCCGGAGATAACTTTGAAAAAAAAAAATAAGGTCCGATTAAAGTCCGGCAATCTGGATCCGATTCGGATCAGGAAATAGTAAGGAAAGCCGGATCCGGTTAGCCTTAGCCATAACGGATCCGAAAAGGGTCAGGAAACCCGGATCCGCATTACCTTAGCCATACTGGATCCGATTCGGATCAGGATCCGGCCAAGCCGGATTCAATTTCCACTCGGGCAATTTTTTTTTTTTTTTTTAAACCGTGAGATGTTTAACTGAGCCACTAGATTTTTTACTTAGCCGCTAGACTTTTTACTTAGTCTCCGTTATAGCCAAACATATTTTGATCAGCTTAATTTTTCCTTCAGCTACGTCTTTTCCTTAGCTAAATTTTTTCCTTAGCTAGATTTTTTACTTATCTGCAGTTTTTACTCAGCCGCTTGATCTTTCACTTAGTCTTAATCATAACTAAACACAATATCTTCACAATTTTACCGACTTTATTTTTCCCTCAGCTACATCTTCTCCTTAGCTAGATTCTTTTCTTAGCTAGATTTTTTACTTAGCCGCTAACACACGATATCTACATAATTTTATCAGCTTAATTTTTTCCTCAGCTACATCTTTTCATTAGCTAAATTTCCCCTTAGCTATATTTTTTACTCAGTCTCAATTATAGCCAAACAAACAATACCTACATATTTTTACCAGCCAAAATATTTTACTTAGCTACATCTTTTCCTTAGCTCTATTATATTATCAATTACGAAACAAACTACCACCAATACCAGAAAAATATCAATAACTCGAAAAATATTCGGAATATATTAAAAAATATTTTTTGAATTTTTTTTTAAACTTGATGAGTTTTATCAATCGTTAATATAAAATTAAGAAAAAAAATCGATATATCGAAATTTTAAAATCGATGATTATTGAAAATTATTGAACAACAATAATTGTATGAAAATAGAAAAAAATAAAATAAAAACAAACAATATTTTCATAAATGAATGAAAAAAATTTGTTTAAATGTGTACTTATTATTATTTTGTTCAATTACAACAACACGCCGAAGATGTTTACACATAACAAACCCGCGAGTCTAGATGACTCACAAAATTTTTTTTTTTCCACGCGTACTTGAAAAAGACTACATTACGCCCGTATTTTCATGTGTAAAGTTTTCAATATACACATTCATAAAAATAATGTGTAGTTTTTCATTTTACACATTGTTTTGACTAAAATAATGTGTAAACTAAAAAACTACACATTATTTTTTTAATTTTTAATGGGAAGCCACCAACACAACTACACATTGTATGACGGTGTGATATTTTTTTTTTTTTATAAACTGGTGCAGCCCTCTGACGACTAAACATGCTGAACATAACTAAACATAACCATGGCTTTGTATACATTCTGTCTAAATATAAGTGACAGCTTGAGACAGTTTAACAACAAAATACAATCTTATTTTAACAAAAATTAATAATTAAAATATATCATATTAACAAAAAAAATTAAATAAAATTGCAAAAACTGTTTTAATGAGTGATAATGTCATATGTGACAGTGAAACTAATGCCAAAAAAAATCAAAAGAGTTTATATATATAAAAAAGCATACATGGAATTTAAAAAAAAAAAAAAAAAAACATTTAATAAATTGTTGAGATATATCAAAATAGATATTCATAGATATTCATATTTTATAAATGTAGGATACTATTATTTTTTTTTTTTATTGAGGCCATCCGATTTATTTGTTATTCTTATTTATTCAAAGCAATATTGTTATTTATTAATGTCAATTTTATTTTTTGTATTCATGTTAATTTTTATTTTTTGTGATCATATTAATTTTTTTTTGTTTAATCATATGATTTTGTTTATTTGAATCATATTAATTTTGTTTATTTAAATCATATTAATTGTTACGAAATCATATTAATTTTTTGTTTATTTGAATCATATTAATTTTGTTCATTTAAATCATATTAATTTTTTTTTTTTTTTTAATCATATTAATTTTTATTTGTAGGTTTCACCCCCATACCTTCTGATAGGCCCGCCCTTTCGAACTCATTGGCTGCTCGCCCTGGATCTCGATACAGCTGCGCTCGCCTGACCCAGCCAGGGTTGCACCCTGGACCCGCATTACGGTCCCATTTTTGATCGTAATAATATCAATGTTGTCAATTATTTTGTAGTTCTTTCTTCAAGTACTTATGGCAAAATAGAGAAAGTATATCGGTGTAATGCTGATGACTTACGATATTGAGGTGCTTTGTCACATATGCACAGTTGCAATCAACAGGAATTCTGATGTCTCGGCTTCGCCTCGACATCATCTCCACCGTCTCAGCAACGCTGCGCATGCGCCTCGCTTTGCCTCAAAATCGTGCGAGTATCATCAGCCTTACACCCTAGTAAAGCAATGTACTATTTTTGTTGTGATATCACATTTTTTTGTGAAGTCATTTGGTCATATCAAATTTAATAGATCCAGCCTCAAAATTATTGTTTTGTAACTTTGACACATTTGTTTTGAGTTCGACACATACTTCACAAAAAGTTGTTACCAAAGAAACAAAAGAATCTCTTGATATTAATGAATATTAAAGAAGTAGAGAGAGAGATATATAGCGAGTAATAAGAAAGTATGAAAGAGATAAAAATTTTTCTGTCCTTAAACGTAAAAACGCACAGTCGAAAAATTCACTTAATTATTAAAAATAAAATAAACGACTAAATAACTTGGTTTTTTTTTATAGCAAAGCTTGATACAATAGAATTTTCGATTATAAAAATCATTTATTTTTATCGTCATCGTCATATTTCAAATAATTTTTAAAAGTTAGCGAGAGATGAGGTGTCTATTTGATGTATATTAGGCTCGGTAGTGTTTTTGCGCTTTCAATTTTTTTTTTTTTTTCGGTATTATTATCAAGTTCTTCTTGTATTACTTCTAGTATTTCTAGTCTTCTTGATTATTATTTTTTTTCTCACACTTGACACGAGGCACTACCGTGCATCTCGATTATTTTTAACTAACTGCTTATGTTCAAAGTCCCAAACATGAATTTCCATATGAGCTTATGGTTAACTTCCAGGAATACGTCGAACTTTAACAATGTTTAAAAAAGAAAAGGTTTATAAACGTTCATTATAAAAATTATATCAAAAGAATTGTTGAAAGCAAAAGGAAAACATAGATCAGAAAAGATCATCTAATTAGAATGAAAAGAGGAGGCTATAACTATAAGCAAAATATTTATTTCCAGGCCTTCGGTTGCAATAATAGATTACGATTGAATTTTATCCTTGTGATTTTTTTTTATTGGCTAATTTTTAATATAAACTGAAAAGAGAAAAATCTGAGAGAATCCTTTGGACTTTATCAGTATTCATGTCACATACACAAGCATATACACTGAGAAAATTTTTTGACGAAAAAAAGAAGAATATTTCTCGATAATAGAAATAAACTTCTTGGCAAGAAAATTTTTGAAAAAAGAAATAATTTTTTTTTATATAAATTATAATTGTTTTGTAAGGAGAAAGAAAAAAGTCTTGAAATAATCGAAATTTTATTATTTCATACAGATGGCGTTTTGTGTCAAACGATAGATCATTTTCGTCAAGGAAAAAACTTCTAAAAAGTATCCCCACCACGCCTTGACACTAACACTACTACGTTCCCTATAATAGACTACATTCTTGTTTCGAACGGCAGGGGGTATTTTTTAAGGAATAAACTTCTAAAGTTATGCCACAATATGTTTGACTCGAATAGTAAATGTTTGATAGAAAATTTTTATCGTTTTTTTTTAAATGAAGTACCATTTGTTTTAATTAATAAATTATTTAATTCAAATGATAATAAGCTAATGTAGGAAGTAGTACTTGGCTTTCAAATAAAAAATTTGACATTTCTTACAAACAATTTAAAGTTACAAACAATTAAATTATTGTTTAATACAAATCAATTTTAGTTTAATTTAAATAATTAAAAGTTTAATAAATTTGGAAATAATTAAAAAAAAAATTATTGAAAAAGAAATTTCATTTTTTATTAATTTTTTTTTCTGTCAATTATATTTATTCATCATTAATTTTTGTTTGTCGAGAAGGGTCTAATTATTTATTTATAGTTTTTTTCATTTATTTATTCCTAAAAATCTACCTAAATACTAAACTAAACCTAAATTGCCGTAACCGGGATTCGAAACCTAGACCCTCGAGTAGGGAAGCGGACGTCTTAACCGCTGCGCCACGTCATCGCATGTTGAATGTAAAATTTTATTTCTTGTACTTGATGAACCTGGATATTAGAAGAAAATGTTAATGGTTATGTTTTATTTTTTTTTTTAATCATCGTATATCAATTATTTAAATATCAACGAAAAAAAAAAATTTATTGTTTTATTATAATAAATATAATGCATGTAAAAAAACTTCCTTAGACATAAAAAAAAATTGTTTTTTTTTTTTTAACTAAATTATTTTATTTTTCATCATAACTGAGAGTATTAATTTAAATATAAAATTACAGTTTTATTTAATTCTAATTGTCTTAATAACTATATTTTCTAACAACATTAAATATTGTTTTTATATATACTTTATTTTATTATACTCTCAGTTATGATGAAAAATAAAATAATTTAGTTAAAAAAAAAAAAACAATTTTTTTTTATGTCTAAGGAAGTTTTTCTACATGCATTATATTTATTATAATAAAACAATAAATTTTTTTTTTTCTTTGATATTTAAATAATTGAGGGTCCGGATGCAATAACTCGCCGAGCGCTCGAAGTCAAGAAAACGCTATGTTGCTGTGGGTGAAAAATAGGAAAAATTAAAATTGAAAAATAAAAAAAAATAAAAATACAGTCGTCGATAGAATTAAAAAATACATAATTTTCTTCAAATAAATTTTTTTTTATAATAATTAGTTAACGAGATAAAAAATATAAACGAAATTTTTTTTTTCGAAAAAAATACTTTTTTTCAATAATATAACTCAAGGTAACTTCTTTAAAAATTAATAAATTAACTTGAATTTTTTACTGTAGCTTCATTATAAGCTACCGATTGCAACAGTATGATTAAAAAATGTATTTATTAATATTGTTTAATTTTTATTATATGATTGTTTAATGTCGATGAAAAATTCAATTTGTCTAACTTTGAATGAAAAAAGAGTCGGAGAAATTTGATAATTGAGTAACTTGTCAGTGGCAATATTGTTAAGCAGTATATCAAGAAGTTTTACAGAAATTTTTAGATATTTTTATTAATTATTGACTGAGTTATTAATTTAACAACAAATTGCGAGCTACCGTTACGGCTATATATGCGTGATCGTCAGCCCCCTCTCTCGCGAACGCCTATGTTCACGCGCCTGTATATCCATATAAATACAAACAGTATGCGCGCAATTTGTTGTTAAATTAATAACTCAGTCAATAATTAATAAAAATATCTAAAAATTTCTATAAAACTTCTTGATATACTGCTTAACAATATTGCCACTGACAAGTTACTCAATTATCAAATTTCTCCGACTCTTTTTTCATTCAAAGTTAGACAAATTGAATTTTTCATCGACATTAAACAATCATATAATAAAAATTAAACAATATTAATAAATACATTTTTTAATCATACTGTTGCAATCGGTAGCTTATAATGAAGCTACAGTAAGAAATTCAAGTTAATTTATTAATTTTTAAAGAAGTTATCTTGAGTTATATTATTGAAAAAAAGTATTTTTTTCGAAAAAAAAAATTTCGTTTATATTTTTTATCTCGTTAAGGTTGAAAGTAAATCGCATCGGTGGACGAAGTTTGGGCCTGAGAGGGTGCGCATCTACAAATGGTTATAAAAAATATTATCAGTGCCCCTCTGTCCAAAATATATTCCCTATACTGGCAGGTTCTTGGTAGTATGTGTGTATGCAGTCTATCTGGATAGACACACACATACTACCATAGCCAAGAAACATGAGACAGAATGACGAATAAAAGAAAGAGAATGACCGCTAATGATAGAAAATTTTGATTCTAATAATCGAATATCTTTTAAAATCCACGGTAGAAAATTATCATTGAGGGCTTAAAAAATCCGTATTGTATAGAAGTACAAACTGATAGTAAATTAAGCAAAATCGTATAGAAACTTTTTCAACTACGGAAGAAAATATGTGTTCAGTCCCCATACCTACGTGTTAAAGTTGTCAACTTTGACATTAATTATCTAAAAAAAACCACGGTACAAAATTCTGAAAAAAAATCAACGAAATAGATAATTATTCTGGCTTTAATATGGGACCAAAAATTTGAAAATCGTATAGTTGGAAATTCTCTTTACTTTCAACCTTAACTAATTATTATAAAAAAAAATTTATTTGAAGAAAATTATGTATTTTTTAATTCTATCGACGACTGTATTTTTATTTTTTTTTATTTTTCAATTTTAATTTTTCCTATTTTTCACCCACAGCAACATAGCGTTTTCTTGACTTCGAGCGCTCGGCGAGTTATTGCATCCGGACCCTCAATTGATATACGATGATTAAAAAAAAAAATAAAACATAACCATTAACATTTTCTTCTAATATCCAGGTTCATCAAGTACAAGAAATAAAATTTTACATTCAACATGCGATGACGTGGCGCAGCGGTTAAGACGTCCGCTTCCCTACTCGAGGGTCTAGGTTTCGAATCCCGGTTACGGCAATTTAGGTTTAGTTTAGTATTTAGGTAGATTTTTAGGAATAAATAAATGAAAAAAACTATAAATAAATAATTAGACCCTTCTCGACAAACAAAAATTAATGATGAATAAATATAAATGACAGAAAAAAAAATTAATAAAAAATGAAATTTCTTTTTCAATAATTTTTTTTTTAATTATTTCCAAATTTATTAAACTTTTAATTATTTAAATTAAACTAAAATTGATTTGTATTAAACAATAATTTAATTGTTTGTAACTTTAAATTGTTTGTAAGAAATGTCAAATTTTTTATTTGAAAGCCAAGTACTACTTCCTACATTAGCTTATTATCATTTGAATTAAATAATTTATTAATTAAAACAAATGGTACTTCATTTAAAAAAAAACGATAAAAATTTTCTATCAAACATTTACTATTCGAGTCAAACATATTGTGGCATAACTTTAGAAGTTTATTCCTTAAAAAATACCCCCTGCCGTTCGAAACAAGAATGTAGTCTATTATAGGGAACGTAGTAGTGTTAGTGTCAAGGCGTGGTGGGGATACTTTTTAGAAGTTTTTTCCTTGACGAAAATGATCTATCGTTTGACACAAAACGCCATCTGTATGAAATAATAAAATTTCGATTATTTCAAGAATTTTTTCTTTCTTCTTACAAAACAATTATAATTTATATAAAAAAAAATTATTTCTTTTTTCAAAAATTTTCTTGCCAAGAAGTTTATTTCTAAATGTCAGAAGTTTTTTTTCTCAGTGTATATTCAAATTGAAATAAACATTTTTTTCAAGTGCTTACCTGGACTCGTCTGCCATGATAGACCACCGATGAACATTTTCCTAGAATCAAAAGAAAGACGATCTTCATAAATTCTCTTCCATCGTCAAACAAAAAGGAGTTGACCAGCCGTTGTTTATAATTCCACTGAATCGAGAAATCAGAAGATTTAAATTCTTTAATATTCTATAAAAAAAAAAAAAAATTGCAAAACATAACTTTTAGTTGAAATGCTAAATTATATGTACACCCCCTCTGTTTCTCGACACAAAGTGTGATCACCCAACAAGACAACGACTGGTTAAATTTTTTTTCCAAATGTCAGATATTAGATACTATTATTAAAACGTTAACTTTTATGATTCAATCAACACTTGAAACCATTCGATAATTGCCACCCTACCAAAGTTAAAAAGTTCACTTTTGACAAATTTCTCATTTTTCAAGTGGCCAAATACTTAGCATTCGGAAAATCTACGTTTCATTGATTAATCAATGGTTTGAATAAACGAAAACAATAAAGAAATCAATGGCTGAGTATAAGAAAAAGATATATATGGCATTCCTCAGTACTAAAAAGTTAAATTTAGAAAAACACGTGATCTTAAAGGTTTATGGCGTAAATGGCATTATATGTTGACAAGCTAAGTTAGATATGAAAAAATTTTTTTTTAGAAAAGAAAAAACTCGTACTGAAGTAACATAACTCTTCAAATTACAGATGACAATTCGTGAAATAAAAAAAAAAACAAAAATGTACAAATAACATGAATAATTTAGAAAACTCATAAAAACACATTCACGACGTAATTTATTTTCATTATTATTTTTTCAAAGAATTTAAATATTATTAATAACCGTCGTTTACTGAATAATTAAAGATTAAATCACAATGATAAAAACGATGTGTACAATTTGACTACGCATGCGTCTCATTATTTTTATCACAACACTTCAAAGTTATATGTATAATGTAACAAACTTAGTCGTGATTCTTTGACCAAAACGAGGTAGGTCAAGTATACAGGGTGGCATGTCGGATTGGCTCGGTAGCATGACATTTGCCGGCTATAACTACACTACACAGCTTTCTTCATTTTTCAATACAACGGAAATACATTTCTGCATTTACTTATATGATTTTTTATTTCTTCATTATTTTCATCCAGAAAACAGCAATGTAAAAAAAAAATAAAAAATAGAGCAGAAATTGTATTGGTTTCTTGTTTTCATATTAAGAAAAGCCAATTGATCAATTCGTACCCTGGATCGTTGGGGACCTCTGCCATCGATCCACTGGCAACAATCTCTTGACCCTGTGGCTCCATGTTAATTGGCTTCTTCAAGTCTTCTCTAGATATATTAATACTTTTTTTTTTTTATCTCTTATATGCAAACAAGCCACACGAGGTTAAATCTTTATTTATAATATTAATATCATCAGTGCTTAGATATAAATATACCTATACACTATAAAGAAAGACTTTCCATAGATGAATTCGTAATATATATAATAGAGTTCACACTGTAAATATATTACAATAAATATAACTCGAGAACGTGCTTTTAGAAGTTGTCACTCCGTTCTTCTAACTGTTCTCCCTGACTACTGTTTTTTTTTTCCAATTATTTTCAAGATAACATCAAAAGCTTTTTTTCAATGCACAACTGTTCATGATTTTTTGGAGGTTGCAGTCAAGCACGGCACGACGTGCGCGCGGTTGTCTATATAATCGCGAGAGAGGGTGGAAGGGCCGCGTGTACGCAACGTTAATCCTTCAGACAGTTATCCTCTCCCTGTCTACGGTGACAAGGAAAATATACTTTTTTGTAATGACAGTAATATCGGAGGATTAATAGACTTAGGAAGGTTAGCTTTTACAATGTGACATAACTTTTTTTTCAAATGACAAATACACGCGTGGAGAATCTGTTTAGTTTTTTCTTTTATTTCGTAGCACGAGATAGTTGTGTGTGTATGTGTGTATGAATATAAATATATGTTATTCAAATGTGGGTAGTTTAATATTAAGTCGTAACCATTGGATGTCCTACTAACGACTACTAAAAACTAATAAGGTAAGAGATTACGTGGCTGCGCGGTACGGCGACTGATGACGGGCGGCGACCAGTACTCAGACGTCCGACGTACTCAGTTAGAGGTTTGACGCGACACTGCGCTTACTGTGCGGGGCAGCGGGAAAAAGGCTTGGAAAGGATGACAACGTTGGTGCAGTAGTGCGGTGTAAAAAGGCATCAAACAATGAGAGTGGGGAATAACGAAACATTATCGGGCGGCTTCGTCGCTACCATCACCGATGTTGCCGCTGCTAAAACTTTTGGTGGTGATTTTGCCAGTACTACTCTTACTTTTGACAATACAGTGGCTGAATGCTGCTGGGTTCGATGGCAGTAACAACGAATAACGAAATAGAGCAACTGTGGGTAAAAACAGACGCTTGCGCAACATAGGCTCAGTCAGCGTTTTCTACACATAGACTGGTATAGCCCGAAGTAAACATATATGTGCTATAAAAGACAAAGATATATGCTATAAGTGAAAGCTTGAAGCAACATCGGATAAAAGCGCTGGTAGCAGCATTAACTGAAAAATATGTACATAAAGCTGCATAAAGTCTACGTGATCAAATACATGTGCCCGACAAGAAAACGGCATAGGGAGGGGTAAGAAGATAAGGAATGTTAGTATATCTATCGCAATGGTAGTGGCAAAAGTGATTGCGATGGTGAAGCCTCTTTTTATGCATGTCTGTATCGCTCTTTTATTATTAAAAATTATCATAGGTCATGTATGACTATATGTTGGTCATTGCACTACTTAGGGAATTAAGTTCCACTGTGACTGACAGGGCATATCAATAAGTGAATAGCATAGTAAAGTAAGGGTGGCCTATATCATTAAGTGGTTGCAGTTTCTTAGAAAAACTAGGTGTAGTTATATGAAGCTTATCTTTTATAAACATATAGAGTATACTTGATTCTCTATTGAGAGCATTATTTATTAACTCAATAAGTTTCAATAATGTTTAATGATGTGGTTAACATAACTTAATATTTAGATGGGCCATATTATAACTTTAATTTTAGATCTGGGGAAATCATATCAAATAATTTTTCCAGCATAATAAAACAAAGACAATCAATAATTTTGAAAAAAATGACAACTTTAAATAATATAAAGATATGGAATTTTATCACAGATAATAAAAACTGCTTATTAACTTGTAAAGAGATAAATAAAAATGTAAACAATGTATTTGATTTTATTGAAATATATTATTTTCTTATCACTAAGTCAGCTTGTAAGTTGTAACACGAGCTTTTTGAGCTCGGCTATAGTCTTATCTCCTATGCTCCCGCACAAAATCACACATGGCTCAACTCGCAGTGACCAGGTATTTACATAACCGCCAAGCTGATGACGTAACTACTGCATGCAACCTCGAGTCTCGCACAATTCAATATCCGGACGTAAAACAAAACTTCATGTGAACAAATATTTGAATCTCACTTTTAAAAGTATGAATTGTTCATTCATATTTTTTAAATTTATTTCTATAGCAATAAAGTTTATGAATTACTTTTCAATTATAAATAACATGAAAAGTAGACATTGATTTTAATTCATCTGTAAATTACTATACACGGCTTTACGAAAAAAGTTGCTTCAAAATAGTAAATATTCTCATAGAAAATTAATGCTTGAAGGTATGAAAGAAGATTATCAACTTGATAAAAAATGTATTGACTTGAATAAAAAAATTATTTCGATTTGATACAAGAATTATTGAGTTCACAAGAATTAACATTATATGTATAACGTTATATAACAATTAATACTTAACATATTTTATAATATTTTTTTTTTCAGTTTTTGAGGAGGTTTCCTGATGCGTTCCGGACTAGGTTGCCTGATCTGGATCGAATTTGAAATCAGATTGACTTAAATTCCGATTTGTGAATACAAGATTTCTTGTATTGTAGCGAGTTTTCGTGGTTGCTAAATTTCATATTTTTTCAATAGTGTGATAATTTGGTTATGTATCCCCGGTAGAATTCTGTGAGATTCAAATAAGTTTCGATCCATTCGTTATAGCTAATTTCAAAGGCTACAAAGTGGATACAATATAAGTAGACAAATAACAGCTAATAAAATAAACAGCCATCTAAAATAGGAACACTTTTGTTTCTAACACAAGTAGGTAACTGTAGAGTCAACGATTCGATTTATTCTATTTTCGTCCTCTTCTGTAACTAGTATCATGATGACTATTTTTTATCTAAAATATTGCCCATAAAATAGCTAATAAATAGGTAAAAATTACTACTACATATTTGTTTTATTTTAGTGCCCTAGAGGGCACTCGAGTAAATTTACAGTTAGAGTGGGTATAAGCAGAGTGAAGCCATAGATGATTTTTACCTCAGAAGTGACGGAAATCTCTTATACCAACTCTATACGGCGAGCACAAAAATTTGGACCAATAAAACCCTGTAGCTTCACTCTGCTTATACCCACTCTATTTACAGTAGACTGGGTATAAGCACTGGTTATACTCTATTTACAGCAGTCAGTGAATAATATTATTTATTTTATTTTATTTACAATCAACAAGATGACATAAAAAAAATATTTATTTTCATTTAAAGATAAAAAGATGAAGTGAGTAAAATTTTAATAGAAATATTTTATTGAATCTTAATTTTCTTTGATTAATTTTTTTGTAAACTTTTTTTGCAAATACTTGAGTGGAAAATTTTAAGGTTGAATGTTGTAACTACACTATCATATACCACGCTAATATTTTTTTTTTTCAGTTAAATTTTTAAATTAATGAATTTCATATCGAACGGTAATCTCAATATTTTTAATTTCTGGAGCATCGAGTCTCAATGCAGTATGTTGATAGAAAGAACAATGGAATTTCTCTATCATTAGTCAGTATGCTGAAGTTATTTGTTTCTGAAAGAGTTGCCATCAAATTCGTCGCGCAAAGAAGAACTTCTGAGAAACTGGCCATGAATACCACACCATTTTACTTGTGTTTAAAAGGTAAACCTATTGGACTCCAATACTAATCGACGGAATACATAAGTAACAAAAATTTTTTTTTCAATTTTCAGGTGTTATACTGGATTATCGCACTGGATACATCGCACGTATGTTCGAACGTTACGCTAAACGTGCTCTAATTGACATCAGAAATCGAGATCGACGATTGAGCTTAAACGACGTCAATTCGACCTCGATCCAGGTGGCGTGGCAATCGCACATGATTCTATATTATTTAAAAAAAAAAATCTCGTTAGAATTTTTTAAAAAGTTTTATTGAAATACGAACGAAAGATTTTTTTGTCGAGGCATTCAACTTTTGTCTGGATATGTTGTGAATATTGAAAAGTACCAAAAAAGTCTTGAAATTCCATGCCTTTTAGAGGTAATTTCCAAAAGTCTTATTTTGCCATACTTTTCCAAGATTTTTAGACAACTCTGAAAAAGTATTGATTTTGGCAACCATCAGGATTGCTCTTACTTCAAAACTCTAAGTCTTATTTTTTAAGACTTCTTCCGTACCTAAAATTTTCATTCGGGGAATTGGTTAGCTTTTATTAAAGCTAAGGAAAAATCTAGCAGCTGAGTAAAATAGCTAAGTAAAGTAAAGTAAGTAAAGTGGCTAAGTAAATGATCTAGCTTTGGGTCCCTTTAACTTGGCAAAACTCGATAAAATATAAAAAGAACCACGAATAGTAGAAGTGCCATAATGGACGATGAGTGACGTCCCTCACCATGGGGTGAAACGGGCCTGCATTTGAATATTGCGTCTAAGGTTACTAGTGTGCTGACAACTTGACGAATTTCTCAATTGATATCTCAGTAAAATATTTACATTATAAACTTTTATTCACAGTATTCTATGCTAACTTTAGATAAATACGCCCCAACTAAGATGAAATTTAGATTGTAGCATTTTATTTTTGATGTAATTAAGTTATAAGTAACAATTAAATTATATCTTATTATTCAAATTAACAAATTATTATTATTTTTTTTTTTTGAATTGATAGTTGAAAAAAACAACACACATTTAATTTGTTTATTTATAATTTCATTAAAGTTGAAACTAAAAGATATTTCCCGTTATTGCTTTTTTGATTTTTTGGTCTCAAATGGATGCCAAATAATAATCTAGTTCGATAAATTTTTTCAAAATTTTCATGGTTGTTTTTTTAAGATAATTGATTTGAATTAATCAAGACTATAAATTAATTTATTTGGCTACATCCTTTCCTTAGATAAATTTGCCATAGTGATGCCGCGAGACGAGAGTCTGCTCTCTCTCGTCTCGTTTCGAGTTTGAAAGATTGTCTCTCGTCTCGAATATTCTCATCTCTCGTCTCGTCTCGTCTTCTCTCGGTCAACAATTTATTCTTAGTAGTTTTTTTTACAATATATAAATAATAGATTTATTACTTCGAATTTATCATAAACTTTTTTTTAATTTTTTAATACAAATTATTTATGCTTAGATATTATTTGGTTATTTCAGTAATTTTTCTGCGAAAAACAAATATAATATGGAGAATAAATATATGTTATCTACTGTACTACAAAAAAACAAGAAGCCATATAAATCATATTACAATCAACATTGATGGAAAAAAACAAAAATCACTGAACCAAAAAAAATCTTATTGAAAACAAGTAATATGAAACGGGTCAGAAATGTGTCATAAGTAGATTGAAAATATATAAAAACTAAAAAAATAAAAACAAGAACTAAATTATTTGTCTCTCGAGTTTTCTCTCGCATATCGACATCGGTGTCTCGTCTCGTCTTGTCTCTCGCGACGAGAGAAAATTCGTCTCTTGTCTCGAATTTTATCGTCTCTCATCACCTCTCTCTCTCGTCTCGTCTCGAGTTCTGTCGCCTATCGCGGCATCACTAATTTGTCATAAATAATCAATTAGAAAGATAGTGGCAAATGTTGCTAAGGAAAGGATGTAGACAAATAAATTAATTTGTAGTCTAGGTTAATTCTTCAGCCATTTTACACAATTATTTTAATTTTTTATGGCAAATATTGCTATGGAATTACTAATTGCTTGAAGATTACTAATTAATTTATCTGATTACATCTTTTTCCTAGATATATTCGCTATAATAAATTAAAGGAAAGCTATTGGCAAATGTACCTAAAGAAATAATGTAGCCAAATTGATTGATTTGTAATCTTTATTTGATGGAAGTGTCCTAAGCTCTATTTGCCATAATAAATCAAAATTATTAGGTGAATACATCCCAGGTTAAAATTAGTCTCGAAATTCAACACTGAATCTCGTTTTGACGTCGAAGACTGAGCTCGATTCTATGTAGATATACACTATTCGACGTCGGAACGAGGTTGAGGGGAGGTTACAACGAGGCGAAAAATAAAACATGCACGAAAAGACTTAATTAATTAATATTATGATAAAAGATCAATAGTATTGATTGAATTGAACATAAAAATGATAATAAAAACCATAAAAATGATAAATTTATCAATTTTTTATGTACTGTTTTTTCTAACCTGATTCAACCTCGATAAATCAAAAGACGTGAAATATAAAAAAAAATGGCAAAATTTTGAAGTACAAAGTTGAATAATTTGCTGGATAAAAAAAAAAAAAAAAAAAAATTAGGTGCTTTTTATTATGATATAATTGACATGCGTTATCGTGAAAAGTTTTCATATTTAAACTTCATACCAAATTTACTTTAACCTTTCCCTAATAAAGTAATCATAAATTAATAAACAGCTCATGTGAAATTGAGGCTTTCGGGGACATAAATCATAAATTTATGTTTTGTTTTTATTTCACTCATTTTGTTTAATCATAATAATAGTTTACGAAAATTATATTTGTACTTTATTTTCTATTTTAATTTGAGCATGATGAAGTAATATAATTATTAATTAATTATATATAAAAAATTACAAATCTTTTTGCATAAAATGAATCGAAAATTAAAACACATATATATTATATGTAGCTGAGGGAAAATAAATTTACGAAAATTATATTTGTACTTTATTTTCTATTTCAATTTGAGCATGATGAAGTAATATAATTATTAATTAATTATATATAAAAAATTACAAATCTTTTTGCATAAAATGAATCGAAAATTAAAACACATATATATTAAATGTAGCTGAGGGAAAATAAAAAAAAAAAAAAATTCTGTTGTACCATCAATGGTAAGATAACCAACACATACCTCTACATAAACACACGTATATGCATGAAGAGAAAAATTCAGGAGGAGTGATAGGCGCGGGGTATGGCGCGACGTATCCGAAGAAATGTGGACATTTCAATTTGAAAATTTATTTTTTAGTAAGATTTGTTATCTGGCTTTTATTGAGTTGTATATCTTTTTAAATATTCGGTAGAAAAAATTGAGAGTTGGCTTATTAGAAAGAGAGGCATTGATATATATAGTGAAAGTATTTTTAATTTTTTTCTAACATAAAAAGATAAAAAAAATTAAAAATCGTGCCGTCACAGACCGCTGACTTAAAATACTTATACGGTAAGGTCTCGCGCTCGGGTAAAATTGAGGCGAGACTCTACCAAGTCTCTTGATATGCATTTGAAATATATTTAATTCTTGACTTTTTGGTACTACATCTTTTTGTACAAAAAAAATGAACAGCTAAAAGATTTCGAATACTTGACGCTTCTTTTTGTCGAAAAAACTCGGTTTTTTTTTTTTGTTATAATATCACATCTATTTGGAAAGTTTTAATTATAATAGATTTTTTTTATACGTTGACGAACCAATTTATTATTTATTCTATAATAATAAAACATCGATTGAATTTTTCCTTTTAAATATCTCAGATTTTTCTTTTGAAATAATATGAAAATACTTGCAAGTGGAAACATAGCTTAAAGCATCATTATTGAGTATAAACTATATTAACCCAACAATATATGGCGCGCGCACCATCGATGCGATATTGGATACTAATGTAAATAAAGATTTTTTCACATCATCTACTATTACCTTGCTGAATTTTGTTTTATAATGTTGTCAATATTGATTTGGACTTTGAAAACCTAAATCTTAATTTTTCTAAAGTTGTAAGATTGCTCTGGAGTTTTGAAGAAATGTCAGCAAAAAACGCAAACTTTTTAATTTGATGTTATTGTTTAAGAAAAAGTATACATCTAAAAATTTCGATTTTTTTTTATTAAAAAGCTTGATATCGATTTATGGGATCAATTCAGAAAGAGATTTCTCTATCTTACTGAATTTTTTTATCTTATAATTAATAAAAGCGTGAAGATTTTGGAGGGTGAGGGGTTTGCTCTATGTCGCTTATATATAAGCACGGTAGTTATTTTCGTTTCCCCACTTTTTTTTTTCTTACTCGACGCGAGGCACTACCGTGCCTTTGATCATATTTTTCATTGTATTTTGTTAGGATTCGAAGTTCGTACGGAAAGGGTAGCCACCGAATGCACCTAAAGACTCAAAGGCCCTACAATTATAAAAAGAATATATTAAGATGCTCTGAACCTGCCGATTTTTTTCTAATGAATAAAGGTTTGAAAAACTTTTTTATTATAGTGAAAGGCACCCTCAAGCTCCGATTTTACATCCAAACCAGATCCGATATAACATCCAAACTGGATCCGATTTTATGCATAAACTAAATCCGAATGTATACTCAAACTGGATCCGAATTTATATTTAAACCGGATCCGGATTTTGTTTTAAAAAAATGTTGATTTAAAAAAAAAAATATATGCTTTTTTTAATTATTTTTTTTTAACAATCATTATTAAATATAATTCTAGCTTAGACAATTCAACCTAAATTAAACTAAAATTCCGGATTTTGCGGGGATCGATCTCTGGGCTATTCTGTTCAAAGTCGGCAACTCTATCCTAATTGACCACGGCGGCGTACATGGAATCGATGAAATCAAAAGTCCTTTACAGGCGTAGAAAGTTATTTAAAAAATTACAATAAAAAAACTTGATATGATTAATACTATATATATGCAACAATGTATTTAATATTATCAAAAAATAAAATGACATTCTAAAATTAATTTTTTTTTTTTTTTTTCAAAAACTTATAAGTTGGATCCGTTTTAAATCAGGGACACCGGATCCGGTTAGCCTTAGCCAAACCTGACTGAACCCGGAGATAACTTTGAATAAAAAAATAAAGTCCGATTAAAGTCCGGCAATCCGGATCCGATTTGGATCAGGAAAGAGTAAGGAAAACTGGATCCGGCTAGCCTTAGCCAAACCTGACTGAACCCGGAGATAACTTTGAAAAAAAAAATAAAATCCGATTAAAGTCCGGCAATCTGGATCCGATTCGGATCGAGAAAGAGTAAGGAAAGCCGGATCCGGTGGGCTTCAGCCATATTTTTTTATTTCAAAATGAATATAAGTTTATATATAATCTTATCAAAATCGTAGGGGGTCAGGCAGATGACTCCGTGATTTGACTAAGAATGCCCCATATATATATATAAATTTTATTAATAATTATTAT
The DNA here is from genome assembly GCF_014905175.1 of Aphidius gifuensis. Lineage (NCBI taxonomy): Eukaryota > Metazoa > Arthropoda > Insecta > Hymenoptera > Braconidae > Aphidius > Aphidius gifuensis. The sequence goes on from NC_057792.1 coordinate 12,770,094, forward strand.
TTTTTATTATTTATTTATTGTTATTATTATGTATATATGTACGTATATTTATATAATATGAATAATAATATTATTTTTTCAAATATTATTTTGTGATGTGTGCGCGCGCATAGGTGCAAGCAGACTGCAAGCAAAAGTGCCAGCAGAAGTTGAATGAAGAATGTGTGTGAGTAAGGTAAGTGTAGGGCGGGTCTTGTTAGTGTGTGTAAAGTGTTATAGCGCTGCAGTGGCAGCAAAAGTCCCAGCAAAAGTTTGAATGGAGAATGTGTGTGAGACAAACAAAATTTTTGAGTTATTACATATTAGAGTGTATAGTGTATGTGTAGAGCTATTTTTGTGAGTGTGTGAGTATAGTATTGAGTATATATATATAGTTTATTATTAAGATTTACATATAATGTTTTTGTTGTTGTTGTTCTTTTGAAGATATTACAGGTTTGATTTTCATGTTGCCGATATATTGATATTTTCATATTTTAAGTGTGTTGTGATGATTAGTGTGAGTATGTTTGTAAGAATATGAGTATGAATTGTTGTGATCGACTAATGAATAGACGTAAGATGTAGCTTAATAACAGCAAGATAACGAGTGAGTGTGACAAGAGAGAGTGTGATTGTTTGATATTTTGCTTCAATTTTACTGCAATCATATGTTTGTCCATTAGAATGATTGTATTGTGAGAATGAGTGAGAGACTGAGTGAGTGTGTTTGTGCTAGTGTGTTTGTGATAAGAAGTGGATGTAAGTAATTGAGACAACATAGTTAAGGTAGTTTGAAGAGAGTCCATTGAGAGAGCGTGTATTTGAGAGTTGATTTTTACCTTAACAATGCTGAATGACAGGCTATTTATGTTTGTGTGGGTGAGAATGTTTAAATGTGTGTGAGTGTGTGTTTGTAAAAAGTGATGTTGATAATGATTAATGATCATGGTGAGGTGGCGCCGCTGGTGATCGAAGCTGCAAGCTAGCATCCATGGTTGACTATCCAGATAGCAGTGTAGTCAGATGAATTGTAATAAGAATAACCTCAAAATTACCACGATGCTTTTTTTGGACTCTTAATCGATGAAATTAACAATTCACGTAACTTCACCAGTTGTAATTATGATTACCACTTGAAGTACGAAAAAAGACGCTTGCGATAAACAGGTTGGACAGAGATAGAGAGAGAGAGAGAGAGAGAGAGAGAGAGAGAGAGAGATTGATTGATTGATTGATTAAAAAGTTTTATTGTCTAAATTTTAAACAAAATTTTTAACTGTTTACAATTAAAGAGTTTGTAGTGTATTTGTAGAGCTATTGTTGTGAGTGAGTGAGTATAATATTGAGTATATACATATATATTTGATTATTGAGATTTACATATAATTTTGTCACTTTTCTTTTAAAGAAATTACAAGTTTTATCTATTTTCTATGTTGCCAATATATTGATGTTTTTGAATTTTAATATTTTAATATTTTAAATCTGCTGTGGTGATTAGTGTGAGAAATGTTTGTGTGAATTTAAGTATGAATTGTTTTGATCGACGAATGGATGAACGTAAGATGCAGCTTAATATCAGCAAGATAACGAGAGAGTGTAATAAAGAGAGAGCGTGGTTGTTTGATATTTTGCTTCAATTTCACTGCGATCGTATGTCTGCTCATTGTTGATATGATTGAGGAATGTATATGATTTGAGAGAGTGAATTTTTGAGAGTGCAATTGAGTATGTGCAATTAAGGTGATTTTTGAATGATAGAATGATTTTATTGTGAGTGTGAGTGAGAATGGCTGGATGAGTGTGTTTGAAAACAGATGATGCATGAATTTATGGTAGTATACTGTCGTATGTAGGTCGAATTACAGATATTAATTTATTAAGATGATGATTTCGTTTGTCAGATGTTTGTGCTAGTGTGTTTGTAGTATGATTGAACCAGCATAGTTGAGGCAAATTGAAGAGAATCCATTTTAAGAGAGTGTAATTGAGAGATGTTTTTACCTCAACTATGCTGGAGTTTTTAGGTGTTAGAATGATTGAATTGTTTGCGTGGGTGTATAATGTGTGTGTGCTTATGATGATGGTGATGATGAACCGGTGACACATGGCTCATATGGTAGAGGCCGCAAGCTAACATCCATGTTAGATGATCACACCAGATGGCAGTGCTGTCAGGAATGTGTGACGTAGTTGATTGTGCTGATAATTATTATTATTATGATAATGCTGAACCAATAACCTCAAAATTCACCACGATGCCAAATTCTTTTTACTTTTACTTCAGTTTGCGTAACTTCACCAGCGGTAATTATTGTCACCATGAGAAGTACGCAAAAAATCACTTGCAAAATATCTAAAAATAAAAAGCCCGTAGGCAGACTTCTGCAGTAACTAATTTTTTAGCAGAGCAATAGAAGAGATGATGTGTGCTATACTCACAGGTCAAAGAGAGAGGATAGAATAAAGAAAGAGAGAGAGAGAGAAAGAGATATTGATTGATTGATTGATAATAAATGTTTTATTGTCTAAATTTTAAACAAATTACAAAATTGGTTGATTAAGTGAATATGTGGGTGCAAGTGTATGCAAAGTGAGAGGTATGTGAGTATTGTACATATGATCTTCTTAATGTATATGTAAATCAATAAGTCGGTAAGTGAGTGAGTGATAGGAGTGAGTAGTTGAAGGGTGGTTTGCAATTTTGAGTTTTCAAGGTAGGTTGGCAGTGTGTATGTGTGTGTTTGATTGTGCAGCTAAATTTCATTTCTAAGTAATCTTGATTTAAGCCTGTTTTTGAATGTGGTGACATTATCAGCATCTCGAATTGACGAAGGAATTGAGTTCCAGATAGATGGCGCTGTAACAGCGAATGCTCCCTTGAAAGTATCAGTTCTGTAGTTAGGTATGAGTAGGGCCTGTTGATTCAGAGAGAGAGAAAGAGAGAGAGAGAGAGAGAGTCAAATATGTGTGATTACTACCATGTTCTGTAGTGTAAAGTTCCTGTACTGCTCCAGTGTCAGCAAAAGTCCCAGCAAAAGTTTGAATCAAAAATGTGTGTGAGCCAAGTATGTGTTAGTGTAGGGCGGCCATGTTTGTAGTGCTAGTGTTCAAATCAAACTCTGTGTATTCGTATATACGAACATTATTTCATAAACAACCCTTATTATTATAAACAATTCCTATTATTTAAACATTGATATTAATGGAAAATTATTGTTATGAATAACCCTTCATATAAACGACGGAAAAAGCAGCCACAAAATTATGTGAAGGATATTTTGGAAAAGAACATTTAAGTAGACATTCGTGGAGTTGAAAAAAATCGAATGCTTTTTCCGATAGAAAACCGAAGACACTACTTGACTAATCCAAAGTTCGCGAGTTTGAAAAAAGAAGAAGAGCTTGAAAAAGAATAACACTTCGGTATTGGTTGACAAACCAAACCGTGCCAATGTACTCACCAATAGATGGGTAATTAAGGTAAAGCAAAAGGCTGATGGATCAATTGAAAGATACAAAGCCAGATTGGTAGTTAAAGGCTGCCAACAAATAGCTGGTTTCGACTATGAAGAAAAATTTAGCCCAGTTGTTAAATTCGATTCAATACGATAAATATTAGCAATTGCAGAGGCCAAGAAAATGCACATTAAACAATTTGATGTAAAAACTGTATTTTTATACGGTGAACTTGAAGAAGACGTATACATGAAGCAGCCAGAAGAGTTTTCTGATGGTACCAACAAAGCCTGCAAGCTGCAACGGAGCCTATATGGTTTGAAGCAGGCACCAAGATGTTGGAACTAAAGATTTATCAAGTGTCTCGAAAAATTTGAAATGAAATTACTTGATGCAGATTCATGTGTCTTCAGATTATCAGATGGATCTGATGATACTTTGATCCTTGCCATCTATGTCGATGATAGTTTGGTAGTGTCAAACAACAAAAGAAAAATAGATATCTTGTTGAATCATTTACTAACCGAGCTTGATGTAAAGATCAGCTCATTAAATGTTTTTAGGTATTCAGCTGAACAGACTACCAGATGGCTCCGTTGTTGCTCATCAATCCTTGTATGCCAAAAGGATACTAGATCGTTTCAGCATGAAGAAAGCCAATCCATTCATCATTCTTGCAGACAACTGCGAAAATCTAAGTGTGCTGAAAACAACAGAATATCATTTATCCCTGTTGAACGTGCCATATCGAGAGGCAGTTGGCAGCCTGCTGTTCCTGTAAATGATTACAAGACCTGATATTGTATATGCAGTAAACACTATTAGCCAATATTGTTCCAATTATCAAAAAACTCATTGGGATGCGGTTAAAAGAATATTGAAATATATAAAGGGAACTATAAATTTTGGTATTAAATTCTCACTCGGAAAGGATTTAATTTTTGAGGGGTTTTCTGATGCAGATTATGCTGGGGATATAAAATCAAGAAGGTCAACTTCTGGGTATATCTTGAAATTAGGTAATTGTCCAATAATTTGGAGTTCTGAAAAACAGAAAACAGTGGTGATATCAACAGCTGAAGCTGAATTCACCGCTGCTTGTGATATGGGGGCAAAAGTTAATTCAACAATTACTAAAAAAAAAAATTAAAACCACCTGCTCTACATATTGATAATTGTTTCGATTAACAATGGACAATTTAAAACAAAAGCTAAACATATGGATATAAAATTTGAATTCATTTTTGATGGGGTTAAACAAAATAAATTTGTACCCATGTACATAAATACTGACATCCAACAACATATGTGTCGTAAACTGTGAAAAATTGTAATTATTCTATGATCTTTTGTTTGTAATTAGTTAGGTAATATACACATGAAAGTGGGAGTGTTGGAAATACGGGTGAATATCTGCATTACTTACACAAACACCGTTATATTATATTTAATGTCTAATGCACCTGACCGTAGAGGCATTATTGTGATGTTCTGTTTAGAACTCCATCTCTATAGTCATTTCTATTCTCACCGACTTTGTAAGTTCGTAACGTGAATATAATCCTTCTTCCAAGCTATATACTACTACCGAGCACATGTTTAAATAAATTCCATTTATAATACTAAAGTATTTTATCGTTTATTATTTGTGGAATCCTTAATTCAACTGTGATTAATCAACATATTAATATTTATTTTTATTTAGTCTTGAAAATATTCTTATTTTTCGATATAAACTTGGAAGTTAATCATAAAATAAAATTAACAATTTTCATGTCGGTACAAAACGTGTTTCAAAAGTTGTTTTTTTTTCAATATGCTTGCTTTTGACTGTATAAAGTTGAAACCTTGTATATTTTTTTCGAGGAATAACAAATACTCTTAAACCGATAAAATTGAAAAGTTGAGTTTGCATGTCAGAGTGAAGGCGTACAAATTGTCTTGAATTTCGGAAAAATATATTCAAACAATGAGCATCAACTTTCTTATCTTTTTGAGTATGATTTTTGTACTCTGGGGTTGTAAATATCCTGCTGTTAAAACAACATATTTTTTTCGCATTAAAAATTTATTATGTTGGCAAATAGAACTATATATACAATGCTCCGGCCACAAAGATTTTCTTGACCATTTCTGCCTTTTTTTACCGTTATGTTTTAGCTTTGTACTTTTGCCAATTTGGTGAAAATAAATTTACGCGACGCATCAACACAATATATATTCATGACCTAAAATATTTATATATATTTTCGTGAATTATTCATTGCATAAATTGATTATATAAATTATTAATTTATAATTGAAAAAATAAATGAGAAATATTGACAAAATTCTATAATTTTTATGATTTTTTTAATCAGTTGTTGTATTTTTATGGGCATAAAAGTAATAATTTTTAATTTTAAATGGGTCAAGTTGTAAGGATTAGAATATATTAATTATAATAATAATTTATTTGACACAAGTACAATTTCTGTCGGTTATTGTACTTATTCTTAGAGGGAGTACAAGCAAATATTGAATGCAAGGAGGATGCGTCCGGGGCACCTGCGTCACAGATAAAAGATTTTATAAAATTCTACGTAGCACCCTACACTATTTTTGGTCGTACAATCCTGTTTTTTTTAATACATGGACAGTTGTCTATACAGATACACGCTAGTGCTTATGCCATTAAACATTTTGGACAGTGGAAGGGGTAAAAAGTAGTCACTCTGTCGTGAGGCAGTTTTAGTCCCTGGCACATACATACATAGACCATTCCGTCTCGAATAGTCACGAGCTCAAAGTCGTGAACGTTTGTTGAAAATTTTCAAAAACGAATTTTTTATTATAAAAATGATCATACAGTTGCTGAAGCAACTGTGCCTTCCCTGCGGGGGGAATTTCAATTTCTTCATTAAAATTCGTGATTACAAATTTATTTTATTCTCTATTGTTACAATGATTACTGTTACAACTAAAAATTATTCATCATTTTGTTTGTTCCTGTCATATTTTCCATGATAAATTTAGTAAATTTAGTATCTTTACTTGGTTTAATAAATTTTTTTTATATTTAATTATATAATACATTATCAGCATTGAAAATTTTTTTTTTTTTTTTTTTGCTAAAATAATTTTACCTGCACATGAATTATTTGATAGATGATTTCTTGTATTTTTCAATTCGAAATTTATCTTTATTATATTTTCATTTTTCTTGTCTTCGAATTTTATATTAGCCTCTGTTTATTATCTTTTGTTTATTAACTTTTCTCACTAATCCTTCAGTGATCATATATATTTTGTTCAACTTGAATATTTAATAATTTATCATATGTTAATAATTTTCCTTATCGTTTCATACATTTTATTGATAACGGTACCTCAATCAATCCATGATCTTCATTTGCAGTTTCTCTTACATCTTATTTTGTCACTCTCATCACATATATCCATCGTAAATTTTTTACCAGTTCCTCGTTCGTTTTTCCATTCCTTTATTTCACTTTTATTTATAATTCGTGCTCGAATTGTATCACTGTATTGAATTTTTAATTTAATTTTTTACGTAAATTATATTCATTTCTAATTTTTGACTTACCATATTGTGTATTTTTATTTTTATGTCATTAATTTTTGGTTATTATATGTTGTTTTCAATTTGACTGAAATGGATTCTGATTATTCTCGACATTATTATATCTTAGGTCACATATATTGTATTATTTTCTTCTGTTTTTTTTAAAACTTGCCATTTCATTTTTATTTTCTGATTATTTGATATTTTCTCTTAGATTTCCATTCGCATATTAAGAGGGGGTAACATAATTGAAATCATATTTTTTTAAATATATTTAGTGGTTTTTTTCTTTCATATTTTTCCGTATTTATCATGTTTTTCGTTATATTCAGTGATTCTTTCATGATATTTTGCTATATTTTTCTATATTTTCCTCTATGTTTACTGACGTTTCCCCGATATTTTCCCATTTCATCGTGTTCAGATTAATTAAGAGACTTTCGAGGGATCTATTATGGTTGAAGGGGGAGGAGGGAGGGAGAACTTTATTAATATGTTCCTATATTTATCGTAATTTTTCTTATATTTACTGATTTTTCTTCGATATTGACATTCTTTTCTACATTTTCTTTATATTCAGTGAGTTTTCTTTGATATTTACTGATATTTTCCTGATATTTTCTGATGATTATCGGACTTTTATATATTCTATATTCAGCGATTTTTTCTTTATATTTAGTATTTTTTCCTGTATATTTGCTGATATTTTCCCATATTTATCGTTTTTTTCTTTATATTCACTGATTTTTCTTTGATATTTTTCTATTTTTTTCTACATTTTTCTTTACATTTACTGATATTTTCCCATACGTAACGTATTTTTCTTCATATTCAGTGATTTTTCCTATATATTTACTTGTATTTCTCGTATTTATCCTATTTTTCTTTGGATTGAGTAAGTTTTCATTGATATTTACTAATACTTCCCTGATATTTTCCCATAATTATCGGAGTTGTCTTTATATTCAGCGCTTTTTTCTTCAGATTTCCTGATATTTTTTTATATTTATCGGTTTTTCTTTATATTCAGCGTTTTTTTCTTCATATTTACTGATATTTTTCCATATACATCGTATTTTTCTATATATTTAGTAATTTTTCCTCCATATTCACTGGAATTTTCTCATAATTATCGGATTTTTCTTTATATTCAGTAATTTTTCCTTTATGTTTGCTGATATTTTCCTATATTTATCGTTTTTTTCTTTATATTCACTGATTTTTCTTTGATGTTTTCCTATTTTTTCTACATTTTTCTTTACATTTACTAATATTTTCCCATAATTATCGGAGTTGTCTTTATATTCAGCTCGTTTTCTTCAGATTTTCTGATATTTTTCTATATTTATCGGTTTTTCTTCATATTCAGCGACTTTTTCTTCATATTTACTGATGTTTTTCCATATATATCGTATTTTTCTTTATATTCAGTAAGTTTTCCTTTATATTTACTGATATTTCTCCGATATTTTCCGATAATTATGAGAGTTTTCTTTATATTTACCCCTTTTTTTTTATATTTACTGATATTTTTCCATATTTATCGGTTTTTTCTTCATATTCAGCAATTTTTTCTTTATATTGAGTAATTTTTCCTCTATATTTGCTGATATTTTCCTATATTTATCGTTTTCTTTCTTTATATTCACTTATTTTTCTTTGATATTTTGCTATTTTTTTCTACATTGTTCTTTACATTTACTGATATTTTTCCATATGATTTTTCTACTTAGATTAAAAACTTCTACTATTTTTGTTTTTTCAAATTTTATTCTTACTATTTAAATGAAAGATCGATAAAAAGAAATTCCGAATCACCGATCGAAATATATTTTTTGATTAGCGCATGCGTACAAATTTTTAATTTAGAAGAAATCGTTGTAAATAGTATATCAGTAATTGTTTGAACACTCGATTTGAACACCTTTGAATGAATAAACGCAAAAAAATTATTTTGCATCCAAAAAATTCTTTATAAAAATTTTCACAGCCAAGGATATGATAAAAATTGCGAGTCCAACTTTTTAAAGTCCCTTCATTCATTACAAAGTTCGCGATGACACCTATTATTATAAAGAATCGTCTCACAATTGAAAATGGGTGGTTCCAATATTTTCAAATATAGCCTTAGTTGTAGAGATTTTGATGAGGAAAATTTTGAAACCAAATAGAACTCTGTGACATAATTTTATCGTCTTCGATTTTTATATTAGCCTCTACTGGTAGTCCAGTCGAAAGTTGGTTGAGTTTGCTCACTTGTAAGAGAACTTTGGAGAAAAATCATGAGTATAGATAAGAGGGTGGGAAACTGATTGGGATAGAGGAAAAATCGCGGAAAAATTTCTGAAGGGGGGGAAAAAAATAAAAAGTTTTTCTATTTTGAATAGCGGGTAGGATATAGGGTTTACGGAAAATTTGTGAAGGAGAAAGTGGTAGAAAAAAAAATTAGCTAAATTTCATTGTAGGTCATTTTCAGGGTTTATAGAAGGGTTAAGGATATATAGGGGTTTTAAAAATTTTTTGGGTGCGTTCGATTGGAAATCAGGAGGAAATAAATGACGTAGGAATGAGGGAAGCAGTCTCCGTTTTGGTCTGTCATTCGTCGCAGTTCGTCGTACGATGCGGGCTCAAATAAAATAATAATAACTAAAATATGAAATAAAATAAAATTGATAGATATTTTAATTTCCAGATTTTTATTGGCTTATGATTTTGAAAACTTCGTTGTATCTGTTTTCAGATTTGTTAAAAATGATAGATGTTTTTTTTTTTTCTATTGATGATGTGAAGTTGTTACAGTGTTTTTGTTTTTATTATTATCTCATTGATTTTTGGTTATTATATGTTGTTTTTAATTTATGTGAAATGAATTCTGATTATTCTCCACATTAGGTCACATATATTGTATTATTTTTTTCTGTTTTTTTTCAAACTTGTTATTTTATTTTTATTTTTGTTTGTGATTTATTTGATAATTTCTCTCAGATTTCCATTCGAATATTAAAAGGGGGTAACATAATTAGAATCGTACTTTTCTTGATGTTCAGCGATTTTTCCATGATATTCTGCTGAGTGATCCCGCGATATGACGATAGAGTACGATATGGTCAAGACGATATATCCGATATATCGTTCATATCGACGACCTAACATAATTTTTTTATACTAATAATAACAAATATTACAAGTATAACAAGTTACAAGTATCTGCAACGTTTTAGAGTTTTATTCGTTGACAAAATACTTTTTCAAGGAAAAAAAAAAAACAGAAACCTTGTCTTAACAGCAGGGTATTTACAGCCACAGTATTCAAAAATATATATAAAAAAAAAAATAAGACAGCATTGTTTAAAATATTTTTTAGCCTCCATACCGGAAAACCAATTTGGACGCCTTGACCCTGAATATAAAATACATATCCAAGTAGAAAAAATATATTTAATGTAAATATAAATAAAATTTAGAGGATATACAGTTTTGAACCTACTAAAATTGAATTTAGAAAAAATTTAGAACAAGTATAAGTTAAATCTAGAATATGTACAAGATTAGACAGACTAAAATTAAACTTTTTCTAAATTTTTTCTTCATTTTTTCTTCATTTTTTGTAAATTTTTTCTGAATATAAAATAAATTTATTTTATATTTCTAACTAGCGGAAATACCCGGCTTCGCCCGGGAGTGGTATTTCACAGAAAATTTGATTTTTTTTATTTAAAAACAATTGAAAAAAAAAAAACAAAATAATAAATGTAAATCTGACATTAGTTCATAGGGCAGTATGTTCCCTTTTTTGACAGCAGCAAGATGAGTATTCTTGATCTTTCATATGAAGTCATGCATTATATTTTTTCTTTTTTATCTTTTGAAGAAAGGATAAATTGCAATTATGGTAAGTTTTTTTTTTTATTTTTTTTTGGTTTTGGGGGTTTCTTATAAATGTGATGGTTAAAAATGAATCTGCACCAAGACTCATGTCTATATCATAATTTTAAAACAAATCTCATATTTATTTTAATTATAAATGCATAAAATTCTATTTTATCCAATGATGTAATGAATATTTTTAATAAAAAATGAACCTATAAATTAAAGTACGAACATAATTTTCATTGAGATAAAAATATTAAATATCTTACATATTAACTTATTCCAAAGCGAAGAAAATATCAATAGTAATTTATATATTTTTTTGTAATTAAATTATTTGACAAAATTGAAATTTCTTTTTTATATTGTTATTATTATTATTTATCTACCTATTATAAGACTAAGTGAATCTGATCTTATTCTACATTACCATCATGATTTCTTCATGCTAATATAAAGCCAGCATTTGATTACATATCATATGTTTTAATTTATTTTTTGTTTTTATTTAAATTTTATTCGGTATTTTTTTTTTTTAAACTCTTGAATGTAACAAGTTGTGACATTATAAATTATTTATATTAAATGTATAATAATAAATTTATAAAATGCTTTTCCAGTTTGCAAATCATGGCACCAAGTTAATCAATTGAAATGGACTGACATAAAATGTTTGAATTTACTTGATTTCAATCGCAAACAGCACATATATTTATTGAAGAAATGTCCCAATTTATATTCTATGAAAACTATTAAAAGAATATATTTGCTAAAAGAATATACTTATAATAAACAATATCTACATAAAAAATATATTTACGATTTTACCTCTGGTATATCAGGATTTATTTTTATGATTACGTCGGTGACAAATTTTTCAACTATTGATATTCGTTAATTTTGACTCTTTGTATCACTATATCATTTATTTTTCCTTTAAAATCTTCGATATTCTCATTCAACAAATTTAAAACGATCTATTGTTGTTTAAAAAATATTTTTAAATTAATGATATATAATATATTCAAACATCATTAATTTACCTTTTTGTCTTTATTATCTTGTAATATTATTTCTTTTTTTTCATATTGTTTTTTGTAAATACTTTCAATTTTTTCGGTTTCCTTAATTTCAAATATTTTTGCAATAATATCTATTTTGTTGAAATGTTGAAATTTTATTATTATCTAGTCAATGTTTGATGATAAAAAATTGAAAAAAAGTATTTATGAATTATAGTATTTATTTTAGTATTATAAATTGTTCGAAATTTTGTAAAATTATAAGAATTTGTATCTGAACGATAAAATTCAAATTCTTTTTCATCCATTGTTTTTCCTATCTGTCCATACCATTTTTGAAGTCTTTAAATATAGTTAAATATAGTTATATTATATAATTATTAGTGGTATAATTATATAATTACAAATACTTACTTAATAGCTTCCGATATATCAGGATTCATTATTGTAATTGATGTTTTTATGGAAATCAAATTGAGATCACTATTAAAATTGTTAATTTTAACATTTTTTATAGCAATTATATCATTCATTTATCCTTCAAATTCGTCGAATTGATTCGACCAAAGCATCAAAGTTATCTGTCAACATTAATATATATTTGTAATAATTATATTGTTTTTTAAAAATTTATAATTACTTTTGCTTTTGAATCATCATTTAGGATTTTTTCTTGTCTTTTCAACTGTTTACCATTTTTCTTGTCTTGTATATATTCATGCATATGCCTTGGACTACCGATGAAACTTGCTGGTAAAATAAATGTTTGCCCTATACTATTTACATTTTCATCATTTTCGAATGCATCTTTTAAATGAATGTATTGTTCTACTTTAAGAGTTTTTTGATTACATCGAATATAACGTAAACGTTCACTTTCAATTTTTGCATACATATCAACGACAAACTGATTTAACAATTGAGTGTCTGGATGCAATGACACGTTGAGCGCTCGAAGACAAGAAAACGCAACGTTGTTTGGGTGAAAGCTTAAAATTGAAAAATAAAAATAAAAAAAAAAAAATAGTCATCTATAAAATTTAGGATCATACATTTTCTTTCAAATGAATGTTTTTTTATAATAATTAATTTTTATAATAAAAAATAAAAACAAAATTTTTTTTTTTGCAAAAAATACTTTTTGTAAACATATAACTTGTGACAACGTCTTTAAAAATTAATAAATTGTCTTGAAAATTGAATCATAGCTTTACTATAGGCTAGCGATGGTAACAGTGATATTAGAAAACTCATTTATTTATATTGTTCAATTTTTTTTATTTATTGTATTATTCCGATGAAAAATTCAATTTGTCTAACTTCAAATGAAAAAAGAGTCGGAGAAATTATAAACTTGAGTATTTTGTCAGTGGCAATATTGTTGAGTAGGATATCAAGAAGTTTCATAAAAATTTTTAGATATTTTTGTTAATTATTTACTGAGTTATTAATTTATTAACAAATAGCGCGTATACCGTTTGTATTTATATGGATATACGAACGCACGAACATAGGCGTTCGCGAGAGAGCGGGCTAACAATCATACATATATAGCCTTATCGGTGGCTCTCAATTTGTTGTTTTCTAATATCACTGTTACCATCGCTAGCCTATAATAAAGCTATGATTAAATTTTCAGGACAATTTATTAATTTTTGAAGACGTTGTCACAAGTTATATGTTTACAAAAAAAATTTTTGTTTTTATTTTTTATTATAAAAACTAATTATTATGAAAAAACATTTATTTGAAAGAAAATGTATGATTTTGAATTTTATAGATGACTGTATTTTTTTTATTTTTATTTTTCAATTTTAATTTTTCACCCAAACAACGTCGCGTTCTCTGATCTTCGAGCGCTTAACGTGTTATTGCATCCAGACCCTCAATTGCTTATAACATAATAAATAATTTTTTGGATTATTACGTATCATAAGTTTTTGTGCATAAAAATTCATTGCTGAAACTTTTTTATTTGTAGTTAATCCAGTATTAGGGTTTATTTGCTTCAACTCAAAACGATATCCATCTTCTCCTTGCCAAAAGATTAGTGGATATTGTAGAGCATCATATGAGTTTCTTGAACGATTACGAATTCGTTACTACGTTTTTGTAATATATAATATCACGTTTTATAAATTCATTTCCATTGATTATTGCAGCTACTTCTTGAACAACAGGTAAATTGAAACGTCGTTTATGTTCATTTGAAGGGATTTTATCAGCTCGGAGTACTATTTTGCATTCATCTGTTGGCATATTTTCTAATGAGATTTTGAATAATTTTATCAATAAATTATGTTTATGCAAATAGTTTTGTAAAGAATCGATAATTTCTTGTTGTACATTTGGGACAATTGAGCACTTACGTTCTGACTTTATCTGGTCATCACCAATAAAATATATTTGCAAAAAAGCAGATTCATCGCCATCATCAGGAACAAGGGACCCTATTCTATGATAAATTTGTCCTTGAATTTTGAAGGTAGTTTGATAACCTGACTCTTTTTTTCTATTTGCACCAAATGAAGTCATGACTGTTAAAACATGAATTATATTTTCTTATATTATCTAAATAATGCTTCGAATAATCTGTTAAACCAGATAAGAAGTGAATAAAGGCTCTTCAGGCTCACTTAAAAAAGGCAATTTTATTTTTCCGTTTGCACAACACATACTATCAGATTCATCTTTAAATCTCAAAGCATGGCAATGTTTACATTCAACATCCATATTACCAATAGAAATACGACAATCATCATCATATATATCGCTATAAGTATAGTTAAATGCTTTCATGTCCAGAATTATTTTAGATTTTTTTTTGTTGTGTATTATGAGGTTCTTTAAATTTTTTCAATCTTTTTGCCAACAAAGATTTTCGTCCAATATTCTTTTTCCTTTTAGGCATAATAAGAATATTATTTGTATACTACTGATAGTTTTGTTCAAATTAAATTCATTGATACGGTTAGTTTGTTGCTATTGAACTTTCGTAAACTTGTATGAGTTTTAATATAGGTTAATCTTATTGACAGCTTATACTTTTTAAAATCGATCGTTTTTTATCTTATATTGTATACATATCTGAAGTAGGCTGTATACTTGAAAAAACAGTTATCCGAAGTTCCCAAATAAAATATCATATCTTCTAATAAACCATAAAAAAAAATATCATATCTGTTAATAGACCAGAAAAAAAAAACAAATTATATATTATCAAATTGAAAAAACCCTGAGGATGATAAGAAAATCAGTTTTCACCTCCTGGTGATCACAAATCTTATTGATGGTTATTTTTTTTTGGTCATCTACATGATCATACAACCAAACAGCATATACATATGTTATTTTAAATCAATCGGAAATAAAAAAAATGTGAATAATTATTATTTTTTCTATACCATAAAGCAATAATCAAAAACTCATGAATAAAATATCATATCTTCCAATAGACCAGGAAAATTATATCATCTTTGAGTAAACCAGAAAAAAAAATAGATAATATACTATCAAATTGAGAAAATCCTGAAGATGATGGAAAAATAAGTTTTTGACTCCTGGTGATTGCAAAAAGTCGCCAGGGTAATTTTATTTGTCATCTGAACAATCAGATAGCCAAACTGAATAACTATGTTAAATCTCAAGTAAATCGGACGAGTAGTCTGCATAAAACTGCGTTTCCAAGAAATTGGTCCCTTTTTTATTGTATAGAATAAATGTATTTTCTACTTGTATATATACAGGCGTTTCTGTACTAAGAAAAAAAATATATGAAATTTCGAAAAAATACAATAAAAACTGAATTTTTTTTTACAATATCTTCGATACGACGATACGATACGATATGGAGACGATATGACCACTTGACGATACGATACGAGACGGTATGGCCCTTGAAAAATCCAATACGATACGATATGAGGCCTCATATCGTATCGTATCGCGGCATCACTAATTCTGCTATATTTTTCTTTATGATCACTGATTTTTCTTTGATATTTTCTTTTTTTTTCTACATTTTTCCTTTATATTTACTGATATTTTCTATATTTATCGTATTTTTCTTTATATTCAGTAAGTTTTCTTTGATATTTACTTATTTTTAATTGATATTCTCTCATAATCATCTGATTTTTCTTTGTATTTAGCGATTTTTTCTTTATGGTCAGTAATTTTTCCTTTATATTTACTGATATTTTTCCATATTTACCGTTTTTTTTTTATATTTAGTGATTTTTCTATATTTTTCTTTGAATTTAACGATATTTTCCATATTTATCGTATTTATATTAAGGGACTTAGAAAATTTTCGAGGGGGAGGGGGTACAGAAAAAAGCAAAAACAATAGAAAATTAAAATTCCCTTAAAATAAAGTTTACAAGAAAATGTGCGTAGCTTCTTATTTTGCATAGGATAATATTTTTCTCAATTATAATTAGCAATAAAAATTTTTTTCGATATCTCACAAGAAAAACTGTGTCTTTTTTAGACTTCGGGCGTGTGGCCAATTATTGCATCTCGACTTTCAGTTATTTTATAGTTATGTTATTATTTTCATAATTTATTTATGCTAGTGAAAGAAATTTGAAAAAAAAATTATCTTTTTTTTTCAAAAAAACAACTCAATGATGAATAAATTGTACAGTATGTTTTCCAACACAACCAATCCTATTATCCAATTTTTATAAAATGAATTGTTTAACGTGCTATACTTCTTATTAGGAAGTTTCTTGCACGGTGCCTCTCCTTCTTTAAACATTTTCCAACCGTCAATTCCTACAACTCATTTTTGCGACAGACATGGATGTCGACTTTGTAATGCGTTCAAACTGTACCCGATTCCTATTATAGCCCAGGGAAACCATGAAAAACCTGGGCAGTACAGCCGGCTTGCGCCTACCACTCGATACATGGCGTCGGTGGTCGGGATCGAACTCGAGACCTCCTGTCTCAAAGCCCGAACCGTTACCGCAGTGCCATATCGTTGGTCTCTATCCAATTTTTATATTATATCCTATAATTGGTTTTGTATGTCTATCCGATTTTTGTTTTCAGTTTTGATAATGACGCATATTTCTTTTATTTTTTGTATTGCTTTGGAATTAAACTAATTTCTTTTCTTCTCTTTTTATCGATTTCTCTTTTTTTTCTTTGCATGAACTTTCAATCTTTTTCTTTTGATCTGATTTTTTTTTTTATTTCGAAGTTAATATAATTGAAAAGAAGGGGGCCAAATATTTTTTTTATTTTTTTCCCTAACGAGATTTATCACTGGCGCCATCTCTGGGATCATATTGCTACTCGCGCAAGTTACAGTTCTTATATTTTATACGAATTCTATACAAAATTAAGTCAAATCGCCATTTGCTTTGTATAAAATATCTATAGTTAGCCGCTGATAGAAAAATTATAAGTTTTCTATTGAAATACGATAGCCCGATTTCATACATGATTTTCTAAATTACTCATTAGTTCTTGAATTTTCATTATTAAGGAATACTGTTGTGTTGTCAACTCTTGCTTCAAAAGTTTTACATCTTTCACGAGCATAGAATATAGCGTGCCCAACAATTCTTTTTAACAACGCACGAGCTGCCGTGTTACAAATAAAACTATAAATTTTAATTTCGTAATGATTCTCTCTTAAAATAATGCCATTGTTTGGTTATTTTTATTTCTTCAATAAATTGTCGTGAGTAACTTGGTATAAAAAGCAACAACGACTGGTTCACGAAAAAGCTAAATTAATGTGTACTTCGCATAAAATTGGCCATGCAGTTTTACAGATTGATTGTGACAATGACAAGCCATCACAGTTAAATTAAAGTTGGACTGTACCAATTTTATGAGCAATATTGATGCACTTCTTTAACCCTTGTTTAACCCAATGTACGTGGATATTCCGATGGTTTTTGTATCAGCGTCTTGCATATCTGCAATATATGTTGCTCTTATTAGGTGTAATCGTTCACTATTCACACCAAGCGTATACACGGAGCGTATGCAAGGAAGCGCTAGAGTCGTGCGGTCATTTGATGAAACTTTAGTAACTAAAATTTACTAACGCATTCGTTATTTTCAGTCATTGTGCTTATTTTGTTAATTTAATAAATTTTTTTAATACGCAAGAACAAATTACCAATTATTGATGATTTAGGAGAGCGGAAGAGCTAGAAAAAACAAAAAACAATAAATAAATATTGTATTTTAGTTACTAATGTTTCATTAAATGACCACATGACTCCAGCGCTTCCTTGCATACGCTCAGTGTGAATAGTGAACGAACACAACTATTGTCCTTAATAAAGTTTTTGATTAGTGTGGTAGCTCTTGAAGCAACCTCTGCCGTATGATCATAAGAAATAAAGTAAGGTGTACATGTGAAATTTGACATTAAATAGCCCATTCCCTAAGTAGCTCAATTTCTGGTGCATGTGCTCTGTTTTAATCAGGATGGTCTTTCTTGATCAGTTTGGTCAACTTGATCATGTTGACGCCCATCATTTTCTCGATCATTTGATTATGTTGGTGCATATGATGATGTCCTTAATTTTCATTATTAAATACGCTACTGGCGTTATTCTTGAAAAATTCCACGATATATCCAATTGGAGTATATCCACGATACATTTTTATTCGTAGAGATAATCAAAGAAATTGTGTTTTTAAGTCTGTGTTTAACAATAGCTCTGTTTTCTCATTTTTAATGAATTCCATATTCTTATTACTTCAGGATCCATAAAGTGAAATTTACCAATGTCAGTTCACGCGTCATAGCTGGTCTATATCCACAATTTGTCATAAAAAAAAGAGTGGGGATAAATGCGCATAAGTAGTGTGCACTTTTAGAATTTGGCGAGCTTCATAATAAAAAAATAAAGAAAGAAGACATGACAGGAACAAATATGTCGTCACCTGTCAAAACTTGACAGCAGCAACAAGTTCAATTGAGTTCAATTCCATATTTATAATTTATTTAGTGTAAACAATTATTATTTTATCATTTTGTTGGTTATGTTAGTAGAGTAAATACACAACTGTCAAAATAAAATATAATGTTTTTAAAAAAGAAATCAAGTTATCCATTACCTGCACATAACCAAAATAACTGCAACTAACTAAATCCTGAACTGGTAATGGAAGTAAAAGGTAGGATGAAAAGAGAATGGGTACCAAAATTATTACCTTCGTATCTGCGAGGTACCATACTCCCTTAAAAAGAGCATCAGAAAGCTCATGTCTACCTGGTCCTGGTATACAAGCACTTCAACAAGAATAATAACAACTTAAAAGATTAGCATCGCTATCACATTGTCTTGCAAGTATTCCTGGTTCTCCTATACATGAAAGAAGAGTTGCTGCAATTACTCAAGGTTAATTTAAAAAATAAATAAATAACTTTATATCTCAATAATATATAAATGAAAAATTTGTTATTTAATATAGGTTTAAGTGGTCTTACAACGGCAACAATACAAGGTTCATGGTACACCAACACAAAGTAACTAAGTATATTCACTAAGTAACAGTCCAGCATTAGATATGATACAATACATCCAATTGATATACCAAGAGTTAAAGTAAATAGATTGAATTTAATAATAAAAATAATATTATTATTATTAAAAAAAATTATCATTTATTTTATCTTATTTATATAGAAAAAATAAAAATAACAAAGTCAATCAATTAAATTATAATATATAATAATATTCGTGTCCTAAAATTTTTTGTGGCGCTACTGATGAAAAAACCAAGTTCTTCAGTAGTATGTGACATGTGTGTGCGTGGCTACGCACTAGCAAGCGAAGATTACATCGTACACTGAAACCATGCTTGTGTTCATGTCCGTGTGCTGAACTTCTCGCGAAATTTTTGAATTTCAAAGTTATTTATTTTTGAAACGCAAAAGACGAAATACTAAAAATTTATATCAAAAACTTGTCTTTTCTAGCACTACAAACTGATAGAAATTTAACGTTTTCTGTTGCGTTTTGAAAAAGTTATTAATAAAAATATGAGGTACCGCCTATACCTTGCGTGTTAAAATTGTCAACTTTGACAGTAAATAACTCAAAAAAACCGAACGAAAAAAAATTGAAAAAAATTGACAATGTAGATAATTATTTCATTTAAACATAAGATAAAAAAAAAAAAATCTGTTGCGATTTCAGTATTTCAGAATCAACCTTAAGATATCCTCGTAATTTTTTTTTCAATGAATTGTTTAGGATCTAAGCGGAACTAAAAAAAAAACGGTAATTTTTAAACAGGTTTAAGGGGGGTAGAGGGTGGATTTTAACTGTTTTTATTTTTTTTAACTATGATAGAGTTGAGCTATCCTCGTAATTTCTTTTTATTTATCGTTTAGAATGGAAAATAATTTAGGAGAAAAATTGGGGATTTTTAAACTGGTCTGGGGGCTAGAGGGTGGATTTTAACTGTTTTTATTTTTTCTAACTATGATAGAGTTGAGCTATCCTCGTAATTTTTTTTTATCCAATTGTTTGGAATGGAAGATAATTTAAGAAAAAAATTAGGAATTTTTAGAATAGTTAAAGGGGGGTAGAGGGTGGATTTTGACTGTTTTCATTTTTTTTGACTATGATAGAGTTGAGCTATCCTCGTAATTTTTCTTTTATTCAATTGTTTGGATAGGAAGATAATTAAAGAAAAAAATTGGGAAGTTTTAGAATGGTCAAAGAGGGGTAGAGGGTGGATTTTGACTATGAAGTAGAGAATGAGTATTAGAATTTTGACTGATTTTGACTATGATAGAGTTGAGCTATTCATTAATTGTTTTTGGAATGGAATTGAATTTTCAAAGAAGATGGATTTTAAGAAACTATGATAGAGTTGAGCTATCTCGAATTTATTCAAGATTCAATTGTTTTAGAATGGTAGAGTAGAGGATTTTGTGTTTTGATTTTTGATGGTCTGATTTTGACTGTTTTTATTTTTTTTGACTATGATAGAGTTGAGCTATGCTCGTGATTTTTTTTTATTCAATTGTTTGGAATTGAAGACAATTTAGGAAAAAAATTGGGAATTTTTAAACCGGTCAAAGGGGGGAAGAGGGTGGATTTTAACGGTTTTTATTTTTTCTAACTATGATAGAGTTGAGCTATCGTCGTAATTTTTCTTTTATTCAATTGTTTGGATAGGAAGATAATTAAAGAAAAAAATTGGGAAGTTTTAGAATGGTCAAAGAGGGGTAGAGGGTGGATTTTGACTATGATAGAGTTGAGCTATCCTCATAAATTTTTTTTATTTAATTGTTTGGAATGGAAGATAATTTAAGCAAAAAATTCTGAATTTTTAGAATGGTCAAAGGGAGGTAGAGAGTGGATTTTGACTGTTTTTATTTTTTTTGACTATGATAGAGTTGAGCTATGCTCGTGATTTTTTTTTATTCAATTGTTTGGAATTGAAGACAATTTAGGAAAAAAATTGGGAATTTTTAAACCGGTCAAAGGGGGGAAGAGGGTGGATTTTAACGGTTTTTATTTTTTCTAACTATGATAGAGTTGAGCTATCGTCGTAATTTTTTTTTCATTCAATTTTTTCGATAGGATAGCCCACTGTACTTGATCAGTACATACGCCGTATTTTATCTGTCTGTATGCCGTACTTGAAAAAAAAATATTTGAAAGCCGAGAAGGTATTTTTCGGAACAACAGATATTTAATGGATTTTTCGTTACGCTTTCAAAAATGTCATAGCTTGTTGTATTCAATCTGGACGTACTCTTTACATGTGCCGTACTTTATCCGTACACATGCCGTACCTTATCCGTAAGTCTGCCGTACTCTTAATATATTTGTACAATTAAATCGAAGAATAGCCCAGTGTACTTGATCAGTACCTACGCCGTATTTTAACCGTATGTATGCCGAACTTGAAAAAAAAACAACAGTCCCATCAAATGGTAAGTAAATTTTTTGTTTTAACGATATTAATATGCTGTACTTTTCCGTATAAACGCCGTACGTTAAAAAAATAAATGTTCAATTTGAAAGCCAAGACAGTTGCTTCCCGCTGTACTTTGTCTGTACTGAAAAGAAATAAATGTTCAATCTGGAAACCAAGAAAACTGCTGACTATGATTTATCAGTACGTATACCACCCTTTATCTTTTAGGCTTTTAAGACCTCCTGACATTTTTTTAAGAAATAAAGCTTTAAAAACGCTCTCCACAATATAATAAAAATATATTTAGCGGAAATATATTATATTCCACAATATAATAAAAATTAGGCGCTGCAGTTTTTATTATTTATTATATTATTATTATACCATGTATCGAAATAGCGCCTAATTTTTTTAAAAATTTTTTTTTATCCAGCAAATTATTCAACTTTATACTTCAAAATTTTGACATTCTTTTGGATATTTTACGTCTTTTGATTATTAAAGGTATGATGAATAGACAGGTATTCAAAAATTGAGGCTTTTTGGCGACATTAATTGTAAATTTATGTTTTGTTTTTATTTATTTATTTATTTAGAGTTGGCAAGATCAAAAAGCAGCAATAAGGAAAAAAAAACGTTGCAATGTTCAAAGTTTAAATAA
Organism: Aphidius gifuensis; assembly: GCF_014905175.1. Taxonomy (NCBI): domain Eukaryota; kingdom Metazoa; phylum Arthropoda; class Insecta; order Hymenoptera; family Braconidae; genus Aphidius; species Aphidius gifuensis. Next base: position 12,792,568 of record NC_057792.1, read on the forward strand.
AACTGGTGGAGGTCCTCTTGAAACTATTGATATCAATGATGATGAGATGAGTGTTATTGTGCCAACTGTAACAGTTTTTGGTAATAAAAATATTGATGAATCCATGGCAAAATTTGTGAGTATGCTTTTAATAATTAGTGTGATATAATATAATACATGTAACTCAATTTTAAAATTAGAGATCTTGATATATATAAAAAATATATATGTGATCATCAAAAAAAGTATTACTAAATAACAATATTATATTACAGGATGATGACAGTATTGAAGATGATGAGTTAAAAGATACAATTATTGATGGTATTCATGAAGATACTTATGTTATTGATGATACCAAAAAAAATTATGATGTTATTGATGATATTAATAGAATTATTAATGTTGAAAATGATTCGAATATTGAGTTTAAAAATGAAGCCATGTCATTATCAAATGAATTAAAAAGTTTTGAAACACCAACTGGACCATCAGATATCAAGAAAAACCCAGGCACTGACCTAGTTTTGTCACCAAAGAGTACCAGAAACATCAAAAATGATCATTCAACTAATTCTCAAGTTTCAACATCAAAACACCCTAGAGCTTCGGCAGTGCAACGCCAAAAGTTGGCTCTGAAAAATTCAGAAAATATAATTGAAGTTTCAAAAAAAGAAGTAAATATTCGTGAAAAATTTTATCATCAAAAATTATATTATTTGGCAAAAACAACTCATTTGAAAAATACTCAATCTCGAGCACTGCACAGTTTAACGAACAAGCTCTTTATTCCTTATTTCCTTATTCCTCCTTGGTAATTATTCTTTTTTTTTTTATTATTTTTTAGTTTTTCTTTTGCAACTTTTTATACCAAAAAAGATACCAATTTTTTTTTATTTTCATTCTATAAATGAAAGTTAATTCTAAAATTCTAATTATAATTGATACCAATTAGTATTTTTCATAGTTAAAATAAACATAACCTTTGGGTATTATTGAAAGATATTAATTATCATCAATATCTACAACTATAAAATAAATAACAATTTTGACTTGAATTCAAGTCTAACAAAATCATAATATCAATAAATATTATTGAGCTTAGCAGTATTTTGTACTTCAATGAAATGAACAGTGATAGACAGAGAGTATAAGTCAAGCTTGTTATTATCTAATATTAGAGTTTGATATTTAAGCATAGTAAATTTATAATATCAATAAACACAATATCCAAAAAAATAAATGTCATACTTAAATGGATAAATATTAATACTGTAAGATATGGTGATAATTCGTGATTCATTGTAATAATTAATTATAAAAAAAGTGTAAGTCAAGTATATTATTACTTCATTTGAATTGTAAGGATAAAACTTGCATATGTACTTGAACGCAATAATTCAAAGACTAATATAATTAATTATGACAGTAACCATTTAACATATTCTATAGACATGAAAATGTATGTAATAAATAATAAAAAAAGTGTGATCTACGTCATAGCTGAAATGATATGTTATTATATATTATCAACAATAAATAACAAATTATTTTTATTGATATATTTTTTAGTTATTTATTTTGCCTCGTTGAAATCATAATTATAATAATGAAATATTAAAATATTTGACGAGCAATTCGTTGACGAAGTCTTCGTCCAGCTGCCAATTCAGGGTTGACACATACCAATGCAACATCTATTTCATCCTCATTTTCATCATTATGAATCCCAAACTCATCATTATTTCTCCAAACTTCTTCATCTACTTCACGAACTTGAAATCCATCCTCAATTGACATATTGTGAAGAACACAGCAAGTGTTAACAATTTGAGCTGCTACTGTTCGTGAATAATGTAGCACACGGTGTTTTAATAAACAACGATATCGCATCTTTAATATGCCATTGACACGTTCAATCATACACCTTGCTCTACAAAATGGTCTATTAAAAGCCATTTCAAGTGTGTCAGGTTGAGGATCTGGAAATGGAGTCATGAGCCATTCACGTAATGGGTATCCAGAATCACCTAAAGAATAAATATAATGATGATTAATTAAATCTCAAGCTCATAACAGCTGTACTATAATAATGAGTACTCAATAAATAAAATCTGTACTATAATAATGACTACCTAATAAATAAAATCTTTCATTGTCTCGGGTATGGATCCTTCGCATCAAGGTTTGCACGTTACTATCACTCCATATCCGACTGTCATGTGTACTACCAGGATACCGAGCATTGACATTTATAATTCTGAAGTCAGCATCACAAATCGAAAAAAAATTATTCGTATAAATGAAATTAATAGTGCGAAACATAAATTTAGAAGAATTATTTTTAATTTATTACGATTCAATTAAAATCAATGTTGATATCATAAAATAGAGTTTAAAATTAAAAAAAAAATTTATATTCAAAGTTTTTCAGATATCTATAGACCACCAAAAGTATATATATTAGACCGTTTCAAAAAAAAATTTTCTCTTCTAAAAATCTATTTAACAAGACAAACCATCTACTATTTTCAATTTTTTTTTTTTTTTTTTTTTTCAATGTCGCTCATCGACTTTGAATATTTTCCATTTAAAATACATGTAAGCAGAATGTTCATTTTATACTTTTGTTTATAACTTTATTAATTTGAGACTTGGTTACGACCATTCGAAAGCTCTGCTAAAATACATATTGAAAAATTTTAATCAACTGTTCGCGGTTAGACTACGTAAACGTTTATTTACCTAAACAAACGATATTTATTTAGAAGATCTGGGCATTCATATATTTTCGGCATATAAGATATAGTGTCTAAAGCTTTTTGATTAAGCTTTTTAAATAATCTTCTTGATTTGAAATATATTGATTATTATAAAAGTTATGATTTTTTGAAACACTGAAAAAAAAACAACGTTATTTGTGCAATTTTTTTATAAACGAATGAATGCTGTTTTCGGTAAGGTGTTTCAAAAAATCATAACTTTCGAAATAATCAATATATTTCAATTCAAGATGATTATTTAAAAAGCTTAATTAAAAAGCTTTAGACACTATATCTTATATGCCGAATTTTTAATTTTATATGAATGCCCAGAGGTCTTCGAATAAATAAATTATCGTTTGTTTAGAAATAAACGCTTACGTAGTTTTCTAGCCGCGAAACAGATGATTAAAAATTTTTTTTTCAATATGTATTTCAAAGTTTTTTTTTTGAGCTTTCGAATGGTCGTATTACCAAGTCTCTAGCTTAAAAATTGATAAAGTTATGAACAAAAGTATAAAATGAACATTCTGCTTACATGTATTTTAAATGGAAAATATTCAAAGTCGATGAGCGACATTGAAAAAAAAAAAAAAAAAAAAATTGAAAATAGTAGATGGTTTGTCTTGTTGAATACTAAGATTTTAGGGGGTGGGAGAGAAGAAAAAATTTTTTTTTTTTTTTTTGAAACGGTCTAATATATATGTTCTCCCACCTAGCTTATATTTACATTGCATGCACTTGTTATATTAAAAAAATCTATTGAACTGACAAAAAAAAATTTAATTTAATTTAATTTAAAAAATTGAATGAATAAAAAAAATAAATACCATATTTTTTCATTCCGGCAAGCGTCACAGCCTTGTTTGTTTACGTTCATGTCTTTCCCACAAACGTAACACTGTCCAACCTCGATGCATTGGGCCTCTTCGAAATCCGTGACGTCAGAGTCACTGCTTTCTGGTACACCGATGAATCCCTCCCGTGAAGAAACTCCCGTTCCCTCGGATGAATGACATTTTTTCAGGTTCGCTTTAACAATGAATGAATGAATGTTTGAGAAATAGGTCATTAGAAAAACGGTAAAAATTTAACTACTAATTAAAAATAGTACATTGTTTGTCTTGTTGAATACTAAGATTTTAGGGGGTGAGAGAGAAAAAAAAATTTTTTTTTTTTTTTGAAACGGTCTAATATATATACTTACCAATTGAACATTTAAAGAGTGATAACCTTTACGATTCACATAAACATGTTCAGGGAAATTAGGATCATGAGTATTTGGAGGGAATATTGCAACATGTGTGCAATCTATGCAAGCAATTGCATTTGGAAATTGAAATTCTTCCATAAATCTAGAAAATTTAATTTGCAACATAATTTAATAAAATTTATTAGTTACGAAAAATCGAAATGTATGTATATATTTGATGACTCCATAGTACCTATCTCGTGATGCTCGTAATTCTGTGAGACTACTGAAAAATCGAACATGTTCATTCATTATTTCAGCTCGATTAAACACATTAATTACTGTGTGTATACTCCGACTTACTGATGGCTGACTGGTACCACAAAATCTATTCATTCCAATATCCATCTGGTAGCTACCAGTTGCAAAAAATCTTAAAGCAATAAGTACCTAAAAAAAAAATTACAAACATGACTCAATAATTAACAAATGGAAGACAAATCAATATCGTTTAATTATTGCAATAAATAACCTACTTTTCTCGTGACACTTAAGGCCGAACGACGATATAACAAAGGCTGGTATTGTCGCACTGTATCAATAATCCCCATTACTTGCACTTTTGATAATCGAAAAACATTAATAAAATTTTCATTTGATAGTTCTTCAAATGGATTTAATACAGGATAAAAAAGACGAGGGTAATGTTCCTGGTAAGCTTCTGGCCCAAATTCATTCAACAAATCATCATATAAATAACGACGAAGGTTATTCATTTTTTATTAAATTATTATTTATTAAATTGTTTTTTAAATGATAGAATTAAATAAATGAAAATGCAACAATTGAAATAACCAAGCACCAATAAACCAATATAAAAAGTACAATCAATCGTGTCGTGCTCAACTCAAATCGTGTGAGAGACGGAAGTCTACGTTCGTTGACGAACTGGCTACTCTCACACGAACTGTCCTCCGTGAACGGATCTCAGTTCGTCGCTCAAGTAGATCCGTTCACGGACCTCGCTCCGTGTGAGTGAGTCGACTCACATCATTCGAGAATAGCCCCCCAGACCAGACCTCTAATTATTTTCAAGAGCGCGAGACCTCCCAAATCTCGTTACAATATATATATATATATATTGTGTAATTATCATAAACTTTTGTTGTATATTATTAGATACTTTTAAAAATACTAGTAAAATTCTTTATTCGATAAATATAATTTCATACTAACTACTGATTCATTTGCAATAAAAGGCTGTGTTGTGTATTCTGAATTTTCATCAAGGTGCTTAATTTCAAACTATTAAGTGAATTAAAAATAGGATAAATCAGAATTATATATTAAAATATAATCAAAATTACATTATTATAATTAAAATAAAACGTAAAGAAAATCCTTTTTTAACAAAAATATACCTTATTCATTATGTTTTCAATAGAATTTTCTTGGATTTTTTTAACATCTATTTCTGATTCACTACTACTATCAGAACCACATGTTGATGCCACTTCTTCAGATGATGAAGTTGAAGAATCTTATAATGCCTGACTATTTTTCTGTTTACTTTGGCACAAATATTTTTCCGTACTGCTGGTATAACCTGATTTAATGCTTCTGTCCAGACTTTTTTGGCATTTTTATCGGTATACTTATGAAAAATACCAATGTGTTTGTCGTAGTGCCTTTTTGAAATTCCCCACGCCATTTCTAGTGGATTATACTTGCAATGATATGGTGGCAGTCTTAAAATCATATGCTCTGTATTTTGAGCAACATGCTCATCAATTATATATTTCTTTTCTATATTTTTTTTCAATAAATCATGCTCATCAATTATATATTTCTTTTCTATATTTTTTTTCAATAAATCACACAAGTTTAGAAGTTGCTCTTTGTTGCAAATGTCAAAGTGAGAAATATTTCTTTGTATTAACTAAGTATTCAATTCATTGACAGTCCAGCTTGTACTGGGCAGCTTTTCATACTACAAAAAATTTATTTTTTATACAATTTTTTTATATTTGTTATATTTATTATTATTTGTTTATCTTATTTATTTCATTACGTACAGTTATTGCATGTTTTCAAATATAAAATTATGTACATCGCAATATTCGATTCGAAATTTACACGCACACACACACGCATATGAACATGGACACACATTTAGCTTCTTTGCGCAACGCTAAAGTACACATTTTTTTTCTCATCTATATACTCACACATGGAAAATGACTAATGCGCCACCCGTTAAATGCTGTTTCCATGTGTAAGTATATAGCCGAGAGGAGTGTCGATTTTTCTGTTCCGTGGAGTGTACCTTCGATAAAGTGTACCGGCATAAAGTATACCTCCTGAAGTTAGTACTGCATCAGCTGTACATCCGTAAAGTGTACCGAAATTGTAGATTCATAGGAGAAGGTAAAACAGACCAATTTTTTAGTTATAAAAGCACTACTAAGATGTCAGCACGCTTAACAATGTAGATTGATGCAGATGTAAGATTTCAATGAGCTGGTTGAACGCAGTGATGCTCAAATATAGAGAAACAGCCCGATGAACAAATTCGTATTCTATATATATCTCGATACGTTTACTTTCGGCAATCGACGGGCCCATTTGTAATAAATATACAATGGAAATTGCAATATCATTTATACTAAAGAATAAATATAAATTATTGTACAAAATGGCCTAAGACTTAATTTAAACTACTAATTTATTAATTTGGTTTCAATTTTTCATCACAAATTTGCCATTAAAAATGGAAAAGCCACTCGCAAATTAATTTAGCTAATGAAATTAACAAATAGCTTTTTATTTATTAAAATAAACGAAAAGCTATGGAAAAAATAGCTGAGGAAAGAAAGTTGCTTATCTGTTAATTTTTAAAGAATGAATTCAGCCCAATAAATTAACAGGTAAAGCCACATCCTTTCTTTAGATATTTGCCAACGTTGAATAATTTGTTTGACAAAAACAAAAGATATCGGAAAGGATGCTGTCGAATAAATTAATCTCCAGTCCGCATTAATTTTGCAGCCATTTGCAAAAAATTTATTAATTTATCGTAGCAAATATTGCTGAAAAATCATCAAAAATTAATAATTTATTGAGAGTTATTATTATCAATATAATTTTTATAGATTATTATATAAAGATATAAAATATATAGAAATTATATTTTAAAATAATTAAACATTTTTTAAATAAATTTTCCAAAAAAATAAAACTACCTTTAATAAAAGAAAAAACAAGGATGGAAGAATTTTTTATTTTAGCGTCGTTTTTATACTCAATTTTCATTTTATTTTATTTAATAACACACAAGACATTTATGATTTAAATTTTTATTTAAATACTAATATCAATTACTATCGTATTCGCAATACATATTATTTATTGAATCGATTTCTTCTTCAGTAAGTATGACATTCTTAAGAGCATCATTCTTTAATTCGTCATCAATTATCTGATTCATTAATTCAAATTTGTTTTGCTCCGTCAAATGATGAGTTGGTAATTGGGCAATCGTTTCATCAGGTTGTTCTGCTTTTCTTTCAATGTAATTCTTGAAATTGTCAATAAATATCATAGATCTTGTTGGTGGTAGTATTGGTTCTTTCAAATCTAGTTTTTGAACATGGACAGTCTGCATTGAATATAATGTTTTTAGTTATAATGGTCGTGGTGTTTTTATTGACTCATGTGTTTTGAAACCACTACTTTGTTGGTGTGATTGTTGTGTTGGCGATTGAGCTATGACCATTCTGTTTCTCATTAATATTTTTACTTGATAATGATGATGATGATGATGATGTTGGTGGTTGTAAATTGTGGTGTTGCAGGAGCATTTTACTATCAGTTGCACGTGAAACTAATGAATGCTTCACTGGCTCATCTATGTTATGTATTTCCTCACAACTATCTTCATCGTTTGGTGCTACCGTTGATTTTTTTATTGAGATTAAATTTACATTTTGGTTATCATTATTCTCAGAGTCAACATTAAGCGATGGCTTTAATGCCTGTGATGATTTTTTTTGTAATTTTCCAGAGTTCAACTTTTTATATTTCTAATATAAATTATTGTACAAAATGGCCTAAGACTTTATTTAAATTACTAATTTATTAATTTGGTTTTAATTTTTCATCACAAATTTGCCATTAAAAATGGAAAAGCCACTCGCAAAAATTAAACAATATAAATAAATAATTTTTTTAATATCATCGTTGCCATCGCTAGCCTATAATAAAGTTACAATCAAATTTTCAAGTCAATTTATCAATTTTTAAAGAAGTTCTCACGAGTTATATGTTTAAAAAAAAGTATTTTTTTTTAAAAAAAAATTTTTTTTTCTATTTTTCATTGCATTAACTAATTATCATAGAAAAAAAAATTAATTCGGACAAAAATGTATTTTTTTAAATTTTATAGATGACTGTATTTTATTTTTTTTTTATTTTTCAATTTGAATTTTTAACCCAAACAACGTCGCATTTCCTTGTCTTTGAGCGCTCAACGTTCTATTGAATTCAGACCCTCAATTATTTCTTAATTTTTTTGCAATTTTTTCTGTCTTGGTTTTTTTGCGGTAATTGGTGAAATTTTTTACACACGAGAATAGGGCTATACTTTTATTTTTAGCTAGTTCGAATTTCTATTGACTATTGGATTTTAAAAAATGAATAACTTTGAAATGTAAAAATTACCCGAAAAGAGCGGCACACTGATATGAACGCAAGCACAGTGTTAGTGTACGATGTAAATTTTGCCTGCTAGTGTGTAGCCACACACACACACGCACACTACTAAAAGAATTTTTCATTTATTCCATAATGAGTTATACATATTATATATCGACATTATATGATAAGTGATATGCAATGAATGATAAACCGGTAAGTGATTTGCTTTTATTTTTAAAATCAATAAATATTTCATAGTTAATAATGACAGCAATAATTATTATTTGCATAAGATCACTTATATTATAATTTATTACAATATATTATTATCACTCAATAATAATTTTTGAAGTGAAACTTCTTTAGAATGGGCAGTAAAAAAAAAAAACAAAAGATGGATGCAACGAAAGTAACGGTATGAAGGTAAGTAATTTTGAATTATTTTTTATCTTGTTTTATTTATTTATTCCCTTGACAACGATACGAAAAAATTTGTTAAAAATTGGTTTCAAAATTTTAGTTCCATGAAAGATTCAAGAGACAAAGGTGAATATTAAGGTTAAAACTTTTATTATATACAATATATAATTTATTATGTTATTCTTGATCAAATAATGAGTATTTGTATCGCACCACGTATCCAAATATACCACGATAATTTCACAAGGGTTGTAAGGCCTTGAGTTTGATACAGGGCTATCAAAGGATGTGGAGGATAGGTTGTAAATTGAAATAATAGGAATAACACTTTAAATAAATCCAAACACTGTGGCTTAAATTCTATTAATATATTCACTTTATTATTTCACTAAAATTATAATTAATTGTATTGTATATTGTATATTGAGTTGACTCTAACAAGTGTTGTCATGGACAGACACTACTATTTTATATTGTAAGTATAAAGAAATCCCGTTGTACGCGAATCAATATTAATAAGAGATGTTACGTAAACGAGTGTTGAAGAGCAACTGATTTCTCAGTTTGTTGAAAATTGTTAAGTCCAAAAAATGGGTGTGTACTTAGTTAAAAAATTAGTTTTAATTGGTCAAAAATTAGTTCAAGAGAGGGTAAAAAACTAGGCGTAGGTGGTGGGATTTTTAGACATAAAATTGGGCCTTGTGTGGTCCAAAGGGTGGCATAAAAAATACCATGTGTAAACAAAAAATATAGATTTTACGACCGGAAAGTCCAAGACGTTTTCATGAATTTAGTTTATTTTAAAAAAGTTATAAATTTACTTTTTATTGTCGATTTTACGATCATTCTGTGTATCGAAAATACGTTAGTGCAGTTGTTTGACAGATGTGAGATTTTCTCTAATTCTTGACAAATAATGTTTTAAAAAATATGTTATAATAGTACCAAAGAGAAACTTGAGTTTATGGTTTTATTTGTTACGTGATTTTTACTCAAAAATCTATGCATGAGTTGACCATGTGTGGGAATATTCGAGTTTGTAAAAAGCTATTAAAAAGTACATAAATTAAATCGTTGTTTAAACTATTTTAGAAAAAATATAAACCAAAATTGTTAGTCATATGTTATTTGAAATTGTATGATCTCGTGATCTAGCCATAAAAAACAGAGTAATGTTTAAAACTTATCAACTTATTGTATTTTGTTTAAAAATTAAAAGAATAAAAAATCCGGTCAGTCTGGGACCGACAGACATGTGGTTCGACCCGGAACAGTATTTAAAAAATTAATCTGTTAAATAAACAAATAATACACAAGATAAAAAAGGTGTTAGTAAATGTAAATTTAATTTATTCTAATGTCATTCTGGGTCACAAGGAACCAGGGTGCTATTTTCTTTTGCGTTTGTAGACTTTGCTGTTTTGATGGTGACCGTACGGACAATACCATCCGTCCCAGGATGCGTCTCGATGATTCGACCCAATGCCCAATGCATAGGTGGAATGTTGTCTTCCTTCAATAAGACCACATCGCTTATTTCTATGTTGTTGTTGTCTTTGTTCCACTTACTGCGGTTGATCATCTCGTTGAGATATTCATTGTGCCAACGTTGCCAAAAATTTTATTTGTTCAATCAGTTGCCATCTAGACAACCTGTTCATGGGTATGTTGTTGTAGTCATGATCTCTTATAGTTGTGAGAGCATGTCCAATTAAAAAATGTCCAGGTGAGAGCACCATAAAATCATTTGGATCAGTTGAAATAGGTGTCAGTGGACGTGAATTGAGTATTGCCTCGATCTCAATAATCAAGGTGTTGAATTCTTCTTGTGATAATAAAATATCTGGTTTAATAACCCTTTTAAAATGATGTTTGAATGACTTGACTGCGGCTTCCCAAAGTCCGCCAAAATGTGGAGAGAGTGGTGGCGTAAAATGCCATTGAATTTTTTTTGTATTAAAAAATTCTTGTAATTTATTTTGTGCATCGTTTGATTTTAATTGATCTTGTAGTTTAATCAATTCATTGTTGGCCCCTTGAAAATTTAAACCATTGTCTGAATAAATATCAGTCGGGTAACCACGTCTTGCAACAAATCTTTTTAAAGCAGCAATAAAACAATCTGTAGTTAAATCACTGACCATTTCTAGATGTACAGCTTTGATGACGAGACATACAAAGACTGCCGCTTTTCTTTTACTTTCTTTCCATTAAAAAGTCAACCTAACTATTGTAAATGGAATTGCTTCATTGACTCTAGCTTTTGGTAGATTGCCCATCAGGTAATCAATTGTACGAGGCTGTGCTCGTAGACATGTTGTACAAGTACGTATTATTTTACCTACTTGATTGCGACCATCAATTGGCCAATATTGTTGTCTTACAGCATATAGCGTGGCTTGAGTGCCAGTATGCAAATTTACTTTATGTTCATGTTTAATTATTAATGAAGTTACATGATGATTTTTAGGTAAAATAATCGGGTGCTTTTGATTGTATAGAATAGAGGCATTTTGTAATCGCCCTCCTACTCGCAATAATCCATTTTTATCAATAAATGGAGTGAGTTTAATTAATTTACTTTTTTGATTTAATTGTCTTTGATTTTCTAGAATTTTTAATTCATCAAAAAATATTTCTTTTTGTACTAGTTTAATTATTGTATTAGTAGCATATTCAATCTCATTGATTTTTAAATAACTAGTATTCTTGTTGTTTGTTTTCATTCGCAAACAATATGCAATAACATTTTGTAATTTATTCCAAGATGAATAACGAGTTAAAATATTGTAATCATTTTTATTGTTTATATTTACTTGTGTTTGTGCTGCACTTGTTGTAATTGTGTTGAGACATGTGTTGACCTTGAGCTCAGGTAGACTGCAACCCTCGGTCATCTCGAATTTCGGCCAGCCATCTGGATCTTCACACAGCCAAGACGGCCCATGTTGCCATGTTGTTGTTTTGATGAATTCTTCAGGTAGTTGACCTCTTGAAATCAGGTCAGCAGGATTGTCATGTGTACGTACATGGCACCATTGTGTTGTTTTTGTTTTTTCTTGTATTTTGGCAATTCTGTTTGCCACAAATGTTTTCATAACACTTGGCTCTTTTCTTAGCCAGTGTAAAACAATTGTAGAATCTGACCACAAATATGTGTCATCTATTGTTATGTGTATTGCTTTAATTATTGTTGTATAAAGCGAAGCAAGTAATAATGCTCCACATAATTCCAATCTAGGGATTGATAGTGTCTTGAGAGGAGCTATGCGCCCTTTGGCACATAAAAGTTGTGTGTAAACTTTACCTTTTGTATCAATGGACCTGAGATAAATACAAGCCCCATATGCTTTTTCACTGGCATCACAAAAGCCATGTAATTGTATACTTGTTGTATCTTTCAATATTGTATGTCTTTTAAAAGATAAATCATTTAAAAGTTGTAATTGGTTGTAAAATGTCAACCACTCATTTTTAATTGGTAATGGGACAGGTTCATCCCAGCCAATGTTTATACTCCATAATTGTTGCATAACTATTTTTGCTGTCATAACAACTGGACCAAGAAGTCCAAGTGGATCAAAGATTTTTCCAATTTCAGAAAAAATTTTGCGTTTTGTAATTTCGTCAAATGTAATTGTTTTAACTGTGTAAACAATTGTATCTGTAGTAGATTTCCAGTAAACACCAAGTGTTTTTATTGCACTAGAGTCATTCAATTGTAATTGTAGATTCTTGTTAACCTCTGGAAGGCCTTCTAATAGTCTAGGCTCATTGGAAGCCCATTTGCGTATATTTAACATACCTTGTTGTAATAAAGGAGTTAATTCATTTGTCTTGATAATATCAAACGCATTTTTCTGTAAAATATGGTGATATTTTCTTTCTTGTAAGTGTACTAAAAATTGTCTGAATAATTTCTCAATGTCACCAGTATGTATGTACTGGTGTAGTCTAAATCGAAGTGATAATGAGAAAATATTAATTTGTATTGTTGGGCCAACATGTAGTGATTCATTGAGTGAGTGCCCCTTGGAACTTGTGGTTGAGCCGTCGTACATGACTCGTACTTTTGTTGTTTGGCTTTCTTTTTTTATTACCCCATGATGTGGTAAATAAAAACCATCTTCTTGTAGTTGTTCTTTTAGTACTTCAGACCTGTCACTTAGGTATAAGCAGTCTTGAAGTATTGTGTTGTATTGCATTTTTAGTTCTGCATTGTTTTGTAACTTTCTTTTCATCGAATTAAGCCTTGTAATTGCTGTAATTCGTGTCTCTCCAAATTGATCGACAGTTTGTTTAAATGGTAGTGCGACAATGTATCGTCCTACCTCATTTCTTGTGACATGTTGAAGAAAATGTTCTTCATGTACTAATTCATCTGCTGTGAGATGACAAACATCTTTTACTTCTTCAATTTCCCAAATTTTTGAGAAATCAAAGTGCATGTCTGATGCCAGGTGGCAAGACACTTGTTGCGATGGGACCTTTGTAGGTGCACTCCCCCCGATGACCCATCCAAATTTAGTTCTTTGTAAGAATAAATCAGGGCCACCAGATTTAGACAAATCTATTTGTCCTTGTGTAACCATTGTAAATAGAGTGCTGTGACTCTCACTTTATTGTAATTACTTCGACTGGTGTCGCAGGTAAAAATTCACTTGGTGAATCCGGCTCGAAGGACCAAAAAATGTATCGCACCACGTATCCAAATATACCACGATAATTTCACAAGGGTTGTAAGGCCTTGAGTTTGATACAGGGCTATCAAAGGATGTGGAGGATAGGTTGTAAATTGAAATAATAGGAATAACACTTTAAATAAATCCAAACACTGTGGCTTAAATTCTATTAATATATTCACTTTATTATTTCACTAAAATTATAATTAATTGTATTGTATATTGTATATTGAGTTGACTCTAACAAGTGTTGTCATGGACAGACACTACTATTTTATATTGTAAGTATAAAGAAATCCCGTTGTACGCGAATCAATATTAATAAGAGATGTTACGTAAACGAGTGTTGAAGAGCAACTGATTTCTCAGTTTGTTGAAAATTGTTAAGTCCAAAAAATGGGTGTGTACTTAGTTAAAAAATTAGTTTTAATTGGTCAAAAATTAGTTCAAGAGAGGGTAAAAAACTAGGCGTAGGTGGTGGGATTTCATAAAATTGGGCCTTGTGTGGTCCAAAGGGTGGCATAAAAAATACCATGTGTAAACAAAAAATATAGATTTTACGACCGGAAAGTCCAAGACGTTTTCATGAATTTAGTTTATTTTAAAAAAGTTATAAATTTACTTTTTATTGTCGATTTTACGATCATTCTGTGTATCGAAAATACGTTAGTGCAGTTGTTTGACAGATGTGAGATTTTCTCTAATTCTTGACAAATAATGTTTTAAAAAATATGTTATAATAGTACCAAAGAGAAACTTGAGTTTATGGTTTTATTTGTTACGTGATTTTTACTCAAAAATCTATGCATGAGTTGACCATGTGTGGGAATATTCGAGTTTGTAAAAAGCTATTAAAAAGTACATAAATTAAATCGTTGTTTAAACTATTTTAGAAAAAATATAAACCAAAATTGTTAGTCATATGTTATTTGAAATTGTATGATCTCGTGATCTAGCCATAAAAAACAGAGTAATGTTTAAAACTTATCAACTTATTGTATTTTGTTTAAAAAATAAAAAGAATAAAAATCTGGTCAGTCTGGGACCGACAGACATGTGGTTCGAGCCGGAACAGTATTTAAAATTAATCTGTTAAATAAACAAATAATACACAAGATAATAGTTATTCAAGTGCTTGACATAATACGACAGCAACATCATAATCACAATACCAAACAACAATAAATAATACCTGGATGAAATGTGGTACTACATGAACGTAAAGATAGTAAAGATCGTATTTTAGATTGTATAGGATTTCAAGAGACGATTAATGACACTGAAATATTATCAAAAACATCTGATAAATGTACTGGTAATCCTAAATCAGTAAAATTTACAATACGACTAGATCCTATACAATGTCTGGTAATTTTCATAAGACTTCTACTGGTAGTTTTAATAATATTTTAAATCAAATACAATATTGATCATATATAAACAGCAGCAATCATAATAGAACAAATACATGGTGGTGGTAGTGGCGGCGATGATGCACCGCTCAAAAGATGTTGAAAAAATCGATCGATATTTGACATTAAATTTTTTTAACATCAAATAGTTCGTTTTGTTTTGTTTTGTTTTTTTTTTTTACGGAGGCTAGGAGCCATAGGCTCAGCCGCAGTCTTGAATTCATCGGCGAAAAACTAAAATGTAAATTTTGAAAAAAATTTTTTTCTTACTTAAAAATTTGTGGTGTCTAAACTTTCCATCAAAGAGTATTTATCACCAAAGGTTTTTTATTCGTGAATCTTTTCCGTTTTATATTTCATCATTCTTAAATTATTATTTATGTAACTTAAAATAGTACATACGTTTTCATGTGAAATTTTACAAGTTATAAAAACAGCGCAATAAATAACTCGACGCAAAATCATAGTAGAGACTTCGTATCCCGAGTGGAAAAATTTTCAGGATGCCCTATTTTACCTCAAACCATGATCAGAAACGGATCAGGATTCCTTATTCAGGCTCAACTGAACCTGGTCAGGACACCTTACGATTTCCTTAAGTCAGGTAACCTTCGCCAATCCTGTTCAGGAAAGGAACAGAAAACCTTGACGTATCCTGAATAAGGTTTCCTGAACAGATTCTGACCAGTATATTATCAGGAAAAATATTCTTTGGATTTAATTTTAATTCTAAAACAAAATGAGTAGGGACAATTTAACAAATTGTTATATTTTATTTTTACGTCAAATTTACGTCGCAAATTCTAATTTAAGTTTTTTTTAGCTGATGTAATTTATGAAAACAAAAAATCACATCCGATCATCGATAGACGGCATGGCCGCGCGTGTTAAGGCCCGTAGTTGTAATCTGAACGATTCGAGTTCGCGTCCCGCTAGTGGTTAGGTAATTTAAGTTATGTTAGGTATTGTAACGAAATTTATTATTTCGTCGGTTCTCGAAGTTAATAATTATTAAAAGAGCTTGTTATAGAGTAATGAGTTCTTATTATTTATTTGTTATCGCCTGCATTGTTAATAACTAATAGGAGTTAGTTATTAATAATTGAAAGAACATTGTGCTAGAGGCTCTGTGGAGGGCCAGGTCAGTTATACATGACGTCGAGTGGGGCACCCATTCGATGTTTATAACATGACTTGGTACGTAAACCTCTTGGCAATGGCTTCCACTCCTCCGTCGAAGAGACGAACTCACCGAAGGCTGCGTACGTAGCCTGATCGTAAACTCATCGAATAGCGGGTTAGGAAAGCGTGCTGCGCATGTCCGGGGGCGACAGGGAAGAGAGTACCTGAGTAGGGTTAAAGCTCACAGCAGCTGAGCACTGAACGTCGTCGCGTCGTCGTTAGACGACACAACTTGTCTGGCTCTCGAACTGATCACTACCTCCTCTTGACTGGCTCTCTTGGTTCACTACTGGTTCTCTCGACATCGTTTGGATCTCTCGTAAAGGTTCTCTAGGTATCAGAAGTTAAGTCCTGGTGAAACTCTGTCCGAATTTCCAATGGCAGACTAATACTAATGATCACGTTATATGGTTCTCTTATTATAATAATAATTATTATTATATTCTCGCTACATAATGTGTATGTGATGGTTAGACTATCATCACACATAAATGTGTATGTGTAAGTTCACGAATGGATCGCTGTAAATAATAACAATCATAATAATATTGAGATATATTATTATTGCAATGGCAACGTATGTGTAAGACCTGGTCACTGATGGATCGCTGTATGGTTCCTTATACAAAATACTCATTTCATATGTAGAATATCTGCTCCTACACTTATGATACTTGTGACGTCAGTATTTTGCTATAATTTAGTCGCAATGTAATATAGGCGTATATAACACACTATACTTGGTTCACGATAGTTCCCTCAGGTTTGGTTACGTATTTCATAGTCCGATCAGGTGGACCGCGCCCCTCTACCATTTCTAAGACTGAGTTAGGTTCTCGTATTTTGTTCTCGTTACTCCTACGGCTGTCGGCTTCCGGGATAACCAACATGGCTCCCCCCGGTGATTTAGAGGAGGATGGTGAGAAATCCTCGTTGTTAACCTTGGCCGATAGTTCTCGCCGCGCAGGTCAGAAAATCGGTTACAGTATATAAAATCTTATCATTCAACCTGTTTCATCATTAACATTGCTATAGTAAATTAGTTAGCCGATTTACAAAACATCAAATAATAAAAATTAATTTTTTTTTAGAATTACTTGATCCGTTTCAGATCAGGAATCCTGTTCCATTCCTGATCAGGTTTCCTGATCTGATTCTGATCAAAATCCTAAAAAAAGGCGTTACATTCTGATCCGTTCCTGAACAGGATTCCTGGTTATATTCTAGTCAGGAATCATGATCCATTCCTGTTCAGGTATCCTGGCTCTAACCCTACAATCTGGCCAGGTTTCCTGATCCGGTTCTGATCAGAATCCTAAAAAAGAGCGTTACATTCTGATCTGTTCCTGAACAGGATTCCTGATCCGGTTCTGATTTGAAATCAGGTTCCCTGATCCGGTTCTGATCAGAACCTTAATTAAATTTCCACTCGGGATTAGGCTCAATTTATGTGTCTCAAAAAACTCTATCGCCCGCTTTGCAAAATTCTTTTCTATTTATAATAGTTTTTGAGAAAAAAAGAAAAAAACTATAAAATTAAAAAAAAAAATATGGATATTTTATTTTTTTGCTCGAAAACTGTTATTGAGAGAAAAAAAAATCCGTAATGCCGTCACTAGATTTTTTTTAGGCGCATAATTTGAGCCTAATACGAACTCCCTATCTTGATTATAACAAAAGTTATGGCTCGCCGAAAAAAAAATGAAAAAAACGGACCAAAAAATGTCATCATAGAGTTGAAATAAAATGTTTATAAGGCTCCAAAAAAAGCTTTGAAAAACTCTATTGCCTCTCTTTTAAATATGAATGATGTTTTCGTTAATTAACGGTTAAAATATGTCTAAGCAATAAAAATAACAATGGCCCTAGCCGGAGTATTGAAAATTTTTAACTTTCAACGGCCAACGCTGGCCACATGCCCCAACAAATGTTACCAGGTCTTTTTTTTTTTATTCAAATATTGAAGAGATAGCTACTAAATTAAAATCAAAATTATTTCCATTATAATTTGTATTAATTTTATTTATATTTTTCTGGCTGTAACATGTCAGATTACGAGGCTGAAATTGGTTCAATATTCAATAATATTGAAAGCTTAAGTCATCTAAGGTTGATATATCGGGAAAATATTAAAAGATATCATCCCGACAAAAATCCTAATGATAAAAGAACAACTGAAAAAACTCAGTATTTCATGAATATATATATACATAAAATAGTAATAGAAGTGTTTGGCTGACTAGTTGTTCAATGAATAAATATTTATATAAAATTATATTCTGTGTTAAGTTTTTAAATTAGAATTTCATTTACATAGAACCTTAATATTATAACTAATCAATAAATTTAAACATTTCTATCATATATTTTAATGACTGAATGAACTTAATAGTTCACTCGGAATAAGAGCGAAAAAGACAACGAGTCAAAAATATATTAATGCAACGAGAGATCTTTCAATTACTATTTATTAGAATTACTAAAGAAGTTTCACTTCCCTGTGCGTACAATAACACACATCTTTTTTTTTATTTGAATTTTAATTCCTCATTTGCTTTTCTTTTAAATGAATTAAAAACGGAAAAATTGCAAAGTAATTTTTTTTTTCATTGAATCAATATTTTTTAATTGTTTAAGCTTTTTGAGTTCATTATTTTGTTTATTTAAGTTATTTATTGACAAATTAAATCTGATAAAGTATACTTACCTATTTTTGATATAATAAAATTCTAGATATTAACTTACCGGCATGCTAATCGGTCATAAATCAGTTGTGGGGTTCCTGGCAGCTTAGCAGCTTTTTTTAATTCACTCACCATCTCCCTTATCTTGATTTCGTCTTTATGACAAACGTGTGAATGTTGATTTATTAAAATTAATTTGTTTTGTTTGTTCCGTTTAATTGTAGCCTTACATTTCCACCTTGTATCTTTGTGAGAACATTTGTATGTTTCACCGTTTGAATAATTATTCGGTGATTGATAAAATGTAAAATTTTTAAAAATATATTTAAATGAATTTTTTCTTGTTCCGTCAAGTTTAATCAATTCATCGTCATCCTAAAATTATTGTAAAACAAAATATTGTTATTACGATTTAACTTGAAAAAAAGATTATAGTTTTTAGGAAACATGACATAAAACGGGATAAAAACATTAATTTGTGTATAAATCATTGAAACCATAATAACACAATATTATTAGGAATTTTTTTACCATTTTATCTCACGTTCCTTTTCTATTTTGGTCACTTACTAATTCAATAACCTCAGCCATGATGTGTTAAAAAAGCTTAATTATTATGACAATATATAATTGTATTAATTGAATAAATATTGTAATAATATAAATATAAATAATGACTCTATATATAATTTAAAAAATCCAACAAAATTCCGTGATTAATAACTCACTAATCAAATCTACGCGTACTTAAAACGATGAATGTTTCTTTTGTTTAAAAATCGAGAATACAAGGGTGGAAAATAAAAAAAATAACTATGTAGGTGAGGTAAAAAAACGAACTGCAATAGGCTCGCTGTCCACGAAAAAAAAAAAGAAAAATATAAAGTATATTTAATAATTCTCTTTCTCGCTCTTTCTTCAACTCCAGGGGTCTAAAAAAGGATTCAACTATTCTTCTTCTCACTCTTTCTCTATTATCCCGAGACCGAAAATTGAAAAAAAAAAAAAAAACAAAAAAATTCCAAGAAATACATTGACTGAAAGCTTTGGGAAATAAACATAAACAAAATCAAAACAAAAATTATGTCTTTTGTCACACAAGTTACTCAGTGAGTGAACAGCCGTGCCGTCGAACGCATCTTGAAATAAAAATAATAACTAATAAATATAAATATATATATATATTCGGGTTTAGTAAAAAATAAATATATTTTTTAAAAATAATTTTCATTAAAAATAAAATTATTTATAAATTAAATTTAATGAAATATATATATTGATTGAAAAAAATATTTTTTTGGCGGATATATTAAGTTCTATTTTATTACAAGTGATATGAAATAAATAATGAATCGGTAAGTAAATTTTTTTTTTACTTTTAAAATCAATAAAAATTTTATTGTATCGAATGACGATACTTATTATTGTTATTTTTAATTTTTTAATAATTAATAATTCAATAGGATGATCTATTGGCGATTCCCGGGACGAAGGAAAATTCCTGGGTTTATCATTACAAAGGCCAGATCTATAACGTTCATCAAGAATGTGCTGGTGATCGTATTATGCCAACAAAACCGCTAGAAGTTGCACCCCCAGGTTCATATAGGTTTAAATTTTATAGCACACGTAGATGTTCTACAAAGCTGGTAAAAAGTGACGACAGAGCAATAACAATAACAACAAAAAATATTAACAACATCGAACACTGTCATACTGATCAAAAATTGTTTATTGATAAATTCAACTTTTATTTAAAATTAAAAGAACAAAGCACAGCAGAAAATAACAGCTGTTCTGATGTTGTCATGAAAGTTCAGAATTTACCACAGTAAGTAATTTAAAAAAAATAAAATATTTTCTGTCATTTTATGAACTTCAATTTTTTTTAAATTATATTTGAAAAATTTAGATTCAAGAAAGTCTCGGAGATCAATAGATAAAAAATTCTTGCTGAATGATTGGGCTGACTTTGAAAGATCAGTTCCTGAAATGAGACAATCCAAAAATATTTTTCTTGGTAAAGTAAAATCAAACGAAGATGATAATGATAACGATAATATAACATTTTTTTTTAGAAAACATGAAGTTTCATATATATATTTACAAAGTGCACAACATTTACATTCCTCTTTCACGCGAAAAATTGAAAGTGATCTTGGTGGCAATTTGTTAATTATTTATCGAGTTGAAGAAAACATTGTAAGTAAAAATAAAAAATATAATTATTTCGTAGAAATGTTTATTAACACTAATTTTTAATTAAAAATAATTTTTTTATTTATTTTCAAAAAATATCTTGAAAAAAATATATTTTTTCTTCATAGTCTAAATTATATTTTTATTTTATTAAGTATTATTATTTTGTTTTCATTTTGCAGAGTTTTCCATTGATTTTTATTTTGTATAAAAAAAAGACATGAAATATTGAGAAAAATTATGTTTTATATTTCAAGTTGTGCACCAGAAATGAAAAGTGTCAAAATGATCACGACAGAATTAGATCACATTATTGTTAAAGTATTAAAGCAATTTTTTCAAACTTCAAAAATTCGGTGTACTTGGTTCTACTACATTGAAGAAATAAGCAAATACTGGATAGACTTAGAATTGCCATTTGACGAAGAACTTCATGAAGTTGGACAATTACTAAAATGTGCATGGGCAATACCACTTGCCTTGGAGCATGGAAAAAGCATTGGGATGACATTTGAGAAAGTCATGACAGCCATTGAAAGATATGTAAATATTGAAGAATATCCAAATACTGTTGTATTTAAAGAAAAATTAAAATTAAGTTGGGCATCAAGGATCAGTTTCATTTGTCCTTTTTCAACAAGTAAAGTGAATGATGTGCTAGAAGCTTGTGAGAACCGGATGATGGGTCGACTCCACAAAAAAAACACAGTTGACATATTAGGTGAATTAATTTTTTTTTAATAATATTTAAACCAAAAAAAATTGTAAGTATTAAAATTATAACTCATATAATATCTGTTACAGATGCGATCAACAAAAATATTCAGTTAATGAAAAAGAATAAAAAAATTAAAAGATTGTTCACCACTTTAGATAAAACAACTATTATCAGCTGCGGTTATAAATTGTTGATGAACACATGGTATGTCTTATCTTCATAATTTTTAACATAATTTGTTTTTTTTTTTATTGATTCAAACAAGCTTTTTTATCCATTTTTCCTGTTATAATTGATTTTTTAGCTCAGAAATCCAAATCTTTCTCTATGAATGTTCAACAGATGAAGCCAAAAGAGTTCTTTATCACAAAGTTCAAGTTGGACTTCCTTGTAAGTATAAAATTGAATAAGTTAACTAGAGTTTGAAAAAATTAAGAAAAAACTTATTGAAATTATTGTGAATAAATACAGGTGACTACGAGGCAACTGCTGAAATTCATGATCTGGAAGATCATCCTGATTGTGAACAAAATAATAATACTACAATAAGATTCAGACGTGATCACTATGAGGGTCCAGTTGGAGGTCCAGAAAAACGACGTCGTCGAAATAAAAATTTAGATGATGTAATATATAGTGTAGTAGCAGCAAGCCCATACTTTGAAATGTCAGAAAGAACATGTTAACCAGGTAACAACTTGTTACCTCATGATTCACATTCTGATTTTAAACAGTCAACTAGTAGATCTAATGATACAGATATTATCATGAATTCACCAAAAAATCTATCATCACTGCCAAATAGTAATAACACAAATGGAAAAAAATCTAATTCATTAGGAACACACCCACCATCGAACAATATCAAGAAATCTAAAAAGTTGAACTTTGGAAAATTACAAAAAAAATCATCACAGGCATTAAAGCCATCGCTTAATGTTGACTCTAAGTATAATGATAACGAAGATGTAAGTTTAATCACAATAAAAAAATCAACACTAGCACCAAATGATGAAGATAGTTGTGAGGAAATACATAACATAGATGAGCTAGTAAAGCATTTATTAGTTTCACGTGCAACCGATAGTAAAATGCTCCCGCAACACAACAATTTACAACCACCACCACTACCACCATCATCATCATCATTATCAGGTGAAAATATTAATGAGAAACAAATTAAATTAGTCATGGCTCACTCACCAACACAACAATCACATCAACAAAGTAGTGGTTTAAAAACACATGATTCAATAGAAACACACCCACCATCAAACAATATCAAGAAATATAAAAAGTTGAACTTTGGAAAATTACAAAAAAAATCATCACAGACATTAAAGCCATCTTGAATTAAAGCCTTAATGTTGACTCTGAGTATAATGATAACGAAGATGTAAGTTTGATCTCAATAAAAAAATTAATACTAGCACCAAATGATGAAGATAGTTGTGAGGAAATACATAACATAGATGAGCCGGTGAAGCATTCATTAGTTTCACGTGCAACTGATAGTGAAATGCTCCTGCAACACCACAATTTACAACCACCAACATTATCATCATCGTCATCATTATCAAGTAAAAATATTAATAAGAAACAGAATGAATTGGTCATAGCTCAATTGCCAACACAACAATCACACCAAGAAAGTACTGATTTTAACACACATGATTCAATAAAAACACCATTACAACCAGAATCATTATCTGCAATGCAGACTGTCCATGTGCAAAAACTAATTTTGGAAAAACCAGTACTACCATCAACAACATCTACGAAGCCTATTAGTAATTTTGAAAACCGTAAAGAACTTTTGCAACACAACAATTTACAACCATCATCATCATCATTGTCAGTATTGCGTGACCAAATCAATAGGAAACAGATTGAATTAGTCATGGCTCATCCACCAACACAACAATCACACCATCAAAGTAGTGGTTTCAAAACACATGAGTCAATAAAAACACTACTACCATTACAACTAAAGTTATTATCTGCAATGAACACTATCTATGTGCAAAAACTGGATTTAAGAAAACCAATACCACCATCAACAATTTTCTACAAAATCTATTGCTAATTTTGAAAATAGTAAAATACTTTTGGAACACAACAATTTGCAAACATTATCATCATCATCATTGTCATTATTGAGTGACAAAATCAATAGAAAACAAATTAAATTAGTCATAGCTCATTTACCAACACAACAATCACATCACCAAAGTAGTGGTTTAAAAACATATGACTCAATAGAAACACACCCACCATCAAACAATATCAAGAAATATAAAAAGTTATACCAAATATGTATTTATAAACTGTAAATTTTTTTCCATTTACTTTGTATATGATTATATATAATTTTAAACAAGTTTATACAAACATATTTGGTTTTTTTTGAGAGCTGTAAAAGTTTTTTCTACCATGTTGTACATTCAGGAAGGGTATCAAGATGTTTATAGTCCAAAAATTCAATTTAATTTAACAATTTCTCATCAGACACTCTTTATATATTTTTTTTCATAACATGTGGTTGAATACATATATAATTTCCGATACGAATAACAAGAGAAATTTTACGAATCATATTTGATCGGATTAACAAGAGTTCAGTTTCTTCTTGAATGGGAACAATATATTCGACTGTTACTTTCATTTTTTTATGTTTAAAAAAATTATTATTTTTTGTACTGAAACATTTCATAATAAAACACCACTCATCATTGTGGTCAAAATGAAATTGAATTTCACCATAAACAATCTTATCATTGTTTATAATAACTTGAACAGTATAGTTGTTTGTTTTTATTTCTTTGTAAGTTTTTGAGGTATATAAAGTGTTACCCACACGTACTCTTGCATAGAATCTATCCTCTACAATCGATATATTTTGTAAAACTAGCAATTGTTTTTCATTGTCATTCCATTTTCTTTTTTTGATAATGTTTAAGAGTTGATATTGCTTTGTATTTGACAAATTTATGCGATTAATGTCCAACGCACTTTTTAAAATTTGAGCTCCATGAGCAATGTTGATATTTTTTACAAGTTCAGTGCCTTTATTTTTACTTCCGTGAACACATTTAGCTAAAACACCGTTTATATGTTCATATCGAAATGCTGAAGTTGCCCATAAAGGTCCCCATCGTCGACCAATCAAACCAAAGTGTAGTAACTGATGAACATTGTATGACAACTCTCTATCTGAATATAAAACTTTTATTTGTTTCACAAACATTTTCAATAATTTTTCAGCCTCTTCAATATCTGAAATAAAAATTTCACTTTGAAGGAGATTGTACGAAGCCTTGACTAACAGCATCCAGTGTTGTAGATATTGTTCTTCTATGTTTCTAGCTAGTGCTAGTAATGAATAAAATAATAAAAAATAATAGCATTCGTGAGCTTTCCAGTGTTTATAATCAGTCAGTGCTCATGGCATCCTACCAAATGATTGGAGAAGCTTGATATTAATTATAAAAGCGTCTATCGTTTGAATTTTTTTTTTGACATTCCACGGGCCTTTTTTTTTTAATAAAGTCTTACAAATCTGTTTGACAATTCCCAAGAGCAAAGAGGGTATTTCTGGTATTAAAAAAGTGCCCATGTCAAGAAAAGGAAGATTGTGAACAATAGAAGGTCCTTTGACGCCTCGAATATTTTTTTTACTCGTTGGTTAAATAATCTTCTCTGCTTGTCTTATCATACGATCATGAGTTCGGAGAGTAATTATATTTTTCATATTAAGGGCCAACAATGACTATGTGCGCTTTTCACTAATGAAAG
This sequence comes from Aphidius gifuensis, assembly GCF_014905175.1. NCBI lineage: Eukaryota > Metazoa > Arthropoda > Insecta > Hymenoptera > Braconidae > Aphidius > Aphidius gifuensis. The sequence goes on from NC_057792.1 coordinate 12,818,288, forward strand.
TCCACCAGTATTCGCTATTAGAGTTGAGTCATATTTTCCCCTATTTGCTCTTGAATTAACTCGCACATACTCTGAACCATCCGTAATATCAGATATAATATTTTTGTTGGAAGTATCCAATGTCATCAGTTTATCGGCTAAGTTTCTTGTTTCAAACATGTTTTTAATTTGACTGGCTAAATCTAGTTCGAAAAAACAATTAATATCCGTGTTATTTTTCGGACAGTATAAACATTTATCGTTGGTATCATTCAAAGTGTCTGATTGGAAACAGTTTATACAATAATAATGCTTTGTGACGTCCGGTATAGCTGTTTTTTTTTCAAGGCATTTAAAAATACTGTGTACCGTACCTGGCATTCGGTTTGGTTTTGGAAGAATACCTTGCAATATTGATAACAGTTTCCCTAAAGCCGTTTTTGTAAGATTGTCTTTGACAAATACTTCTAAATATTGCAAAACTGTCTCGGCAACTGTCTTGTCAGAGTTTTCATAGCGAAGCTCTTGAATGATTGATATTTCAGCTTGACTGAATGAATCATCATTGTTTTCAAGACTGCCATTGTGTCTATTTTCATCCATATCATCTTCATTTGTTTGATTAATATAGTTGGTAGTCTCCATTTCATCTGCATCATTATTGATATAAGCATTAGTTATTTGATGATTTGCTGGATTTTGACAATCAACATTATTTTCAATATTTTGCAGAGTTTTGTCAACATCTTCAACTTCAAATTCAAATTCACTGCTAAAATTGTCAGTATTCATATTTATATTATTAGATAGTGGATTATTTGAATAATTTTTTTCATGTGAAATAGAAGCATGGTTTGAGTGATTAGTAATCATGTAATCACGGTTCTTTTTCCATCGGAGCCGGGTCCTCCAAGGAACTTAGATAAAAACAATATATAATTTTTAGTTTTCAGAAAAAAAAATTTTCATGAAATTACGGTATATGGAAGATGGAATAATACATCATTAAACTCACTGAAATAGATCTGTTTTTCTTCCAAGTCTTATATCTTTTCTTAGGAACACCATCATCATTTGCGGGTCGATTCTGTGTCAAAAATATATTCATAGTAAATCGTACAGCAAGATAGGATTGCTAAAATAAATTATTTCATTATTGTGTTTGTGTGAATAAACGTACGTACCGAGTTTAATGCATCATCAACTCTAAGTCTTTTGCTGGCCCTGAGAGAAGAACTTATACAATCATCCTGTAGAAAAAATAACCTTGATAAGTTAAATAAATCATTTTAAAAAAATAGGAATTTGCATATGCATAAACTTGCAGATAAATACTTCATACAAGTTTAATTTTATCATTGAAAATAATAACTAGAGTAAATATTTAATGGACAGGATTGTATATTATTCTAGAATACATATGTATTTACCATGATTTCGAGAGTTCTATATTTAATCTTCTTTTATACCACGCACAATAATATTCATATTTTACAAAAACTTGTAAAAAAAAAGATTAAAATATACGCCAACTAATTTTTAAATAGTTAACATATCACCAAGTATAGTTTGTTTACTGCTGTTTACTCATGACAGCTACGTAGAAATAAATCAAATAAAATGTATGTATGCGGAATGCGGATATGTATTAGCTTAGCTCATCTCATCAATAGAGATAGTTGGTCGATACTTTTTTTTCGATATTCTTTCAAAATATTATCGCCGTGTTATTGGGATCTGCACCCGTATTCACAGGGCAAATTTTCATACAATTTGCGGCGCAAGCGCCGCCAGTGGAGAAAAAAAGCTCTAAATTGTAATGCCCTGTGAATACAGGTGCTGATATATCGATATTCGATATTTTATCTCATCTTGGGGAGCCAATAGTTGTGCTGTATGTATAATACGTGAGATAAGTTGTGTGTGTGTGTGTGCGTGAATACTGGATAGCACTGGATAGTCACGATCACAAGTTCCAATAATTTACCCAGCACTGTCGTCTGTCACACATTACATATTAATGCTAGCTGACGATTAAATGTGGACGATTGAAATTTAAAGTAAATATAAAAGTAGTTCAATTATTTTTTTTTAATTTTTCACTAATAAGTAAAGCTTGCATAAATAATTTTTTTTACTCGGTGGATCAGTGCAAACATGGAAAAAGATCACAGCCAACACAAAGATGACCTGGTTACAATCAGAAACAAAAAAGTTGCTAAAGCACCATTTAAATATTCTCCAGACCTGCAATCAAGAAGCAATAAAATTGATGAGATATCTAAGCGTCGCATGCATATTTTAAAACGTAATACAGTTGACGTTGAGACATCTGGCTTGAAGTCCAGACCACTTCGTAATAAAGCCAAGAACAAGGTTTTTTATTTTTATTAAAAGCAAACAATTGTTATAAACAAATTGATAAAATTAGCCTGTCAACCTGTAATTAATTTTATACATATTTATTCATTATCAACAGGAAAATCAGAAGTCTCCTCGATTGTCAAAAAGTCCAAAATTTAAGGTTATGGAAGAATCAAATTCAGATTCAGAAGTTGCACATCAATCAAGTCCAAAACTCGAGGTTCGTCAATGTTTATCATTATCAACATTGTCAGATGATGCGAATCAGTTGATAAAGCGGGTATTTTTCTTTGTTTTTATACTTTTTATGCAATAATGTATATTATTTATTTATTAAATGACACTAATAAACTGCAATAACTTAATTTCTAAAATTACTAGAAAATTTCATCAGTAAGTTTCTATCAGTCAAGAAACTGATCCAAATCCTGCTCTGCAATCAACAAAACCTGGAGAAGGTTTGGTGGAACTTGGGTCAACAGGATTTTATTGTGTCATGAGTATCTACGATTATGCTATTTCTAATAGTGAGAGAAAAGAAACTATACTTGCTCGAAGACTCCTTGATGGAGTCATTAAACCTGAAGCCATTGCTAGATCAACACTCTCAAGACAAAAATCAAAGATTCAAGGGCGTAATCCGGCAGGAGCCAAACCTTGCATCCTGCACGTTGGAGATGTGAGAGCAATAAAAAGTATATGACTATTAATTATTATTCCTCTTTGAGCATTTTTTTGTGTATAAGATTGATTATGTAAAATATTATGGCTATTGTCATTTTTCAGCGTTTGCACGTGGATGGGCAGAAAAATACAAAGAAGAAGGCTGGACAACTCAAAGTGTCGATAAAGTCACTCAATCACTGCGTACACGCGTTAACAAAGTCAAACAATCGTTGAAAAAAGATCAACATTCAGCAGCATAATTATAAGTTTGGGAACCTTTGAATATTCAAATACAGTTGAGCGTGCCAATGTCGATTTCGGGGTTAAGACAAACACCTATAAACACGAAGCGTCCGTGAGGCTTGGAAAACCCGAATTCAAACCGAACGCAAAGGAACGAGCCTTCATATTTATATGAGTTAGTCTTAAACCCATGAAATTAACATTGGCAAGCTCAACTGTAATGTACTCATATTCAAAAATAAGTCAATTGAATGTTAAAAAAAAAAAAAAAAAATTGAAAAACAATCTTGAAGTATAAAAATTACTCAAGTTGAAACATAATCTACTTTCTTAACTATTCTTATAACTTTATCTTGTCATAGACTTAAGATTTAAACTTAGGTATCTTTAAGAGTTATCCAAAGATGTTGACTGAAAGTACAATTATTATAATAAAAATTATAAATTAAAACATAATTTCGTATAAAAATAAAAAAAAATTGTTATCTTTAAAAGTTTGGACTAACACATGTCATGTTTGATATTGGATGAAATAGTATATTTCGTTACAAGTGCCCACTCAGAGAGTGTGCTCTCAACGAATTTGGAGGGGCAAGCACGAGCCTTGGCGAGTGTTTCCCCTCCAAATGAGTTGTGAGCGGGCTCTCTGATTGGGCACATGTAACGAACCATATTTTATGTTACTAGGGACAGTGGTAATGATGTGTGAATTTCTAAAAAGCGCACTACCCCTCTTACGCTTTGAAAATTCACACATTATTCCCACTGCCCTTGTAACATAAACAAATTATATAACATTGTTTTGTGTATTGAAATGTATTAAATAAATCTTAAATTTCCCAAAAATCAAATAACTGTTTTAATAATATATAGCCACAAAGAAAAACTGCTACATAGAGTCATATATAATTGTATAAAATTATATAGAGTTGTATATAATTATGTACAACTATATACAATTATATATGGAAATCGGAAAATTTCATTTATATATAATTATATATAACCACAAAAAAAATCTATATATATATATATATTTATTTATACAAAAAAAATCTTTCTATATTTATATAAAATTATATATAATCATATATAAACTTTTTTCCGGGCAATATTGATGCCACGAAGGGCAAGTATATTAATAACGCTTTTTTTTATTCCCGTGTCCTAAAATTTTTTGTGGCGCCACTGATGAAAAACCAAGTTCTTTAGTAGTATGTGTGTGCGTGGCTACACACTAGCAAGCGAAGATTACATCGTACACTGAAGCCATGCTTGTGTTTATATCTGTGTGCTGCGCTTTTCGCAAAATTTTTGAATTTTAACGTTATCTATTTTTTAAACGCAACAGACGAAATACTAAAAATTTATATCAAAAAATTTGTCTTTTCTAGCACTACAAACTGATAGAAATTTAACGTTTTCTGTTGCGTTTTGAAAAAGTTATTAATAAAAATATGAGGTACCGCCTATGTCTTGCGTGTTAAATTTGTCAACTGTGACAGTAAATATTTCAAAAAAACCACACAAAAAAAAAATGAAAAAAATTAACAATGTAGATAATTATTCCATTTAAACATAAGATAAAAAAAAAAAAATCTGTTGCGATTTCAGATTTCCAGAATCAACCTTAATGTGAGTAAAATTAATTGTTTGACTTTGACTTTTGAAATTTCTTTATTCATTCATTAAAAGTACATGTATATTACATTAAGTGTTCGTCAAACGAGCCCCCGAAGGCATAACATGTAACAACTTGATATCAGTGAACAAGGACTTGAAGATATTCTTAATTCAAGTGTTAAAGATACATCATTACCAGCTGTTCCTGATACGAGTCTTCCAGATTTAGAAAAAGAACTTGAAGCTTAAATATGAAATGTAATTCAATCATTAATTTTAATTTATACTAATATATATATATATATATATATTAATATTATTTATTTTTTATTACAGGTGTTAATTTGGTAGATAAAAATACTCCAAAAAAAATTTAAGAAACAACAAATTTTCTTAAGAGAATGTGAGTTAATAATTTATTTTTCTCTATCTTATGTTTCAATAACACAATTTATGATTTTTAAATGTAAAAAATAAATATAAAAAAATAAATTATTAATGTTTTCATTTTTAAATTTCTATGAGGTTGAAGAGGATATATTGTTGATTAATTTGGTAGTTTATTGTTATTTATTTTTTCTATAGTGTATATTGTTTATTATAATAATTAGTTGTTCACCTGGAACTTTCAAAGTCGTTAACTGGCATCTGGCCAAGAATGACACCACCAGCACGACCTCCAAGAGTACCACCATTACCACGTCCAGCATTTTCTACTCTCAATGCCCCAGCACCACCATCAGCAAAAACACCATGACCAGTATGACCAGCAATACCACCGACTGGTACACCTCATAACATTTCTTCCCGACGAGCAACTCTCAAATCGATGGCATCAGCACCTTCAACATCATCAAGTTCCACAGCACCATCAAAATCACCACGATTATCACCAAGTGGATCATGAAAGTGAACTCCACGTAAAGCTGAAGCTGAAATTTCGTAGCCTTCTTGAAGGGCTTCTGCTTCAATCATATAAAGACTTGCTTGAGCTTGCTCGTGACGTTGAGCAAGATCAGCTCTGCGTCGTGCTCGGGATGCTTCCTCTCTGCCACGAGAACGCTCATTAGCTGTCAGTGTACTGAGGAGGGCCAGATAATAATAATAGTACCAATATAAATATAAAACAATTAATCATGGTGTTATTATTATAATAATCTTGTATTTAATAATTAACAGTCGTGAATAAATAAACTTTTATGTTAAAATAATGAATATTATAATAAAAATATATGTTATAATTATAAACGAAAGTAAATTGAAGGTTATTTTATTTTTTTGTTACAGATATCTTACAAAAACAAATTTTATTCATTATTTTAACCTAAAAGTTCATGTATTCACAACTGTTAATTATTTATTTTATTATAATTGAAAACTATTTCGTCATTGTTAATAATAATTAATATGCAAACTTACTTTTTGTTTTTGAGCCATGGTTTGTTTTTTTTTATTACCACTGCAAAATTATATATATTAAAATATAACAAAGGATTTGTGCTTGTGAACCGCATATGGCTGTGTTTACAATAAGCGAAAAGACTAGAGACCCTAGAATCTCTAGTTTTCTTGACAAGAAGCTTCGTTTACTCCGCGCAGTATAATCAATCAAATCAGCGATTGTAAAATTGTAAAATTATTTCATTATTCAATTATATATTTATAACATAATTTTTTAAAGACGCCGATGCATTAATTTATTATTTATTGTTGTGTAATAAAAAAAAAAGTTTCGACAGTTGAGCAGTGGTGTGAGTTAAAAAATAAATAAGTTCATTTCAAAGAAAAAAGAGGTCACTTTCAACTATTATAAACTTTTGGGTGCATTCCTAAAAAATTTTTTTTCGCTCTGGAATTTTACCCTGTAAAGCGGTGTCTCCACGCTTTAGAAATGCTTGCAAGATCTATCATTACTAGATAATTACTAGAATTTTGGTGGAAATCAGCTTTAAAAAGCCTTGCAAGACTATCACAGCCAATGTTCTATTTTTTCGTGCAAGAACTTGCATGAGATGTCTATAGCGTGGAGACACCGCTTTATATTGACGAAAAGCTAGAAACAGAACCAACGACGAAAGTGATAAAATCCCCTATGTAATTTTCCAGACTTTAAACATGTACAATAATATCTTCTTGTACTACTTTTGTGACAATAACAAACAATTACAAAGAGTCATCTTTTTGTTTATGATGAATTGATATAAATATTAAACATTTATCCAGGTTATTTTGTCAATAATTGGAGCCAAACGAAAAGAAATGTCATGTGCCAGTACTACCACTACAAGAAACATCTTTTTCCTATAAAACTTTGATCGGTATTATAGGGTGAAATCGCAGAGTGAAAAAAAAATTTTATTAAAAAAATGCACCCAGGAAGTTGATCCAAAATATTTATTCATTGAATTAAAAAAACGTTACTTCTGAAAGGTGTTACAAATGATCTTCTTCAAGTACAAGCCATGATGTATGATTTTTATCTATAATACAATAGTATGATACTTTCCTAACCCTGATGTTTGTCAGACAGACCACACCCTTTTTCCTTGTCGCCGTTGACATAGACTCGTCACACTTAAGATAACGTTTTGACATTCGCGTGATAATTTTAATGTGTTTTATTGTTTATAAAATAGTTTATTAAATATATTAAAGTGATTCACATCTATCTGCTGAAATATTATTTCATGTTAGAAACTTTTTAATTTAATTTTGTTGATAGTTATTCGTTTGTGTATGTTATTCCCCGTTCGACGTTTATCTAACCTATCTTTTTTGTCCATTTTGCCTACTTCCTATCTTTATATTATTTCCCAAGTTCCTTCATTAATTTCAGGTTAATTCTTCATTTTTTTTTCAGGATTTTTACTTTTTTCGAGAAAGTATTTTTGACCTTGTCAATAGTTTATTCTCTTTGTAGAAGAATTCGTTTCCTTGACAAGAGTATTTTTTCTTCTTCTTCCGAAAAAGTTTCCTTAACCTTGTCAAGAGTTTTTCTTTTTTTAGAAGAATTCATTTCCTTGACAAGAGTATTTATTCTTCTTCTTCCGAGAAAGCTTTATTGACCTTGTCAGGAGTTTTTTCTCTTTTTAGAAGGATTCATTTCCCTGGCAAGAGTATATTTCAAAACGTCTTAATTGTCTAAAATTAAATATATATTGAATATATATTAAAAAATTTAAGTCGTAATTCTTTTTATATACATATAATTTTTTCAACTAGAAAAAAAATGTCTGACTTCGATGAATTCGAATTCGATAGTAGAATCGTTTCAAGTTATGATTCATGGCTTTTCGCCAATTTATTGCATGAAAAATTCAATTATGAGTTTATACGCTGTTGGGCTTTCCAACATGTTGATCTCGTAGTACAAATACCGGCTAATAGAAAACATATTCAAATTGAAATGGAGGTATATTAATTAAAAGACACTTCCTGGATATCTTTGAAATGTAATTTGTTTATTGTTTGTATTGTATGAATGTGAGTGAATATGTTATGATGATTAACAACTATTTTAATGTATATGAATTATATAATTTTATATTTTGGCTGCTGAGTAATTGAGATGTTACTGCAGAGAACGTTAGTAACCGAATGCCTATTTTTTCGTACCCTTATGGTGAACTTCTTCCCATTTTCAATGAGTGGTGAGAAATCTATTTCTTTTGAACACAAAAGAGAGAAAAAATCTGTTTAGTTTATACTATTGCAAGAAGTTGTCTGGGTGACCAAGGTTATCCGAGGCCCCGAACTCCTTGCAATGTTTGTACAACATGTGCCGCATTTGCACGCTTTCTCTCTGTTGCTTGTCGACATCCCTTTGAGATGTCGACGCCAGGAATTTAAGGCAAGAGCGCTCAAGCCATTTATTTTTCTTATGAATTTGTCTTTTCACCTTGGGTTACAACCCTTAGTTTACCTGGCAGTGACCTCAAAGGTCTCTATTTAATTTTTTTAGTCTATTTTACACCGTGGGGCTTCTCTACAGTCGTGTCTCTCAATCAGTCATGCTGCCAAAATATTAGAAACTATTTGAGAAGCCGTCGTCCGACGGAACACAAATCTTACATACAGTAGCTTTAGATATTTCTAATAAGAACGCCGGTGGCCATTGGATATGTAGTTATTACGATGGTGATTTGATTCATATTTATGATTCCTTGAACAATTCAAAATTAAATGATCAAATTTTGAATATATGGCCAGCAATATATATTTTATTTATTACAAAATGATAGTTTCCGAAAATTTAACTCAGAAATTTATCACATGTTAAATGTTACAAATCCACGTGACAGTTATACTGTAAAAAATTATTTAAACAGATTAAGAGAGGGTGAGTTAGAAAGTGAATTGAGCTCTATATTTGGGCGTCTCCCAAAACACAAAACAATTTTGGAAAAAGCCAAGGAATAATCTTGGGTGTATGATAAGAGAATATGGTCTGGCTACATGGTTTCTTACTCTAAGTCCAGCAGAGTATTTATGTGATGATTTGATTCAATATGTTCGTGAAATTAATGCTCTATTCTTAGACAAGATGTTACCGGGTCAAGTAATTGCTGCAGATCCTGTGTCAGTTTCTCGCTACATGGATCAAAAATTTCATGCCATGTTAGATTTCCTTACTCAGAACGTAATCCACTTGGAAAAATTACTCATTATTTTTGGCGACGAGAATATCAAGGCCGTGGTATTTAACATTTCCATATATTATTATGGGTTGATAATGCGCCTATGATAGGTGCAAACGAAATTGAAGAAATAGTTGAGTTTATCCAAAAGTATGTGTTTGAGACTTGTTGAACTGTATGATTGTGAAACAGGAATAGGAATAGTTGTAGGCATTGAATAAGAACATCCGTTTTTAAGTAAAGAAAACTGTTTAACACTGTTATTTAATATAACTGAGGTTTATGTACATTTTATAAGTATTGTCGTTGTTTAAAATAATAATAAGTGTAAGATGAAATAACGTATCACATGTGCCGTAGATTGTATTAATCTTGGCACTTAGTCTGTGGTTTGTGAACGATCTCAAAGCTGATTTACGCTCGATATTATTGATCTGACGTAATTTACATGTATGTCAGAGTTTCTCAAACATTCCGCCCGCCATCAGCAAGTAATTTGCTGATTTATGTTGTACTTGGTGTGTAAAGAATGACCAGCTTGGCTATAGGTCTGGTTAATGTTGTTGTAGCGGTTTTCAGTTCTACCACTCGCGTGTGACCATCTGCTCCTGGAAATAGACGTGTTACTCTGGCTAATGGCCAGGTACCTGGTGGAGTTCGTTCGTCTGAAATAAGAACTAAAGAACCAATTAATATGTTGTTGTTACTATGATGCCATTTCGAGATAGATTGTTGTCTATGGAGATACTGAGTTGACCATTGTTTCCAGAATTGTTGTACTTGTTGCTGGATGAATTGCCATCTGGATAGCCTGTTAGTTTTTAAATCTAACAAGCTGTGTTCTGGTACTGAATTAAGTGATGAGCCTATCAAAAAATGACCAGGTGTTAGTGTCATTAGATCTGTTGGATCATCACTGAGTGGTTCTAGTGGCCTTGAATTTAATATAGCTTCTATCTGAGCTAAAAGTGTTACTGCCTCTTCATAAGTAAGCTTTGCATCCCCAACAGTACGTTTAAGATGAAACTCGGTAGACTTGATCAGGGCCTCCCATTTTCCACCCATATGTGGTGCTGCTGGAGGATTGAAATGCCACTGTATTGCGTGTTCTAGTGTCACTGTGTGAATCGATTCATTTTCTTTTGTGTGCTGAGTGAATAACTTTTTTAATTCACGATCTGCGCCGACGAAATTAGTGCCACAGTCGGAGTATATGTGTGCAGGAATTCCTCTTCGTGACGTAAATCGTTTGAAAATGGCTAAAAAGCCCTCTGTTGAATAGTCTGAAACAACTTCCAAGTGAGCTGCTGAAGTTGTCATGCAGACGAATGCACATATCCATCCTTTAACTATTTTTGCACCTCGTCCTTTCCATGTTTTCAGTGTAAGTGGTCCTGCATAATCGACGCCTGTGTGTGTAAAAGCTCGTGCAGGTGTAACTCTGGAGGGAGGTAGTTGGCCCATCTGTTGCTGGGCACGGATCCCCCTCTGTCGAGAACACACTACACATTTGAGCACGTGAGACTTAACACTTGATCTGCCCCCAATGATCCAATAACTTTGGCGAATATGACCAAGAGTTAATTGAGTACCACCATGGAGTGTCAAGTTGTGTGCGTGGTCAATTATTAGTTGTGTTACACGTGATACTCGTGGTAGAATTGCTTGATGTTTACTTTCGTAGTTTAACGGAGAATTTTCTAATCTACCACCAACTCGTATTATTCCTTCAGAGTCAATAAATGCTGTAAGCTTGTTGAATTGGTGAGCTGGAGAAAGTTTTACGTTTTTCTGGAGTGCATTTATTTCTGGACTAAAGAAAATTGACTGCGTTGTTCTTATCCAGTATTTTTTAGCTTCCATTATGGATTGGTGTTGTTGAACTGGCTTTCTTTTAAGCAAAGAAATAAATCTTATAACGTGGGACGTGATTCTAAGTAACTTTGTCCATGATGAATACTTGTGTACTAATTGCCAAGAATAATCTTTCTCAGCTTGCGTTGCAACTAACGTGATACCAGGACGAGCCTCTTGTTCGCATAACTCGTCGGCTTCGTGTTTCTGTTTTGGCCAGTGATCTTCAGATAGACGTAACCATGGCGGTCCATTCCACCATAAGTTACTCTCTTCTAACTGTTTTGTGGTGATGCCTCGTGAGGCACAGTCTGCTGGATTTTGTGTGCCTGGAATATGTCGCCAGTGTGCATGTTCGGTCATTTCTTGTATTTGTGTTACTCTATTACGGACAAATTCTTTCCAGCGAGACGGGTGTGACTTAATCTATGTTAGTGTTACGGTTGAATCCGTCCAAAGATGTATGCTTCTAATTTTAAACTGCAGTTGTGTCTGTGTGTGTGTAACTAATTTGGCCAATAGCAGCGCTGCTGTTAATTCCAGTCTTGGAATTGTGATCCGTTTAAGTGGTGCTACTTTAGTTTTTGAGCATACTAATGTGGTCTCGGCGCCGTTGGACGGTGTGTAAACTGTTAGATAGATGGCTGCAGCCATCGCTAACTGTGAAGCATCAGAAAATCCATGTAGATCAATAACTGTGTCTGACTTCGTATTGAACCACCTGGGTATGAAGAGTCTCGTCAGACTTTTCATTTCCTTCCTGATTGTTTCCCAAGCTGTGCTTATTGTTGTTGGTAATGTGTCATCCCAACCCAATTTGTTTAACCAGAGCTCTTGTAACAAAATCTTAGCTCTTATTATGACCGGTGATACAAAACCTAATGGGTCAAATATTGTCGCAACTTCCGACAATATTAGACGTTTCGTGTAGGCTCTATTGTGTTGTGACTCTGTAAACGTGAAACTGAATTGGTCGATAGTCGGTGACCAGTTGATACTGAGTATTTTGGTTTCACAATTGTCAAACATTGTTGTGGTACGTTGATTTGTTTCTTGAGAATTTTCATGGTGTGACGTAAAATGCCATTTTGCAAGTGGAAAACCACCCGCCATGCATAAAGCAGTTAGTTGTGTTACAATTTCCATTAATTCCTCCATAGTATCTGCACCACCAAAGATATCGTCAACGTATCTACCTTTTAATATTGGTGTGACCGCTAATGGAAAATTAGTACCTTCGTCTTCTGTGAGCTGAATTAGTGTTTTGTTAGCAAGATATGGAGCAGCTTTTGTACCATATGTAACTGTAGTGAGCTGGTACGGTTGCTCGTTACCGTGTTGATCTGTCCATAAAATACGTTGAAGATCCCAGTCTTCTTCGTGAACTTTGATTTGGCGGAACATCTTTGTGATGTCGGTAGAGAATAAGTGCTTGAAGGATCTGATCCACAATAAGACATCAGCAATGTTGAGCAATAAATTTGGCCCAGCATGCATGATGTCATTAAGAGACTTATTCGTGTCTGTGTTACAGGATCCGTTGAATACAACTCTGAGTTTCGTTGTGGTACTTGATGGTCTTAAAACTCCATGATGAGGAAGATAATAGTGTGCTCGTGTGTTATTTATTTTATCTGGCACTCTGCGCATGTGACCAAGTTCTTCGTATTCTTCCATAAAATTCAGATACAATTCTTTGTAGGTAGTGTCCTTTTCTAGTCTCTTGATTATTCTTTGAAGACATTTGTGTGCCGGTAAATACGAGCTTCCTAACACTGTACTAGATTTATTTACTGGTAGACGAACAATGTATCTTCCCGTTTCGTCTCGTGAATGTGTGTTTTTAAAGTGTTGTTCACAATCTTGTTCTTCTTGTGTGTAACTGTTAAGTTTTACTGCTTGAATTTCTTCTTGTTCCCAAAATCGTGTTAACAAGTTGTCAAGGTTCTGATTGGATATTATTGATCCTGACAGATGACTCTGGGTCATCCTTTGACAATTTTGTGTGACTTGTGTATGATAACTACCTCGTTCCTGCTCGAATATTATTGATTCGCTGCAGTGATCAAGATAATCATCTTTCTGGATGGATATTGGTCCCAGTATGAGCCAACCAAACACTGATAGTTGTGCAACTGGTTCGGTGTCACTGTGTTTGATAATGTTAGGCTTAATTATGGAACCATAATAATCGGCTCCGATTATTATATCGATGCTTTGTGATTTTAAGAACTGTGGATCTGCTAACTTTAGTTTGTTGATATGAGGCCAATCTTGTAAGTCGGCTCTGATATCAACTGCTGGTATTAGTGTAGTGATCTTTGTTAATATGTGTGTATCAATTGTGACTGAGATTTTTCTGTATTTACTTTCAAGTTTGACAGAAACTTTGCCTCTAGTTTTAGAGGCGTTTTTTCCTCCAATACCATAAATTTCAATTGATAATCTCGTACGTGATAACTGAAGATTGTGAACAAGTGAATCTGTAACGAATGACAGTTCTAATCCAGTGTCAATTAATAGTCTAACTGGATATCGTTGAGTTTCAGTAGATACAATAGCCATGGCAGTTGCTAATAATACTGACTGACCTAGACTATGTAAACACTGTCTCGTTTTGTTTGACTGGCTGTAATCGTTTGTGTGTGACTGGCTAGGATCTTTTGTGTGTGACTCGCTTAAAACTTTTGTGTGTAACTGGCTTGAAAATTCTGTGTGTGACTGGTCGACAATTGTACCATCTTCTCATTGTGTTTCAGATGTAGAAGAAGATGATTTTCGTTCATTTGATCGTGTATCTTTACGTTTGTCCGTTAAACTGGCGATTGGCTGTCTCTGAAAGACAATATTCAAATCACCACCGCGTAACATTTTGTGGTGATAGTGTTCACATTGATTGACACCACAACGTTTTTTACTGCGACAATTTTTTGAGCTGTGTCTTGAGAGGCAATAAATACAAAGTGCCTTGTCACGAACTGTCCGTAAACGGTAATCAGGATTCATATCATTGAATGTTTGACACATTGAGATATGATGATTCTTATCACAAGCGTCACAAACCCACGTAGTTGGACTGACACTTGGAGCTCTTGTGGTACTAGCATGTGCGTTGGCTCGCCTTGTTGTAACTGGCTTGTTTGTGGCTGATGTTTGCTGAGGTGTACTGCCCATTCCGTCTAATGTTCTGGCTCGAGTAGACATAAATTCAAGAACTTGATCCACAGTTGGATAATCTGTAGTGTCACCAAGAAGATTACCCCATTTTTCACGTGAATCTTCATCCATTGATTGTACAAGTGTGTTGGCCAAGATACATTCAGAGACTGAGCTGATCTTTAACAACTTCAGACTCTCGCGAGCTTCTCTGACTGTGTTTACGTTTGAGTGAAGTGACGCAGCATGTCGAGGTTTACACTTTGGTAATGAACATAGACGATCAATGTGTGACTGTGCAATAAGACGGTTGTTTTCAAACTGTCTAGTTAACAATGACCAAGCTGTTTCTAAGCTGCCTTCAGACGGTGTTATGTTACTAATTATATCAGCTGGTGTTTTAGCAACAGCCGTTTTCAAATAGTGTAACTTTGTTGTTTCTGAGATATCTTGACGTTTCATAACCATGTCTTGATACACTGCTTTAAAGTGTGGCCAATTTTTGTATTCACCAGAAAAACTAGGTAACTTTATTTCAGGTAATCTTGCTTGTTGTGTGACTGGTGTTTGAGCTGAAGCGGCTGCTGCAGGTACAACCTGTGGAACTGGCTTTAATCGTTCTTCAGCACGTCTTAACATACGGTTTAATTTGTTATATATATTTCGCTCTAGTTTTTGACAGTCTGACTTAATATAGTCATGATTAATCAAACATGCAGGCCATTTTGACACGAGAAGTTTGTGCTCACTCCTCATGAATATCGTTTGCTTGTTGAATAGTATCAACTATCTCTAAATATACTACATGATCCTGATTTAACTCGTATTCATGAAAGAATGATTCTAGTGCATCAATTCTTGCGTTTTGTAAGCTAACATTTAAAACAAGATCCGGAGACAACTTTGAAGTGTTACTTCTTGTTCGCGTGTTTCTGGGTTTGTCTGCAGCAGATTCACTTCTCACAGAATTGACAGATCCTGGATTGGAGTTGAGTCTAAGGAATGGTTTTTCAGGCTGATCCTTTGGAATCTCAATGCTCTCTGAGCTGTCTACTACAGACATGATGATAGACTAAGTGTAACTTGTGTCACTGGAATTTCACTTAATTTCTGAAATAATTTTGTCACTGAAGTGTACTTGTAATGAAACTTAAGCTGTCAACTGATAAACTCGTAACTGATTTCGGACTTGTCTTAAATTAAGAATAATATTGTCAAAATAATGAATTTAGACTGTCTGATGTGTTACTGTGTCACTGGCAATATTTGAAACTCAAATTTTGTCACCAAACTAAGTTACACTTGATTGTCACTAAATAAGTCACTAGTGCCACTATAACTTTGATAATCTACTGTACGATACTCGAAGTATTATTGTCAAGTAGAAAACCTAGTAATAATCACGTATTATACAATGTTACTATGGAGCATGGTAATTTTACGGGTAAATACTCACTGTGTCCGTGTCACGTATAAAACTGTAAATAACCACGTAAATTACTAAGTAAGTTACGCACGCGATTTTAACACTCGCTGCTTTCTGATAGTCTTGTAAGCGAACACGACCACCGGTTGAATGACTGCTTATGCGATTTTCGGCACTTTCTAACCAATGAATTTCTTTTTTCAAATTAACCTTTCTTGATGAAAAACACAACAACACTCACTGATATGCACAAAACTATTTAAACAATGTCTTTCACTTTTATTATTCAATGACTAAAATCCGGCTCGAAGGACCAAAATGTTTGAGACTTGTTGAACTGTATGATTGTGAAACAGGAATAGGAATAGTTATAGGCATTGAATAAGAACATCCGTTTTTAAGTAAAGAAAACTGTTTAACACTGTTATTTAATATAACTGAGGTTTATGTACATTTTATAAGTATTGTCGTTGTTTAAAATAATAATAAGTGTAAGATGAAATAACGTATCACATGTGCCGTAGATTGTATTAATCTTGGCACTTAGTCTGTGGTTTGTGAACGATCTCAAAGCTGATTTACGCTCGATATTATTGATCTGACGTAATTTGTTTGATATGTTCTGTGTAACTTTGTGTGTAACTGAATTAGGTTTATGAAGTAATACGTGTATAAAGTCTGTGTACGTAACTTAAGCGTGTTGCTTTGTGTGAAACGTGAAACTAACTGACTGTTGCCGGCCGACCAGCTGTCAGTGTGTGTGTGTATGTATGTGTGTGTTTGACTTAGTATTTTGAGTGTGCTGCCGCTTTACATGTATGTCAGAGTTTCTCAAACAGTATGTGACTTGCAGAATGCCAAATAAAAATTTGTCGCCATTATTGCATCGTAGGCTAACGACTCATCAAAATGAAACATGAGCGATTAAAAACTCAAGCAATGGTCAATGATATTATCTCCACAGCATCATTGCTCACCAGATCATGGAAGTTTGCTTTTCAGAGTTTAAATAATAGAGAAATTGGAGTTCTTGAAGCAGCAGATACATTATTAGGAACTTCTTTGAGTGGAACTGATAGTAATACAACAATAAAATGGTTGAGTGTGAGACGAATCAGAGGGCGTAAAGTGAAACCGTTTGAAGAAATTAAAACAATGGATGAAGAATCAACCGATATTTTCGCCCCGTCTTTAATTGATGACCATTATCCTTCACGTCCTGTTGTTTTGGAAAACCTTTGTCTATATGAGTTTTGCAAAGAGTGGGACGTTGTTAGATCTGAGCCTGTGTTTGATAAAGTCGAGTATTATACACTTAAAATCAATGATCAAGAGAAACCTTCATTATGGGTCAAGAAACGATCTCGAGGCTATTTAATCCATCATTGGATATACAATATAAAAACCCACCCTGAAGACTTTTACTTTTCATTACTATTTTTATTTAATCTTTGCAGAAACACTGATGAATTGAAAGATGGTTTTGAGACATTCGCTGATTCATTTAATGCTAAAAAAGATGAATTTCAAGAAGCATGTAATTATTACAAGCGTCTAGATGATTTTTAAGAAGGATTAGATCATATGCAAAAACTAACTGAAAAAAAGAAAATGAAATTATCGGAAATAAACCTAAGAATCAACTAGAAGATCCAATAATAGATGATATTACGGAAAAAGCTGCTAATGAAGCGATGAAAAATTTTAAAGATATTGGTAATGCAGATGCAGAAGAAGAAGTTGATTTAGATGAATTGATCAGTGAGTTGAATGCTGATCAGCTAGGAGTCTTCCAGAAAGTGACTGATGTTTTTACGGATGATAAAGATGAACCTTCAAAAATTTATATTAGTGGAGAAGGTGAAACAGGTAAAAGCTTTCTAATCTACGTTATTAAAACTTGGATTCAAAAAACATTAAATCACAGAAGATTAGATAAAGAAGGTAATCATGTTCGTATTTCTATTCTATTTGTTGAAATATTTGTAATAAAATTATAATTCAATAGTTATTAAACAAATTATAAAAAATGGTAGACAAGTGAAAAAAAATTTAGTAAATTTATACCATCCTATATAATTTAAATTTAAAAAATTAATTGTTTTTTAATATATATTGTACTAATAGAATTTTTCATATGCAGTATATGAAATTCTCATATACTGCATATGAAATTTCCATATACAGTATATGAATTTTTCATATACTAGCTTCGAGCTAAAAAATTCCGAATATATGATTTTTTTATATGTACTGTATGAAATTTCCATATACCAGCAGATTTGGTGCAACTTCCATATACTGTATATAAAAATTTCATATATTTTTTTGTCCGTGTATAGCTTTAAAATTATAAATAATCAATTAAGTACACTGTTTTTTGGGGACAAGATTTTCAGGCTTACAAAAATTAACTGGTTTGTCATATTTCGTGGGTTTACCAGGACTTTTTAAAAATCTTGTTGCTGATAGTATTGTTTTAAATTTTTGTCAAAAGCTGACAGATAGTACAAAAATATAAAAATCATAGAATTTCAACTTGCTTATGGTTCAATGGGTAAAAATTCATTTATATCACGTAATGTGGTTCATAAGCTGAGATCTATATTTCAAGGTATTCCCAATGTAAACCTTTCTGTGATTCACGGTATTTTTCCCGAATTGGTTTTCCCGAACGGCCTTTTTCCCAAATGACCTTTTTCCCGAAAATCTGTTTGCCCGAATGCTTTTTGCCCGAATGCATTTCGTCCGAATATTATTGTGCCCGAATTTAAAAAAAAGAAGAAACTATTTAAAAGAAAAAGAACTAATAATAAAATAAAGTTTATGAAAAAAAAAGAAAGTACTAATACTAATTTCATTATTTACCGTCATTTGTTTTATTTTATTTGATTTATTATTTCCGTTTTTGAATGTCAAATTTTTAAGTACATTTTATTTAAATTTTTTTTAATTCTGTAGATTAATGAAATCAGGAATAGTCAAATATCAGGTTGGAAACTAAATGAGATATGGTCTGGTCTATTGTTTTTTACAAACGTCGAACTGTTAGTGCACGTCTTTTTGCCCCCCGGAATGTGGATCAGAATATTCTGCAGTAATACAAATATGTAATGTAGATTCTCGATTCAACGCTCTAGGGAATAAATTTTCTTACATCAATGAATTAATAGCATTATTGAATGAATTTGATATTGTTGAAATTATTATTTTGATAACTGTGTGTTTTAATATAGAAATTGAGTGTTCTACAAAAAAATTTCAATACATTATTGGGCCTGTTGATTTTTCAGAGAATGACTAAATAAATTTGGAGAACAAAGAATAAATCAAAAATCATTTTTATATCTATTTTAATATTGTGTAATCAAAATAAATGAATTGTACTTTTTAATTAAAATTGTTGAACTTACTTTATAAATATCGAAATCTCAAAGTGATGATATTTTTTAATAATAAATGTTGAGAATAATGTAATAATTTTTTGTGTCAAATTGAAAAATCAAACTATAAACTTGATTCAAACTAAAATAAAAGTATCACGTTTATATTGGAATAGCAGATGAAATTTTTCTAAGTTCTTGTATTGATTGAACGCCATATAGTAGACATACAAAAGACCTGGATCAGTATATCATATACATCTCAAAAAAAAATGTGCAACGCCGGACAAAAAATATGACTTTTCTCAATTCTTTTACTTGCGGTTTTAATATCGATTTTATCTTTTTTTTTCATACAAATATGAACGAAGAGATGTTAAAATTGAAAATCTATATATATATATGAATAAAAGTCAGTAATAGAATTGTGATTAAAACCGCAAAGTAAAAGAATTGAGAAATAGCATACTCCATATATTTTAACTGATTTTCTGACTTGCACGGCGAGAACTATCGGCCAAGGTTAGCAACGAGGAATTCTCACTATCTTCCTCAAAATCACCGGGAGGAGCCATGTTGGTTATCTCGGAAGCCAACAACCGTAGGAGTCACAAGAACAAATACGAGAACCTAACTCAGTCTTAGAAATGGTAGAGGGGCGTGGTTCACCTGATTGGATTATGAAATACGTAACCAAACCTGAGAGAACTATCGTGAACCAAGTACAGTGTGTTACATACGCCTATATTACATTGCGACTATACTATAGGAAAATACTGACGTCACAAGTATCATAAGTGTAGGAGCAAAAATTCTACACGTGAAATAAGTATTTTGTATAGGGAACCATACAACGAGCCATCGTGACCTGGTCTTACCCATACGTTGCTATTGCAATAATAGTACATCTCAATATTATTATTATTATTGTTATTATTTACGGCAATCCATTCGTGAACTCACACATACACAGTTATGTGTGATAATGGTCTAACCATCACATACACATTGCGAAGCGAGAATATAATAATAATTATTATTATAATAAGAGAACCATATAGCGTGATGATTAGTATTAGTCTGTCATTGGAAATTCGGACAGAGTTTCACCAGGACTTAACTCCCGATACCTAGAGAGCCTTCACGAGATATCCAAACGATGTCGAGAGAACCAGTAGTGAACCATAGAGAGCCAGTCAAGAGAAGGTAGTGATCGGTCGAGAGCCAGACAAGTTAAGCTTCACGACAGCGTTAAGTGCTAAGCTACTGTGAGTCCTCTGATCCCCCACTCACGCGCTCTTCCACCTATTGTCTCGGACATGCACAGCACGCTTTCTTAGCCTGCAACACGAATAGGTATACGATCCAGCCCGTAGCCTTCGAAGAGTTCGTTTTTTCGACAGATGGAGGGAAAGACTAGCGCAGGTCGAAGTTTAACGTATCAAGCCTACTACGGGACCTTGAATACCTACGAAACATGTGCCACACTGACACCACTCGTAGCAGACTTGACCCTTCACAGAGTTTAAGCAGTGATCCTTAGAATTATTAACAGTCAACTCCTATTAATTATTTTTTTCGAAAACCGGCGAAACAATAAATTTCGTTACAATGTATATTTTTAGAATAATCTGTCATAAGATTTCTGGCCTTAAATCCCGATAAAAGATTAGTTAAAATTTTTTTTAATTAAAATTTAAGTAAGTTTTTTAATAAAATCAATCCATTGCGGGGGGGGGGGATGGGGGAGGAGAAATGTGATAAAATTTTTTACAAAATTTATATGAAAAATATATATAATTTTATATAAGCTTATATATTGTAACGAGATTTGGCAGATCTCGCGCTCCCGAAAATAATTAGAGGTCTGGTCTAAGGGGTTTATCCACGAGCGGATAATCCGGATTCCTACAGACAGATTCATATCCCGTACTTCGACACTCCCACCGGAGGTCGCATTAGGTGTGTGCACAGATGGTCGTATAAAATGGGTCAAATGAAATGGGTTTTATAAAAATAAGAATTTCCGAATAAAAATAATGATTGTTTCTAGATTCATTTAAAGACAAGGAAAGTTTATGCCAAGTTTTCACAAATTTAAGAGGACTAGTAAGTACATGATTCAATTTGGCAACACCAACGTGAATACTATGTGCATTTTGTAATAAAAAAATTTTAATAATTAATAATAATGTGAATAATAGTTTTAGAAAAAAAAATGAAAAAATTGATTTTTGGAAAATGTTGTTGATCATGTTTTATTTCTTTAAAATGGAAAAGCAATTAAATAAAAAAAAGACAGACGTTTATACAAAAATTTTTCAATGGTGCAAAAAACGGCGCCAGCAATAACTTATAAGAAAAATCAAGATAGAGACTTCGTTTTAGGCTCAAAAAATGCGTCTTCAAAAACTTTATCGCCCGCATCGTGGACTTTTTCCGCTCTGAGCAGTAGTTTTTGAAGCAGAAAATAAAAACCTTGAAATTTGAAAAAAAAGACATATTTTTTTTTTCCTCAAAAAGTATGGATCAAAGAAAAAAATTTTTCAAAAAGCACTAGATCTTTTGAAGACGCTTTTTTTAAGCCTAATACAAAGTCTCCATGTTGGAAATAACTCCAAATATGGCCGTCCAAAAAAATAAAAAAAATGGCGCTCTATTTTATCTTTAACAAAATTAAGAATAGTTATCTCTCGATTGGAATTGAAAGTAATCGACTAATGGCTGAAAAAAATATGTGACTGACCTCTCATTTTGCGTCTTAAAAAACTCTATGGCCCGCATTGTGGGTTCTTTCTGCTATCTCCAATATTTTTTGAAAAAAAAAAAAAATAAACATAAAAATTTATTTTTGAATAATTTTATTATCAATAAACCATGAAATTATTTAAAAACCATAATTTTATTATATTTGAAAAATTAAGATAACCATGGCCCTAGCCGAAGTATTGAAAATTTTTAATTTTCAACGGGTAACACGGGCAACACGCCACAACAAACGTTACAGGTCTTTTCGTTTATTTGAAAAAAGAACAATGTGAAATTAACAATATAAAAATTCTTTTTGATTACATATTTTCATTTATATTGTATGAAATATTAATCAAGAGGCACGGTAGTGCCTCTAGTCAAGTATGAGAAAGAAAAGTATGTGTGTGATGAGAATATGTGTGAGATGAGATTAACTACTACTACCGTGCCTTATTATACATCAAATATTTTGTCCCCTTCCGTCGCGAATCTATTAGAAATTTAATTAAAATATGATAGACTTGAATGAGGCTGCTGAGGTTTGGTAATGATCCCATAAATCGATGTCGAGCTTTTTTTTAAAAAAAAAATCAGATTTTTCCGTTGCAGTAATATATATCTAAAGCATAATTGATATTTACGGTCTTTTCGTTTTTCTCAAATCGACTACATTTTGTTCGTTCAGTTGGTATGGTATAAAACTTTACAAGGGTGATGCCATATTGGCTGCACTGCAGAATTTTATTTTATTATTTTTCATAACCTCCAGAATACGTCGTTGAACTGTCACGTTAAACGTCAAAAAAAAAAAAAATATATACCTATAGGTATATATAATAAAAACAATATATATTTACTAAATAAATTAATATAATAATAATAATAATAATTTATAATAAATACATCATAATGATAATTTATTGGGTGGTCTTGATCTTGGTATAACAAGTCTTGGTGGTAATGTTGAGCAAAAAGAAAAAGACTTGTTGCTGAATTTCGTAATCGTTCAGTAAATCCGCAAGATTGGGAAGTATTTTACAAGTATGTTGTGTTATGTTATGTTATTTATTGCTATTATTATTTGTATTATTTTAATTTAATTATTTATATTATTTATATTATATATTTGTGTATTTAGAAAAGGAGAAATAACAAGTGAACATGAATTTTTAAATGATAATACAAGTTGGGCATCTTGGGCAATAACTACAATGGTTAAAACACAATAACATCACCAGAAACAAATTACATTCATTTTAAAACACTTCAAGAAATTGCTGATTTAATAGGTATATTAAATTTATCTGTTAATGATAAAGATTTAATTATTATTATTATTGGTGAAATATATTTTTTAATTAAATTTTGTTTAATGCAGATATTTCAATTACAAGTATTGCCACCGTCAAGCAATATTACATTACCATCTGGACAAGTAACACAAGTACTAAAAGTATAACAAATTTATCATATTTAATCTATCTACATGAGTCCACAAACAACAAATGATTGAGAAAAAGATTTAATGATACAAAATAGAATACGTCAATTAAAATGGGTAACATGTCATAAGCTGAGGAAAAAAAAAAGGTGACAGAAGAGTATTTACATTACCAGAAATAACTCTCTCTGAAATAACATAAACAAGTATTAGTGATCTTTTAGTAACAATCCATATTTTATTTCAACTATCCAACAAATTTAGCTAATTTTTTGGTATCATTTTTGGTTAATAAACGTCCATCAGTTCGTGAAAAAGTTTTTAAGCGTGTAAAAAATATATTTAAAGATAATAAACGTGGTAAATCACTTGTTATTATTCGTAAATTAAACCAATATATTAAATTACGTGGTCACTTGGTTCATACTGAACTTGTTAAAGTATTATAGTCATTGAGAATAAAAGATATTGATCTTGATAGAAAAAGTGATGATGAAATGACACAAAAAAAATTAATGAGCCATCAACAACGTATACTTTCATTGAGTAAACGTGAAAAAAGTAAAAAATTAGAAGCTGTTGAAAAAGAGCTTGAAAAGTTGAAGAACAAAAAATATTAACTGAAATAACAAGTATTGTATTTACAATATATTTTAGAATGTTAAAACAAGCACCAAATAGTCAAGTTTTACCTATAATGTTTAGAGGGTCTAGCTAAATTTGCACATTGTATTAATCTTAAATTTTATCAAGATTTAGCTAATATCATAAATACACTGATGGAAGAAAAAATTTAGGTTTACGTGAACAATTACATTGTATACAAACTGTATTTACAATATCGTCTGGACAAGGACCAGCATTAAATATTGTTTCATACAGATTTTATGTACATTTGTATAAAAATTCATTATTATCAATTAATGCTGGGAAAAATCAACAAGATTGTCATATTATCATTGAAATATTAATTCAAGTGTTGATTAATCGTAGAAAAAAAATAACACAAAATCGTTTAATAGCATTTATCAAGAGAATTGCACCAATGTCATTGCAATTACAACATCATGGATCATTGAGGCTACTTGGTATTATTAAAATAATAATGCTAACAAAATCAATTGAGGGACTTTTTGATACTGATGCTAATTCTGCTGATGGTTTTTATCAACCAGAACTTGATGAACCAGAATGTTGTGATGCATATTGTACATCATTATGGGAACTTGTTGCATTACAAAGACATTATCATTCTGTTGTACAAAAAATACCACGTAATATTGCAGCTGGTATACCAATAACTGGTGTTGCTAGTTTACCACCAGAACATTCCAAATTAAAACCCAAAGATTTGTATGGACAATTTGATCTAACTGGGTATTTAATCCATCAATTGAATCTACATGAGTCCACAGACAACAGATGATCAATTATTAATTGTTGTAATAATATATCTAAATTATTACAATTATCAGTTCGTGGACCAGCATCAGCTGATGAATTTTTACCAGTTTTAATATTCATTGTGCTAAAAGTCAATTATTGAAATGACAAATGGTAATCAAGATAATAACATTAAAGATGATAAACAACAACAAATTGAATCACAACAACAATTACCAAATACGAAAGAAATGTATTTGTGTTGATGAGAATATGTGTGATGATGAGAGTTAACTACTACCGTGCCTTATTATACATCAAATATTTTGTCCCCTTCCGTCTCTAATCTTTTAGAAATTTAATTAAAATATGATAGAGTTGAATGAGGATGCTGAGGTTTAGTTATGATCCCATAGATCGATGTCGAGCTTTTTTAAAAAAAAAAAATCAGATTTTTTCGTTGCGGTAATATATATTTAAAGCATAATTGATATTTACGGTTTTTGCGTTTTTATCAAATCGACCAGATTTCTTTCGTTCAGTTGGTATAAAACTTTACAATTATTTTTCTTCTCTCTCCTAGACGTCTCTTTTTTTTAGTGTTTATATTTTGGCTGCACTGCCAATATTAATTTAAAGTGGACATTTAGCTTTCTGAAATTTTCTTTTTCAAAATGACTTTTGCTATTTATATTTATTTAATAATTCATCTTTATATGTGCATCTATTTTTTTATGTTTTTTTTTCTTTGAAATAATGATAAAATGGCTACGTGCAATAGAACTCATATTTTCTTAATTTTTTTTTTAACCTCATAAAATATACTAATTAAAATTTCAAAAATTTATATATTTAAATAAATGAATAATTCTTATAAATATTAATTAAACAAAAAATGAATTGTATGGAAATAAACTTTAAATTATTTTCTCCGCATGGGTCAATTTCGTAGAAATTTGTTAAAATTCGCAGACAGCTCTTGGAAAATTCGTAGAAATATTTATACCAGGGATACCAGCATTACAAGAGAAAGGTTTATTATTTCTTTGGGTAATTGGACGTGCTACGGAATTTGGTCGTGAATGTTTACAGCTATGGGGTTATGATAGAGTTGATGAAATAATATCCCTGGATAGCTATTCTCGACATAATTATCCCCTCAG
Organism: Aphidius gifuensis; assembly: GCF_014905175.1. NCBI lineage: Eukaryota > Metazoa > Arthropoda > Insecta > Hymenoptera > Braconidae > Aphidius > Aphidius gifuensis. Next base: position 12,844,357 of record NC_057792.1, read on the forward strand.
TTATCCCCGGCGACAGGGATAACTATTTTGTGGAAATTTACCTTAATTTATGGCTTTATTTGTATCTTCTTCAATGGTTTCCATCAAACGACTATATCGCTTTCGAGCGGTTTCATGTTATCCCCGGTACAGGGGATAATTATGTCGAGAATAGCTATCCTGGTGAAAAAAAATTCGGCAAATTCTAACAGATCCTTACAGATTCTCGCAGATTCACACCGGTTTTCGGAACAACTGCCAGATTCTGCCAGATTATTTTTACCAGGGATAGGTTAAAACAAATCAATTACAAAGAATAATAAGAACTGGGGCGCTATTCTTGGTCCCGTATTGCGGGAGTTATTGCGAGTCTCGCAATAACGATTCGCCGATAAGAAATATTATTCGCGATAGAAAAACATGAAGGCTCTTTTTGTTGCTTTCATGTAAATTTTACCTTATTTTTGCATTTGCATACCACAATGGCAGCTTCACATGAAAGCAACAACAAGCGCCTTCATGTTTTTCTATCTTAAGATAAAAAATATTTTTTGTATGGGGTAGTCTAAAATAGACAAGCTTAAACACCTTGTTTATTTTGATGATCAGGACGTATGATATGTTGTTATTTTTTATTGTAAACGATCAAAAGACACTACAAAAAGATATGATATCAAACAAAAAACAAAAATAAATTTTTGTACAAAAAGGAGAGTCAAGTATTCGAAATTGTTATTATTTTTTTTTTTAAACATACAAAAAAATCAATATTACAGTTGCTGAAGCAACTGTGCCTTCCCTTCGGGGGGAATTTTAATTTCAATTTTTAGTCTATATAAAATTGAGGTAATGAATAAAAATGATTCGTGAATAGAAATATTTATTTTTTATTGTTATAATGCGTAAAGTTTATTTAATTTTCGTTCATTTTGCTTGTTCCTTCTAATGGGTCATCTTCATTTCCGGAATCGCTTTCTTCTACCTTTTTAAATTCTTTGTTTTTATTTATTTTGTTGTACCATGATTTTACTCTGTGAATGTTTAGAATCTATTTATAAATTTCCATATTATATTTTATTTCTTTTACTTTACTTTTTTCCCTCTGTTGAATTAGAATTTAGTGTTTTTGTCGTTGTCAAAGTCGTTGTTAAGTTTTTAATCTTTTTATATTCATTTATTTTCAATTCTTTCAGCGTATCACGTCACCCTTTTTTCCCTCAAAACTTTCTGCCTCTTCATTCAACATATTTAATTCAATCTGAAATATATATTTTTTATTTTGGTCATCTTTTATTCTTTTTTTTTTTAAATAAATATTTTCAGGAAGGAGGGTGAAGGGTAGGAGGAGAGTGGGGAGGGAAAAAAGGGGGAGTAATTTATATGTTCCCATATTTATCGTGTTTTTCTTTATGTTCAGTGATTTTTCCTTTTAAAATTTCTCATATTTATCGTATTTTTCTTTATATTTAGTGATCTTCCCATGAAATTTTCGTATATTTTCTTTTATATTTACTGATATTTATGTGATATTTTCCAATATTTATCGTATTTTTATGTATTTTCCTTTATATTTACTGGTATTTACTAGATATTTTCCCATTTTTATCGTATTTTTCTTTATATTCAATGATTTTTTCTTTAAAATTTCTCATAAATAATTAATATGTTCCCATATTTATCGTGTTTTTCTTTATATTCAGTGATTTTTCCTTTAAATTTTTCATTTATATCGTATTTTACTTTATATTTAGTAATCTTCCTATGAAATTTTCGTATATTTTCCTTCATATTTACGTGATATTTTCCCATATTTATCGTGTTTTTCTTTATATTCAGTGATTTTCCTTTTAAAATTTCTCATATTTATCGTATTTTTCTTTATATTCGGTGGTTTTTCTCGATATTTTCATATATTTTTCTGTATTTTCCTTTATATTTACTGATATTTTCCCATTTTTATGGTATTTTCTTTTATATTCAGTGATTTTTCTTTATATTTACCAAATTTATCGTATTTAAATTAATTAAGGGACTTAGAATATTTTCGGGGGGGGGTCTACCATGGTTGGGGGGGTCCAGCTGAAAAGCGAAAACAATAGGAAATTAAAATTCCTTAAAAAGAGAATATCAAAAAAGTCAAGTACAAAAGTACTAATTTCTTTAAAAATCATTGACCCATATGAATGGTCTTAACTTTTGACATCATTTTATACTTGACCCCGCCCGGTTCTTCCTAAATAAAATTTCGAGTCTTTCACACAAATGTAGACTCATCAATAAAAAGTGAAAAGTAGAAGCTCTTCATCTGTATCAAATTGATCAATACGAATATGAAACATAATACGTATGTAATACTGAACTGTCGTGAAAATATTTCGCCGCGATTACTTTGTATTTCTCCATGATTAGTCTGAATTTCTTTAAAACTAACCCATACTGAGAAATGTGTGAAAAAATTTTTTCAAATTTTTCTGCAATCGTTGGTGAGTAGAGATGTGAGTCGATACGGTACCGTATTTAATACCGAGCGCCAAATACGATACAGATACCGAAATACCGATGTTCCGATGTAAAAATACGTTATCTGTCATTGTATTAATACCGAAAAAAAAAATACCGGTATTTTGACATCTCTATTGGTGAGTGGCAAAAAAATGACGTCAGTAAAATAGTTCAAAAAGTAAAATGTAGGGGCGCTTTTAATGTATAATGCATAGAGTGGGTATAAGCTTCTCCCCCTTCTAATAATGCATATTGCATGGTATATGAAACTAAAGATTGCTAAAGATGCACATATGTATGATTGTATGAATAGATATCCGTCGTCAATATTATAAACAATTATAAAAGTGTGTAGGCTTGAAACTTTATTTGGGAAGAACCGGGCGGGGTAATAAAAGTAAAGTAAAAAATCAAGTATAAAATTTTGTCGAAAGTTAAGACCATTCATATGGGTCAATGATTTTTAAAGAAATTAGTACTTTTGTACTTGACTTTTTTGATATTCTCTTTTTTTGTATGTTTAAAAAAAAAAATAATAACAATTTCGAATACTTGACTCTCCTTTTTGTACAAAAATTTATTTTTGTTTTTTGTTTGATATTATAATATTGAAATATATTTAATGCTTTTATTATTATATTTCATTTTATTTCTTTTATTTTTGTTATTTTTTTTATTAAATTATATTTTATTATAGTATAATGTTTATTATTTTGCTTTTAAGATAAAAAAAAACATTAAAATATAACCATTATGACAACACTTAAAACTATCTCATGTTTGAATATTCAGTTTCGTTTTCAATTTATTACAAACTTATTCAATAAAATGTACGTGATAAACCACGTGGTATATTGTCAGTGCTCACAGGTAAATACGTTGATTGAGAGTAAAATATCATGTTTAAATTTTTACGAATGAAATATTCGTTGTAAATCTGGAATAACAGTACGTGCCTTTGGATGAATTGGTTTGACACTATCTCATATATATGATGCTGCAAAACTTCATACTGCGTTATTATCTGATAAGGGGAATTCAAATCCAATGTAAAACTATCTCATGTTTCAATATTCAGTTTCGTTTTCAATTTATTACAAACTTATTTAATAAAATGTACGTGTTAAATTTTTTTTTAGGGAATTTCAATTTTCTATTGTTTTCGCTTTTCATCTGGACCCCCTCCCCCCCCCCCTCCGAAAATTTCTTAAGTTCCTTAATCTAAATATGATAAATATGAAAAATACCATTAAATATAAAGGAAAATATAGAAAGATTACTGAAAATAAAAAACAAAACGATAAATATGGGAAAATATCAGTAAATATAAAGAAAAAAGCGCTGAATATGAAGAAAAATCCGATAATTATGGAAAAATATCCGGGAAATATCAGTAAATATCAAGAAAAACTCACTGAATATAAGGAAAAATACGTTACATATGAATTATGATGTAAATATGAAGGAAAAATCACTGAATATGAAGAAAAATACGATACGTATGGGAAAATATCAGTAAATACAGGATGTCTCGTAAGTCGCGCATGTCAGGTATACCACGAGATTGTACCCGAAATTTTAAATAGTACATATTTTTAAATTTTGGGTCTACGACGCTTTGTGCCCAAGTTATTAACGTTTTAAGTTGACCAATCAGAATCAAGCGTCGATAATGATTATCATTATGGCGTCTGAACCCACGTGTGTGTTTACGCGCCATGGATTAAAATGTTTTTGTTTTTTCAATTAATCCAAAATTCGAACGCCAGATAAAGCTAAATCATAAATTTGCTGGATGAATGCGCAGCTGCATACTCACACTGATTATGACAAAATAATCATTTCTAATTTAAAATCACATTTATATTTTTGATCACATTATAATGATAAATATGGGAAAATATGAGTAAATTTAAAGAAAAATGTAGAAGAAAATAGGAAAATATCAAAGAAAAATCAGTGAATATAATAAAAATTACGATAAATATAGGAACATATCAATTAAGTTCTCCCCCCTTCCCAACTATAGTAGATCCCTTCAAAATTTTCTAAGTCCCTTAATTAATCTGAACACGATATAATGGGAAAATATCGAGGAAACATCGTAAACATAAAGAAAAAACAAGAAAAATATAGATAAATATTATGAAAAAATCACTGAATATAGGGAAAAATATAATAAATATAGAAAAATATGGAAGGAAAAACCACTGAATATATAAATGGAAAAATATAAGTAAATATAAAGAAAAAAGCACTAAATATGAAGAAAACTCTCATAATTATTGGAAAATATCAGGGAAATATCAGTGAATATCAAGGAAAACTTACTGGATATAAAGAAAAATACGATAAATATGGAAAATATAAGTAAATATAAAGGAAAAATCACTGGATATGAAGAAAAATACAATACATATGAGAAAATATCAGTAAATGTAAAGAAAAATGTAAAAAAAAACGATAAATATCGGAAAATATCAGCAAATATGGAGAAAAATTACTGAATATCAAGAAAAAATTGCTGGATATGAAGAAAAACCGATAAATATGGAAAAACATCAGTAAATATGAAAAAAAAGGGTAAATATAAAGAAAACTCATAATTATGAAAAAATATCAGGAAAATATCAGTAAATATCAAGGAAAACTTACTGAATATAAGGAAGAATACGATAAATATGGAAAATATTAGTAAATATGAAAGAAAACGTCGCTGAATATAAGGAAAAACCGACAAATATAAAAATAAATATATCAGTAAATCTGGAAAAATAAGCGCTGAATGTAAAGACAACCCCGATAATTATGAGAAAATATCAAGGAAATATTGGTAAATATCAATGAAAACTTACTGAATACAAAGAAAAATACGATACATATGGGAGAATATCAGTAAATATAAAGGAAAAGGTAGACAAAAATAAAAAAATATCAAAGAAGAATCAGGGAATGTAAAGAAAGAACGATAAATATGGGAAAATATCAGTAAATATAAAGAAAAAATTACTGAATATAAAGAAAAAATCGCTAAATATAAAGAAAAGTAGTAGTGAAGCAAGGCGGATCCTGGGACAGTTTGATATCAAACCCCCACTCCGGCCCAATTAAACCCCCACCAGGCTCCGATTAAATTCCCCCTCTATGTTAGTATGTCAGCCATTTTGTATATCGGTAACGTGGAGAGTTGGTATATCTATATATTCAAAAGTCGGCCATTTTGTATATCGGTAACGTAGGGAGTTGGTATATCTATATATTTGAATTTGATTCTATATGTCAGCTATTTTGTTTATCGATAATGTGGTAAGTTACTATATCTACATGTTTGAAATATCGGCCATTTTGAATATGATTTAAATTAAAAAACTCAGTTATTATTTCGATTCAAAATGGTTAAATAGACTTGAAATTTTGTTTTTCTCACAGTAGAGATTTTGTCATTCAGGCAAGATGACTGTAGATGTTTTCGGTCGTCAACTGCCAAAAAGTATAGTTAAAAGTAATACAATAAATAGTGTTGGTGTTCGAGGTCCGACGGGTGAGGGCTTTAAGCTAACAAAGGATAAACAATATGATATAAACCATAAACGTTTGTGTAATGTCGGAGATCCGCTAAATGCAAACGATGCTGCGTCAGTTAAAATTGTTCGCGAAATGATTCAAGAAGAAACGCGAGTGATATATCATCAGACTGCATCATTGAAAGATAGTTGTGAAAATAATAGCATTATGATTGGCGGACTCGAATCAGCTTTTCACGATCATAAAAATGAACATTCTATAAATGTTGATGCAGATTCAATTTATCAGAGCAAAAATTTTTTTCAACTCATAGAATCTAGAGTTAGCACACTGGAAACTATGTACAAACGAATTTCCGATGTAGTCGAAAAATTAGATAATAAGAAAATTTTATAGAAGGGGAAGGTTGATTTTGAAAATTGTAGTGGGGGAGCTAGCATCAGGCAACACTCAGAACCATATATATTTTGCCAGTTGTAAAAAACGAACTCGACAGTCAAGATCGCAGTTGAAAAAATTAAAATGGCCATTTTTGTTGATTTTCAAGGATTCAATGATTCAATTTTTATTATCAAAGAACTTGCAATTAGTAATGCAAACTCAAAGCTAGCAAGTGAAACTATCATTTTTGCTGCACCATGTGGAAAAGAAAATTTAACGAATGAGTATTGGAAGACTATTGAAAAAACTGTGACTAATGTGCATGGAATTTTATGGAGTGCTGAAGATGTTGACTATCGTGAAGTATCAAATATAATTAATGAAAAACTAGGTGGTGATTTGGAATATATCTATGTAAAAGGTGCTGAGAAAAAAAAATGGCTATCAGAAATCTTGAAATCACAGACTGCAACAATCATCAACCTTGATGATGTCCACCAGATGAAAAATTATATAATCTACCAACATTGAGGCATATGAATTGTCATACAGAATGCATTAATTATATTTGTGCTGCTGAAAATGTAAATCGATACAAATATTGGTTTGCTAGAGCCTTTACATTTCGACCATCTCTTCGCAAGTCTATCATGTTCTATAGTATTGTCGAAAATTTGGCGGATATGTCTGCTAAAGATATTGCGCTGATTCCAACAATGGCAATCATCAAATTTTCCGCTCATGAAATAGATAAAGTCTGGGATAAGCTGTCTGAAAACCAGAAACAAAATCCTCACGTTTCAGGATTGCGCAGATGTACCAAGCATTCAATTGATTGTGGAGATGGTGATATAGCTGGATGTTTTTTTTATTCACTAATAAAAGACTGTGAGAAATGTGCTGCAGAGCAATCTTCTAGTAAAATGATCATGTAAAAAAATTAATAAATAAATGAAAATTTAAAACGATGAAAAAATTGTGTTGGAATGTATATTTATTTCTTTTTTAATATTTAAATTATAAAATAAGGTTAGCATTAGAATTCCTTAAAACCAAGTTTAAACATGTTTAAACATGTTCAGGCAAGTTTAAACATGCTCAGACATGTTTGAGGAGTTGGACAGCTGCAAATAGTAAATAAGTTTTATTATTATCATGTATAAATATTAACTTACAATCATCCAAAACTTTTTCAACGAAACACATGACTCATTACAAATAATGAATCAGCCAAATAATAATCATGAATGATTATTCAGCCTCTAACAGCAAAAATTTTTAGAAAAGTGACTCACAAAAAAAAAATATAAGCCTAACCTAACCTAAGAAACATTTAAAGTGGGGATCGTTGAAAGTGGGGGATCGATTTTCCTTTAAAAGCTGCTGCCCAGAGCTGTAGAGCCACAGATCTCATCGAACCTTCTGAGCTAGCATCTCCAAGACAGTAAAAATAAAATTGGTAAATATTTTATACATATATTATATTATTCATACGATTAAACATTTTATTCATGCAACCTCTCATTTATGTATTTATGTATTGTCGTATTATTATTCTTGCAATGATTCTAATTTTGTTTCATTTCCAACAGGCAACATGGACAAATTATATGCAGAAATGAACACTATTGGAGTAACACCATATCCTGCTACTATCCCAATCAAAAAGATTGAATTTGATTACTTATATCGTGTGACAAATGTAAGACAAGTTCGAACACCATATGGAGATTCTATCATATTGGAATTGGAGCGCAAAATTTCAGTATTTCTACCAAAAAGACTTAGCAATTTCATCACACAGAATTCAACAATTTTACCAGAGTTACTTAAAGATGCTCTCTCTGGAGAACTTAGATTCGTCAGACATGGATCAAACCATTTTGGATTCGAGAAACAAAAACAAAACAACATTGAAATGCTTGATTAAGGAGTAAATGTATAAATAATGTTAATAAATATATATATTAAATACAACAAATTGTGTCTCATTTTTTATTTATTTTTTCATTCAATTATAGTTTTACATCACACATACACTGTTTCCAAATGTTGTTGAACCATAAGGCTGATGTGCATGGATCTCATAGTGAGATATTGATGAATCAAATTCAATTGGTGTGTTAATACTCAGCATAGCCTCCGCCATTTTGGACAGCACACACAATTCAAACAAGATACTTTTACCCAGACCCAACTCCAATAGCTTTCTTTTTTTTCACCACTTGAAGGCCGAGACTTTTCAGAAACTGGACACTCTGTGATGTTAATGTTTTCAATGCTCGATGACAACTGATTGGTGATGGATTGCATTGAATCCTTTTATATGATGAGCCAACTTTTCGATTATAGACGATGCCCATTAACGTGATTTAATGTGTAATCTTACAGTAATTGTCTCACCACGGAAGTCAACCAGATCTTGATCAACAATTTTTATTTGCACGTGATCAATTGTTCTTACTGATACTGGCAAATAGATAATATTTGATGGAACTTCAATAATTTTATAGCCTGGTGGCACAGTTGGAAAAAACTCGTGGATTGTATGAACTTTTTTATTATTAATGAAAGCACCAGTGGTAATATTGCACTCAATTCTTATTGAATTCACTTTTATAATGTTTATTGGCAAATCGGATACGTGCACAATATTTGACTCCAAGATACGTGGAGTAAATCCCAACAGTTTTGCAATTGTATCAGATGATCGAAAATCAATGTCTTTTGCACTTTGTATATGACTGTGTAATGTATTTGTATTGCCCCAAAGCTGAATAGAGTATGGTTTCAAAAATTCAGCAAGAGCATCAATCTCATAACTTCCTTCAGGTATCTCAATCCAATCATCAGACGTTGAAAAATATATATTGTTATTTTCTGATGTAATATTTGGTATCGTGTTAAATGTTAAAAAAGTCGCTAGGCCAAGCGAGTAATTCTTTTGTGGTGATAATTCAATCCTTGGAAAATATGAAGCTTCTAGAACTGATGAGTTGCCAGATAAAGTAAGTGTGAATGCGTCATGCATGCTCACTGTTACTATAAAGACTGATTATAATTAATGAAAATTATGCCTTTTATAGGCAGTCTGCTAAGAACTGAAGACACAAATGACCACAATTCCATGTATTCCAATTTTGAAAGCGTTTATAGTTATATTTGATGCTGCCAACATTTAAATATTCAACGAGCTCTGTCGGAGGGCTGGAGATTTCCAAAGCCATCAAAATAAATCGCAAGATTTTTATTAACTTTTTTATATGCAGTCCAATGTGTACCAGGATTTTTATCATCATCGAGATTTATTATACCAGTTTCTCGATGCAAAGATTTTGTTGGTAGATTATTTCTCATAAAAACCCCACGAAAATTTTTTATTTTCAATTGCTCTGCAAATTTCACCAGATCCCAATCAGTCAACGCTCGACGTGGCAGCATCTCTACAAGTTTTTTGGAGACAGAAAAAATCCTGCCCCATTTTTATATGGTCTCATATATAGACCTTTACCGAGTGCTATTGATTCAATAGCTTTATTATGTCTTTTGCTTTCTTCCAATTGTTTTTTGGCGGAATTTGCATCATTTATTGTTTTTACAACGCCGGAAGCGCCGCCAACTATTCCACCGATGGCGCTGAGTGCTGTCAAAATTGGAATCAATAATGGTAGAGCGCCACCTATCTTACTTGGTATTGGTATAATTCGTGGTACTTGTATATTTGATTTTCCCCCAGACTTCTTCATCTCAACTTTTGCTGCTTGTAATGCTGATTTAATATTCATCTGATTATCATTTACATAATGCATTGCATTTTTGGCTGCCTGAATAATTTTTTTCAATGGCAATTTTTTTTTTCTTCCATTTTTCTTTTTTTTTTCTTTTTTTTTAATACTAGCTTTCGGAGTTTTTGAATTTTTCATGCCCATTCCAAGTTTAGATTTTATTTTCATGGTGCCAGCAACGAGGGCAGCTGCTGCACGTTCCCCAATACTTGAATCTTTTGCAAAAACTCTTGATGATGCTTTTTTAGCAAGTATTTTGTCTGCCATATTCCTTGCATGCATATCATTAGGACTTGCTGCGTACGCAATATCATGATCTTTACAAAATTTATCGAGAGGATTGATGCCTTGATCACCACGAGCCAGACGTTTTTCCAATTTTGTCCCAGGTCCAGCGAATGAATATCCAGGAATATGAAGTTCAACTGGCAATTTATTTATAATTTTATTTAATAATCCATCACCAGCTGTATGGTTTTTCTTTTTTTTCTTAGGATTTTTATTTTTTTTAATTTTTTTATTTTTAAACTCAAAGTTGCCAGTTTTTTTGGCGTTTTTTGATGTGCATTTAGCCATGGCTTAAATGATACTGAACGATGGCAGATATAAATGGTTCTCTACAGTTTGATTTCGTTTAGTATGAGTCATGATGGAGTTCAAAGCACAAGCAAAAAAATTGTCAATCATAAATTTCGATATAATTACATCAAAAAGTGGTGCTGGGGTGAATACTATAAAACGTCATGGTGATTTATTGCCAAATACAATAAGATCAATTATTTGCGGACCATCAAATACAGGAAAAACTAATTGTCTCCTGAGTTTGTTGATCGATGAAAATGGTTTGCGCTTTGAAAACATATATATTTACTCAAAGTCATTAAATCAACATAAATATCAATATCTCGAAAAACTCTTGGAAACATTGGATGGGATTAATTACTATCCATTTTCTGACAATGAGCAAGTTGTACCAGTTGATGAGGCGAAGCCAAATTCCATATTTATTTTTGATGACGTTGCAATGGAAAAACAAAATAATATTCGAGCATATTTTTGTCAAGGAAGGCATAAAAATGTTGACAGTTTTTATATAAACCAGTCATACGCTCGTATACCAAAACATTTGATTCGTGATAATGTAAATTTCCTCATTTTATTTAAACAAGATGAGATATGAACTTACGGCATATATATAATGATCATGTTAACACAGACATGACATTCGAAAAATTTAAAACCATGTGCTTGAAATGCTGGAAAGATAATTATGGGTTTATTGTTATTGATAAAGATAGTGAAATAAATGCTGGACGATACAGAAAAAATTTTGATACATTTATTAGCATTGATGCATAAAACAAATAATGTATCATACTCATGAGGGCAAAATAGTGAGCAGATCAGTTCACGACACCAAGAGTGCAAGATGCCTCTGACTAGAGAAAACCTTGTGGAAGAATCTAATATTTTAAGTGAATTAGAAAAAGTTCGAAAAGTAATACAACAAAAACATAAATTATTAAAACATAATCAAGATACTTTAGAGCAGTCATCGATTAATTATTTTAAGCCACTGCTGACACCACTCAAACAGATTAGTGATAAAGTTTCAAATTCAAAAAACATTGAGGCATCAAAAGATTTCAATTTTGATGAGGAAAATGAAGATAACAAAATTGATGAAAATAGCAAAATTTTCGATGATACTTTAATAAATGTGGAAGAAGAAGAAAATAGTGCAAAAAAAGTCATAGAAAAAAATAATATTACAAGTATCAATGATGATGATAGCTTGGTGAATCATTATCTTAACACCATCGATACAATAGCATGGGATAAAGATTTTGGAGTGAGAAAATTCAGGTCCTACTATAAAATTGGTTCTGCTGAAGTTTCTTTTAAAGACAATTGTGTATATATTGATAACAATTTCTATGAAATGACACCAGGAATAATGGAATTATTATTCATGAAAAGTCCGAATAAAAATCAAGTGACAGATATTGATAAAAAAAATTATGCTAATATTATCATAAATACAAATGGTCATCTAAAACGTTATGAACCACTTGGATCTATCAGAAATCCAGCTTCATCAAAATTTATAAAGTATATTTCACCACATATTACTGAGCATCATGGTGCTGGTCTTTTGCCTACAACTATGAGTCTCCAAAGCACAAGAAATATTCCACAACTAGATTATGTATGGTGGAATGATCCGGAAGAGCTTGTCGAACGCCTGCGATTACTGATTGCCTCACGAGCAGCTGGAAACTCCAGCCACAATAATGAAATCATATCGATTATTGAGGAATTGCGAGAAGCTGGTTTCATATATTAAGAAAATTGCATATTAATAATTAGTTGTTGCATATCATCAGTTGATGTAACATGGCAAAGTATAAATGGGATATTGTTAAAGAGCTTCATGCGCCTGCGCGAAAAAATTTTTCAAGAAGACATGTTGACATTCGTGACATTGATGAGACCTGGCAAGCTGATCTTGTGGAAATGATTCCATATGCTGCTGAAAATAATGGCTATAAATACATATTGACTGTAATTGACAACTTTTCAAAATTTGCATGGGCTGTAGCTGTGAAAAATAAAAGTGCAATCGAAGTTACAAAAGCATTTGAAAGCATCTTAAAACTTGGCCGCATTCCAAAAAATTCGCATGTAGATGATGGAAAAGAAAAATGCAAAATTCAATGAATTGTTGAAAAAATATAAAATACACATGTATTCTACATTCACACACTTGAAAGCATCCATTTGCGAGCGTTTTAATCGCACATTAAAACGTATAATGTGGATGAAATTTAGTTTTCAAGGCACATACAAGTGGGAAAAAATACTACCATCTCTTCTAGAGGAATATAACAAGAGAAAACATCGAACAATTGGCATGAAGCCTGCTGACGTGACTCCAAATCATGCTGGCAAGTTAAAACAACGTTATGATAGTTTATATGCCGACTACCAACATATTGCAAAATTTAAAATAAATGATTTTGTTCGAATATCAAAATATAAGCATGTTTTTGAAAAAGGATATATACCAAATTATACTAATGAAATATTTAAAATTGTAAAAATCAACAATACCAATCCAGTAACATACATGTTAAAAGATTATCAAAAAAACCCTATACAAGGATGTTTTTATGAGGAAGAATTACATTTAGTCAAACATCCAAATATTTATTTGATTGAAAAAGTAATAAAAAAACGTGGTAATAAATTATTTGTAAAATTCTTGGGTTTCGATAATACTCATAATCAATGGATAAATAAAGCAGACTTATAAAATAAAAACAATGCATTTTAAAATTATTCACTCTATTTATTTACACATTTTTGAAACATAATACATTTTACAGGCTGTGGTAATAATATTATTTTTGAATTGTAGTATAATACACTAGTATTATACATAGCGAACATTTACATTAATATTTATTGAAATTATTATGATTTCTACATTTTTATATTTATTTATTTATTCATTTTATTTTATTTATTGTTTTATTGGATTATTTATTTATTTAATTATTTATTTATACAGTTAAAACATATTACCATTAAAGCAGTGTTTACACTATTGCATACAAGTGTATTTACAAGTTACCAGATAAACCCTAGATAATACTAGCTTAAATTTTTATTCATTCGCGTATTTGTTTATTTAATTTTTACTTAATTGTTTATTTATTTCTCGACATGATATCCATCTATATAACTTTTTTGTATTTTTATGCACAACAAACATTTGTCATTTTATTTAAAAAAAAAAAAAAATACAGTATAATACCCTAGTAACATACCCCTGTAATATAAGTATATATTTACATTATAGCGACTTTTACTCTTGCTTGAGTATGAGGTTTTATTTATGCTACTCAAGCACCCTCTTTTGCTAAATTTAAAAAACATAAATGTAAACATTTTTATTCAATTTCCATTGGCTCATCAACAAATACTTCTTTGTAACCCCACGGTAGAGTATCAGTTGAGCCTTCAATAAGTTGTCGCTTATCATCACCAGCACTTAAAGCTAATTTTCGCATTTCTATGGTTTTAACTTCATGTTTTTTCGATTGTATCGTCCGTTGAATACGATCAATATTGACATTATTTAAAAGACAATTTTTATAATCGTCAAAAGTTATTGTTCGAAGAGCAGAACCTTTTACACCTTTTGCACGTGAGCCATATGACTTTTTATCTCGCTGAACTCGATATGCATACATTTTAGCTCGCAAACCAATAAATTCTAATAAAATATCCCCATTTGTTTCATCTTTCATCAAGCCAACTACTTTTTTATTATGCTGCCCGATGCCCCAAGGGTTTGCAGGAGAATACTCAGATGTATCGAATTTTTCCCAATCTCTTTTCATATATTCATAAATATTATAACGTCTTACACCTAAAATAAAACTATCTGTATCCATATAATATAAAGTGACAAAATTAGAAAAATTTTTGCGTAAATAATTATAATAAAAATCATACATGTATGTTTTTGAAATATCTAATATACTAAAGCCTAAATATATTGGTTTATTTAATATAATTTTCAGTCTACGCATTTCAATTATTGCTAAATCACCAACTATGTAAGATGCGGAAAAGTTTGGTTTCGCAATTAATGCTTCTGCGCCATAACGACCTTTCAATTTTGTCACGATTCGTACATCGCGATGCTTTCTAGCATCTTCCATTAATTTACCAAATACACTATTATTTAAAAATTTATAGAAATTCTTTGAAAATTCATTTGTTGCTTTTTTACGCAATTCTGTATTTAAATCAATATATTTTTTGAGCCAGTCTTTTTGGCGAAATTTTAATACTCTATACAAATTTGTAATTTTTAATCCTAGACTGGTGTATAATTGCAAATTTCTATAGTGAATAATATATTTTTTTTTTGGTGACAATGTTGTTAGTAATTTTTTACATTTTGAAGCAATGGTGGCTTATCATGTATTGGAGCTAATGGCAGATCTTTATGCTCATCATGCAATTCGATTGGATAGTCCATATCAACTTCTAAAATATAACCCCATTCTGATGTTTCACTAATTTCATTCAAAATATTTAAATTAAAATTTTCAACCCAACTAAAATCTTTATATGGTAAATATGACATCATTGAAGCCCCATATAGATTATTAACATCAAAATACATTAAATAATTATCTTCTAAATTTGGATTATAGCCAGATTTCATATATTTATTATTTGCCTTACCCCAACGATTTGAACATTGTGCCAAGCCACCCCGAATACCGCTTTCAATAAACAACATTTTATCAACATCAGTCAGCAACTCTAATTCAATTTCAGTAATTTTTAGCATTGCCTGCATTGCCAATGATGGACATGTAATAAAATGGAGTGGGTCAAGCTTATAGGTTTCCATACAATTATCTCTAAAATTTTCAAATATATCACTTAATAATAAAATATCAGTTCTTAAATATAAATCTGAGTACTCTCCAAGTGTTTTTATATCAAAAGTATGCCAAACATTGCAAGCGTGAGCATAATCGGCATCACTAATATGTTCATCATAGAGTTTTGAAAAAAATTGATCCTTCGTTGGTAAAGTAGGAAGGTTCAATTTCTCAAAACAATCAACAAAATCATATGGAAAAATTCCTTTTTTATTCACGAGACTGAATTTATTTTTATCAGTGTAATATTTTTGAGTTATATATTTTTCATCATTTGTTAAATATGAGGCTAATTTTTCAATACTTGAAGGCATAAATCTAAATGAATCAATAAAACGAAGCTGCACGCGTGTACCTTTGACATACTTTGTAAATGAGATATATTTTCTTTATTTACTGGTAATAATGTCATACGACCTGGAAACTGAGTTGCTAATTGTTTTAAAATAAAATGAGAATCATAACCTGACATATTATGCGACACTACATTTATAATACACGACTCTTGATAATTTATATTACAGCTGTTGTGTGCCGGACCACCGTAGCGATTTAAAAATGATGATGATCTTTCACTTTAGGGTTCTTTTCCGTAAATTTTTTATTACAAATATAACAAAACTGTGCTCTATCAAACTCAGCTTGTTCTTGTGGAGAAATAATCATTGGATTATTTACACTGAGTATAGCATCAACATTTTTTGATATTTCATATAGCTCATTAATGAACCACTCAATACAATCATTAGCACGATATATTTTATGTTTTGATAAAGAGTCATCATAGTCACACTTTAAATAATAGCCTATACTGAATGGTATATGACTTTGCACATCAACACTTTTTCTTTGCACACTATCTTCATTCTCTTCCACTTTTTTAAGCAAACACTCTATGTCCATGTAAACAACAAACGGCACTCTTAACTGATATTTATAATTTTTAAATTTTAAAATATTATTTTGTTTTATAGGCAGTTCGATACGCGACTTATTGACGTTAAAACATGCAAGTTTATGATTCAAATAAGATGATTCAACTTGAAAACTGCACAAGCAACGATCACAAAATAATTTTTTACTTTTGTGTTTTGACAATTGTGATGACAGCAACATTGACATATTATGAATCCAAGTATAATGATATTCATCTGGAATGTATTCATCATCATTATCATCTTCTTCCTTTTCTTCTTCTTCTTCTTCTTCTATTTCGTCATTTTTTTGTTGCATTAAAAGATGAATTGTTTTTTTTACATAAACTTTATTGAAATTTAAATTTTTTGTTGGCTCGATTGGTGTATATTCACTCAAGTGATATGGCACAATTATTTTTTGTTTTTTACCATTTTTTTCTATTATTTTATTATTTCCATTTTTATTATATTCGATGCCATATACTGATATCGATAAATCGTTTACTTTTTCAAATTTTTTAATATCCTGTAATGACATTGGAAAATCAAATTGTTGATATAATAAAATATTTTTAAATGGATCTTTACCATTGTTAGGTGGCTTGTACTTGCTCATACGCTCAGGGTGATCTTTAAAATTATACATGGCTGCTAAAATTGACCACAGAAAACAGTATTCATCATCGTTTTTTACGTTTATTATTGCATGTTTCACTTTGAGCCATTTCGGTAATTCTACAAATGAATTACCACCCTTAAGTGGTTTGTATACATTGATTTGAATTTCCATGTTATTTATTTCATGAAGCGTCCAACCTGAGCCTTGCATTTCAATATCATCTTTTCGCGCATTTAATTCATTGAATTTTGCTGTAAACAATTCTTCCATATCTGTTGATGGTAATATTATCATGTTTCCGGTATGAAGATATTTTGTATCAATTGTCTCATTGTCTTGTTTGGAAATTTTAAATTTGCATGATAAAGCACAATCAACTTTATAAGAATTTGTACTTTCCATTGCCAAATTTAATTTTGCTATGAGCAATGTTTTAACATCATTACAAAAAGCCTGAACGTCAACATGTTGCAAATTGATTACTGCGCATGTGCGCATATTTGAATCAAATAAACTTGAAACTTCTTGCCATCTTACTCTAGCACTAATATTTTCACTTTCACTATCATTATTATTATTAACATTTTCATAGTCACTATCATCATTTAAACCAGAACCAACTTTAATTAGTAATTTTTCAATTTTTAGCAATGCCCGCTTTGCATATATTAGAGAAGTTGAAAATTTTTTCCGCTCGTTATACTCCAAGGTTTCATTCTTCATAATATCATTATATTCAACAATTCGACAAGATAAATCATCGATTGATTCACAAATTGTATCTCTGTTGGCACTATTCCGTGATAAGTTAATGAACATATTATCATAAAAAGCACGCTGCTCTTTATGACTTTTCATTGGCATATTCGCGAATATTATCATCGATTCAGCCATATTTTAAAAGTATAAAAATACTGTATAAAGTAGCAGAAAATAAAATATAAACTCCGGCTGAGAGGTTTAGAAGATACTGATATATTTAATTGTTTTGAGGGTCCTTATATACGCACAATGTGAGTGAAATTATTTTATTTTCAAAAGGTGTGTCACATTTTCATAGAATTTTTGTCTTGAAAATATTTATCGGAAAATAAATAAAACATTTTTGCTTCCTTCAAGATGTATTTTTTTTTTTGTGAATAATAGACAATATTATTTACAACTTTTATCATTTTACATTGTCTTGATTATTCACTGTGATGGAATTTTGAGAAAAAAAAAAGCTATTGGAAAAATTTTATCATTTGTTTACTTGACAGTTTTTATGTGCGGCAGTGGTGAGTAATTCTAAACAAGTTTCATCTTGTAAATTTGGCCTTCAATTATTCAAGCATAACGAGATAAAAATATTGAGAAAATTTTAACATTGTTTATTTACAGGAAAATAAAAGTATTGTAAAGATATTATAGTATGTAAGAGAAAAACTTTTTATTTGTTTAGGACGAGAGATTCTCAAAGCATCATCTTAGCATGTGACTGTATGTGTGTGTGTAGATGTACAATTTTGCATGAAACATTACATGACAACATAGGAAATATATATTTTCTATGTTGGCTAGTGACACATAATTCCAACAAGCTCCTCCAGGTATAATGAGAATGGATCATTGCAAACGTTTTATCTCTTGTTTACGTCAACAAACCTCGCATAGTAAACAGTTTTACATATCTAATTTTCAGAATTATAAGTCATTTTGAAAAATGCTTTCCATGAAAAACAAACTTCCTATTTCCATCATCATCCTAATGATCCCCACCTAAGCCCTTATTTTGGGATATATAAGCCAAGTACAACTGCGAAAATATCAAATCAGTTTGGGACTTGCTGAAAACTGTGAACCAGGAGCTGCAGAAAAACTTGGACAAGATGATTCACGAATTTTATAACAATGAGGTAAGTGATATATCAACATTTTAAATTATTTATTAGTATTTATAAATTTATCATTCTATGTGTTTCATTTATTTATTAATGTATTTTCAATTTGTTAATTTATTAATTTTTTTGATTTTTAGTTGGATCGACTTTCCACCCAAATTGCACCACTGATTGTTATTGAGGGAGAGTATCGAGAGGATGAGCGTTCTGGAGTTTCATATGATTTACACATGCGAGAGGATAATTTAAAAATGGTAATATTCGATTTTTTATGCATAATTATATTTAATCATTATATTTGTTTTAATAAATATCGTTTCTCAGATTGAATATAATCTTTTATCAATACATAGTTTAATGTATTCATCAAGACTAATGAATAATTATTGTAAGTACTTTTTTATATTTAAATTCAAAGATTTTTTCTAAATCATTAAACATGTCTATAATAATAATAATAAACTGCATAAATTTTTATCCACAGGTGGTTTCAATATTCATACAAAATGTATAGGAAATAATAGAACTCCAATCTCAACTATTTTGCCAGGTATAATTCGAATGTTCATAATTTTTTATTTGGTTTTTATAAAATATAATTTTCATTCATTGTATTACAGATTACTGGAATGATGGCTCCATTTTCCCAGAAGAAGACGATTCACCAGTGGCACTTGATGAGTTGCAGTATGATGTGACTCTAGATGGTAATATATATATATATATACACATACACATAATTATTTTCTTTATATTAATTACTCGATTTAATAATGTTAATTCTTATGTTTTCAGGATACTATGAAATTTTCGATTCATCTGGAAGAATGCCAATTATTAATTTTTGTAAGTATATTTAAACTGTTCATACATATAAATAATGAATATATCCCATTAAAAAAAATAATAATAATAATAATATTTACTTATTTGTTTATCTAACAATATAGCTCTTAGACCATCGGAAGGGGAAGAAGAAGCATTGGAGCAAGAGAGAAACATCATCAGAGAACAACAAGAAAAACTGGAGAGAGCTGCCATAGAATTCGACAATATATATAACAGTCAAATGGAGATTGCAAATTGTTTAAAAAAGGATGATGATGATGTTGTATTCATAGAAGAAATAATTTCTGTTAATGATGATGATAATAATAATAATAATTGGCATAATGATTGTACAATACTCGAATGAATCATGCAAACTTGAATAAATATTTGATATTAAATTTATAATTTTTCAGTCATTGTTTTTTTTATTATTAATAAATATATCCATCACAAATTTATATTTTTAGTCATTGTTTCAATTATTATTAATAAATATATCCAACACGACTGCAGGACGGTTGAATAATTCGTTATTGTGGTTAACCATTGTTTATAATAAAAAAATTTTTAAACTAATATTATAAATTATAAAATTTTGCAGCACATCCATAGGACGATATAGATGTTTATGTTTTTGAAATAAATAAATAAAAAACAATCTTGATGCGTATGTTTTAACCGCAGAGTCTTTAATCTATACCAACACGACTGCAGGACGGTTGAATAATTCGTTATTGTGGTTAACCATTGTTTATAATAAAAAAATTTTTAAACTAATATTATAAATTATAAAATTTTGCAGCACATCCATAGGACGATATAGATGTTTATGTTTATAAATAAATAAATAAAAAACAATCTTGATGCGTATGTTTTAACCGCAGAGTCTTTAATCTATACCAACACGACTGGACGGTTAAATAATTCGTTATTGTGGTTAACCATTGTTTATAATAAAAAAATTTTTAAAGTATTATTATAAAATATAAAATTTTGCAGCACATCGATAGGACGATATAGATGTTTATGTTTATAAATAAATAAATAAAAAACAATTTTGATGCGTATGTTTTAACCAGAGTCTTTAATCTACACCAACACGACTGGGCGGTTAAACAATTTGTTATTGTTGTTAACCATTGTTCATAATAAAAAAATTTTTAAAGTATTATTATAAATTATAAAATTTTGCAGCACATCGATAGGACGATATAGATTTTTATGTTTATAAATATATCCATAATAAATAAATAACATCCAATCACAGTGTATATATATATGGGGCATTCCAGGTCAAAAAACCGAGTCATCGGCCTGACCTCTACCGATTCACTTGAAAATTTTTTTTCTAGGTGTATTTTGGACCGAAAAACAACCTTATTTTTTTTCAATTTTTTTCCACCATTTTTACACCATAAAATAATTTTTTTTTCCTACTATCGAGTATTTCTCAAATTAGACCAGGTTTAAAATTCTGAAATTTTTCTTATATTATCTCGAGGTAAAAACAAGTCACCCATAAAAATTTGGGAATGGGCCGAGAATAATTACTAATTTTTTTATAACTGATTAAAAAAAAATTTTTTTACCAATTTTAAGATAATCTAATTTTAGAATAATCTAATAATGGTTTCTTGTAGAGAAAAAAAAATAAAAATAAATGATATCCGGGCAAATTTTGGTTCTTTCCATATTTCGAGGGTAAAAGCTTCAAAAATTGAATTTTAATCATCGCAGTTTTCCTATCTTTCCATCCTTAAATATAGGGAAAAACAAAATTCATCAAGATATCATTTATTTTTATTTTTGATTTCTCTACAAGAAACTATTATTAAATTTTTCTATTTTTAAAATTCGTAAAAAAATTTTTTTTTAATCAGTTATAAAAAAATGTGTCTCGGCCCATTCTAAAATTGACTTTTTCAGATGGAAAATTTTAGGAATTTTAAACCTGGTCTAATGAAATACTCGATAGTGGGAAAAAAATTATTTTATGGTAAAATGTTGGAAAATTGAAAAAAAAGGTGTTTTTGGTAAAACACCTAAAATTTTCAAGTGAATCGTGAGGAGCCGACTCGGTGCCCATATAGATAATAGTAATCACTGAATTACCAACATTCAAAATGGCCGACTTTTGAATATACAGATATACCAACTCCCCACGTTACCGATATACAAAATGGTCGACCTCAAAATGGCTGACATAGAGGGGGAATTTAATCGGAGCCTGGTGGGGGTTTAATTGGGCCGGAGTGTGGGTTTGATATCAAACTGTCCCAGGATCTGCCTTGCTTCACTACTAAAAGTCCAATAATTACGAGAAAATATCAGGGAAATATCAGTAAATATTAAGGAAAACTCACTGAATAAAAAAAAAAAAAACAATAAATATAGAAATTATCAGTAAATATAAAAGAAAAATCACTGAATATAAAGAAAAATACGATATATGTATATGGAAAAATATCAGTAAGTATAAAGGAGAATGTAGAAAAAAATATGTCAATATCAAAGAAAAATCAGTAAATATGAGAAAAATTATGATATATATAGGAACATATCAATCAATTTCCCCCCCCCCCCTCTAACCATAGTCGATCTCTCGAAAGTCTCTTAATTAATCTAAACAAAATGAAATGGGAAAATATCGGGGAAACATCAGTAAATATGAAGGAAAATATAGAAAAATATAGCAAAAAATCATGGAAAAATCACTAAATATAACGAAAAATATAATAAATATAGAAAAATATGAAAGAAAAACCACTATATATATAATAAAAAATATGATTTTAATCATGTTACCCCCTCTCAATATGCGAATGGAAATCTAAGAGAAATTATCGAATAAATCACAAAAATAAAAATGAAATGACAAGTTTAAAAAAAAACAGAAGAAAATAATACAATATATGTGACCTAAGATGTAATAATGTGGAGAATAATCAGAATTTATTTCGGTCAAATTAAAAACAACATATAATAACCAACAATTAATGACAAATTAAAAACAACATATAATAACCAAAAATTAATGTCATAAAAATAAAAACAAAATTAATGCAACAACATCACTTCATCAATAGAAAAAAAAAAAAAACATCTATCATTTTTAACCAATTTGAGAACAGATATGACGAAATTTTTGGAATCATAAGCCAATAAAATCGAAATGGGTAAAAAAAAACAAGAAGGGAACAATTTAAAAATGAAGAAAAAAAAAATAAAACTGAGTGATAAAAACACAACAAAAAATACATTGATAAAAATAAAAATTGAAAAAATAACAGATTTAAAATTGAATACAATATGGTAAGTCAAAAATTAGAAATGAATATAATTTACATAAAAAATTAAATTAAAAATTCAATACAGTGACACAATTCGGGCACAAATAATAAATAAAAGTGAAATAAAGGAATGTTAAAAGAAACGAGGAACTGGTAAAAAATTTACGGTCGATATATGTGATAAAAGTGACAAAATAAGATCTATTTTTTTTTTGAAGAAGCTGCAAATAAATATGGATTGATTGAGGTACCGTTATCAATAAAATGTATAATACAAAAAGAAAAATTATTAACATATGATAAATTATTAAACATTCAAGTTGAACAAAATATATATGATCACTGGAGGATTAGTGAGAAAAGTTAATGAACAATACTCGTCACTATATAATAAAGAAATAATGATACTAGTAGAGGCTAATATAAAATTCGAAGACGATGAGGAAAATGAATATATATTGAAAATCAATTTCGAATTCAAGGAAATACAAGAAATCATCTACCAAATAATTCGTCTGCAGTTAAAATTATTTGAGCAAAAAAAAAAAAAAAAAAGAAAACTTTTCAATACTGATAATGTTATTACATAGATATCACCGCAGTAATAATAGCAACAAATGAAGTAGAATTTATATATGCAATGACAGGACGTTTATTGAAAAAAAAAAACAATAACATTAGCAGACGACAGTGATTATGAAGAAAATAAAATTTGAATAAAAATTTAATAAACCGAGTAAAGATACTAAATTTACTAAAGAAAATATGGAAGGAAAAAACAAAATGGATGAATAATTTTTAGTTGTAACAGTAATCATTGTAACAATAGAAAATAAAATAAATTTGTAATCACAAATTTCAATAAAGAAATTAAAATTCCCCCCGCAGGGCAGGCACAGTTCCTTCAGCAACTGTTTTATCATTTTTTTAATTGTAAATGTTACAATGTTTGTCATTGGTTTGTTATCATAAAATTTTTTAGATAAAGTTAATTGAAATCTCAATGCAAGAGTATAGAGAGGGTTCACGCGAGATATTGCAGTGTTTGCTGATCTTTTTCTATCTCGATGAACAGCTTTTCCACGTATACTCGAAGCATAACGAAGAGGACCCACAATTTCCATTGCTCTTGGATAGTGTGATAAAAAATGATCCTTTGGAATACAATGCCCGAGATTTAAGTTATCAATTTTTTCATAAAATTTTTTAATCAAAATATATCAAGCTCATTGAGGGTCTCTTCAGAAAAGCTTGGTGCCATAATTAAAAAAAAAATTTTTCTATATAAAATATAGATTTCCCAAGTATTATTTTCTCGAGGAATATATTCACATATCACAATTCCTAGATATTCAATGACAAATGACATTTCAGATCCTGTCAACGGGATATGTTCGTAATCAATCCATTTGTCTTGAAATTCTGAAGGAACATTTATTCCACTATTTTCATCAATTTTCAACAATCTAATTTTATCATGGAGATCTTTAAGAGTAAAATCTATTTCCTTTGAGCTCAACAACTCATTAAGAACTTTTAATAACCAACGCTTGGAAGTACCTTTTTGTAAATCATGAAGAGGATCAACAGAAGGCGAGTTAAACATATCGAAAACTGGCTCAAAAACCGATCTCTCTCTTACTCCATGGCTATGTTTTTTTTTCAATTAGTGATTCAACAAGTCTAACATCCTCTTCGTAATTTTTTCGGTTACGTAAAATGCACTTGTCTGCATCAGTCATTATTTTTCTTCCTTTTTCACCCGAAATACATATTCTGCAAAAATCTGATATATTGAACCCCTTTACGAAACCCAAAATTTGATTTATTCCTAGATTATCCCCCAAGATTCGACCAACACAAAAAAATATTTGTCGCTTAACTCCAGAAACTAATACATTTATTCCAGATTTTTCAGTGCCAGAATCTCACAGATGAATTTACCAAAAATTTTTTTGTTACCTAGTCTTGCATAATCTGGTTCATTATGTAATTGAGCTAGAAACCAATTTTCTAGCTTACCACTGAACTCACCAGGAGGACATGATATCGAGTAATAAATCGCACCTGTTTTTTTTTTTTTGTGCGAACCCACTGGATTATTTATTTCGAAGTCGTCGAAATAAATAGTCAGTGGTATCACGAATTTATTTTCATGTCGTGATTTAATTTGACGCCAAGCTTTCCCCTGAGTAAAAGAAGTAATTGGATACGAAATATCTGATGTATCTAATGCTTTTTCAATAATATTTAACACATTTGGCAATTCTAGAAATTTTTTCAATACTACTTTCATGGGAATTGTTTGAATATAGGTGTTAGTTGGCAACCATAATGTTTTTCCATGTTTTTTTTGCTTCTGAGATTTTAACCGTGTATCAACTAACTTTGGAATAGGTTTGATTAATGTTTGTTTATATTGAATCGTTTGAAAGCTTTAGACTGTGAGTTTATATTGAGGAACGAATTTTGTAAAAATTTAAAAGCCGTATCAATTCTGCTATTAACAAACAAATGGGGTTTAACTTTTTTCAATTCATCAATAGAATGTTTTTGAAAATCACTGAATAGATTGATTATTTGTTGGATAACAAAATATTCGAGTATAATTCTTTAACAACATTTTCTGTTTTTTCAGTTAAGTTTTTTTGAAATTCTAATAATTGAGAATCAAAAGCTTTGTTTAAATAATTCGTACTAGGAATAGTTTGTTCAACATTACCTTGATCGAGTGCCTCGGCGCAAGAACTTGCTTTTTTTCAAAAGATACATTCGAGCTTAGTGTGTTGATACAAATTTTTTTACATGGCTGATACACTTCTTGTAGTTGTTTGTCTTTTATTTTGAATTAAATCAAATGTAGTTTCAAGGTGACATTTATCAACAAGTGCTAGATATTTATAAATATCAAGAAAAGGTTTATTACAAGCCTGAACAGGATCTAACATTGGACTTGTGATTGATTTTCATGTGCTCTATGATTTTCTTACGATTGTCTGACGCCCATGAATCAACTATACAAATCGTACATTGATACATTGTACCTGGATTGATATAGCTTATAAACTAATAAAAAATGCCTCTCAATTATGTATGTTTTATCAACTCAAAAACATTTAAACCCTTATGAAATATTTTAATTTAATATCAACTAAAAAGTTTTTTGAACGTAAATTGAATATTTTCTAGAAAATAAATATTATACTGTTATCTAAAAATCGAGTTTAAATTTAAAAAAAATTTTGAGTAACGGAATCGTTCTATTGTGAATTGAAAATTTTCAAAACTCCGGCGAAAGCCCGTGTGGTTCCTCTTGATTATTCCAAATTCATTTTAGTTTTTTTTTTTATTAATAATTTAAAATTATATGATTAAATATTTTTTGTTTTTTTCGCGCTGTTTTTCACCTGTCAAATTATATACATAAATCAAAATACAGATAAAAAAAAATTTGAGGTTATACCACTTGTAATCACTTGTAATTAATAATTTTATTAGATTCGTTCAAAAAAGAAATCAATACAAATATAAAAAAGATAAATCATTCAATTTACTTTTTTTTTAACTAAACAAATCTTTTTTAGAACCATTTTGTTTATTACTTTTATTTATAAAAATTTGTCCATGGTAGTTTTTTTTTTCTTTTCAATAACATGGTAATATAAATAACTATTTTATCGATCAAGCAAAATGTAACCACAGCAAAGAAAGTTTTACGCATGCGCTTTAAACTCTTTTTTGAAGAAAAAATGTTTAAAATAAAAATCGGTAATTGTTTATATTTTGGATAACTTTTGAACAAATTAACATAAAAAAGTTTTATCAAGCTCAAAAAATTTGATATGAAATTTCTGAGAGCCACCCTGTCTTGATAAAAATCGCTAAAATCACTCCTTCGTTACTATTTTTCAACTGTAACATAGAGGATGATAGTGATTGTTATAAACAATTGCTGATATCTAATTAACAAATGATCAGAGCAAATTTTATCAAGAAAGGGTGGCTTTCGGTATCGAAAAGACAATTAATTTGAGCTATAAACAAAGCTTGTAAGTTAAATATTTAAAGAGTTATGCAAAATATAAAAAAACAGCAATTTTGTTTTTTTGTTTATTAACAATCTTCCAACGACATTAAAAACAATTTTCAAGTCGATTATTATAAATTCCGTCATTCTTAATATCCTGGCAAAAAATCGCATCCATGATTTGTTCTTAGTTTTCTTATTATTTGACTTTGAAAATTATACGGTGATCGTTTTTTGTTAATAACAAATTAACTAACAATTGAAATTACTTTTAGTAAGTCCCCGGTTTTAGTATTTTCATAGACAAATAATTTGGTCTTAATACGATTCTTCTAACTTTATTACTTTACAAGATATGATCATTTTAAAAAAAACGTGTATGAATTCAATACTATAGGCTTCGCCTACGTAAAAATAAAAAATATCAGTCAGCTATTCACATTTTTTTGTCCTTATTATTACTTTTATCTGATTCTGAATGAACTAGATACTTTTTCTTTCTTGAAAAAATTATAGAAAATAGCTTACTTTTTTTTTTGATAAGAAAAAACACACCTCAATTTTTTAATTTATTCCTATTTCTTCTTGATTTTTATTGACGGATCAATTGGTGCAAAATCTATAAAATAAATATTTTAATAAATTTATGACTTGAGACACAATAATAATAAAAAATAAATTTTCATTCAATTTATTGTTCTTCGCTTTTTGAAGTTGACTAAAGATAAATCCTTTACTGGCAGTAAACTGAAAGTTTGACTATTTAATGATAAATTATGTTGAAAAGTAATTGATTGACATGACTTATTCAATCAACAATAAATTTGTTATTGGATACAGAAAAAAATATGTTTTCAAATTTCAATGTTATTTTTTTTTGCTTGAAAATTTTCTTATCAACTGGATTAATTTACTTTTTGAATGTATTGTTTATCATTTAAATATACTTTTCTTATAAAGAAATATTGCAAATATATGCAAAGAAAATTAACTTCCAATGACTTTTAATAAAAAGATTAAGTATTGATATCTTACCTGTAAGACAATTCTATGAACTAAATAGCAGTGATTTTTTTTTATGTTGTTAACAGCATTATTTTCATTTATTGACAACA
The DNA here is from genome assembly GCF_014905175.1 of Aphidius gifuensis. Taxonomy (NCBI): domain Eukaryota; kingdom Metazoa; phylum Arthropoda; class Insecta; order Hymenoptera; family Braconidae; genus Aphidius; species Aphidius gifuensis. The sequence continues at coordinate 12,872,679 of NC_057792.1, forward strand.
AATATTTATTTTATTTGTTTTGTTAAAATAATTTGTTTTTAGAACATGGAAATTTGAGGTTAGACTGACATCTTGTCTAATGTTCGCACGCTGACCAGTTATTAACGCGCGCTCTTGACACCCACACAAATACACACGATTTATAGGCGTGTGTGCATGCATTGTTTTTTTAACAGCGTTGAAAAGTAAACACCGGTATCGCAAGTAGAATGTACATTGGTATACTTGATCAAATTAATTATTTTTCCGTGATATTGTTTCTAATTTGTGATTTAAATATGGTGAGTACTTTAACTTTAAATATGTTCTGATATTATCAGTGATCTGTCGAAAAAAAAAGATGTGTGTTATTGTACGCACAGGGAAGTGAGACTTCTTTAGTAATTCTAATAAATAGTAATTGAAAGATCCCTCGTTGCATTAATATATTTTTGACTAGTTGTCTTTTTCGCTCTCATTCCGAGTGAACTATTGTGTTCATTCAGTCATTAAAAATTATGATAGAAATTTTTAAATTTATTGATTAGTTATAATATTATGGTTCTATGTAAATGAAATTCTAATTTAAAAACTTAACATAGAATATAATTTTATATAAATATTTATTTATTGAACAACTAGTCAGCCAAACACTTCTATTACTATTTTATGTATACTTTTTATTTTATGTATATAAAATAAAAACTCAGTATTCATGAAATACTGAGTTTTTTCAGTTGGTCTTTAGGATTTTTGTCGGGATGACATCTTTTAATATTTTCCCGATATATCAACTTTAGATGACTTAAGCTTTCAATATTATTGAATATTGAACCAATTTCAGCCTCATAATCTAACATGTTACAGCCTGAAAAATATAAATAAAATTAATACAAATTCCCGTGTAGGAGACTACAACACGGCCATGCAACGGCCGATGCATGGCGAAATTCTGCCATTAATGGGCCACTCATACGCCGGGCCTGGCGCGTTACATCATTCTAATATTGGCTGGCATTATTGGCCCATTAACATTTGCCAAGATTGGCCCATTAACATTTACCAAGATTGGCCCATTAACATTTGCCAAGATTGGCCCATTAACATTTGCCAAGATTGGCCCATTACTTGCGAAGTCAATTATTTTTATAAATAAAAATAAAAAAAATATTTTTTTTTTCAATTGCATATATATAGATTATCGAGTCCAACTGTTTTTTTTTATAATAAATGTTTTTTTTTATTTGATGTTTTGTAAATCGGCTAACTAATTCACTATAGCAATGTTAATCATGAAACAGGTTGAATGATAAGATTTTATATACCTAACATAACTTAGCGGGCCTAACCACTAGCGGGACGCGAACTCGGATCATTCAGATTACAACTACGGGCCTTAACACGCGCGGCCATGCCGTCTATCAATGATCGGATGTGATTTTTTGCTTTGATAAATTACATCAGCTAAAAAAAACTTAGATTAGAATTTGCGACGTAAATTTGACAATATAACAATTTGTTATAAAATATAACAATTTGTTAAATTTTCCATAGTCATTTTGTTTTAGAATTAAAATTAAAATTAAAATTAAATCCAAAAAATATTTTTCCTGATAATATTCTGATCAGAATCTGTTCAGGAAACCTTATTCAGGATATGTTCAGGTTTCCTGTTCCTTTCCTGAACAGAAAAACTGAATAAAAAAAATTAATTTATTTGATAAATTTTTCCTGATAATATCCTGGTCAGAATCTGTTCAGGAAACCTTATTCAGGATACGTCAAGGTTTCCTGTTCCTTTCCTGAACAGGAAAACTGAATAAACAAAATTAATTTATTTGATAAATTTTTCCTGATAATATTCTGATCAGAATCTGTTCAGGAAACCTTATTCAGGATATGTTCAGGTTTCCTGTTCCTTTCCTGAACAGAAAAACTGAATAAAAAAATTAATTTATTTGATAAATCGATCCCGACCACCGACGCCATGTATCGAGTGGTAGGCGCAAGCCGGCTGTACTGCCCAGGTTTTTTATGGTTTCCCTGGGCTATAATAGGAATCGGGTACAGTTTGAACGCATTACAAAGTCGACATCCATGTCTGTCGCAAAAATGAGTTGTAGGAATTGACGGTTGGAAAATGTTTAAAGAAGGGAGAGGCACCGTGCAAGAAACTTCCTAATAAGAAGTATAGCACGTTAAACAATTCATTTCAATTTATTTGATAAATTTTTCCTGATGATATCCCGGTCAGAATCTGTTCAGGAAACCTTATTCAGGATACGTCAAGGTTTCCTGTTCCTCTCCTGAACAGGAAAACTGAATAAAAAAAATTAATTTATTTGATAAATTTTTCCCGATAATATCCTGGTCAGAATCTGTTCAGGAAACCTTATTCAGGATACGTCAAGGTTTCCTGTTCCTTTCCTGAACAGGATTGAATAAGGTTACCTGACTTAAGGAAATCGTAAGGTGTCCTGACCAGGTTCGGGTCAGGAATGAGTCAGGTTCCCTGAATAAGGAATCCTGATCCGTTTCTGATCAGGGTTTGAGGTGAAATCCTGAAAATTTTTCCACTCGGGATACGAAGTCTCTTCTATGATTTTGCGTCGAGTTATTTATTGCGCCGTTTTTATAACTTGTAAAATTTTCACATGAAAACGTATGTACTATTTTAAGTTACATAAATAATAATTTAAGAATAATGAAATATAAAACAGAAAAGATTCACGAACAAAAAACCTTTGGTGATAAATACTCTTTGATGGAAAGTTTAGACACTACAAATTTTTAAGTAAGAAAAAAATTTTTTTCAAAATTTACATTTTAGTTTTTCGATTAAAAACTATTATCAATAGAGCAAAAAACCTATTACGCGGGCGATAGAGTTTTTTAATGCGCTTCTTTTGAGCCTGGTACGAAGTCTCTCGGTTACTTAGTTCGTAAGGTATGAGCGTTTTTTTTTTTTCGCCGATGAATTCAAGACTATTTGTTCTATTATAATTGCTGCTGTTTATATATGATCAATATTGTTGTTGTTATTTTTTTTTCCACTCGGTACATCATTTATTAAATTATTATTTACTCCTGTTGTTGTTGTTTCATGGAATGATTCAGTATTTAATCATCTGTTCCATTTTTTTGTCCCTAACAAATTCATTCAAGATCTTGAATTTATTTCGATCATGGCAAGCACGATCATAACAAGCACAAGCACTTGAATAACCACTATCTTGTGTATTATTTGATTATTGGACAGATTTATTTCAAATACCCATTATTTGATTTAAAATATTATTAAAACTACCAGTACAAGTCTCATGAAAATTACCAGACATTGTATAGGATCTAGTCGTATTTTAAATTTTACTGATTTAGGATTATCAGTACATTTATCAGATGTTTTTGATAATTTTTCCATGTCATTAATTGTCTCTTGAAATCCTATACAATCTAAAATACGATCTTTACTATCTTTACGTTCATGTAGTACCAAATTTTATCCACATATTATTTATTGTTGATTATGATGTTGCTGTCGTATTATGTCAAGCACTTAAATAACCACTATCTTGTGTATTAATTGTTTATTTAACAGATTTATTTTAGATACTCATTATTTGTTTAAAAATATTATTATAACCACCATTACAAGTCTTATCAAAATTATCAGACATTGGTATAGCACCTCGTCGTATTTTAATTTTTGGTGATTTAGGATTACCAGTACATTTGTCACATTTTTCTGCGAATATTTCAATGTCATTAATTGTTTCTTGAAATCCTATACAATCTAAAATACCATCTTTACTATCTTTACGTTCACGTGGTACCACATTTCATCCACATATTATTTATTGTTGATTATGATGTTGCTGTCGTATTATGTCAAGCACTTGAATAACTATTATCTCGTGTATGATTTGTTTATTTAACAGATTAATTTTAAATACTCATTATTTGATCAAGAATAACATAATAAATTATATATTGTATATAATAAAAGTTTTATCCTTAATATTCACCTTTGTCTCTTGAATCTTTCATGAAAATTTTGAAACAAATTTTTAACAAATTTTTTCGTATCGTTGTCAAGGTAATAAATAAATAAAACACGATAAAAAATAATTTAAAATTACTTACCTTCATACCGTTACTTTCGTTGCATCCATCTTTTGTTTTTTTTTTTTACCGCCCATTCTAAAGAAGTTTCACTTCAAAAATGAATATTATAAACTGTGAAGAAAAAATATATTGTGAAAAAAAGAGAACGTTAATGTTTTCATCATAATGGTCCTTTTATTTTTCAAGAATGAAAAAAACAAAGTCTCAAGTCCATCCATTGAAAGTTATAAATGATTTCTTTTGTTTGTTTTTTATGAAACAAATTAACATTTAATTAATAAACAAAATTGAGAACATTAAAAAAAGAATCAGGCCACATCAAAATCAAACTGTCGTAATTATTATGATTATTTTTTTTGAACAAAGAAAAAAAGTGATATTTTTATCTCGTTATTTTTATTGAAAAAAAAAAAAAAAAAAATCAATAAAAATTAATGAAGTCGTTATATTTATTATTCAGTTTATTTTTTAGAATAGATTATCAGTTGATCAACGGAAAAAATTTCATCTATTAAAAAAAATTTTAGACAAACAAAAAATCAACCTTATGTTATTAGTTTTTTATTTCAATTTTTACAACATAAAAAACAACAAAAGAAAACCATCATAAGATTTCCAAATCTTTACATTCATTTTATTTAAATTTTCGTGATGATTGTTTATTTCATCATATGTTCTGCTTCACAATATAATTTTTCCTTAATACTAAGTATAATTAACATATTTTTTTTTTTAGATTGTTTTTAATGTTAAGCAAGTGTTTTGATATCTTGACAACTGATTTATTTATAGCCATAAGTCTATAAACTAATCATTTTTCAATCAAACAGGCAGACAATCAAGGTGGAGTTAATGGAAATGATCAACACCTACCAAATGGTCCTCGACAATATACTGAGTTAAAACAGATGAATTTTGTTGCTGCTTTGAATAACAGAGATGCTTTGGGAGCAACTGCAGAAGGTCAAGGAACTTTAAGTGTATTCGATGAAGCAGATTCGGAAGATCTTCCAAATCCTGTTAAAAATCGACGATTAGTTTACAGAATAGTTGGAGATGCAGCCATGGCCGTGAAACCAAAGTATTTTTTTTTCATTTTTTTCATATATTATTCTAAGTTCTACGTAACTAAGTCGATTTTTTTTCTTAATACTTTTCTATTTACAGCATCGAGGTAAACGACTTGCTGAAACATATTTTGACAAAGTAAATGCGGATTATGGTGGAATATTGTACAACTATATTATCAACAAAAGAAATAAAATAAAAAACATAAGAAAATCAAATTCGCTTAACAATGATTAATGATGAATAATAGGTAATTATGATCTTATATTATATATAAAACTCATTGAAACAAAATTTGATTATATATTTATAAGTAAATGACAGAAAACAAATCAAGGGGATTTATATTTATAAATATTGTCAGTTTGTTTCAATGAGTTTTAAATAACTAGTTGTTCTTACGCCAGTATAATATTTAGTTTTTATATTTATATTCAGATGATCCAGACGGAATGGCGAGTTAATTGTTCCTAGATACCAATGTACTCTCAATCAACGTATTTACCTGTGGGCACTGACAATATACCACGTGGTATATCACGTACATTTTATTAAATAAGTTTGTAATAAATTTAAAACAAAACTGAATTTTCAAACATGAGAAAGTTTTGAGTGTTGTCATAATGGTAATATTTTAATATTTTTTTTTTCTTAAAAGCAAAATAATAAACATTATAATATAATAAAATATAATAGAATAAAAAAAATAAAAAAAATAGAAGAAATAAAATGAAATATAATAACAAAAGCATTAAATAATATAAATAAACAATATCAATGAAAATATGTATTTAAAAAGAATTTTTATATTGTTAATTTCACATTGTTTGTTTTTCAAATAAACAAAAAAAATTTATGAAAATTTTTTTTTCAATCATCATATCTTTTTCATTCTATTTACAACTGAATCAGGAATAATTGAAAAAAAAGTTTACAATTTATTTATTCCTTTTTATTTATTTCCTTTTCCTCCTTATTTATTCCATTTGACCTTTTTTATTTATTTAATTTTTGTCTTTTAATTTTTTTTTCTTCAGTTTTTTTTTTTAACCTAAAACTGATATTCCATCATTTTTCATATTGAATAATAATTAATTAATTACTAGTTGAATAATTTGTTTTATATTTAAAAAAAAAAAAATTATTATTTTTGGCAATTTTCAAGTTCGTCATGTATAAGAAATAAATTTTAGATTGTAAATTCGGTCTCGTGGTTAATCGGATAACGCGCTAGCTTCCTGCCCCAAAGATTCTCGGTTCGATCCCCGTCAGTCATATAGTATAGGAAAAAAAATAAAAAAAACATAGAAAAAATTCAGTCATATATAGATTGTGATTGAGTTTATTATAAGACAAACAATTAATAAAAAAAAAAAAAGTAAATTAATTTTTAATTTTTTTTTTTTTACGTTTCTAACATACTATTAGTTTGATTAAAAAAAAAAACTCGTTTGTATCAAACCAAACATTGATTCCTTCAAAACCCTTTTTGTTTATAACAAATATAATTTGTTTAATTCATGACTTTTATTGTTTTAATTGAGTCATCTGTCATTTGAAACAAACAGTATATCGTTTTAAACAAATGACAATTGTCTTTTTACAAACAGCCAACGTTTACGTCAAACATCATGTGGCATAACTTTGAAAGTTTTCTTCTTGAAAAAATCCCTCTGCCGTTTAAAACGAGAAACTTATGGAATATAATAATCATAATAGTGCTTCTGTCAAGGAGTAGTGGGGATTACGTTTAGAAGTTTTTTTTCTTGACGCGAACAATATATCGTTATTAACAAGACTCTATCTGAATATTAGAAACAATTTATTATTTAATACAATAATTTTTTGTATCTTTGAACAAACCATTTTTTATTCGAAATAAATAATTATTTTTTTATTTTAAACCATTTGTTGCCAAGAAGTTTTCTTCTAAAGTAAAGAACATTTCCATTTATTTTTAATCAAAAATTTTCACAGTGTATTATAAAAATCCCTATTCACCAAAAATAGTGAATAACTTAAAATCAAGGCTGCCACCAATGAAAACGTATGAAAGTGACATCTGTATAAAATGCGAAATGAAAACACCAACCATTCGATGCAAACCACCGCCATCTTAGAATACCGAGTGAAAACACAATATTATTCGAAAACCACAAAATTTTTGAGCTTACTTCCGCACCAAAAAAAGCAGCAGTGCTTTCTTATCTTCATATATTTTATGTGCTCTCATTTCATTCAGTACTGGCTTCTAATTCATTGTACGTTTGCGAGTGTGCTTTGTCGTTATTTCACAAGTTAACGATTTGTTTGTCACAATGTCAAAGTTTATTGGTTTGTAGCTCAAAACAATTCCTAATATATCAGATATTCATTATATTATTTCGACGTCCCTGTTTGTAGTGTTACCACTTATAGAATTTAACATTATCAGTTATAAAAAAAGTTCTGGTGTTCTTGATAACAGTGTCCTTCTGAAAACTATAATTATTAAATAATGTACAAAACAATTATCAGTTATATCTTTTATCATTCCAGGAACGGTCGTCTTAATGACCTTATTTGGACCACTGTTGAGTTTTTCATCCTTGTTATCAGATTCGTGGATTGTCTGTGACGATTCTGATTCAGACTTCCGCAATTTGGGTCTATGGGAAATCTGTTTCAGAAAAGTCAACACAGCATTCTCTAAATATATGGATAAAACTGGTTGCCACGGTTATAACGAAGAATCTATTTTATATTTGAGAGGTGGTACAGACAACGGGATTTTTCCTGCATAGTTTGCAAACTTTCGTTTGTTATTCTGCATCGCAGTTTGTTTTTTTGTTTTCAACGGATTGTTGTGGTCATTTTGTGCCTCGTTTAGTGGTCTTCGATTTTTGCCGATGTATCGACAAGCCGAAGTATCGAGTACTTTTACTCGCTACTTTTTTTGGGCCGATTTATCGATTCTCGATACTTTTTTTAAAGAATCGGAAAAAAAAATCGGGTGTACTGAGCCAAGAAAAAATATGAAATCACTTGGTTAATTTTTTTTATTTTGGATTTTTTTTTCAATTTTAATTGTTTGCAAACCATGGTTCTATTATATTAGAAAAAAAAAATAGTGTTTTTACCATTTTTCACTAAAGTGATGATTTCTTTACCTACCGAGTAACGTATAGCCTACCGCGAAATAGAATTTTTTTTAATTCAATAAACATATCAATAAATAATTATATAAATAAATAAAATCATTTTTTGAAGTGAAACTTCTTTAGAATGGGTAGTTGAAAAAAAAAACAAAAGATAGGTGCAACGAAATTAACGCACCGAAGGTAGTCAATTATAATTAATTTATCAATTTGATTATATATTTATCTTTTGTTTTTTCCTATTCACTGTTTATTTCCCTGACAACGATAAATTAAATTATTTTATTGAACATCAGACAAATATACAGGTAAGCAATACGTCTCTTTTAATGTAAATTATTTTTATTGAAACATTATAGATTCAGTTAAAAATAATTATTCATCACAATTAATGAAATATAAATTGAAACCATCAAAAAAAATTAATCAATAAGTTAGATATGATGAGAACACAATGTACATGAACACAAGAATATACTGGACAATTTCCATCACCAATATCATCAGCAATACCAAACAAACTCAATGCTTTACATTAAAAATATTATGCAGCATTATAAAAATACATTAGCTGGTTATTGTTAAAGGGAATGACAACCTTTCATTTTGACCTAACTGTTCCCTTATTTTTACCAGCAGAACCACATTCGCTCCATCTGTGGGTCTAAATTGTATTCAATATTAAGACCATACTTTAGACGATCTGGTGGATTTATTTAGCAACATTCATTAAATATACCGGTTTGTCCGTACATCCATTATAAACTCTTATAAAATATTAATATTAATATTCATTTTAGACCTCATTTTATTTAATTTTTATACAAATTTCATGCGTATCAACTATCTATATATATCCCACTATTGCATACTCAAATGTAATACTTTTATTATTACATAAGTCCACCGAATAAATTTGATAAGAGAAATAATATTTTTTATCAGTCAGAATTTATTAATTCATGATAAACATCAGGTATTCAGGTATTCTTCAAATCGAAAATGAGAATTTTTCGACGAAGGTCCACCTAATTCCTTTATATATAAAGAAGCAAATTTATATAAAAACTAGCGCATGCATTTTTTATATATGCTTTTCTTATCTGTGTTTATCGTTCCGATTTTGAATTTTTAAGTAGTTGAAAGTTAAATATTATCTCCAAATACTTAGAACCCATGCAAAATTTTACAAAATTTAAGATGTTAGAATAAAAAAAGAAGTTTAAATTTTGAGGATCAGTTTTCATGCATTTGATGCGATCGTTTCCCAAAAATAACATGCTGCCAATAAAATGATAACCAATAGAGAAGAGCTATTAATTCTGGAGCTTTGTCTTACTATTTTTCCAGTCATATTTAGATTATCCACGATAAATATGATTTTTTATATACTGATCCTTTTTGATTGTTCTTATTTTATCGATCAAGTTATTCATAACCACAAAAAATTACAATGCTTACACTTGCAATTTTATACTAAACACTAATCCGATAACTAACCATATATTTCGCGTTTCAAATTTACCTAACTTACATTTGATTAAGTGTAAATTACTTAATTTTATAACCATTAATTAATTTTAACTTTTTATGGAATTATTTTTGACACAACAATAAGATGCCAATTGTTGAATAAGTCCCGAAACATAGCAAAAATAGCATACCCTGCGCCACCAATTCAATTTCGAGTTCCCCCGGGTAAAATATCATTGCTGGTAAAAAAAAATTTTTTTTTTGTAAAAATATAAAAAAAATTTTTTTAGTATCTTGCAAATAAAATAGTGTCATGCACTAGAAAATAATTTTTTAATCAATCTCGTAAAATTTCATAAAATTTAATTAAGTTTTAGAATAAAAAAAGTTGTTTGGAAATTTATTTATTGTAAACTCCGTCGATAAACGAATCTTTAATTTTTTTTTGTTAAATAAACAAATTCTGATACTGTCATGCACAGCACCATAATATTATAAGTGACTTTACCAAATTTTAGGTCTTTATATTGTTTTTTATTAATTAAAAAGTTGTTTCGAAAAAATGACAGATAAGGTTAGATCTTCAAAGGTTGTCATTCCTCTTAATCAGATTGCCAAGATTACGTGAATTGAAAAACTTATGGGTTCATTAATTACGTGATGTTCAAAACTGTCAAGACTGTTCAAAAGTCCTGAAAAAGTATGGAAAAATAAGACTTCTGGAAGTTATTTCTCAAAAGTACGAAATTTCAAGACTTTTTCCATACAATAAAAGTTTTGGAAATCGAGAATTTTCCAGTTCTTTTTTCTGTAGTCCTGATTAAACAATCATATTTATGCTGAGAATAATTGAAAAATTTATTATTCATTATTTATTTAATATTAATTTATTATAAAATTTATTTATAATATAATTTATATTCGTTTATTCATTTTTTATTAACTTAATGAAATAATTTATCAGATCATACTCAAATTAATATTACATTGCACAAACGTATTAATTAATTAATGAGTTGTAATTTTTTAAAATAAAATCGACTCTACATTCAAAAAAAGCTCTGGATTTAAAAAAAGCAATTATTTTATAAACCCTTTATTTATAAATTAGTTTTTTTTTGACTCCACATAAAAATTTTTTAATTGTATAAAATGAAGGACTTAGTTTTATTTAACCAAAATTGAAATTTTTTAAGTTTATAAAAAAAAAGAACTTAGTTTTTTTTAGCCGATAAAAAAAATTTTCAAATTTTTTGACAAATAGTACTTTGGTCTTGGATTCGAGGACTTTTTCAATGTTCACAACGTATCCAGACGAAAGTCTTGAAATTAAATACTTTTTCCATACCAAATTTGAATATCTCGAGAAAAAAAATAGCCTGTCCTGAATATCAGGATTTTTTCCAGACCGAAATTGAAGGCTTCAATTAAAATGATACTTTTGTCGTCAAATTCGTACGTTTTCAGGCCTTTTTCCATACTTTTTCTATACTGTTTTAGGCCCCAAGACTTTTTCCGTACTTAAAATTTTTATCCCGGGATTTTTACATAATAATAATTGAAACACCGATGTAAATTAGTTTCAGTAATTGCGTATGTATTTACCTAATTTTAAGCTGATGTAACTGGAATATTATTGAAAATTAATATTTTTCAATGTGATCAAAAATAAGTTTTTAAGTTATAAAAATTTATAAAAGTAATGAATGAATATTGAATTTATAATACACTTTTTTTTTTGATCCAGGTAATCAGTTATCAAAATAAGCCAGCACATAATAGTCCGTAAGATGATGCCAAAAAACGTAAACAGAACCGAAATGGACGGGGGCAAAAAAAAAACTGCTTGGCATTAAATGAAACGTGTTCTGGGTTTCAAGAACTATACCATTTAACAGGTATTTGTTCGATTCGGTTCTGTTTACGTTTTTTGGCATCATGTTACCGTCTATAAGGATTAAAAACAACATGTCAATCTGTTATTTAACTTGAATTTAAAAAAATCATTTCTGTTTTTTTTTTCGAAAAATTGCATGTCAGTAAAAATTAGTGTACTCCATCAAAATATGTATCATATTACGGAGGCGAAGCCTTACGTATTGAAATCACTCGCAAAGAAATAAATAATGTTCATATCTTCTAAACTATTCAAGATAGAGAGTTTGAAATAGACTTAAATTAAAGGTATTGAAAAGATCTACAACCAAGGATATGAAAGAAAAAATTTTGATTGTTAGTTAGTTAATTGTTGATGAAAATACGATTACGATTTTTTTTTTTTTTTATTGTTGTTAGAAATTTGTTAATTAACAGAATATCAGAATTTGTATTTTTTTAGGCACTTCATAACTTTTTTAAAAATTATGTCACAGAGTTATATTTGGTCAGTAGTGTATCAAGGAGAGTTCTATGACAGAGGGAGGTCGAAAAAAGGTAGATCGGCGAGGGGACAGGGGACTGCAACTCGGTCGGTAAAACAGAGATGGTAAAAAAATTTTATGTGTCACTTTAACGTGAGATTTCCCAATTGTCATGTGTCGGTAATGCAGAGATGGTAAAGGAATTTATCATTCTCAATGACCCTGGGTCGGTAATACAGATTTGACCGGGAAAATTATATTTCGTTATTTTAAAGTGCAATTTCTCATGTCCCATCAATTTAACATGAAATTAGAAAAAAATGATTCTCGTAGAATGTATTTGAAGATAAAAAAATGGAGAGTCATCAAAAAAGTAAAGGCAACTATATTTTTTATTTTTCTAAAATAATATAAATCACGTCCAACGTGAAGACAATGATTTGAACCGGGCATCAAAACATGATCCATGACGTACGGCAAGCACAAGCGGTCATTGTAGATCCATTGTCTTAATCTTGCATCGTTTTTTATTTTTTGCTTACTTTGCACATTTTTATTTGTTTTGTCGCAGGTAAATTAATATATACGACGCAGTTGTTTTTTATTTATATTGTTTATTTTATTTTTTATTTAATGTACGTGATATTTGAGGCAATATCATTTGGGTTTTGACTTGAAATTACGTTAGTATATTAATTTATTCAAATGCTTGTGCACTGGTCATAAGTGAATTTCTTATTCGGTCGCGGATTAAATAGATAGAAAATATCTATGATGCAGAGAGCTGCTACGACTGAATTAGCCCTTAATGGGTTGTGTTCGTCTCTTGAGCTCAAAGAGAAGACTGGCTTCTTTCCTTCAAAAGAAGCCTATGGAACCTGGAGCTGTCGGCGGATTAAACGGATAGATACTCATTTCCCAATGGCAAAAATATGTCCGTCGACAGTCCAGGAGTCCATCAAATTTTATGGGGTGAGCGCTCATCCCTTAGACATTGTCTACAATTATTCATGGTGAAGAAGGAAAAGAGCCAAGGTAAATTGTTTTACCTTGGTAAAATATTTAGAAATTCACCATGACCAAGCTGCAAACATGTTTAGAATAAATGTTTGACATGTTGCCTTTTTTTTTTTTTCTTATTATTTTTTTTTACATTTCTCTTTCGACGAAACATTATTTTTCTTTTCAAGACAAATTTATTGTTTTTTTTATTTATTAAATATATTTTATGTTGATTGCACGGTAAATTATATATCTTTCATTAGTCAGTGGTCAGTTGATCTCGCAGCAACTACTTCCTTCTGATTATTAAAAAAATTATATATTCAAAAATGTATTCTATCGAAAGGTGTGAGAAGCTTGTTAACATTTTTAATGCGGGTTATTCATCTGCAAATACTATCGAGAAAATTGATCGATGGATCAAATGGGGTAATGTAAATGTGAAACTATTGAATAAATTTGTGAAAAAGTCAGCTGATTCAGTGGGTTCAAAAAAAAAGAATACAACTAGTCGTAGTTAGACTCACAACTATAATTGAAAAGTTACAAGGGAAGAGAAAAAAAACTTTACATCATGGTGCTGGTATGAGCACTCATCATGATGAACCGACATTGCATGACAGAGTAAAATGAAATGACTTGGAGAATATTTCTATAGGCAATATAGTAACTGGAAGTGTGACCAATTTGTATCATATAAGAATTGAAGATTTTTTGAGAGATGCTGTTGTCATCAAAAAACTAAAAACTTTAAAAAAAAAAAAAAATAATCTCAAGATCAATTCATGTTTACATTGTGAATATGAGGTTTTGAAAGATGACCAAGAAGTCAGAGAAATTAAGTCATTTAATACGAAAAATGCTGTTATACTACCAACAACAAACCTTCGATGAACACTTTTTCGATCCATTATTAAAAAAAATTGAGGAGTTCAATCTTGGTATTTCTGGTTGGAGCTTTTATCTGTTGGCGGTGGATAAAAACGAAAATAATAAAAAAAAAAATGTTACCAATAATGACAGTATTTTTGATGATGAATGTTTTTCGGCTGATGATGATGATGATGATGATGATGATGATGATGATGATGATGATGATGATGATGATGATGATGATGATGATGACAATTAAATGGAAGTTGATTGAGAAAATGAATATGGAAATTATATTCAAAAACAGAAAAAAGGAAAAAAAATTTTCCATTTTGCATTAATTAAAAATTTGTCACGCCTTGTAGGCTCGCAAGTGAATAAGAGAAATGGTCTTTTATATATTTCTGATAGATGTCTAAATCATTTCTCGTCAGAGTTCTATTTAGAAAAACATTTGGCTGACTGTTGTCAAATTAATCATGCACAGATGATTATGCCAAGAGAAGATGCCAATATACTGAAATTTAAAAATCATCGATACAGAGAACTTGTACCTTTTGTCGTTTATGCTGATTTGGAGTGTATTTTAAAACCGATTGACAATACCGACTCTGAAGAGCATATTCCACACAGTGCTGCGTACTATGTTAAATGTACCTATAATAATAGATTATCATTCTACAGAATGAATCGTAGTGAAAACTGTATTGAATGGTTTATTGGAGAATTGGAAAGATTAGCTCACCAGGTCAATGATATACTGTTAAATCCAATACCAATGGAAAAATTGACTGTGCAACAGGAGCATGAATTTCAAAATGCCACAATTTGTCATATATGTGAGGAGATTTTCCTGGATCACGATCATTTCAGTGGAAAATATCGAGGTCCAGCTCATGCTAGATGCAATATTAATTATACAAAGTCTCACAACATACCTGTAGTCATGCACAATTTATCAGAATACGACTCACATTTCTTAATACAAGAACTTTGCAAGGCATTCGATGGTCGCATACATATATTACCATTTAACAAAGAAAAATACATTTCATTCACAAAAAAAGTGGATAATACTGTTGTAAGTTTAAGATTCATTGACTCATTTAGATTTATGTCTATTGATAGATTATCATCTTATTTGAGGAATGATCAAAAAATTATAACACGTAGTGAATGCAATAGTGAATACTTTGATTTATTGTGTAGAAAAGGAGTATTTCCATACGAATATATTGACTCATGGGAAAAATTAACTGAAACAACTCTACCACCAAAAAAAGAATTTTTCTCATTAAATAATTCCGATATATCAGATGCAGACTATGAACATGCCAAAAATATTTGGGAAAAATTTCAAATAAATACATCAGGTGAATATTCTGATTTATATTTGAAAACTGATGTGCTTTTGTTGGCTGATATTTTTGAAAATTATCATTTGAGCTGTTTATCAACATACAGTCTAGATGCACTTCATTATTTTACTGCACCAGGTCTAGCATTTGATGCAATGTTAAAATATACAGGTGTGGAACTTGAACTTTTGACAGACCCAGCAATGCATCTTTTTATTGAGAAAGGAATTCGAGGTGGTGTTGCGCAATGCATGAACCGTCACGCAAAAGCCAACAACCGATATATGGGTGATAAATATAATCCAGAAGAAGAAGAATCATACATCATGTATTTTGATGTAAATAATTTATATCGTGCTAGCATGAGTCAATATTTGCCTTATGGAGATTTCCAATCGGAAGACAATTTAAATATTGATGTGACAAATATATCTGATGAAGCTGAAATTGGATATATCTTAGAGGTTGATTTAGAATATCCAAAAAATTTGCATCATTACCACAAAGATTTACCATTATGTCCAGAACATTTTACAACACCAGATTCAAAACAATCAAAACTAATGACAACTCTCCATGACAAGAAAAATTATGTGATACACTATAGAAATTTAAAACTATATTTGGGGGTTGGCATGAAGTTGAACAAAATTCATCGAGTATTAAAATTTAAACAAAGCTCATGGCTGAAAAAATATATAGATCTTAATACTGGTATGCGTCAGCAAGCAACCACTGATTTTGGTAAAAATTTTTTCAAGTTAATGAACAACAGTGTATATGGAAAAACAATGCAAAATGTGAGAGAGGAAAAAGATGTGAAATTGGTGACAAAATGGGAAGGTCGCTACGGAGCAAAATCATTCATAGCGAAACCAAATTTTCACAGTTGTTCAATTTACAAAGATGACATTGCAATTATTGAAATGTCAAGAGTTAAAATAATTTTTAAGAAACCAATTTATTCAGGGTTTACAATAGTAGATCTATCAAAAATTTGGATTTATGATTTTTACTACAATTATATTGAAAAAAAATTGAATGATGATGAAGCCAAAGCACTGTATATGGATACTGATTCATTAATTTTATTGTTTAAAGTGACTGATATTTATGGGAAAATGAAAGAAAATTTGGAAAGATTTGACACATCAGATTATCCACCAAATAATATTTATAACATGCCAAGGGTCAACAAAAAAGTTATTGGTCTTATGAAAGACGAAAATAATGGTAAAATTATGACTGAATTTGAATATTGATATTTTCATGAATATTGATAATGATAAAACTTACAAAAAAGCAAAAGGTGTAAAAGGTTCGGTTTTGAAAGACATAAATTTTCATAATTATATGCCCTGCCTTTTGAATCATCAAATATTGAAAAAAAATCAATATTTAATCAGAAGTAAAGATCATCAAGTAAGAACAATTGTACAAAGTAAAGTTGCACTCAGCTGGGCTGATGATAAACTAGCTCTTGATCAAAATGGTGGAACTGATACCTTACCTTGGGGCTATGACCCCGAATAATCATAAATAAAAAATATATTTATTATAAATAATAGTTATAATATATATAAAAAAGCAAAGTAAGCACATCTTTTGTTTGATTTAAAGTGCTGACGTTTTATTTTCTAAATTATTTTATAAACAAAAATGGAAATATGATACTAAGTTGAGCGAGTTATATTGTTTATCATAACAAAAAAAAAAACCTAGTTTTTTTTGGAAAAAGAAGCGTCAAGTATTCGAAATCATTTAGCTATTTTATTTTTTTAATACAAAAAGATGTGGTACCAAAAAAAGTCAAGAATTAAATATATTTTCAATGCATATACAGGCGAGCTACTGAATGTTTGGATCTGAGTATTTTATCTTGAAGCCTTTATTTCCCCTTCCATTCGTCCCTTAAGTCACACATACATTTATAAAAAAATAAACGATGTAAACCGAGTGCTGCCGAGCATGTTAATTTCAGCTGATTTCGGCTATCTCAAAGTAAATTCGGAAGCACTCGGATTACGTCGTTTATTTTTCTTTTAATTGTGTGGGTGATTTGAGGGATGCATGAAAAGGGAAATATAGACTTAAAGAGAAAAAACTCAGATCCAAACGTTCAGTAGCTCGCCTGTAATTAAGTCTTAACTGTTGACAAAATTCTAAACTTGACCCCACCTGGTTCAATGTATATTATACACATATATATATATGAAATTTAAATTTAATTATTCATTTATTTATTTATTTACTTATTTATTGACAGTTCCAACAGATTACTCCATTAACAGGTTACAGCTGATAAAAAATTTGTAAAAATTATACATATTAAAAATTAGTTAGATTATTTGTTGACTAATATATATTTTTTCTTTTTTGTTACTTTTTTCATTTTTTTTTTTCAAAAAATACTTATAATTTAAAAACTAAAAATTAAAAAATGTCTATAAATTACAAATTTACTTGATGATAAATTACATTGATAATCAGTCAATAACAAATTCATTAATTACAATTAAAATTGGTGAGAAAAAGTAATATGCTGAAGTGAGGTATCTAGATGTCTTTCCTGTTAATTAGATAATTGGGAAAAAAAAGTGGGGTCAAGTTTAAAATTTTGTCAACAGTTAAGACTTAATTATATGCATTGAAAATATATTTAATTCTTGACTTTTTTTGGTACCACATCTTTTTGTATTAAAAAAATAAAATAGCTAAATCATTTCGAATACTTGACGCTTCTTTTTGTAAAAGAAACGAGGTTTTTTTTTTGTTATGATATCACATCTTTTTGTAAAGTTTTAATAATAATATATTTTTTTTCAAACATTGATGAATTAATTTATTATTTATTCTCATGAAGTTTCATAAGGAGGGTAATCTATGAAGTCACATTGTGTATTAGCTCTTAGCATAAGCTTCTGTTGAAGCTCGCGGAGTGTAGCAATCGGAGCAAACCAGTGCATATTATTACCAGTAACGGCGCTAGTAAGTCGATTGCACAAAGTTACATGTTGTTTTTGTTTATTTTTGTTTATACACATATATACAATTTCTTATAGTTGAATGAATTCATTGATTAATTTTAATTTTTAAGTTTAAATTATTTCTTTAATTGTCAATTCATAATTATTTCAATTTTCTGTTAAAATGTAGGCTAAACCCTGGTGAAAATATTTCTCCGCGATTTCTCTTGAATTTCTCCGCAATTACTCCGAATTTCTCCGCATATACTCCGAATTCCTCCCAAATTGACCCATGTGAAGAAATGAGTGGAGAAAAATATTAAATTTTTTTTCCGAACTTTCTCCGAATTGACTTGGGTGGAGAAACGTTTGGAAATATTTTTCCACGATGACAATACGCGGAAAAACATGCGAAAAAAATAATTTCACCGCGGAGAAGTTTTTTACGAATTTTACGAAAAAAAGTTTTACCACAGAGAAATTCTTCCGAAATCAGAGACAAGGAAAAAATTTTCCACCCATTCCCCCACATTTATTAATTCGATGATACGATAACGGGAGTTTTGTAGACCAAGTACCTCAGGTATATCAGCTTTTTTGGATAAAAGTGTCTTCGAATTTTTATTTTTTTCAAAAAAAATAAACATTATGTTTTGCGTTATGTAACAATTAATGATTAGTCGTTTTTTTTTGGCAAAATTGAAAATTAAAAAAGTTAGAAAAAAATTAAACAATGGTGGAGAAAGTTAGAGAAAGGGTGGAGAGATTTGTCGGCCATTTCTCCAACCGTGTGAAAAAAGAATTTTACTGCTGACAAATTTTTTCTAAAATCAACGATGAGGAGAAATTTTTTCGCCGTTTCTCCGAATCAACTTGGGTAAGGGAACCTTCGGAAATATTTCTCCGCGGAAAAAACACACACGGAGAAAAATGTGGAAAAAATAATTTCACCGCGGAAAAATCCTTCCGAAATCAACGAGGAGGTGAAAAATTTTTCCACTCATTTCTCCGCATGGGTCAATTTGGGAGAAATTCGGAGTAATCGCGGATAAATTCGAAGTAATCGCGGAGAAATTCGGAGTAATCACGGAGAAATTCGAAAAAATTCAGAGAAATATTTCCACCAGGAAATGTTAACGATTTATTGATGTAACATCTGGAAAATCTAAATTTCGTATTTTTATCATCACAATCATCATCATCTTGATTTTTAGGACAGTTGAATGTTGAGTTTGAAGATAGTTGTAAATGAATACCGTCATTAATGTTTTGATTTTCTTCTGAATAATAATATGAGTCTGAATCTGTTGTTATTTTTTTTTTTTGCCCAATACATTTAACGAGTTAGACGTAAAAGTAATATTTGTATTATAGTAAGAGTTTTACTGTGAAAACTATCGTCAATTTTCCTATTTGAATTATCCAAATAATCTTTTGAAGATGAATTACTTTCAGAAACATCACTAAACATACTTATTTGCATAAGTGATTCAGTTAAAATTTGGGGAACAGCGATTGCTAAACAATCACCAATGTCATTGTGAATATTTCAATCCATTGTAAATTTATTATTGTTAATTTCGTTTTCATTAATTTTATCAATATCTGTTGTTGATGTTTCTAAAAAAAAATGGTCTTGATGTGTTCATAATTGTTGCATCCTTAAAATTAGTCGTTCAATTGATAAACGAATTGATACCATTTGATTGTGACATATCTAAAAACGCATCAAGACTTTCTTGACCATTTGATAATGACAATGATATAAATAACGTGCCTGACACTGATGGTCTCAACATTGCTGACACATGTTCTGTGTATTTTTGATTTTTATTATCATTTTCATTATTTATTTTTGTTGATGATTCTTGTTGATAATTTAATTTCTAAACATCATTACTTGTTGATAATGTCATATCCACTATTAATTCCGAACTCATTCTTCCATTTTTTTTTTTCGGTCTCGTAAAAGTTCTTTTATCAATTGTTTTTGTTGTATCATTCGAAAAATCATTAAGTGAACTTACTGATAAATTTTTTTTTTACCAAGCTTGAAGATCTTCGACATTTGATGATTATTTGTCACTCACTGACAGCATCCATCTTTCATTGTCATCAAAATTAACATGTGATAGATCAATCATACTATCGAGAAATTCGTTGATAATGATGTCTTGGGCATCATTGTTTCAAATATTATTCACTTTATCTGACATTTCATTATTATTAATATTTATTACTCAAACTTACAGAATAGTTGTGCATCAACCATCACAAAAATATGAACAAGTCAAAAATAGTATTTAAAAATATGTTAGTTTTTTTGCTCTATAGACAGATGCTTCTGGCAGCTGATTTAGATATTCGAAAATAAATCCTTTTACATATAAGTTGATATAAAAAAAAAAAATTAAACTTGATGAAAAGGAAAATAAACAATAACAACAAAATGGGACTTGGAATTATAGCTTAAAGTAGCCCAAAAAATCATTATTCAATTCGCGCCATCGATGCGATATTAAATACTGTAAATATACCTAAAAGTTTTTCTACACCATTCACTATTCTTGCTCAATTTTATTTTTATTATGGATCGCTCTGGACCTGGAAGCAATTATGCTTTGTGTTGCTTCGATTTGATTTCATTTTATAATGTTTGTCAGAATGCCCTATCTTTTGAGAGAAATTTCAGGAAAAACCCAATTTCCGGGACTGCAATAATCACAATTATTTAACAACATATGGCGCGCGCATCATCGATGCGATATTGAATACTGTCCTGATGTAAAGGTTCTTTCACACCATTCTACTATTCTTGCTCAATTTTATTTTATAATGTTGTCGAATAGCTCTGGACTCGGAAGCCATAATGCTTTGATCTGATTCGGGTTTAGAATGTTTGTCAGAGTGTGGTAAGGTTTTTAAGAAATATCAAGAAAAACGCAATTTCTGAAATTGATTTTAAACTTTAAAAAAAAAGTTTACATCTAAAAAATCTGTTTTTTTTCATTAAAAAGTTTAATATTGATTCAATAGGATGATCAGAAGACAAAATATCTTCATCTCATCAATCATATTTTAAAATAAATTCCCAAGAAATGGGAGGGTAAGGGTTAGCTCTATGCCTGTATATTAGGCACGGTAGTTATCTCGTTCCTCCACTTTCTTTTTTTTTCTCATACTTGACTACCGTGCTTCTTGATACTAGTACATCAGTACACCTGATGATCAGGATTCGCGCCCATATCCCAACGACATATGGTGCGGGCACCAACGCTGCGATATTAAACTCTGTAGCACGATCGATGCGACATTGAATACTGTACTGATATAAATAAAGGCTCTTTCACACCATTCTACTATTATTGCTCAATTTTATTTTATAAAGTTGTGGAATTGCTCTGAACTTGGAAGCTATAATGCTTTGATATAAAATTTCGTTCTATAAAGTTTGTCAGAGTGCCCTAACTTTTTAAAGAAATCCAAGAAAAAACGCAATTTCTGAAAATGATTTTGAAGTTTTAAAAAAAAGTATACATCTAAAAAATCTGTTTTTTTTTTTTATAAAAAAGTGTTATGTTGATTCAACAAAATGATCAGAAGACATGATATATTTATCTGATCAATCATATTTTAAAATAATTTCCCAAGGAATTGGAGGGTTAGGGTTAGCTTTGTGTCGATAATATATAAGCACGGTACTTAATTTCGTTTCTCCCACTTTTTTTTTTTTTTTCATACTTGACGCGAGGCACTACCTCTGATATTTCGTTGAATTTGAAGTAGAAAGTGCTGACGTTTTATCTTTTTTAAAACTATTTCTATAAACAAAATTAGAAATTTGATACCAAAGTGCGCGCGTCTTTACTCTTTTGTATATGAGTACCAAAGAAAAAAAATATTTCAGTCTTGAATAAGATTTCAGTCATAATGGTTGAATATATTGTTGATGTTCAAGGATTTTATGATACTGATCAAAGTTTTATTGTGAAAGAATTTGCAATAGCAAATTTGAATCAAGAAGATGTCAAGTCGGTAGTATTCAAGCCTCCATGTGCCATGAGTACATTATCATCTGCTTGCAAACTGACAAATAATTGGTTAACAAACAATCATCATGGACTGTTATGGAACTCAGGAGATGTTGATTATGCTGAACATGGAAAAATTATAAATGATAGCCTTGAGTCTTCAATTTACGTATATGTAAAAGGTCATGAGGAAAAAAAATGGCTCAGCAATATTTTAAAAGACGATAAAACTATTATCGATTTGATTGATATGGATTGTCCAGCGCATGGCAAACTACCAACTAAGGTATGTCAAAAAAACTATGTTCACCATCTGAGTTATCATCTCAATTTATGGACTCTTACTTGTGCATTGGATAATGTACAAAAATTGAGAGCATGGTTCCGAACTACCTGGGGATCAGTTTCATCATTGAAAAAATCGATTCAGCTATTTTGTCATCTTGAGAGTCTGGAAAAAATGGCAACAGAAGATATTGCAAATTTACCAGAGAGATATATTTTTCTGCTTACACCAAACTCAATTGATGCTGTATGGGACAAATTGCCAGAAAAATTTAAAACAAAAAAAGATTTCCTTCAATATAAACGCTGCATTGAACATTATCATCATCAAGACGAAAAATCAGATGAATTTGACGGGCCATCACCCATGATAAAAGATTGTACATTATGTCAAAATAAAAATAAATGAAAAAAAAAAATTTTTAACATACATTGTTGGTTCATTTATTATAATAATAATTTTCGATTTTCAGTAATATATAAGGAGAAAATAATATATATACAACAATTTTTTTTTTCATGTACATCATTTGATTTATTTAATTATTTTTTTTTCTTTCTTTTACATATTATTATTATAAATATATAGGATTGGTAAGTTTACAGGCATATATTAAACGAGCTTGCGTACTGAACCACTAATTGGATTATACTCAACAATTCGATCATGTAAAATCAAACAATAAGCTGATGCTTGAGCTGGAAATTGTGTTGTTGATTCAAATTCAAGTCGAATATCTACTGGTCCAGATTTTAAAAATTCATTTTGCTTTGAACAATCTATGACAATAAGTGGAGCTTCTTCCAAAAATTTTTGTCTTGTAAATAATGGTTGTGGTGTTTCTGTGTAATAGTAGGAAGCTTGGAAATATGCAAACATATCATATAATAATGAGAATTGATTATGAGCAAAATCAATATTTAAATTTCCATAAGGATATGATTGTGAATTTAAAAACAGCTTAACATCACGCAAGTTACAATGATCAAAAACACTTGAATTGTTTGTTACAGAGTTTTTTCGTTCTGTTTGGAAGCCTAAAATTATGTATCTCGGTTTTTCCAATTGTGTTGATGTTTTCACACTCCAATTTTGTTTTGTAGTTGCAGGTAATAGTGGATACTCGTACAATTCCCATGTACGAAAACTGATTGCTATGGATGGATCCTTGGCAATGTAATTTAAAAGTTGAATTTTCTGCTTATCAGACACTTTGATATATGGAACAATCCATTCCACCTTTTGAAGTTTAATTTGTACTTTTTCCTTCCGCAGGTTGTTCTTGTAGACAGGCATTCACATTACTATTTGCTCTTATTAGGATGAGTTTATGTTTTGCATTCATAATTATTTTTTTATAATCTTCAGCAAATCCTAGCAGCAGGCTCAGTGGTATTGATATATCAAAATAACCACTCGAATCAAATAATGATTCTTCATCAGACATTAACCATCCGGCATTCTCCAATAATGATTTTTGATTTGGACTTAAGGAAATATATCCTTTCATAAGAGTCGTAAGACCAACATTTTTGCTCCGATCAATTTCAATTGCATTTATCTCATAGCGAATTTCTTCAAACATGTATGCTATTGCCATTCGTACCAATGAAGTTGTTTTTGGCACAGATTTTCCGTCACTTGTAAGAAATTGTCCAGTAATATGTAGTGAACTTTTACTTGGTAGTACACATAAATCTTGATGTTGAATTCCAATCCGGATTTCATCGTTGTTATTGAATGTTGAAAAGCCATAAGGCTGACGAGCATGTAACTCACAATGGGCAATCGATTCATCAAAAATGATTGGTTCTTGTATACTTAAAATTTCATCCATGGTATAATACAAAAAAACTAACAGAATGACACTTTTATTTCCGTAGATTTTGTTGACGTGGACTGAGACCGAGACTCGTGAGAAACTGAATACTCTGATGTGTTATCGCTTTGCTTCCTTGCTTTTGACTGACTTTTTTTTGGCATAATGTCTCGCATTTATAGCTTTGCCCAATTATTTTATTATTATGTTTATTCTTTTTTTCTTTTTTTTTAAAAACGATGCCCATATTTTTTTGTCCTATTTGACACTTTTAATGTGTAATCGAATTGTAATCGTTTCTCCACGAAAATTCACAATTTCACCATCCTGATCGACAATTTTTAATTGCAATTGATGTGTTGCTTGCACTGTGACTAGCAGATAAATGACATGAGATGGTACTTCAACAATCTTATATCCAGGAGGCACAACTGGGAAAAATTCATGGATTGTGTGAACTTTGTGCTGATTCATATATGCACCAGTTGTTATGTTACACTGAATTTGGAGTGTATTGACCTTTAATATGGCAACAGGCAAGTCAGATTTATGCAGAATATCAGCTTCGAGGATTCGTTTTGTAAAGCCCAACAATCTTCCAATCGAGTCTTCTATTTCAAAATGAATACGTTTGTTACATCTAACCTCACTATGTAGTTCATTGTTATTTGGTTTGATACTAATAGTAACGTCAATCTGACATATTGCTTTTTGGATATAACTTTCAATATCCTCAATTTCATAACTTCCTGTTGGAATTGTAATCAGTTTACAACCTTCAATGTAAACTTTATTGTTACCAACGTCAATATTCGGTATAGAATTAAATGTTGTAAACTCGACAAGCCCAGCAACGTAATTTTTATTTGCTGACAACTCAATCGGCGGGAAGTATTGTGTTTCAAGAGTCGATGACCTGCCCGACAATGTCAACGTAAATGAATCATCCATGACTAATGATTATTTCAGCATGTGTCATGATTATTTATAGTCTCTTGCCAGCCAGAAATTTGAGACATAGATGACCGCAAACAATTGTATTATAATTTTGATATTTTTCATAATTACATTTAATGCTACCAACACCGAGATAATTAATCAGCTCTTGTGGGGGCTTCAAATCACCAAAGCTATCGAAATAAATGACATCATTGAGCCGTTTATTGTATGCAACCCAATGTGTACCAGCACCATCTTTATCATCAAGATTTACAATTGCTGATTCATTTTTACAAGGACCAGTTATTGGTAAACCATTTCTCATGAAAACTCCTCGGAAATAAGGAATTTTAAAAGCTTTGGCGTATTTGATGATATCAATATTTGTGAGAGCTCGATGTGGTAGCATTACAAGTTTTTTTTCTTATTTACATTTTTTGCGGGGTTTAAAAAGAAACCTAGTCCTTTTTTATAAGGAGATAAAAATAATACTTTGCCTAATACAATTGATTCCATTTTCTTATTATGACGTTGATTTTCTCGTAGTAATTTTTTTGCTGCATGTACAAAATTTATTGTCTTTGAAATTGTTGCTGCACCACCCGTCATAGAACCAGATGCACTTAATCCAGCAAATAGTGGTATTAAAAATGGTAGTATACTACCATCACTGTTATTTTCTTTATTCAATGGAAGAGGTAAAATTCGTGGTAAACGAATTTTTTTTTTCCACCAACTTTTTTGACAACAACACGTGCACTTTCCAGAACCGTCTTTAATGGATCAGTGACTCCAGGCTTTATAGATTGTTTTGATTTATCTATAATCCTGTTGAGACTTGTTAAATACTTTTTATATTTTTGTTTTGGGATGATTTTATCTTTTTTATCATTCTTTTCAGTTGTTTGTATTTTCTTGATTTTATGATGAATTTTTTTATTCTTTTTGCTTCTATTTAAACCCATACCAAGTTTCGTTTTCAAATTCATTGAAGTTGTTACACCCCAAGCTACGGCTCTTTCACCAAGTGACGAATCTTTGGCAATACATCGGCAAATATTTTATCAGCTTTATGTCGTTCTTCGAGATTGTCAGGGCTTTTTGAGTAGCTTATATCATGCTCACGACAATGTTCATCCAACGGATTAACACCGCGATCACCACGAGCTGATCTTTTATCGAGCTTTGTACCCGGACCACAATAATTATACTGTGGAACGTGTAATTCAAATGGCAGTCTATTGATGATACTGTTCAACAGACCCCTTCCTTTTTTTTTTATTTTTTTTTTTGCACGTTGATGCTCAACCATTGTCTTTGAAGAACTAGCTACATTCAATAAAATCCCGAGTATTTATCTGTTTTCACGTTAGTACAGATTAAACTAGCAGCTTGTTCAGTTGTAAAAAAAAAACATGGAATTTCAAGAACAACCATTAAAGTCGCCAGTCATCAATTTTGATCAAATTGTGCAAAGAACTGCTCCAATAAAACCATGTGAAAAAAGACATGGAAGTTTATTACCGAATAGTGTGAGAGGTGTATTTTGTGGACCTTCAAATTCTGGCAAAACAAACGCTCTTTTTGCGATAATAATTCACCCAAATGGATTAAGATTTGAGAATGTTTATGTGTATTCCAAATCGCTTAATCAGCCAAAGTACAAATTTCTCGAAAAAATTATTAATATTTATTTTCCATTCAATGAACATGAGAAAGTTATTCAACCTGAAGAGGCTAGACCAAATTCACTGATGATTTTCGATGATATATCTACAGAAAAACAAGATAATGTTCGAGCATTTTTTTGTATGGGTAGACATCAAGCAGTTGATAGTTTTTATTTATCTCAGACCTATGCTCACATACCCAAACATTTGGTGAGAGATAATGCCAATTTTTTCGTACTTTTTCGTCAAGATGAAAGAAACAAAAGCACATATATACAATGATCATGTAAATACTGACATGGAATTTGTAAAATTCCGCAATATATGCTCGACATGTTGGAATAAAGATAAATATGGATTCCTTGTGATTGACAAAGATAGTGACATTAATAATGGCCGATACAGGAGAGGTTTTGATTGTTATATAAACATTACAAACGATTCTGCTGAAAATACAGTTTCTCCCTCTGCTACCACCACTGGTACATCTACTATCTAAAAAAAAAATATTAGATAATTTAGAGTAATATTATGTGATATATAGTAAAAATTTCAAGTTAAAAGACAATAGGATTGTGTACTGTGAACTGTCAACAGCATCTATCATGAAGCATACAAACATACATGCTGAAAAATCGCTATTGCATGAAATTGAAAAAGCAAGTGACGCTATACGTCGTAAACATAAATTAATTAGATATGGTCGAGTTGAAAATGAAAGAATAACAAGTGAGGTGTTAGGACCTATAACTGAGCCTTAAAAAAAAATTCTAGCAGATGTATCAAAACAAAAACCAGCACCAAGTTCCAGTGGGAATCAAGCAATGAAAAAAAATAATGCTCAAAGAAAAGATGAAGAATACACGACAGAAGAAGAATACGAGACGGAAGGAGAAGAAGAAAAATCAGAACTGACAAATAATGCTGAAAAAATTGATATTGATCCGGTAGCTTTTCATAAGAATAATATTAGTGATGCTGATGATGATGACACAGACGAAGATATAACAGAAAAAAAAAAAATTTGGATCATGAAGTAGCACCTTGGAAGGCAAAAATCAATAAATTCTCATGACAAGGCTCGAAATACAATGTACACCATTCAAAAATTAAAAAACAATAAATTATTGTTTGGTAATTCAATGATTGAAATAGAAAATCATCATATTTATGTGAAAGATAAAATTTATCCGGCTACTCAAGGTCTCTTGGAGTTATTATTTCAACAATCACCTAATGCATCTATTGTTCTGAAAGTTGATCGAGAAATTTTTATTGAAATTATAAAATCAACAAATGCACATCGTAAAAATTTCAAACCTGGTGGTGCATTTCTGACAAACACGACACAAAAATATGAAAATTATGTACCACTGTTTGTCAAGTCTTTGAGAAAACAAAAAGTAGAGAGCAAAAAAGGTTCAGCACTTGTATTACCAAAATACAAAACACTACAAAAAAAAAAATTTGTGTGTGTTAGCAGTACGCGCGAGGGAAGTGAAACTTCTTTCGCAGTTCGTCAAAATATTCGTAACGACTTTAATAATATTGACAATCAATTAGTAAATGATGATATTATTGATGATATTAATAATATTGATAATGTTTATAGTGTAGGGGTCTTTGATTCTCGGCAATTTTTTAAGTACTCGAGTACTGGATTGATTCATATCGAGTACAAGTATCCGATTCTTTACAGAGCCGATTAATCGATTCACGATTCTTTTTCACCGAATATCGCCAAAAGAATCGGTCTTGTTAGTAGTATAGTTATACGGGTTCTGGACCACGAATCAATTTAATCGGTGTTTTGATAACAGCGGGTGGTCTCGCGGATTAAATTCGTGGTCTGAGCGGCTAGTGGTGTCATTCGGTGGTGGGGATTTATTTTGTCGCCATCTTGGATTTTCTGTCATGGAGGCCATTTTGAATTTGGAATCGTTGCGCCCTCTCGTTGTTATTTTTATTATTAATATTATTTTTTTTTATTTTTGCAAAAAATTTTTCCCAAGCGAGATTTGAACCCGGGTCTCCAGCTTGGGAATCCATTACCTTACCGTCTTGACCAAAGAGTCATTACACTTTTGCCGTGTATGTAATTTGAATTTACGTTGTTGGTATTTGAATTGTTTATAATAATTAAATAATATTATTAACAAATATGTCACCTTCAGTAGCTTCTCATAAATTAATAATAAATGATTAAATTCAATATAAGTATATTCTGAATATTTTTTAATATTTATCTAAATATTTATCTAAATAGCATGCGCATACGCATGCGTAGAAGGTTAAAATGTATCACTTCTATCATAAATAATCAACAAACCCCTCCCCCACCAACCAAAAAAAAATCATACCATTTGCGTAGATCTTTTTAAAATTTTTTTCCCTGAGAAAACTTTCCTAAAAATCTTACATCATGTTCTAGAATATGCGCAGAACATATACAATTGTAATTTTGTGGAAAATTCCCCTCAAAAACATACGATCTGCGCAGTGAACAAAAACTTACGTTTTGAGTTGAAAATCGAGTATTCTTTTCCAAATAATTTTCTTCTTACATTTAATATTTTATTCTTTTACATTTGTCTGTTCTTCTGTAAAGGTTGAAAAATATTAAACAAAAAAAAAAAAAAAATGGCTTCCAAAGTGAATAAAAAAATTTTATCAAGAATTGACAAAAAAAATAAAAAAATAGACAAAGTGTTATTACCACGTAAAATGTTTTTAACAAAAAAAGTAAGTTATATTGTCGATACAGTATTATATAATTTAAAGTTATTGGATTCAATCAAATAATTAAATGGTTTTTAATAAATTAAAATTGTTTTTTTTTTTGCTTCAGATGAATACTGAAATCACTCTTCTGGAGGAACGGATTGCAAAGCATAGAAAAAGAAATGCTCCATTCAAATATCATTCTTTGATAGGTGAATATAAATTAGAAGATGATGTGTTATCCATTCCTCCTGTTTATAGTGTAAGTAAGCAAATAATTTAAAAATTAGCCAATTTTTTCATAAAAAAAAAACGTCTTAACCTCTTAATTTTTTTGTTTTCAAGGTTGAATATCATTGCGATAATATCAAGGAAATACTTCGAGAGATGAGAATTATTAGACAAGCTGAAGTTACCCTCAAGGATCTAACCTCTCAAATGGAAATGGAGAGCATAAAAAATCCTGACCACAATCCTGAAGATGATGATAATGATTGGGAAAGTGATAATGACTGGCATCTCATGGTTGCTGGAGAACGAGCATTGTATGATGGAGAAGAAATAATAAAATGTAATAAAAAAAATGAATAAATAAATAAAATGACTGAATTATAATTTTTTTATGTAGTTGAATTATTAATTAATAAAACCATTTATTATTGAATTTATTTTTTTTTAATTATATGACAAAATTCCATTTTTACAATTAAAAAAAAAAAAATATATATATATCACAATCGTTGTATTATTTTATTTTATTTAAAATTATCAACACAAAAATTAATAATACAAAAATTATTAACAAAATTTCAATGCTCATTTTTGAGAAGATGTATTTCAAGGATGACTTCCATGCGAAATCCATAATGATCTTCAGTATTATGTAAACTAACCAAAAAATAAAAATAAAAAAATAAAGAACATAATTTCTTTTATTTAAAAAAAATATTTTTTTTATTATTCTTCATTAACAACATTATTAATGATATCACCATTACCAGAAGCAGCTATTTGTCCCGGAAAGTCAATTTCATCATCAGGAACAAACTCATTGGTGCAGCTTATTGCTGAAGGTCTTGTTCCAGCTATGTGAATACCAGCACGGTTCCATCTAGCTAAAACTAATAAAAAATAAAGCAATTAAAATGTTGAATATATTAAATTATTGAATAACAGTTTTTTAATTTGAAAGTTTCACATATTCAGAGAAAAAAAACTTACTATAGCAAGCACGTGTCAATTCATCGATGTCCCTATCAATCCTATTACTCTCATTGATAAGCTCCTGTATCTGCACCCGAAAAAACAAAAAAAAAAAAAAATATAATGAATTAATGAAAAATTAATGGAAACTTTTTTCTTATTTATAAATAAATTAATTTACCTGTCTTTGATATCTTCCGATTGTTATATTGTATGGCCTCTCACGTGATATAGCAAGGGTCTGTGCATGACTGATCCTTCTTCTCAATATGATTATTGCATCCATATTTTTTTCATTCTAAAAAAAATAAAATAATAAAAAATTATAGAAAATAGTAAAGAATAAAAATTATTAAAAAAACTAAGCGCAAAGAAGTTATAAAGAAAAAGATTATTTAAGCAATAAGCAAAGTATTATATGCAGAAGAAATTTTGTATTATAAAAAAAGTCATATTAAAAAAAAAAATAAATCATACAAAATATATTTGTGTTGATTAAATAATTTAAAACATAAGCGAAAATTTTAAGATGCATAAGAAAATTATAACCCCCCCTGATAAGAAAACTAAGTAACCGTATGCAATTGAACATGTGCTAATAAATTATAACCTTCAACGTCACAAATTAAGTTACAACACGTAAAAAAGAAGAGAAAAAATAAAAACCGTACTAATCATTAATTAAATTGAATTACAACATTAAGAAAAAAGAATGATAAAACATTTTAATAATTATAATAAACCAATTAGAAAAAATAATTTGTACTTACTCGTTTCGTCAATCCATCTCTAATTTCTGGTAAATTCCTTTGATATGAAATCCTCATTATTAAAAAATTATTAATTTAATTTATTTAATTAAATTTTATGTTAATTTACAATTATAAAAATAACACGCAAAACTAACAGAAGAAAAATGTGGCTGATGCAAACACACTGGGTATAATAGTAAAAAAGCGTGTCTTCTGCTTCATTCGAAAATCAGAAAGACCGAAGAATACTAGATAAGTTTCTATGGATGTTGCGAAGTTTGCTACCAGTTTCTGATTGGTTGATTAACTTTGTAATTTTAGTGAGAACAGGCTCAAACTAGCAAGTCTACCCATCCATTGATCTATGTGAGATACATGTAAAATACATGTAATATACATAGAAATGTAAAAAAAAATGTATTAAACTAACGCATTGTAAAAAAGGCTACAATTTATGTGAGGAATCTGTGTTACCGATGTGTAATGATCTGATTGGTCAAATTTTCCTCTGCTGATCAACAGCTGCGCACTTATAGCCAATGAAAACTCTAGAATAATTTATTTTTCGCAGGATTTTGAATATTTTCTCGGAATATTTTCTCCCCTCGATTATATTTTTTTTTCTAGATGTCAAGTTTTTTTCCAGGCATTTTGCTTCTATCACTCTACGAATAAACAACAGGTTAGTTGAGTGTAATTTGACATTTCTTTTTTCTTAACCTAACTTTTACAAAGAAATTTTTTATTTTTTAATGTTTACATTTTTTTATTTCACACAGTTGACAATAAAAGCATAATTTTAACGGAGAAAAAATGGATAGACGAACGACACATACGATTCTACGAGAAAAATATAATAAAATCCTACGATCAATTGAAATAAATAACGATCAATCAGAAATTCAGTCAACAATTATTGATATTAGACGGGAAATTTTCAACTTCAATTCTCAGCTTCTGATTTTACAAGTGCACATCGAAAATTAACACAAACAACGGTTATCATATTAACAAGAATTTTAATAAAAATTGAAAACTATCAAAGACAGAAACTGGTAGCAAACTTCGCAACATCCATAGAAACTTATCTAGTATTCTTCGGTCTTTCTGATTTTCGAATGAAGCAGAAGACACGCTTTTTTACTATTATACCCAGTGTGTTTGCATCAGCCACATTTTTCTTCTGTTAGTTTTGCGTGTTATTTTTATAATTGTAAATTAACATAAAATTTAATTAAATAAATTAAATTAATAATTTTTTAATAATGAGGATTTCATATCAAAGGAATTTACCAGAAATTAGAGATGGATTGACGAAACGAGTAAGTACAAATTATTTTTTCTAATTGGTTTATTATAATTATTAAAATGTTTTATCATTCTTTTTTCTTAATGTTGTAATTCAATTTAATTAATGATTAGTACGGTTTTTATTTTTTCTCTTCTTTTTTACGTGTTGTAACTTAATTTGTGACGTTGAAGGTTATAATTTATTAGCACATGTTCAATTGCATACGGTTACTT
This sequence comes from Aphidius gifuensis, assembly GCF_014905175.1. NCBI lineage: Eukaryota > Metazoa > Arthropoda > Insecta > Hymenoptera > Braconidae > Aphidius > Aphidius gifuensis. The sequence goes on from NC_057792.1 coordinate 12,905,965, forward strand.
AGTTTTCTTATCAGGGGGGGTTATAATTTTCTTATGCATCTTAAAATTTTCGCTTATGTTTTAAATTATTTAATCAACACAAATATATTTTGTATGATTTATTTTTTTTTTTAATATGACTTTTTTTATAATACAAAATTTCTTCTGCATATAATACTTTGCTTATTGCTTAAATAATCTTTTTCTTTATAACTTCTTTGCGCTTAGTTTTTTTAATAATTTTTATTCTTTACTATTTTCTATAATTTTTTATTATTTTATTTTTTTTAGAATGAAAAAAATATGGATGCAATAATCATATTGAGAAGAAGGATCAGTCATGCACAGACCCTTGCTATATCACGTGAGAGGCCATACAATATAACAATCGGAAGATATCAAAGACAGGTAAATTAATTTATTTATAAATAAGAAAAAAGTTTCCATTAATTTTTCATTAATTCATTATATTTTTTTTTTTTTTTTGTTTTTTCGGGTGCAGATACAGGAGCTTATCAATGAGAGTAATAGGATTGATAGGGACATCGATGAATTGACACGTGCTTGCTATAGTAAGTTTTTTTTCTCTGAATATGTGAAACTTTCAAATTAAAAAACTGTTATTCAATAATTTAATATATTCAACATTTTAATTGCTTTATTTTTTATTAGTTTTAGCTAGATGGAACCGTGCTGGTATTCACATAGCTGGAACAAGACCTTCAGCAATAAGCTGCACCAATGAGTTTGTTCCTGATGATGAAATTGACTTTCCGGGACAAATAGCTGCTTCTGGTAATGGTGATATCATTAATAATGTTGTTAATGAAGAATAATAAAAAAAATATTTTTTTTAAATAAAAGAAATTATGTTCTTTATTTTTTTATTTTTATTTTTTGGTTAGTTTACATAATACTGAAGATCATTATGGATTTCGCATGGAAGTCATCCTTGAAATACATCTTCTCAAAAATGAGCATTGAAATTTTGTTAATAATTTTTGTATTATTAATTTTTGTGTTGATAATTTTAAATAAAATAAAATAATACAACGATTGTGATATATATATATTTTTTTTTTTTAATTGTAAAAATGGAATTTTGTCATATAATTAAAAAAAAATAAATTCAATAATAAATGGTTTTATTAATTAATAATTCAACTACATAAAAAAATTATAATTCAGTCATTTTATTTATTTATTCATTTTTTTTATTACATTTTATTATTTCTTCTCCATCATACAATGCTCGTTCTCCAGCAACCATGAGATGCCAGTCATTATCACTTTCCCAATCATTATCATCATCTTCAGGATTGTGGTCAGGATTTTTTATGCTCTCCATTTCCATTTGAGAGGTTAGATCCTTGAGGGTAACTTCAGCTTGTCTAATAATTCTCATCTCTCGAAGTATTTCCTTGATATTATCGCAATGATATTCAACCTTGAAAACAAAAAAATTAAGAGGTTAAGACGTTTTTTTTTTATGAAAAAATTGGCTAATTTTTAAATTATTTGCTTACTTACACTATAAACAGGAGGAATGGATAACACATCATCTTCTAATTTATATTCACCTATCAAAGAATGATATTTGAATGGAGCATTTCTTTTTCTATGCTTTGCAATCCGTTCCTCCAGAAGAGTGATTTCAGTATTCATCTGAAGCAAAAAAAAAAACAATTTTAATTTATTAAAAACCATTTAATTATTTGATTGAATCCAATAACTTTAAATTATATAATACTGTATCGACAATATAACTTACTTTTTTTGTTAAAAACATTTTACGTGGTAATAACACTTTGTCTATTTTTTTATTTTTTTTGTCAATTCTTGATAAAATTTTTTTATTCACTTTGGAAGCCATTTTTTTTTTTTTTTTGTTTAATATTTTTCAACCTTTACAGAAGAACAGACAAATGTAAAAGAATAAAATATTAAATGTAAGAAGAAAATTGGAGCGAGGTCATTGGATCCCTCCAAAGACAATCGAAATCCCTGCATTTGGGTTCGTATGCCCTTGGATTTTCAGATCGTTCGGCTGGGCGCCGTGATCCTGAACGGTAACCCCGCTTTGACCCTCTTTGTGCGTTTGAGGGCAGCAACGACTTGGCTACAAAAGGGTTGAGTAAGATTGGTGGTAGTTTTAGGCTCATTAGAGCTGGGATTGCAGGGGGGAGTGGGGCTTGGTGATGTTTTATCGGAAAAGACCGAATGAGCGTCCACACCTGAGTCAACTGAACGACAGTCGGGGCAATTGTTGCGAAGGTGGCTACGGCCGTGACACAGGCTGCAACGGATGCGAGTCCTCTTGGTTTTGATGGGGGAAGGGGGTTTTGCTTTGGGAATCGCACCAGAAGGGTGACTAACAGCACTACCGGCTCCTGGAGAGCCATTACCAGCGGATGTGCTCGCAGCTGGTGACTGTTCCACAATGAGAGCAGGAGCGAGGTTCTGGGGGTTTTTCTGGGGAACTTACTGGGGATGACTCCACACAGTAAGGGGTTTGGATTCTACGGTCGTCCTTGAGATTCCGGTCCAAATACAATCCGGGATCACTGAGTTGTCGGGCGGCTGCAGAATCAAGGGGCTTATCAAAATTACCAAAAGTGAAATGATAGTTATCACCTGGTCGTGGGTCCAGTGAATCAAATTTCAAGGTAGATGTTTGGACAGCGGATGGCTCCGAGCTTACCATCTCCTTGAAATCTTTTCCGAATAAGAGGCCGAGGTCGAGGCAATCAGCGTCTGGTGAGCTGTGGGGGGTTGGCTGAAGGCCTACAGGGGATGACTCCACAACTGCTTCGGGAAGGGGTGGATTAGTGGGCCACATCAATTCGTCATTGCTGTGCTCAAACGCAATATTCCCTACCTCTTCGTCGCTAAAGCTAAACTCAGATTCACTAACGTCACTGAGGATACCAGCTCCGCTGTCAGCAAGCTTTGCTAGATCTTTGCCAGCAACTGGCTGACTTGGTGAGATGGTGGGTGTTATGACGGTATTCACAACAGCTGATGTGAATGTCTCGTGTGGCATTGATCCCTCTGCAGATGACGTCATTGGTGGTGTGGTCTCAACTGTGGCGAGTAATAATGGTTCCATATCTCCCAATTCAGCTTGTTCCATCTAAATTTCATCAACAGTAGAGATTAGTAATTTGCATAATTAAGTTTTATGGGTCACCCGGGATTTCTCCTACTGGGTTTCCCGAAACAGGGTATAGCATGGTTAATTACTAGGTGTGGGTGGGCCTTACTACTTTCTGATCCAATGCTTTAACCCAAGGCTTCAAGTCTGATATGGATATTTCACCTCGGATGACTCCGGAAAAATCGGAAACCTCATAACGGGTGGCCGAGAATTTTCGGGTGATTATAAAGGGGCCTTCAAACGGCTTTTCTAAGCCGGCTGAATAAAATTTGGGGCCGTTAGACAAAGGGTGGGTTCGTTTGAGCACCAGTTCTCCAACGTCAAATTCGACTTTGCGGCGGTGGGTATTATATTGGGTGGACTGTTTCAGTTCAGCCTCACCTCGGGCATAGATTAGGGCTTGGCGTAGGACATTGAGTCTTTTCATTCTCTTATTCCATTCGGTCATGGGGATGGGGGTGACAAACAGGCCTTCATCGATTTCGTTACGAAGGGTATGGGGCTGACGAGGTTCGCGCCCAGTGTTGGCAAATGAAGGGGTGGATAAAAGGGAGTCGTGGTAAGCTGTGTTATAAGCAAACCTAAACTCGGGCAAGTAACGATCCCAGTCACGGTGGTTGCCATCAAGAAATGCGCGAAGCATAGTCTTGAGGCTGCGGTTTACCCGTTCCACCGGATCTGCTTGGGGGTGATATGGGGGAGTATTTTGTAATTTGATACCGGCCCAGATAGCCAAGGATTTAATCTCCTTATTTGCAAATTCTGTGCCGTTATCAGTGATTAAAGTCCGGGGAGTACCATGGCGAAATAAAATGAGGTCCTCGAGTTTTTCGCGGATAACCTTTCCCGTGGCTTGACGGAGGGGGGCCAGTTCTATGAACTTGGTCATCTGGTCCTGCATGACCAGAAGATACGCATAGCCAGCTCGAGAACGGGGAAGTGGACCAACAATATCGGCAGCTACGATTGCCCAAGGCTCTTGTACAACGCGAGTGCCCATTAAACCGCGTGGTTTGCCTTTATCAATCTTAGTCCTTTGACAAATCTCGCAACGGGCTACTATTGACGCTACTTCATGGAACATATTAGGCCAATAGTACAAAGTAGAGACCTTACGATAAGTTTTATCAATGCCCACGTGGCCCATATGGGGGGGTTCATGACATTCCAACACGACTCGTTCGCGAAAATGACGGGGCATTACCAATTTCCAGGCCGTCAGGTCGGGAATCTCGACTGAAATATAGGACAAGGGTCTATGAAAATATAGTTGGCCACCAATGATCTGCCAGTCAGGGTAACTGTCTGGGGATGACTCCACCTTGCGATACCTTTGGCAGTACCATTTATCGTCAACATCAGTCAAGTTTTGGGCTTCAATTTGTTGGTCGGGAATCCGTGAAAGGGCATCAGGGACATGATGGAGGGCTTTCTTACGGTGAATTATCTCGAAGTCGTATTGCATTAATTCTAATGCCCAGCGGGACAATCGACCGGTGGGGTTACGCAGGTGTTAAGCCAACGAAGACTACTGTGGTCTGTGATAACGGTGAATTTGTAACCCTCTAAATAACACCGAAATTTACGTATAGCCCAAATCATAGCTAAACATTCCTGCTCGGTAACAGAGTAACGCGTTTCGGTCTCGGACATCATACGGCTAGCATACGCGATTACCTTTTCGACCTTATTAAATTCTTGGGTTAGCACTGCTCCGAGTCCAACACTACTTGCATCTGTTTGAAGGGTAAAGGGGAGGGTAAAATCTGGGCATGCGAGGGTTGGGGCTGTGGTCAATTTAATTTTCAGGGCGCGGAAACTATTGATTTGGGGCTCTTTCCATTCCCATTCAACATCTTTCTTGGTTAATCGGGTAAGGGGCTCGGCCAAGGTCGCGAATTTCGGGATAAACCTTCGGTACCAAGAAGCCATTCCTAAGAAACGACGAAGTTCGCGGATGTTTTTCGGGGCTGGAAAGTTTACCACGGGGGAGGTTTTGTCCGGGTCGACCATGAGTCCATCGCGATTTACAACAAAGTAACATTTACAACTTAACCTGTGCGCAGCAAAAATGGCTTTTCTCGCGGTTAATGGCAAGATTAGCACTGCGCAAATCAGCTAGCACCTTTTTTAAATATGACAAATGTTCCGCGAATGTTTGTGTCACTATGATTATATCATCCAAGTAAACAAAAACCTTGGGATAATATTTGTGACCTATCAATTTATCGACGAGTCGCTGCATCGTCGCAGGACTATTGGACAATCCGAAAGGCATGCGCAGGAAATGGTAAAGGCCGTAGCCAGGGACGACAAAAGCGGTTATCTCTCGCGATTCGGGTGTTAGGGCAATTTGAAAGAAAGCTTGTGATAAATCGATGGTGGTGATAAAATGGGCTTGACGCAGTTCGTCCAAGATGGAAGACATATCGGGGATCGGATATGCATCGTTCTTCGTCACCGCGTTTACCTTACGAAAATCAATACAAAACCGATAGTTACCTTTCCCTTTTGGAACTAGAACAACAGGGCTCGCCCATTCACTCTGTGAAGCTGCAATTATTCCAGTTCTCAACAATTGGTCTACCTTTTCTTTCATAACACCACACATTGCAGGGTTAGCACGATAGGGCTTTTGTCCAATGGGGGGGTTTTTACCTACGTCAATGTGGTGTTGTGTGAGGTGGGTTATAGGGAATTTATCGTCTTCAATTAGAACGGGGGGTAGCTCTTTGGCTAAGAACTGTTCCAATTGAAGCTCTTCGTGGGGGGTAAGGGTACTGAGACCGTTCATTTGTACGACCTGAGCTACCTTATCAACGGGCACAAACAAGAACTTTCGCTCCGGATTGTCATGATAAT